>NC_138233.1:20462924-21131674 GCF_964197995.2 Scardinius erythrophthalmus | reverse complement strand
TTTGTAACAGCCAGAAGGAGAGGAAAGATCTGTGGTAATTGCCCTGTGTATTTGAGACATGAATGAAAAACTTGATTTTGTTGTTAAAATTTGGGGTATAGTAGATGTTAAAACTCTCTGCATGTTTTTTTTTTAGCATCAAAGAGAAAACCCATTCCATATGGCCTCATTTATGGGAGAACAAACTGGACTTCATGAACCCTCTGTATAAACCCGATCAGAGCCAGAATCAGAGACTTCTAAGGCCCAGTACTGCCCCCTTCTGTTTTAAGTATGTTAGAAAACAGTTTTCCCCTTTATGCATAGGCTTTGTCTCACAATTTGACCTGACAATACATTTTCCCTGTCTTGATTCTCTTTCTCATGCAGTTTTTTTCTTTAGTCCTAAGCACATATACATTTTCAACACAGTCAACACAGAAGAAATTGTTAAATGATATATATGCTATTTGTTTGTTTAACAGCAAAAATGGTTTGTCTTTTCTGTGTTTAGATACTGGAGAAGGCTGTATAATCGATTTGATCGTGAGTTGCACCCACGTCAGTCTGAGCTGGATTGTTTGATGACTATAAAAGAGGAAACACAGCAACTTGAGGAAGAACTGGCTGTCTATGAGCAGGTACAACATCAGATATTTGCCATGGAAGTTTTTATCATTTTATTTCGAATCTCTTTTGAATTACAATAAAATTGCGCAAAGACCATGTTGTTTACTTAATATGCATGTTCTACACATTTTTATTCGCACAATGTTTGCCATTTCAACTTTAGTGATCAAATATTTTACCTTTGCAGAAACTTGCTGTTCTGGGTAAGGAGCGTGCAAAAACGCTTTACATGCAGAAGGGTTTGTTGGACGGCAAACAACAGACGCTTTGGTCTTTACCTTTAGATGGAAGCCTGGTCAATACTCCTCAGGATTACATTGGTGGCTTTATAGGTGCTGCTCCCAATGTTCTCACCTTACAACAAGGAGAGAGAGAGAGCGCAGAGTTTAGCCTGTTTGGAGACAAACCAAAATGCTCTGATGCTGACAATAGTGACCAGGAGTCAGGAGTGGCGGATTTCAGCTCCCATTCTTCTGGTGAAGAGTCCTTGCCAAGTGAGGACAGTGTGAAGGATCCTGACTCGGATGAGACTGGCCCCAACAAAGCATGAACAAATGCGACAGTTTGCAAAATGAGAAAGCTTTAGCGTCTAAGAATGTGATCAAGATAAGAGTGTGGGCATTTCAAATTATGCAAAGATATTGGACATTGTGGACATGTGTCTCATGTGTATGGCAGTACAGAAGCATGTCTTTCTGTCTGGAAGTGTATTACGGGTGTACCGTGTAAAGAGTGATGATTTATTCAAGTATATATATATATAATAATTTCTCATTGGCATGAAATCTTTCAAAACATTAAATGCATGAACAATAAATTATCTCATTTTAATTTTTTGCACTTTATGCACTTGAATAAGGTGAATACATACATTAAACTTCAGTTTGTTGTGAAATTAATATCTTTAAGTGTGCTTAGGCCTGGCAAATGTTTGAAAACAAATTCAAAGAATCAAAAGAAACCATATGACAGGTTTTTTTTTATATAAATACTTGTTACATGATGTGAAATTTATTACATCATGCTTTTGGTAATTTAAGAAATTAATATTATTGCAAATAATTTTGAAGGATGGAGACAATATTTTGGTCAGTTTAGATCCATATTGAAAATTTGCTCACCTGTTTTAAAGTCTTTGTCACAAGGTGTGTAGTTGTTTTTTTGGTCTCAAAACAACAGTTGATTGTGATTTATACACACACACACATTATATATATACTAAATGAATATTATTTTACTTAAATTTCACTTAAATGAAACCAATGTGTTTATCCCTTAGAGTTATTTTTATTGCAAGAAATATCACAACATTTACAAGCAAATAAAATATAAACTCTTTTTTCTAAGATATATTCTATTCTAAAATATTTTAAGAGAAATGGCCTACTACAAAATCTGTACAAATACATGAAATTATGAAAAGAACTAAAACCGCCCAAAATAAACATTTTCTCATTTCTTACCATCAAAATTGCTTCAAACCTGTATGAGTTTCATTCTTCTGTTAAACACAAAAGAAGGTATGTTGAAGAATGTTTGTAACCAAACAGTTGATGGTAGCCATTGACTTCCATAATAAGAAAAAGATTACTATGGAAGTCAATGGCTACATTAACTGTCTGGTTACCAATATTCTTCAAAATATCTTCTTTTGTGTTCAGAAGAAAGAAACTCGTACAGGTTTGGAACAATTTGATGGTGAGTAAAGACGATAAGGTGTTCATTTTAAAAGGGGTGGTATAATGTCCTTTTCACAAGATGTAAAATAAGTCTCTGATGTCCCCAGAGTGTGTATGTGAAGTTTTAGCTCAAAATACCCCATATTGTATTTAGCATGATGTTAAAATTGTCACTTTTTGAGGGTACGCAAAAACGCACCGTTTTTGTGCAAATAAGCTACTGCTCCCGGCACAGAGGGCGGATGCACTCACACAGACATATACTGAAATTTTCAAAAACTTGTAGCGTTTTATGTTCAAACCAGAGTAAGACAATGATGGAGAGACTCAAGAAGTGACAACATGTAGACAACATTTCTGAATGGTTAGTTGATGAATTTATGTAGCTGATGTGTAGTGGGCCTATTCTGTCTTGATAATCTATAAATCGTGTTCCGGGTACATTTTAGGGTTAGTTGATCTGTCACTAACCCGGGAGGAATGTTTGTAGTCCCTACCAGCCGTTTGTTGTAGTCCTTAAAAAGCAACTTCTTTAAAATAAAATATCTCCCTTTTCTTTGAACTTTGAGCGTTGTAACTTTGCAGATGTTGTTTATGCTCAAACAGCAACATTACTCACGAACTAAAGTTAGAAAAGTGAAAATCATAATCAACCACCCCTTTAAGTATCACCACTGAAGATTCTTACAAAAAAATATATATAGTTCTTTAAAGAATTCAACCTTTAAAAGAGCTACTTATTTGAAAATTTACATATACAAATGAACATATACATAAATACAAATGTAGAACCCCACAATGAGTTCAAAGGTTACACCTTGTCGTCTTGTCATGACGTCACGCCGAAGCGCTGTGATGTAGTTTCAGAGGTGGCAGCTGGTTGTTGATATCGGTGTTAGCCCAATAAAACTATATAAAAGTATAGAGCAAGGTCCCAGTCCTTTCTAAACAAGGTGATTGTGTATTACTGAAGCAGTATAGGCTTTAAGTGTAACTACCTTGTTTGAGGAAAGGTAAGTCCTGACAGAAAAAGTGAACTTTGATCATAATATCAGGACAAACTTTTGTGGCTAGGCTAATAGCTAACATGCTAACCACATACACAAATAAACACTCATCCCGACACCAAACAGCATCATTTACATCTTACAAAGAAAGATAATTTACACAAACCTCCAAAAGCTGACTGTAGACATGCTTTCAGGACGTTTGCGGGGTTGTTTAGTTGTTTAGCAGATGTGCTAGCTGGTGCTGCTAACATGTCAACTTACAACAACTGACTTGATAGCTTAAGGACATATAAAGCAACAGATAGTAGGTTATAAAGGCACTTTAATGTGCATGTATGTTCAAAAGCATTTTCTGGCACACGACCAATCTTCCTACTAGTTTTGTTGGCATATTGAAGTGAATGCTGCTCCTGTTAGCCTGCGACCGTTTTGACTCATCTGGCACTTGTAATGTTTAGGCACATTACAACAGGTTTTTTTTTTGTGAGTGATATGAGTATGTCTGAATCATTATCTGTTCAGTGTTGTCATGAAGCAAGAATAGTAGATGAGTAGTCATGTTTACTAAGTAAAGTCTAAAGTGAAGTATTGCAGAAAGTCTCTCTGTTTATAGTCCTCATAATGCTGTTGGGGATAAGGAGGATACACTCATCTAACATCTAGTTTGAAGTCAGTAAACAACACATGGCTAATGATTTGCCAAAGTGAATCAGCCAGGGCATGACATAATCTACAATTAGGTACAAGTAAAGGGAACAATTAGGTCATGGCTTTTCAATAGCACATTTTTAATTGTCTCAAGTTACCCTATGTCTGTTTATACTGTGTGTGCATATTTGCATATTGTTTATTTTATACACTATCTATTACCTTCTTGTTTATGGTGTAGTGACAATAAAGTGATTTGATATAAAATGTCCTGATTGTGATGTGATTAGATCTATTTTTTTCAGGTAAAAAGAGGGAACAAGCGACTATTATTTCATGAGTATATCCCCTGGGGAGTGTTTTTTTGGTTTTGATGCCGTGAACCTGAGAGTGGAACTATGCCCGCAGCCACTGTGGATCATAGCCAAAGAATATGTGAGGTTTGGTCCAGCAACCTGGATGAGGAGATGAAGAGGATCCGACAGGTGACTCGAAAATTCAGCTATGTCGCAATGGTGAGTTTGAAGCATTAAAGTTTTGTTTAAATTCGTCCAGTTTCGTTTTTCTGTGATCTAGGACTGACCGTCTGCCTTGTCAATTTGCAAGTTATGAAATCAGATCCAAATGTTGAGACAGTGCAGTTAATATCTGGTATGTCTACATCAGTTGCCATTGTAATGACTTGAGTGTCAGCCTGATGGCAAGAGACGTGCGAGAGTCAATGTCATTGTGAAAAGAAAGGATGTACTGTAAAAAGTGGTAACCTGCAATTGTTACCTTAAAGAGCTGTGTTTTTTGGAAGCTTGTTTTGCCACAGAATAATAAAAAAAAAAATTAATTGCGATTTTTTTATCTCACAGTTCTGACTTTTTTATGAGAATTGTGAGATATTAACTTAAAATTGTGAGAAATAAAATCAGAGCTGTGAGATATAAACTTGTAATTCTGACATTTTTCTGCAATTCTGACTTTTTCTCACAATTGCGTGTTTATATCTATCGATTTTGACTTATTTCATCAGAATTGCAAATTTATATCTTGCATTTCTGACTTTATATCACGCAATTCTGAGAAAAAAAGTCCAAATTGTTTATTTCACACAATTCTGAGAAAAAAAGTGAAAAAATTGTGTTTATCCTGCAATTCTGAGAAAAAGTCACAATTGTGAGTTTATATCATGCAATTCTGAGAAAAAAGGTCAAAATTGCGAGATATAAACTCACAATTACGAGCAAAAAGTCAGAATTGTGAGAATAAAGCAACTATTACCTTTTTTATTGTTAATTCAGTGGCGGAAACAAGCTTTCATATTTTTTACTTGATTAAACCTATGAAAAAAAAAGTGTTGGTTTAGGTTGATTCAGCACTAGTAAATAATATTTTTGACTTGAACAAAACCAGTTAATTTATGTTAGATTTTTAGGTTACCAAATTTTTTTTCAGTATGGCAAAAAACTGGACATTGTAACTCATGAGGTGCATTAGACAACAAAAAAGGTAAAATGCCAAAACCGCTTGTTTGTTCGCTCGTTCATTCATTAATTATTCAATACACAATGAACGATTTGAGCAACATGAGTGAACGCCGATAAAGCTGCTCTTTGGGAATGACACATTAGTCACATCGCTTCATAAATGATTAAAATTTAACTAATTTGAAATCCAATCTGACACTTCCAGGGTTGTTATTGTTAACTAAAATTAAAACTGTTCAAAATAATTTTCGGCAATTGAAAAAAAGTTTAAACAATAAAATATCAATATTAGATGGAAAAATCTTAGTGCTTAAACTTAAAAAACGTACGAAAATTAAAAATGTTGCTTTGGCAACTAACTGAAATAAGTGCTAAAATTACAAAAACTAATGATAATAATCATAAAAAATATATATTTTTATTAAAAAAATGTGTCTGTAACGTCATATATTTTCTGGCCCTTTTTTTTATCATGCACTATAAATATACAAGTAACCATAACACTCATAAAGTGTTTTGTTGCATTTGTAGGACACAGAGTTTCCAGGAGTTGTTGCAAGACCAATCGGAGAATTCAGAAGCAATGCAGATTACCAGTATCAGCTGCTGCGGTGTAATGTTGACTTGTTGAAGATCATCCAGCTTGGCCTTACATTTATGAACGAAGATGGCGAATACCCACCAGGAACGTCAACGTGGCAGTTCAACTTCAAATTTAACCTCACGTAAGCATTGCACTTTGTAATTAAAGAGGTATTGCACTCATATTCAACAACAAAGCATCAATCCATGATCTCTCTTAAATGTGCATGTTGAAGACGTATGACAAGATGACTTTTCTTGTCTTCAGGTGTAACCATAGCCATCAGTGTGATTCTTTATGAAAGCAGGACATACTGTCTTTTGCAGGGAAGACATGTATGCACAGGATTCCATTGAGCTGCTCACTTCGTCAGGTATCCAGTTTAAGAAGCATGAGGAGGAGGGTATTGAGACACTGTACTTTGCTGAGCTGCTTATGACCTCAGGTGTGGTGCTTTGTGAGGGGGTCAAGTGGCTCTCATTCCATAGGTAATAATATTCACATACTGAAATCAATACAGTGTTTCAGTGGAGACTCAACTCCATTAAAATTGAAAGATTCTTGACAGCTTGAGAAAATGTACAGTACTGTTAAAAAAAAACTGTGACTAAAACTTCATGAACTATACGCCTCTATTTTCAAGCTAATTGTTGTGTGTCTTCCAAACAGTGGCTATGACTTTGGGTACCTGATTAAAATTTTGTCCAACTCGAAATTGCCAGAGGAAGAGGTTGACTTCTTCGAGGTTCTTCGTTTATTTTTTCCCATCATTTATGATGTGAAATACCTCATGAAGAGCTGTAAGAACTTGAAGGTATTTTAGCATTTGGAAATGTGCATGAGGTTGTTGTCATTAGAAATACAGGGCCTACAAAGTATTCATGACTGTGGACTTTTTTCCTCAGTGTTTTACAGCATTCAATCATGCTGTTTTCCTTGTGTCCCTTTTGTGTGTGTGTCCATTAATCAACAGAAAGAAGACTCAAAAACATATCTGGCAAAAAGACGGCCTGATTTGCAATAATCAGTTATTTATTTTTTTAATTTATATAGATTACTATTCAGTATTGATCAGTGTTATTTTAGTATTTGTTTATATCCTATTATAGTAGGTATTCATATTTTTGAGTTGGCTTTTGTTTATAATTTTAGTTTGTTTTAGTGTTATTTCTATTTATCTTTAATGTATTTTTATTTCAGTTTTAGCAATTGTAGTGCTTCAATTTTTTATTTCAGTGCCTAAAAATGTTTTTTTTTTATATATATATATATATATATATATATATATATATATATATATATATATATATATATATATATATATATATATATGTTTAAGCAAACCTATGGAAGCTTGTTTCCGCCACTGAATAAAACATTTTAAAAGATAATTGCGACTTTTTATCTCACAATTGCGAGTTTACATCTCGCAATTCTGACTTTATTTCTCAGAATTGCGAGATATAAAGTCAGAATTGCGAGATATAAAGTCAGAATTGCGTGATATAAAGTCAGAATTGCGAGATATAAAGTCACAATTGCGTCTTATAAAGTCAGAATTCTGACTTTTTTTCTCGCAATTGCGACTTTATATCATGCAATTCTGACTTTATATCTCAGAATTCTGACTTTATATCACGCAATTCTGACTTTATAACACATAATTGCGAGTTTATATCTCGCAATTCTGACATCTTTTGTCAGAATTGTGAGATATAAAGTCCAATTCTAAGGGTTTTTTTTTTTTACCTTAGAATAGTTTATATCTCACAATTCTGACTTTATAACACGCAATTGCGACTTTATATCATGCAATTCTGACTTTATATCTCCTAATTGCGTGATATAAAGTCAGAATTCTGAGATATAAAGTCAGAATTGCGTGATATAAAGTCGCAATTGCGAGAAAAAAAGTCAGAATTCTGACTTTATAAGACGCAATTGCGACTTTATATCTCGCAATTCTGACTTTATATCACGCAATTCTGACTTTATATCTCGCAATTCTGAGAAATAAAGTCAGAATTGTGAGATGTAAACTCGTAATTGTGAGATAAAAATTCGCAATTATCTTTTTATTTTATTTTTTTGTGGCGGAAACAAGCTTCATGCAAACCTGAGACTAATAGAGGTCAAGGTTATCTACTAAATACTTGCAATGATTGAATAAAACTAAAAAGTTTTTTTTTTTTTTTTTTTACTTTGACATTTTTGTTTTTTGTTGATCAGTACATAAAGCTAAATCAAATTTTCTGTGGTTCAGTGTTATTGTAAAACAATAAAACGTGAATGAGTGAGTATGTATAGCCATTGCGGGATCACACCACTGTCATCACAGCAGCATTTGCCTTGAAGTATACCAGGGGTTACTTTCATTTGTAGCAGTGTGTGAATAGAAGGAATCTGTGTCTGATTTCCATCATGTGATGTGCAGGGTGGTCTGCAGGAGGTGGCAGAGCAGCTTGAATTGGAGAGAATTGGACCTCAGCATCAGGCAGGGTCCGACTCGCTCCTCACAGGAATGGCTTTCTTCAAGATGAGAGAGGTGTGCCTTCATCCACGCTTGTTAAATATCACAAAAAGTGGCTTTGGATTCAGCATTTGTACTGACTGTAACATCATTGTCGTTGCAGATGTTTTTTGAGGATCACATTGATGATGCCAAGTATTGTGGTCACTTGTATGGACTGGGTTCAGGCTCATCCTATGTCCAGAACGGCACCGGAAATGCCTACGAGGAGGAGGCAAACAAGCAGCAGTCATGACACAAGAATCCCTCACCATAAAGAACCTCATATACAGGGCTCAAAACATGGGTTTTTAGTTGTTGTTGTTTTGTTTTCCATGAGCGATTTCATAGGAATTTGCACTTTAAAGCTCCCATCCAACAGAAGAAAAAAAACTTCTTCCCTTTGTTGCCTTCTCTGGGTTAAATCTTTTCACACGATGTTCATCTTTTATGGTTAAGGAAGAGGAACCATTTGGTGTTTGAGTTTTTCCTCCCCCCCCCCACAGCTCAGCCTTAATATTAAGCTACTTTTTATGTTCTTCTTTTTTATCGTTAATTTATTGGATTCGTTTCTTCTCGTGTACGGTTGCTTAATTCATTGACCGATTTGGCGAGTACACCAGTCACCTACTGTACGTGAACTGTCATTCCCTGATTACAGTACTGTTTCTCATACTTCGCAATAGCTTTAGACAGATGGAGGATCTCACAGACACAGGTAAATACAGGCACTTAATTGTAAAGTGAAGCCTCGCACTGATTTTACTCTTTATGTTGGGTTAGCACAGATTTTACCACACGAGTAAATTAAGAGTGATGATGTAACTGCCACTATTTAAGTGAACTGAGGACACCTCATACTTCTGCATCAAAATTGTCTTTCCGTTTTCATTTTTAAAAGAAGTGTAAAGGTTTTGTAGTATTTTAGAAACAAAAAGTTCAAAGCCTTTTATTCATTTAATATAAGAAATAATGACTCTTAAAGGGAATCTTATCCAACTCAAGTACTCAGTATCAGTGGAATTCGTTTTACTTGTAGTGCTGGTTTTCTGAATGGTGCACATTTTGTGCTGTTTGGGGTTTTCTCCTCATTTTCCTCTTTATTCTGTTTTTGTATTGTATTGCTTTACAATTCTGTGTTACCTAGATCTGCTGTATGTACTGAAAGATATTTGAATAAATGCTGTGTTAACTAATCTGAGCTTATATAGACATGTGAATCGCATGAACACAGCTTTTCTTTTTCTTTACTTTTTTTTTTTTTGAATGTGTGATTTGGTGAATAAGGATTCTGGTAGCTCTTAACCTCCCTCCTCCTGTTTGTCTGTCATCTTGATGTGTACAGTATCCACAATGGTATTATGCAATATAGAGTGACTGTTTTTAGAGCTTTTGGAAATAAAAGCCTGATTTTTCTAACATTTCTAACTGAAGTCTGTTCAGACATATGCTGTATTAAGGTTTGATTGCACAATTCCTAAAGTACAGTTACTAGTGGTAGATTGAAACAATACCAAAACAACACTGTAGCACTTAATAAAATATCGCTTTATTTCTCTTACAGTAACAATCATCAAGGCATATCGTTCAATGGCGTTGTCATACGGAGTGGAGTCTGAATGTATGAAAACATTAAGCTAGAGCCAGCAGAATTTCACAGACTCTCAAAGAACAAAAGCAGCAACGACAATCAGCTCGTCTACATACACAAAGCAAGAACCAGTAGAAATCTTGTATCACAGTTTTTTTTTAATGTGGTGTGTGAACCTAGTAATCACAAAGTAACAGAAATCCTATACGACATTTCCATAAAAACTACAAAACAGACAACACACCACAGCTCTTGGCATTTCTGAGGTTTTGTTCACACCTCAGGTCAAAATCAAGTACAAGTACATTTACATGCAATATATGGAATCAAATTCAGATAGAAATATGGTAAGTACTTTAGAAGAGCCCTTAGATAAATCAGATGCGACACAAAACCACATCTGAGTTTTGCATTAAGTGTGCAAACAGAGTTATGCAACGTATTCTAAAAATAATCAATATACTGACGTGAAATGTTCACTGCAGCTGCAGTATCACAATGCATATGGACAAGAGTTATCAGAATACATTTTCCTTGCATACCTGATTCGACAGAACCATCAGGAAAACAGCATTTAAAACTGAAATAATGTGCAGCTTCAAGCGCTGTTCAAAGTGCATACAGAGTACTTTTGTCTTCCCTCTGCTTGTCAGGTAAAAACTCGAATAAACAGTGTTTTTGTCTGGATATGCAGTGCTAAAAATGTTTTGCTACATCAGTGTTTTTGCTTGTGTACGACCTTTGCAAAACTCAGGACAGCTGGGATCCAGACTTAAGGGTGACGGACAAGATCCTCACTGACACTTTGTCAAATAAAACAGATCATAGACACGATGTGCAAATGCATCTGTGTAGTAATGAACAAAATTTGACCAAAACCGGTAAAAAAAAAAAAAATCTGTTGTAGTGTAGTGGGCTTTTCAGTTTTTACATTTCAAACATGACAAACGACTATGTACCACCATCACACAGCATGCATAAATACTTCACGTTTCCCAGACTAACAAAAAATGTCACCTTCTTAAGCAATGTCTACACCACACAAGCTACATTCAAGACATTTTCCGAACGAACTTCTACATTTTTTAAAATGTGGGTCCAGGAACCACCGTGATGTTACCTTGCTCAGCCACATCTGTGGGTATCTTTAGGCACGTTAAGATATCTCAGCCATACAGTGTCCAAGGAAGAGAAGAGACTGTGGCCCCTTATGAACGTACACTCCATTATCCTGCTTCTGTTAGCGCTTGTGAAGGGTCACAATTCATCAGGTAGAGAGTGGAAGGGCAGTGCAAGTCTGTGCAAGAGCAGCAGAGACGTCTTCACTGTTCCACTGACAACAGACATCATTAGGACAAAACTCCTAATGTATAAATATAAGAAATATAATACTCATATAATATAATATATCAGTATATGTGGTATGTACAGTACACTACCATTCAAAGGTTTGGGGAAAGAAATGAATACTTTTATTCAGGAAGGATGCATTAAATTAATTAAATGCCCAAGTAAAAAAACACGTGCTGTTATTTTTGAACTTTCCATTCATCAAAGAATCCTGAAAAAAACATATCGCCGTTTTCACAGAAATATTAGCACATCGCACAACTGTTTTTAACATTGGTAATAATAAAAAATGTTTCTTGAGCAGCAAATCAGCATATTAGAATGATTTCTGAAGGATCATGTAACTGGAATAATCACATCACCAGAATATTAAAAAAAATTGTTCATTTAAATTGTAATAATATTTCGTAATTTTACTGTTTTTACTGTAATTTTGATCAAATAAACGCAGCATTGGTGAGCATAAGAGGGAAAAAAAATTACTCCAAACTTCTGAACGGTAGTGTTACAGTACTATAATTCACTTTAAAGTTTAATTATCTGAAAATAAGTCAAATGTTATTGTAATATGTACACACAAAAGTAACAAACCTGTTTCATTAACATGTTCCTAAGTTTCCTTCTCAATAGTCAAGGCTGGGTTGCTTGTACCTGTCAAGAAAACACAGAATGAAAAGTGTACAACGTTGTTTCCCCACACTGTAATCACAGCACCAGGTTTACCTCATATCTATTAGTCATATCTATGGTCAAGACAAACAGAACGCTCAATGTAATGCTTTTGTAATGATCTCAGATGTGAAATAACTGTCCTGTCACCTCGCTTGTCTCTGTCTTCACTTCCCTCTGACTGTCCGTTATTCAGCAGCCGGCTTTGAGACTCTCTCAGAGGTTTAGGTGGAAACTGATGAGACTCTCCAGCACTGGAAAGATGAAAAGGCCATGAATAGAAAGCTCTGCTTATCATCAATACACTATCCCACAATGCAATGCACATTTCTTGAGTGACAGTGGAACCAGAAGTAATATCTACTGCAAATTTCAAGTTTGATTGGACTGTCAAAAGGTGGGACATTTTTTCTTATATATATATATATATTTTATATTGTTATATGTTCCTGAATGAATAATTCATCTGAGGCATGAACCTTTTGATAGAAGGGTTGCGTCCTGGAGGCAAGGAGGGTTGTTCGGGGTCCTGGTTCACTAGACATGTGGGGAATGAACAGCCGTCACCCAGACTGCAGAAACACAACGTGATACAGAGGGAATGAGATCGGCGAACACTGAGGCTAATATTTTCAGTGCTACTGAATATGACATACCTTGAGAAAACAGGCAGCAGCCAGTATTTCTTTTCTTCTCCAAACACTTGTCGAAAGTTCTTGTTCGTTCCTAAACTGAAGCCGTTCTTGTCTGGTCCATGCTGGAACGCAGGAGCTCTGAAAGCCTCTGACAGGAGAAACATTTAAACCGCATAAACACAGTAAAACACTTCATATACAATCCTACTAACATGATTTCCAATTTTCTCTTAACTTTTAACCCTCTAAATCCTAATATATGAAATACTAATCAGAAAAATGGCAACTAGTCAGTTCCATTTTTTTTTTTAATGGAGCAGGTCATTGAGCATTTAGACCAAAAATGTAAAGCTTTGTGTGTGTGTTTTTTTTTTTAGAGTATCATAGTTTTATGACTCATATTATAGTATGATATAGGAGAATATGGAGCTCATCCTCAAGAAGAAAAAAACGCCTCAATTTTATTCAGAGACCCAAACTTTATTGCTATTGCTGATATTTATGTATATCTGATTGCTTCTTACGGAAGCGTATTGCATTCATTTGAAGAAAAAAAATCTACTCTGTTTTTCTGAATTAATGAGTTAATTATCTCAGAATTACGAGATAATTTTTCATGAATAAAATTTTTTTGCTCTGTTTTTCTGAATTACGAGTTATCTCAGAATTACGAGATAATTTTTGATGTATAAAAAGTTTTTGCTCTGTTTTTCTGAATTAATGACTTAATTATCTCAGAATTATGAGATAATTTTTCATAAAAAAATATTTTATTCTGTTTTTCTGAATTAACGAGTTAATTATCTCAGAATTATGAGATAATTTTTCATGAATAAAAGTTTTTGCTCTGTTTTTCTGAATTATTGAGTTAATTATCTCGTAATTCTGAGATAATTAACTCATTAATTCGGAAAAACAGAGTCGATTTTTTTTCCTCAAGTGAATGCAATACGCTCAGCGCCGCCGCTCCCACCACGCGCATCACGCGCTGTGCGTAGGGCACCAAGTGCTGAGGGGGCACCAAAAATAGCCTAATGAAAAAAAAATTAGAATGCCGATATTATTTCATTAGCCTATAGAAATATTATTAGGCATATTTAGCCGTGTATATGTAACAATAAAGGGGGAACAAGATAATTTAATTGCTCTAGTCTAGAAAGTACCGACCCCCGCGATGGTCCGTGCCGGTTGTTCGCGCGGGCGCCTTTGGAAGGACGCGTTCGCGCTGACGAAGTTTGACAGACAGACAGTAGGCAACTTTTTGGAAAATGGACCAAAAAGCCCAAAAAGAAGAAACTGCGAGATGATGCCCGTGCATCACTTGCAGGTAAGTCCATGTTTAATCATTCTTAAATACGGGAAATGTGCTGCATGTGCTGCTGCTAATCGTAATGCGCCTGGAACTTGCTGACGTTAATGTTAGCAAACT
Source organism: Scardinius erythrophthalmus (assembly GCF_964197995.2). NCBI lineage: Eukaryota > Metazoa > Chordata > Actinopteri > Cypriniformes > Leuciscidae > Scardinius > Scardinius erythrophthalmus. The sequence goes on along the minus strand of NC_138233.1, from coordinate 21,117,487 downwards.
ATGTTATTATAACATAACTTGAAGCTAAATTGAGCTAAATTGCAAGCTAAATTGAGATTTTACTGTTAAACATTACCTATTTTACAAATAACTGACGCCAGCTAGCTGTTACTTTCTTTACTATCTTTCTTTAGATATTGAGCAGTAGTTTATGGTTTATTTTGACGTGACGGTGGTTAATACTTTCTCAGTAACAGTTAACGTTAGCAGTCAGTGCAGTGCACATGGTAGGCTAACAATTCCTGTTAAATATACAGTATAAAAAATATAAAATGTCATTATGAATGATATAAGGCAAACAATACTGTTTAATTGTGTGCATTATTGCACCTCATTCTATTATGCTTTTGTTTTATATTATATTAGATTTATCAAATATTTGATAAATAAGGAATAAAGGGGGAGAACTCCTTGGCTGCCATGCTTTCAGTTTTAAATGTTTATAATTTTTTTCCGGTATGAGATTCTTTGTTTTAATATTTTGTCTAATAAATGTAATTTATTCAAAGTGACATTGAATTTGGGAAAAACATGTCTGGATTATTTTGATAGTGTTTTTTTATTTTGCTATTCTGTTTACTGAAGAAAAGTTTGCACTTTCAAATGTGTAGTGTGTGTTGGCTATTCTACATATGTTTACAAAGTCAGCAAAGCTGTGAAGATTTTACTTTCTCTTTTTAGTGTTCTTAAGTTTTATACTGTAATGCTGCTATTGTGTTATTGGTATTGAGTTATATGTTTGGTAATAAAAAGTTAAACTGGCAAAAACAAACTTTTTTTTCTTTTTCTCGGGGTCGGGGTGGGGGGCATCATAAAGGAATTATGCTTAGGGCACCAAAATGGCTAGCAGCGGCACTGAATACGCTTCCGTAGCTTCTAATGTAAATCAATGAGATTGTTATAACAGTATAGCAGAATACTTACATGAAACGTATTTAAACATCAGTTGTCACTCTATTTCTCTCCAAAATATGTCTTAGTAAGATATTTAAATGTTTAGTCTTATGATCAAAGCTCTGTGTTTTAATTGTGGGGGTAAAGCATATAATGCAATGCAATGATAATTGAGAGATGAACAAATAAACATTTCTCAAAAGCCTGATGTTTCATATTTGATACTCAAATTTTAGCATGATTTTTCTAAAAAATAAAATAAAAAAAGTAATAAAAAGTAATAAAAAGAAATCAGATAAAAAAATAAGTAAAAATTTCACAGCAAAAAGACATGTGCCACAACCTGAAGGTGGACATTTTTAGAATCATTCTAAAAAGCTATTTACTTGCTAGTAAAGTATGAACTATCAATCAGACAAGAGAAGGCATGTAGTAGATTGTGTACAACAAAGATTTGATCGCGTTGATAATTTATTGTTCTTAGAAATTTGAGTATCAAATATGATACAGTAGGCTTAGCAGGGTTAAGAATAAAATATGTCTGATTCTGAGATTAATTTTTTAACATTTTCAACCATAATGCATCTTGACAGACTTGCTTTTGCCAGAAGACTGGGCATGTTACCACAGGTACATGTTCCCTTGAGGATCTGCCACAAAGGGCAGACGGCAGAAGACCTAAACACCACCAGCCACAGATCTGAGTCACTGGTTGTATGAGACGTATTTGATCAGGCAGTGTGGATAGATGATCGTAGAAAGCAAAATACACACTATTGAGGAGCCCATGTTTACTAGTGAAATCCAAGGGTAATTACAGCACAACCCACTCACCCAATGTGGATCTGTTCTTGCAGACAAGCCAGCAGTGATAAGCAAACAAAAACGCTAGGCTCACTGAGAACGTGGAGGCAGCGAAAAACAGGAACATGATGTGAAATTTGGCTTGGGTATCAGGCAGGCCATTCTGTGAGAAACATGGGGAAAACACCACAAACAGGCGTAGACAAACAAGAAAACAAACAAAAAAACAGCTCAGGCCTTATTCAAGCTATTGGCTGCTATATTATCTAGTTGATATACAGTTTTACAGAATATAGTATGTCTGGAATACTCAGTTACATAAAGTTGTGAAATTAAACTTGTGGGATACATGGTCCCTATGGACAGTCTATTCTAGACTAGAAAAACATTTTGAACAAACCTACATTTCCTTGTCTACTGGATCTAACAGAAAGTGTAACTAAGGTGTTATGCCGAGGGAAACTATCAAAACTACAGGAACTAATAATAATGTCAGTGATCGACTCAGTCCTACCAAATACTGGATTAGACGCTGATGTGTTTTACCATCAACCTTTTAAAATAAAAATAAAACATTGTTTTTATAGAAAAGATGATAGTACTCCAGTTGATTAAAGACAGCCTATCTGAACATTCAAATGATCTGTTTCCTAATATAAGCCTAATAAATTAATAATTCATACTTACAGTCCAGAACTGAATGAAATACTGCAAGTCTGTGGCAGTGACAAAGAGGCAATACAACAATGAATATGCTAGGAAGAGCATGAAAAACTTGTAGTTGGCGAAGCCCACGCAATTGTTCACCCTGTCAAAGAAGACAAAATGCCTATTAGCCTCAATTAAAATTGGATATTAATATCAATTTTTTTTTTTTTTTTTTTTTTTTGCAAAATACTGCCCAACATACACTATAACAAGGGAAATGGCTATTTCATTTCTACCCTTCTTGACTCTACTTTTGTTTGTGAAATGTAATGTAATCAGATTGATCCAGCTCATTTAAATAATATTTTTGACTTTGACATTTTTACAGTTTCGCATTAGTAACTAGCTACACTATGAATTTGACTATACTGTATGTGTTTGTGTGACCGAACCTGGCCATGGTTAACAGGTGATCATGTCACTTATGCAAACTAATTAATAAATAACAAAAGAAAGAATATAAGGAGCCCAGAACATGACGTGGACAAAAATATATAAATCATGGCCAATTTGTTCTCTTGTTTTAGTAAATTGTGGCCACGTAGAACTAAATCGTTATTTTAGGATGATATAATTATTACAAAGTGGCCATGATTTAGAAAAACGTGGGAACGAATTATTATATTGTGCACATGATTTAAAACGAGGGAACGGATTAGTAAAACAACTGACGTAGGCCATTTGTAAGTTGTGGGAACAAATTTCTAATTCATACATATCAAAAATATGATTTTTTAGAAAACATTTAAGGTCATGAAGGTCCATCCCTAAATCTAACCATCAGTGGGGTGTAAGCAGAGCGTAGAAATTCAAAATTAAAATTAGTCACTAATTCACCAAAATGTACAATTATACCACCAAAAATGTTCACTTTATTAGGCTACCTTATGGATTTGACCCTAGTGTAGCTTTAAATGGCAAAATCAAATAATGTGTGCTAGGAAAATAATGATTGTTTTGTTGGTCTAATCGAAACCAATAGAAATGTTTGGTGCATGTCTTCCTTCCAAGACCAAAAATCTTTTTATTCTTGCTTTGAGTTTAATCTACTGAGCTAGTACATACCACGGACAATGGTGATCCATCTTTAAAATGCACCTGTAAAACAGCAGAGGCAGGAGCTGTTGAAATGCAACACAGCAAAATCTAATATGTGTTGTGTCATTTAAAAAAGGAGAAAGACGTACATTTCACAGGCAGAGCAATGATGGCATCGATCAGGCTTCAGCAGCAGACAGCGATCACAGTAGCGGATAGCTGTATCAAGACAGCTTGTTAAAATACAGATCGATAGGATTCACTGAAGACTGAACACAGATTGAAACAAATGTAATTGTCTGCGGCCATTATTTGTTCCTGAGCCTAAATTTAGGCTGAATGGACTGTTACAGACTTGGCATGCTAACAGTGATGTCTTTGGCACCATTAGGATGTGCTGAACGTAAAGAAAAGTGCCCACCTCCTGACATTGTGCGCGTGTAAATGGGCAAATCCTTTGCAATTCTCCTCAAGACTTCCTGTTGAGATTCTCTCCGATCTTCACGCTCTAGTAGTTCCTTGTCAGGATGTGACAGGTGGAACTGAAAGGAACAGACAAAAAAAGCAAAATATTTTGATATTTCGTGTGTGACAAGCAAGCACGGTCTGCACTCAGAGAAGTGAGAGGAGTACGACTGATTGCCAGTTTGAGCCATATGTGGTTTCTCTATTACAGTTGGTTTCTCATACCCTCAGCATGAAATAATAACAGCTTCCAGTGAGGTGCTATAGTTACACCAACGATCACATGCAATTTACAACCCGACATGCTGTTTTTTCAATAAGCGTAACCAACAACTCATCCTAAAGGGTGTTATACCATACATTTACAAATATTACACTGCTAACAGGCAAATAATATTCATTATAAGCCAACACCTCATGAGTCATACTGAGTGTGCTGTGCAAAATAACATTTAAATTACTTAGAGATGGCACAGTTCACACCACATTCGGATGACTTCAGTTGTCTGCTATTAATTATTGGTGTTTACTTTGAAATTAATAGTTATTAATATATCATTTATTTCTATACTCTAATTTACTCACCTCTTTGAGGGGGTTCATGGGTTTTGTGAAGATGGTTTGCCAGTATGACCACACGAACATTATGAAAAGCACATGATAAACCAGGAGATAAACTACTGTGATACAAAAGAAATATTGAAAGCTGATTAAAAAAGATCATTGCATCATTAGTGGTGCTCCCTAAGGGAATTGCTCATGACTATGGTGGGGGATTATTAAACTTATTAAACTTTGGTGCATAGCATAACTCATTCTGCACTGTTAACTCAAATCATGTGGTTGGTTGAGGGGATGTGTTTTTTTTTTACAATTTTACCAAGACAAATGATAATACGGGTGAAAATGTCCGATGGACTTACATTAGCATAATTACGCCAGTCTTCAGTGTCACATGATCATTCAAAAATCATTCAACCATTTATAAACATTCAGAAAATGCACAAATCATTATAAATATTTGCTCCAATTAAAGGAAAGACATTGCCATTGAAATGAACTCTTTAAAAATAAAACATTGTAGGAAAAAGCTAACTTACTTTTCTCTCCCATGTTTTCAATAGATTCTGCAGAGGAAAGAGAAAGAAAAAGGTAACAATGTCTCTACAACTTTGTTATTAATGTATAAACAGTAGGATTGAAACTCCTTGTGCATTTAGAAGGTCAGCGAGCAGCAGATGGTTCTGATCGCAGTTGCTTGAACTCACGCTGTACAGAGACTCTTGATCACATGCCCAAATTCACTAACTCATGATTGCATCTCTTCAACTGGTGCTCTTTCAGGACGATGAGCTATTTTTTGGTGACGAGGTTAGAGATACTAACTATGACCACACAGGAACATGCAGAAAAAAAGCGGTTTCAAAATCAAGATTGGACCACACGCACTCAGATGACACAGAAGGAGGATTTTGTTTTTGCACTGTGTGTTTTTAAAGAAATATTATTTTGAGGTTTGACACATTCTAAGCATGCAGGCTCTTCAATAAATGTCTAGTTCTTTAAGTTTACTAAAAATGTCCTAAAAGCCGAATTAGATTAGCCTCATCTAATGTGACTTGGGATGCACTACTCTGTACTCTTTATCCAAAATATGCTCTTTGAAAGATCTGGCATATAAGTAAAAAAAAAAAAAAAAAACTCTGAAGCACAAAACAGAAATGAAATCCCAGAATGCAATGCATTATTGCAATATTAATTGAGTATAATAGATGCACAGTTTCAGGGGGTGCTTAAAAAGTTGTGATACGTTTGTGATTTTGTAATAATTCACAAAAGGCATGTAAAGAATAACTGCAAGTGTCCAGCAATCACATTATATACTGTATGTAATAAGGCCATTATCATCACACCTTATCATTGGTATACAACCCTCTCAATTCGAGCAATAAAAACTGTCAACAGATGACGAGACACATTATGACCAATTTCAGCAATTAAACTGTTTATTCTCCTGATGGCATCAGTGTTGTTTAAGAAATGTCAAATGTGGTTGTTGCTAAACTAAACGTGCAGCACAAGTGATTTGACAGCAGAAATAGGTCAAGTAGAGATTGGTGAGGTTGAGTTTGACAGCTTGGCTGTGAGATTACCTTTGAGACATAAGGATCAGCAGACAATATGTTTATAACAACCTTTGTAACCATGGGTTGGGCAATTATCAAAGCATGCTAAAATAAATGCAACTATAGCATAGTAGTAGTATTAACAAGTAAACAGATCTTCTTTTAAATTAACACTATCTGTTACGGTTTTGGATATTTGCATCAATGTTGCAATGAGCAAACTGCCCTGCTGAAAAATCCATCATAAACCAGCATGAATTCAGTGTTGGTCTAGGCTGATTTAGGCTGATTAGAGCTGGTCCACCATCACTCCCACTTCCCATGCTGGTCCCAGCATGCAAAACATACTTATACTGGTGACCAGCAATGCTGCATTTTTCAGCAGGGTAGATATTCCCATTGAACCCAAACAGACTTAATAGCCCTCAATTCATGCTCAAGTTCAGACATAAAAGGTATAGTTGAAAATTCTGTCAATAATTACTCACCGTCATTTCGTTACAAACCCGTAAGATCTTTGGAACGCAAATGAAGATCTTTTTGGTGAAATTTTTTAGCTTTCTGTCCATCCATTGACAGCTACGCAACTACCATTTTGACACAATAAAAAGTATGAATTGAGCGGTTTAGTCCAAATTTTCTGAAGAGACTAGATCGCTTATGATGAACAGATAATAGATTTAATTTAGGCTTTACTCACATTTAAACATTGATCAGTGTACATGAACAGAAGCTCAACTAAACATGCTTGACGCTCGAGAACAAACCTCTTGCGGAAGCTCAAACGTGCTGCGTAACACGAGAAGGAACCTCATTGGTTCTTGCGGAAGCACAAACAAACCTGCTTGACGCAAGAGAACAAATCTTGCGGGTTATTGCGGATATAAACATAGATCAGCGAACATAAACATAAGCTCAACCGAACCTGCTTGACGCGCGAGAACAAACCTCATTAGTTCTTGCTGAAGCTCAAACCTGCTGTGAAACACAAGAATGAACCTCATTGGTTCTTGCTGAAGCTCAAACGTGCTGCGTAACACGAGAATGAACCTCATTGGGTCTTGCGGAAGCTCAAACGTGCTGCGTAATACAAGAAGGAACCTAATTGGTTCTTGCGTAAGCTCAAACGTGCTGCGTAACACGAAAATGAACCTCATTGTTCTTGCGGAAGCTCAGTCGTGCTGCGTAATACAGGAATGAACCTCATTGGTTTTTGCGGAAGCTCAAACGTGCTGCGTAACACAGGAATGAACCTCATTGGTTATTGCGGAAGCTCAAACGTGCTGCGTAACACGAAAATGAACCTCATTGGTTATTGCGGAAGCTCAAACGTGCTGCGTAACACGAAAATGAACCTCATTGGTTATTGCGGAAGCTCAAACGTGCTGTGTAACACGAAAATGAACCTCATTGGTTATTGCGGAAGCTCAAACGTGCTGCGTAACAAGAGAATGAACCTCATTGGTTCTTGCGGAAGCTCAAACGTGCTGCGTAACAAGAGAATGAACCTCATTGGTTCTTGCGGAAGCTCAAACGTGCTGCGTAACAAGAGAATGAACCTCATTGGTTCTTGCGGAAGCTCAAACGTGCTGCGTAACAAGAGAATGAACCTCACTGGTTATTGCGGAAGCTCAAACGTGCTGCGTAACACGAGAACAAACCTCCTTGGTTATTGCGGAAGCTCAAACGTGCTGCGTAACACAGGAATGAACCTCATTGGTTATTGCGGAAGCTCAAACGTGCTGTGTAACACGAGAATGAACCTCATTGGTTCTTGCGGAAGCTCAAACGTGCTGCGTAACACAGGAACAAACCTCATTGGTTATTGCGGAAGCTCAAACGTGCTGCGTAACACGAGAACAAACCTCATTGGTTATTGCGGAAGCTCAAACGTGCTGCGTAACACAAGAATGAACCTCATTGGTTCTTGCGGAAGCTCAAACGTGCTGCGTAACACAGGAACAAACCTCATTGGTTATTGCGGAAGCTCAAACGTGCTGCGTAACACGAGAACAAACCTCATTGGTTATTGCGGAAGCTCAAACGTGCTGCGTAACACAGGAATGAACCTCATTGGTTATTGCGAAAGCTCAAACGTGCTGTGTAACACGAGAATGAATCTCATTGGTTATTGCGGAAGCTCAAACGTGCTGCGTAACACGAGAACAAACCTCATTGGTTATTGCGGAAGCTCAAACGTGCTGCGTAACACGAGAACAAACCTCATTGGTTATTGCGGAAGCTCAAACGTGCTGCGTAACACAAGAATGAACCTCATTGGTTCTTGCGGAAGCTCAAACGTGCTGCGTAACACAGGAACAAACCTCATTGGTTATTGCGGAAGCTCAAACGTGCTGCGTAACACGAGAACAAACCTGCTTGGTTATTGCGGAAGCTCAAACGTGCTGCGTAACACAGGAACAAACCTCATTGGTTATTGCGGAAGCTCAAACGTGCTGCGTAACACAGGAACAAACCTCATTGGTTATTGCGGAAGCTCAAACGTGCTGCGTAACACAGGAATGAACCTCATTGGTTCTTGCAGAAGCTCAAACGTGCTGCGTAACACGAGAACAAACCTCATTGGTTATTGCGGAAACTCAAACGTGCTGCGTAACACAAGAATGAACCTCATTGGTTCTTGCGGAAGCTCAAACGTGCTGCGTAACACAGGAACAAACCTCATTGGTTATTGCGGAAGCTCAAACGTGCTGCGTAACACAGGAACAAACCTCATTGGTTATTGCGGAAGCTCAAACGTGCTGCGTAACACAGGAATGAACCTCATTGGTTCTTGCAGAAGCTCAAACGTGCTGCGTAACACGAGAATGAACCTCATTGGTTATTGCGGAAGCTCAAACGTGCTGCGTAACACAGGAATGAACCTCATTGGTTCTTGCGGAAGCTCAAACGTGCTGCGTAACACAGGAACAAATCTCATTGGTTATTGCGGAAGCTCAAACGTGCTGCGTAACACAGGAATGAATCTCATTGGTTATTGCGGAAGCTCAAACGTGCTGCGTAACACAAGAATGAACCTCATTGGTTCTCGCACGTCAAGAAAACATGCTTGAGCTTCCGTTTACCACAACTGATGTGTGAGTTGATTAATGTTTATATGTAAATAAAAGCCTAAATTCAATCTGTTCATCATATAAAGGCATAGTGACTTCAGAAAATTGTGGACTAAACCGCTCAATTCATATGAATTAGTTTTATGATCTCTTTCTGAACTTTTTGAAGCACCAAAGTGGTAGTTGTGTAGCTGTCTATGGAGGGGCAGAAAGTTCTCAGATTTCATTAAAAAAATCTTCATTTGTGTTCCGAAGATGAACGAAAGCCTTATAGGTTTGGAAAGACATGAGGGTGAGTAATTAATGACACATTTTTCATTTTTGGGTGAACTATCCCTTTAAAGCACTTCATGGTTTTTATTCTGTCAGTTCAAGTACAAAGCAAGGGGTGGGGTGCCTGGAGTTCAGCATAAACCAGTATTTAAACTGCCAGTGGGAACAACCATTAGCAATGTGGCCTGGCCTTCACTCAGTGAAGTCTCCAAGGAACATCACAAAGCAGCTGTTTTCTGCACAGATATTTAAACGTCATTTGATTCTATTAAAGGAGTCCAAACACACACACAATTAGTCTTCAGAGAATAACAGGGCATCCTCATGATCATCCACCATTCAAGAGAACAATAAAGCCTCTTCATGATGTTTTTATGGGAACATGATAGCAGATGTAATCAAAGGAATGAATGATGTTAATGTGAACACAAACCTTTCCTTGTTGCGCATATACAAATGACACAGTAATAATAAAGCTTGAAGATGTTTTTTTCAGTGCTCAGAGCTCATATTTACAGCAACAAAAGAAGGGGGAGAAATCAAGTTTTGTATGAGGGTCTTAATGGGTAGTTATAGAGTGATGCCAAAATTTCTCCATACAGTATTGCATAGGGGTCAATGACATGATGCTAATTTTTTGTGGATCTACGGTATTAAGTTACTCCAAAATACATTAAAATTAAAATTCATTAAAATACTTGAATACACCTTTTCTAGGAACATATATGCATTTTCTGGATTATTATTGTTAGTTTTGCTATTATTAAAATGTGTGGGGCTTAAAGTCCAAAATGTCTAGGTGGTGTTAACTGTCCTAAGATTGTAATACAATTCAAAAATGAAAAATTTAATAATGTCATAAAAAAGCAATAAAACTGTTTAGTTTTTTAACATAGTTAATATTTTGAGAATGAACCCCTTATGACCCTCATAAGTTCTCTTAAAATATAACATATTTTGACTTTGAAAAGGTAGCCTACATTTTGTACAGGTCAAATGAAGCAAAAACATTTATGACATTAAAAAATCATTATAATTATGTGTGTGTGTGAGTTCAGGTTGATTGGGACACATTTTGCCATTGAGATTAGCAATATTTTATCATCTCACATGCTTATTAGGTACTGACCCATATATGTTGTTTTTCAGTTTTATAATTAAGATGCAGAGACATGCATAATATAATATTAAGGGGATATTGTAGGCTCCAGACACACATGCACATATAAAGAAAGGGGTTAAATAAATTAATCTCAAACAACTTGACACTAATTATGACCCACTCTTATACAGTCAATCTGTTTATAAGCAAATAGACCCGATCAATATCAGAGATATATTGCTCTAGCAGGCTAACAGAAGCAGACATATGCACATGGTCGATAAACCAGGTATTATTTATTCATTCACACCAACTTCATTCAGAGATCTGCTTCCAGTCTTACCTATGCAGAGCTGCACTACATACGCGTAGTAGGACCATGCCACGATCAGACTGATGAACAGCACAGGGATCCAGTATAAAACTCTCCAGCAGTCATCGCTGCGCGAGCCCGACGGCGCCATCTTTCTATTTGAAGACCAAAAGTGGTCAAAACGACAAGTTCAGCCTCAGCGATCCCGCACTGCTGTTAAAACAGCATCATGTCTTCTTCCGTGTGCAGATGCGGTTCGTCTGCTCCTGCATCCTCCGGTTCTTCGCTCGCTCTTGTTTGCAGTAGCACATCGGTACCGCCCCTTTCTACAAACTTACATGATGCTCACGCGATGCGGTGGTGTTACTACACTAAAGCTCGACTACCGCCGTCTATCAAGTCTGCTGTGTTTTATTTAGCAAGCCTGTTGAGATTTGCTATATCTATTAGATAGCCTATTTATAAATCTATTTGCTATAGCCTATTTATAATGTCGCCAACTCTCACGCATTCAGCGTGAGACTCACGCAATTGACACTTTTCACACGCTCTCATGCCACACATCCATTTTCTTAAAGAAAAATCGCGAAGAAGAGGACACTGATACCGACAGACAAGACAGAGCAGGTTACTTTTCATATGAAACAAATATGAACCTCTCAAATTCTGTCAATTTTATTACGAAATTCAAACAATAAATACACTTTTTTTCTTTTGTAAATGTGATGTAGATCGCTGGCGCCTCAGTTCAAGCGGCACATGAACCTATCATCTCTAGCCTAATTGTAAATAAACACGCATGAACAATAGGTATGTTGAAAGATACAGTACAACTTACCGAAATTTATATGCCTCATACATAATATCGATCAATCAGTGTTTTTCACCCGTGCAAATGGTCAATAAAAGAGCTGGAGATCGTCACATAACGATTTACCTCAGGAAAGCCATTTCATGACCATAGCACTTTAGTTTGCTAGAAAATAATTGATATAGAGAGGAGTATTTTGTTAAATTTTGCACCAATATTTTCTAAATGTCATAATCATTTGTTAACAAACATATTCATTAGCCTACTTCAATGGGCTCCTTGTTGTTTCTCCATTCAATTATTACATTGTTTAAATTAATAAATTTTTAGCTAACTGTGACATATATGTACATTTCTGAAATACTTAACTTAGACAGTTACCTCTGATAACAGATATATTTGACTTGTAATTTTTAACCTTTATCTAGGCTATTAACATGTATAGGCTACTTAACATTTATCTAAATGAATCGATATTGAATCAAGATCGGAATCAAATCACAAGAATTGAATTGAATTGAAATCATGAAATTTGTAAATTTGAAATCAAACAATAATAAAAACAGTGGCTACCAGTCATTGTACCATGTTGAAACATGTTGTCACTAAAATGGCCTGATTTCACAGACAGGGCTTAGATTAAACCAGGATTAGACTTGAGTCCAATTAGGATATTTAAGAAGTTTTTATAAATGTTCCTTAGAGAAAAAAAAAAAACATGGTGTGCTTCTTACAAAACAATGGCACTGACATATTTTAAGATATATCAGTGCAAGTTGCTTTCAGTTAAAACATCTCAAACATGCATTTTAGTCTGGGACTAGGCTTAAACCTTGTCTGTGAAACCGACCAGTTAAAGGGATAGTTCACTTTGAAATAAAATGTTGGTATGTTTTAGCTTACCTCAAGGGCATCCAAGATGTACTGTAGGTGACTTTTTTTCCGCAGTAGTTTCAATTTTAATATTTTTAGGTCAAACCGTTCTTGTCTGTCAGTCATATAATGCAGGTCTGTTGTCACTGTCTCAAAGAGCATGCACAGAGTCCAAATTAAACAATTCCCCATCGTCCAAATTAAACAATTCCCCATCGTAAGTACACATTGATGGCCTAAGACACGAAACGAGCGGTTTGTGTGAGAAAACGAACAGTATTTATATCGTTTTTACCTCTTATACACAGCCACTTCCAAGTGATCTGAGGGCGCGCGCGCATCCTGGTGTGTGACGTACACAGACTGGTGCATAGAAATATACACTAGATGTCGCCTTAAAGACATTCGTTCCAATGAACTGCCGTAGCCAAGGTGTCTTAGGCCATCAATGTGTACTTACGATGGGGAATTGTTTAATTTGGACGATGGGGAATTGTTTAATTTGGACTCTGTGCATGCTCTTTGAGACAGTGACCATAGACCTGCATTATACGACTGACAGACAAGAACGGTTTGACCTAAAAATATCAAAATTGAAACTACTGCGGAAAAAAAGACACCTACATCTTGGATGCCCTTGAGGTAAGCTAAAACATACCAAAATTTAATTTCAAAGTGAACTATCCCTTTAAGTAGTTCATTCTCTGCTGATAAACATTTTAAACCAGTCTAAGCTGGTTTTAGATGGTCATCCAGTCTGGTCTGCTGACTTGTCAGCAGTTAGTAGAGAAAATTAGCCTGCAGCCCAGCCAAACTAGCTGAAAACCTGCCTGACCAGGCTGTGAGACCAGCTAAAGCCAGCTTTGACTGGTTAGTAGGCTATTATCGTCTAAGGAACCCCAAAATCTTCATTGTTACATTGTGCTTGACTAAACAAACATAAACATTAACCCTATAGGTCTAATCTAAAATGTTCACTATAAACACTTTTTTTTTAAAGGAAGCACACAACAGAAGGAATGACACAAAGTATTATTTTGATTGTGGTTTTAATTTATTCAAACATTCTAAGCAATCTGAATACTAATGCTTACAAATTAGGCTATACACACAAACTGTACTATGCAATGTACAGATCTAAAACATAATCTATAGTCTGTAAAAAGCACAGTGGGTTAGACCGGAGCTACCTGTCACACAGTTGTCACAAGGTATATTATAATGTTTCAATTAGAGAAAATGGTAAAAAACCCACATGTGACGACATGCCCCACGGGTCAATGTGTGTTTAATGACCTGTATCTTTTTTCCTGGGTAATAAATAAAAAAATGTCCAACAGCTTTTTGTAGGGAAAGGCTTTAAAATATGTATCTGCACAAACGTTAACTTTAAAAAATAAACGTACCATGAGAAATATTCACTGGAGTAAAACGAGTGGATTCAGTTTCTGCTTGTTTGTTGTTTTGTCTTCGCAAGATATTTCTTAAAGGAGTGGCAGTGTAAGAAACCCATACAAGAGGTGGAGAAAGGGATCTGTATGTGTAGCACATTGTGAGATAACTGAGGTCTCATTATTGCTCTGTGCACTCAGCACTGTCAGACTCAGTGTAAGCTGATCTGGCTGGTGGGCAGTGGACAAGCTCAGAGAAACTATGTTAGCAATGTGCTCATTGTAAGGAAAGATTATCTGGCTTATAACTCCCAGAGAAGCAATTAGAACAATGTATTTCCAATACAGCAGGAAAATCCCAAGAGGACATTTTCTTTACACAAAACAGATCAATAAATAGAATAAATAACTGTATATTCCACCAGAATTCAGCATTTTTCACTTCAACATATTCAAAATGGACAATTTTTACATTTATGAAGTGATATATCATCATAAATAAAGACACTTTGCAATTCATTAACATAATTTCTCTCAAAATGTGGGCTCTGGACCCATTTAAATGTATAAGACCTTTAATAAATAACTTTTTGATTAATAAAAGTATCATGGCTATATGGCTATTTCATTAAAGTGTTATCCCTTCTAGTTAATGGCTTTTATAAAGTTAATAAAGTGCCTGCCAAGTAACAAAGCAGTAACTATAGTCCAGAGAGGTAGCATGTGTTAATCTAATTATGGCAGTATTTGTATCTTACAGAGTTTGACACAGGTCAGGTAGGTAATTGCATTGAGTCACTGAGAACTTTAATCCAATTTGAGATATCTTCACTGAGACGTGAGGGTGAAGAGGAACAGCGGGACTACCACCTGCACAAATCAAAGACATAACAGGAGAACAGCATATATCAAACTGAATAACTGAATCCAACAAGTGATAGAACAAGACAAGAGAATAGAAATGTAACAGCTGTTTATTTCATTCAAACTGCATTTACTCTATTCATACACCCAGAGTAAGTCGAATTGTTTCCTGTTTCGAGGTGATTCGTGGTGCGGGTTGGGCTGTATTCTATTACTGTGTTAAGTCTTAATACACTATGTTAGGCTGGTATCTTGTATCTCTGGATAGAAGACATTAATTTTACAGAGTAATCTGATGCTAGAAAAAGAGCTTTGGCTGAATGCTGAGCAGTGCTAGCGCTGTAGTTCAGAATCATTAATTCTAAATTCTCCAGGGCAATATCTAACTATCTACAACATTTTTTTCTATTTAGACATAAACTTACCTATTTAGCAGTGAGTTCCTTCTTCATACAGGCTTTAAAGGATGTGAATCTCTCTTCACCCTTATATCCCTGAGATTACAATGATAACATGAAGAGAAAATATTTCTCATCAACATATTGGTTTTATGTCATCAACATATATCACATATCAACATTATCTTTAGAAAAATAAATAAATTGAAATTAATTGTGCTGGTCAATGAGTGAATTGGCAATACATGGCCACTAGATGTCAGCAAAATTGCACCAACAAGAAAACCAACTTTTCTTTTGTTGAAATACAAGGGAACATATTGGATTTGAATATACAAACGTTTGGGGTCAGTAAGATGTTTTTTTTTTTATGTTTTTTAAAAAACAATCTTATGGTCAAAGGCTGCATTTTTTTTTTTTATAAAATACTGTGAAACAGTAATATTGTGAAATATTTCTATTCTAGTTTTCTATTTTAATATATTTTAAAATGTAATTTATTCATGTGTTGACAGCTGAATTTCCAGCATCATTACTCCAGTCTTCAGTGTCACATGACCCTTCAGAAATCATTCTATTTGCAGAAACATTGAAAAAAATTTCAGAAAGCAATAGAAAGTTCAAAAGATTGGCATTTATTTCAAATGGATTTTTTTAAACAATGCAAACATATTTACTGTCACTTTCGATTAATTTAATGCATCCTTGCCAAATAAAAGTATAATTTTTTTTTTTTTATCTTACTGACCCCAAACTTTTGAATGGAAGTGTAATAATACTAACAGTGAAACTAATAGCAACAGTACAGTGATAATAACTAATGTGAATTTGAAGCAAAAATTGTGCTTACATTTTACAGGAATATCTATCCTGTCACAAGCAAGGTGACTGACAGCAGATTTGCATAATAAAACAAAGTAAAAAAGCAGAGTTTCCGAGAATATTTACCCAAGAAGAGCCACGATGCAGCCGATCTTTCATTATCCCAATGAACTCCTTGTAGCTTAGATGGTCATCGTGGTCCACATCAAAGATCTTGAAAATAGTGTTCACAAGGTGTCTTGACAGCTTCAGGCCAGTGGCCACATAGACCGCACGGGCAAACTCATCTGTGAGCCGAAAGCCAAACATCGTTAGCCACAGATTTGAGGAGTAACTGGATAAAATGAGCATATTTACCTTGTCCAATTGGGCGATTTGCATAGTTGTACATTTGCATGGCAATGGCAAAATCCTCTAAGTTGTTGAGGAACTGAAAGAAGGACCTAAACTCTTCAAAAGTGATGCCCTAAAAGAAAAGATCAGTGTTAAATCAGTGACTTACAGATGAAATTGTCAGTGTTCCTTTAAACAGAAAGCTTTGGGCAATAGAAAGAGATCATTAAGTCAGAGTCTTTATAATAGCTAGTACATAAAATTATGAATTTCAAAAGATAGTCTCAGAATAACTCTCCCTAAACAAGGCAAAACTGCATTACGCCTCACTTTCTCAAAAACGAGGGCACCTTAAGTGTTTGTGGGAACTTGGAGAGCGATAACAGATCCCAAGAGCCAAGACAGAAAATAGCAAAGTCAAACAATCCCAGCGCACATCTCTCCTGCTCCCGCACCCGATACACACAACTGGAGCTGTCAACACCTTTAGATTGTTTTGTTAAAGGAGAGGTCGGGTAGCTTGTCGACTCTTCTAAAGAAGATTAACCTGATGCTTGCATACGTAAAAACAAAAGGGGATGTGTCCAAAATATCTCACCGCTAGCAGATTACCCAAACAGCGGTCCTTTTGATTTCCACTCATCCATTTCCAGGCACTAGACCCACGTCTTTTTCTGAAGCCGCTCTTGCAACCAACAACAACTGTTTTACAAATGACCTAATGAGTAATATGTGACGCTTAGGTGGTTTTACAAGTTAAGCCGTATTGCAATATCTCTTAACTTAAGAATAAGAACCACTTGTATATCAATGGCCATCCACCAACAGCCTCCTCGAGCAACTGAAAAGACTCTAACCTTATAATGTGAGGGTCAATGTGCAAAAAGGGAAACATCCTAGGCACTAACATCGTTCAGATTATAAATATCCTCCTCTCTCCACGTCTGTGGTGGTATTTGTTTTGCAATGCGATGATTTGAATAGATTCATTTATAATACATGAAAACATGATAAAGGAGTAGAAATATTAGAATACCTCCAATCGTGTTTCTGTGCTTCCCAAGCTAACAGGGAACGTTCTCAGAACTTTGGTTAACGTTCAACCAAGGTTCAAGGTGAACAAACATTCTTGCAGTAACGTTAATAGAATGCTCGTTCAAAGTTATCTGGGCTTTTAATAACTTTCTCAAAACATTAGCACAAAAATGTTATTTGACAACATGTTATTGAATGGTCTTGGTGGCCTAGATCTGCTACGCTGCTTCTGTTGATTATTGTTGCTGCATCTGAAGAGCATGTATGGACTTGCTACTGCCAATAGATACACAGAGCTGTGAGCATGTAATAAATGCTGCTGCTGCATGAATAGACATACATAAATCATATTGCAGATCTCTGCAGGTGGAGCTGGGGGAGGTGGAGGGTTTCAGAGTAAATCTAATGGCGTGCTGCAGGACCAGCTTACAGTAAACACTGAACCAGACTATTTGAATGTTGAGCAAGCAATCTCATTGGCTGCAGGATCAGCAGAGGCCAAACAGCTTGTGTCATGCGGTAATGATAAGACTGCATGTAAAGGACCTATCAGCCTTTATACAATGTTCATGGAATGGTTTAGTTGGACGTTCGCCTAACATTCTGTTTAAACATTATTAACTACTTGAAAGTTCAGTTGATAAAATTATAAAATTGAAAATTCCCTTGTTTTCCCTAACATTCACATAACCCCGCCAAAAATTGAACATTCAAAATAGTGGATGTTTTGAACTTTCAGAAATAAAGTTTTCATAACTTAAAGGGAACATCAGCTATGTGTGTGTGTATGTGTGTGTCTAGAGCAAGTACTACCTTTTCATCGGGTATGCTTTGACGCACATTCTCAAGGTAGCCTGTAATGTTCTCCACTGTGGTGTAGCGCAGCAGGATACTAGCGAAGTCTTCCTCACTGATGGTGGTCATTCCCTTGGAAAAGCTGAGGAACTCAATCTCAAGGACTTCTGTCTGCAGGTTGTCCATGAATCTGCCGACAGAACGTGAGTGACACAGACACGGTGTTAAGAGGAGATGCCATCACTCGCTCAGTAGGACACTAGACAAAGCGACTGGACCATCCCAGCATGCTTTGATAAGAATACAGCATCCTTAGTGATTCATTTTAATTCCCCTTCAAGGGTCATGCATTTTAACATGGCTTCATGTTCTTTGCCTTTTTATTTTTTCATACATATAACAGAAACTTAATTTAGGATCATGATAGAGTTAAATTTTCACTTAAAGGAACACTCCGACTTTTTGGGACTTTAGCTTATTCACAGTATCCCCCAGAGTTAGATAAGTCCATACATACCTTTTTCATTTCTGTGCGTTCTGTAAGTGTTATTTGACGCACCCACCGCTAGCCTAGCTTAGCACAAAGACTGGATGTAAATGGATAAGGTAGCATACTAATCCCAATAAGTGACAAAATAATGCAAACATTTTCTTATTTACATGTTGTGATCTGTATAGTCACAGCGTGTACAAATAACAAGGCTATATGAGACAGAGACCATTTTTAATCGTATACTGGGAACTATATTCTCACTAGGCGTAGGAGCACAGCTACTTGGGCGGAGTGATTAGCGCAGCACACGAGAGGCCCTGTTGATGGTTCCGTAAACAAAACAAACGTGACTAACTAGCTAGTAGCGAACGTGACTCGTGATCATGGCTGACTTTGAGGAATTGTCAGAGGAATTTTACTGGGTATCAAACCAAGATCCAGAACCATATAGTTTTGAGCCAGAATACACAGATGAGGAGTTACAAACTTTGGAAGCTGTAAGACAAGATACAGCGAACACCCATGATTGTAAACTATTAATTTACTATCTAGTAATTGCTGACTCTATTACTCCAACTCTGAG
This sequence comes from Scardinius erythrophthalmus, assembly GCF_964197995.2. Lineage (NCBI taxonomy): Eukaryota > Metazoa > Chordata > Actinopteri > Cypriniformes > Leuciscidae > Scardinius > Scardinius erythrophthalmus. Next base: position 21,098,292 of record NC_138233.1, on the reverse strand, counting down.
CGAACTCTCTGCTCCTCACCACAGGGCGTCTCGTGTGCTGCGCTAATCACTCCGCCCAAGTAGCTGTGCTCCTAGTGAGAATATAGTTCCCAGTATTTATACGATTAAAAATGGTCTCTGTCTCATATAGGCTTGTTATTTGTACACGCTGTGACTATACAGATCACAACATGTAAATAGGAAAATGTTTGCATTATTTTGTCACTTATTGGGATTAGTATGCTACCTTATCCATTTACATCCAGTCTTTGTGCTAAGCTAGGCTAGCGGTGGGTGCGTCAAATAACACTTACAGAACGCACAGAAATGAAAAAGGTATGTATGGACTTATCTAACTCTGGGGGATATTGTGAATAAGCTAAAGTCCCAAAAAGTCGGAGTGTTCCTTTAAGACTAGAACCCTTCAAGATCATAGTCATCAAATCTGTCTCTCACCTGTAGAAGTCATCAAAGGTAAGTTCACTTTTGCCCTTTCTTCCAAAGAAATGAACCAGCAGAGTTGTGTCGGTGACATTTTCTGCTGCGTGCTGTGAATGCAAATTATGAAAACACATTATTCAGCTGTAAGAAACTGAACAAGATAGCAAAATATGTTTGAATAAGTGTACACTAAAATAGTGTGATGAGGAAGTGCAGCCATAAACATATAACAACATTTAAAAAAAAACACAGACACAAACGCAAATTAAAAGCAAATGATTCATTTACATCAAAAATTTGATGCATGTATGTATGTTTTTATTATGCTTATATGCCACGCTGCCGCTCCTTTACTCACACAGATCACTTTATTGGACGAATTACAATTGTGGAGTAACGCAATGCTGTTTTACTTGGTCAGAACAATCATATTAACAAATACATTTGAGTGTGTTGAAAGTTATGTTATAACGTTACTCTGTGCGTTCGCTCGGTGGCTGGTGTGAGACACTTGTGCACTGCGGTAAGCTACAATGAATATAATAAAAGCTGGATGACTTGTGCTGCTAAATGGCATGCAATTCATTTTTAAATATTGTATGGTGGAGAAAATGCTTTATAACTGTCACACTGACACATCATGAAGCAGCCGACATCATCCCATGCCACGCAAACAACAGGTTGCTCATGCAGAAATCTGCATACCAGATATACCTCAATGTACTTTTGCAGCAACGTATCTTTACAAAAACAAGAGGCATACTGTATCTGATGTATTTTTGAAACTTGCACTATCATAATATGCTAGATCTACATCTCAATATCCGAGCTTGGTAAATGGCTCAAAAACAATGTCAAATCCATTTATTAAGCACCAACATCGAATAATAATCATTTTAATGAGATGCATGATGAATAAGGCCAAACATGATGTATTCTTGTATGGCTCAGTTACAATTATAGAAATCTTAAGAACTTAAAAAAAATATATTAATATTTAACTGTAACAACATGAAGTGTACTGACATTAATGAATCAAAATGACAATAAACAAAAAAGAAAAAAACAACAACAAAACAAACAATGGGAAGAACCTCACATGGGATGGCGGACAGGGAATGGTCAAGGGAATTATGGGATTCGAACGAGAAAGCAAGTGAGCTCGAGGATACTTGTACCTCCATCAGATCTGAAAAGAGAACTATTCTCGCACCATGCCTTAGAACATCCCAGAAACTTCTGGGTTCAGACTGAGGCTGCTCTTTTTTAAGTACCTGCATATTAGAGGTGAAAATATTAAAGGCTTAATAATAATCGCCAAAAATTCAGACAATGCAGTGAAAGACTAATACACATGCAAAACCATCTGAAGTAATGCAACGCAATGTTAAGGAAATGTTAAGCAGCAAAAAAAAATATTTTTTCAACAGTGATAGTAATAAGAGCCATTATTAATAATAGAGTTCCAATAATAAGTAATAATAATTGAGCAGCAAATCAGCATATTAGAATAATCTCTGTGAAACTGAAGACTGGAGTTATGATGCTGAAAATTCAGCAATGGAATAATTCAAATATATTAAAATAGAAAACAGTTCCGTTAAATTGTAATAATTTTTCACAATATTCCTGTATTCACAATATTCAAAATAAAACTGTATTTTAAATCAAATAAATGCAGCCTCGTGAGCATAAGAGACTTCTTTCAAAAGCATAAAAAATCATAATTATTCCAACGTGACATTGGTGCTTCAGTCATTTTATAGTGCATTCTGATAACTGTTTGATTTACTGAATGAATTGTGATCAGTATTTTTTTTTTAAATGAGTTCTATAGTTTATTGTGGTTAAAACTTTGACTGCACTGAGCTTAAAAAGCTCCACATCTCTCTTGTTTGGTGTGGAAACGATTTCAGCTGTAACTCTTCAGTGGCACAAAACTTCATGGTCAAGCCATCACAAGAAGTAACCCAAACCCAAATACCACTCTTCAAGTAACTGTAAAAATAAAACATGGGGGTCCAGGGAGAGCTGCCATTCTTCAGGTGAGGGCCTTTTAACGTGATTCTGTGAGACCATTCCTTGCCAAAAAAAAGCTCCTGACAGTAGACAAGCAACATAAATCATCTGTCGTAGTCTCTGGATGATTTTTCTGCTCTCCTAGACAATAGAGCTGCATTTCAGACTGCGTCTGACTGAGCCCCATTAGCCCCATTGTCCCTCTTCTCTGGAGGTGAGCCATGCGTGAGGGTCACTCTTGTTACGCCCTATCCAAACATTTCAGTATGTAAAATAATATTGCTCCCTGACTGTCTGAAAGAAGCCACTGAATGTGGATGTAACCCTTCTGGTTTTGAGCACTATATAGGGTGTAGCTGCATAAACATCAGTGGTTAGGACGGACATGCACAGTTGTTGTTGACTATGACTGTACAAGTTCAATCAAGCACCAACCACATTAACCGCCATGCTAAGAACACACGTCAAAGTCATGCTCATAAGGATTATTTAGTATACATACATTGCTGTTGGCAGATCCTTGATATCCATACAGTTCCACACTCTCACACAGTCAAGATTATGATAGCGTGCAAAACAGGATAAGATCAAATCAAATGACCATTCAGCATTTGTCATATTTCACTAGGGATTGTGAAAGACAATGAACTCTCAAAGCGTTTTCAAAACACAATCTGTAACAATCAGCATTTCCCCAGCTTGAGAGATAAGAGACTCATTGTTGTTTTGTACTATGCAGAAAAATATCCATGTACATTCGTTCAAATGAACATTATGCATGAATCATTCATCTAGCAATTTTAAATGCGATTGAAAACATGCAACAAAAAATCTCTGAGAAAATAAAATCAATGGTTATTCATTCCAACATAGGTGTTCAAATATTACAGGAATAATTCATCTAAAATGTCTTCCATAAAACACAAAAGGAGAAATGTATAGTAAATAGATAGATAAATAGATAGAGTGGATCATTTATAACTATTTATTTCTATATTACTCATTATTAATTATAAATGATTAAATATTAAATTGCAATAAAAGTGAATAGTGGCAATGGCTGCCAAGCAATTTCGATCTCTTCCCAAAACAAATCAATCAGGAATCTTGACATTTAATACACATCGGCCTGGTTTCACAAACAGGGTATAGATTAAGCCAGGATTAGACTTTAGTTCAATTAGGACTCTTTAAGATATATCAGTGCAAGTTGCTTTCAGTTATAACAGCTCAAACATGCATTTTAGTATGGGACTAGGCTTAAGCCATGCCTGTGAATCCGGGGGATGGACTGCTTTTACGGAGCACCATTCACTTTATTGTATGGAAGAGAGCAGTGTGAACATTCTTCAAAACTTCTCTTTTGGAGTTACACAGATAAGAAAAAATTTGGTACAGAATTTTTATTTTTGGGTGAACTATTTCCTTAAATCACTTTCAAATAAACTGCACATCAATTCAAGATGTGGCAAGTGCCAAGTGCCAACAGAATATGCTCATGCGACGGAGGACTGTAAAATTGAAAAAAGGTCTGTTTTTCTTACCAGTTGAGATGAACTGTCAGGATCTCCTGCCCGCTCTTTTTTCTTCTCATTTTTCTTACGGAATATGTCCTCTAACTAAATGTAAAAAAGCAGAACTTTATCTTTACGCATGCTGACGTTCAAATTAATAAAAAACAACAACAACAAAAACAACCATACCACCATGAATTCTCTCCTATCCACCATTTCATTGCCATCTGCATCAAACATGTTGAAAGCTATTTTAAAACCTGCATGTGGCTCTAGAAGACAAAAGAAAGACACAATATGAGGGACATCGATACATCCTCGTGCGTCTATACTATTCGTGCTGAACAAGCGTGGAGAATTACCTGAAGACAAACTTACTTGTCAAAATGCAAAGCAGAAACAGATACTCTGTGTAAGCGATGACACCTGAAAAACAGTACATAAACATTTCTTTATAAGCTTGTCTTCCAACATCCCAGAACCTGCCTTCAAAATATATTTTACTATCAAATGTCATTTTAAACTAGACGTCCTTTCTTCTTTTACATTGATAAGATCTAAGAGGATCCTGTTCTTTACTCTTGTTTGGTGTTCTCTTTGCACAAACAGAGACGTTAAAACGTAAAGTAACGAGGCTGGACACAAACCCAAACAAAATTAGACCAGGCCACTGGCTCCTGAGTTCCCCTCTGTTTATTTTCCTAGGTGTAAAACATTCTCAAGTGATCTGTAACTGATTGCAGATGCCTGATGTGGGTTTGTTTTCCTTTTTGAGGTCTGTTAGTCCTTTGTTGTGTGAGAGGAGAAGAAAGGAAGAGCAACTGTCAGGTCTCTGTCTAGGAGAGACTTAAGGAGAATTGTTCCTGCCACTGAAAGCATTCCCAAGCTTTTGTTTAAGGAGATGATAGTGACTTGGACACAGATAGTTCAGAAGGGCTTCTTTGAGTGCTGTGGGAAAAGGACTTTGGAATGTTTAAGGAAAAGGATAAAGAAAGGTGTGTGTAAAACATAATAGAGAAGATACATTTTCACAGGCCACCCTGATCATTGATGTATTTGGTTGATTGATTCAACACCAGTTTATATTTGTATTTAACTAAGCCTGGGAATTGAATGTGTTCATTGAATATAATTAATTGTATAAATTTTTTTTATTTATAATAAGCAGCAAATCGGGATATTAGAATGATTTCTGAAGGATCATGTGACTCTGAGGACTGGAGAATTAAATTAACCCTTAGTGACCATAAGATTAAAAAAAAATCAAAATCCCCTACTTTAAAAAAAATAATAATAATTAAACGGTAGTAGACCTACACATATGGGACTGTGAATTTATTATTATTATTATTGTTTACATAAAAATAAAATAATATAATATATTAATGGTATTCTTTATATTTTGTTGTTCTGTATTATACAATTATTTAAAAACTAAATTATATTACTTATTTTTATAGATACCTTTTTTCGTATTATTTATATTTTAAAAATAGATTTTTGAACTTTAATTCTAAAATAATCTGATTAACAAATGCATTTAATCATGACCCTAGACTCTAGAAGTCAATGCCATTGAGCAATTAAAGCCAGAACTATGTATTAACACATTAATCGTTAAAAGATCAAGATCTCGGTTCAAACACCCATGTAATCTTATTCCTAAATGACAATAATGATCCGTATGTCTAATAAACCTATTCAGAACGATTCAGATCTGCGTCGGCACTGCCAAGACATGTATAGGTATTTCTATTTCAAATATTCATATTATCACAGAAGTACTGGGATAAAAGTATATTTGTTCGGATATAAACACTAATGTCAACGGAAGCGATCAAAATAGAGGAAATCACTTTTTGAAAGTAACATTGCGCTTCAAATAACGATTGTATAGATTATATCATTACGCCTGTAGGTGGCGACAGGTGACTGTTAAAAAATGTATTTGTCATTGAATCATTCATTCCAGGGATTCGGTCAAAAAACGCTGATTCTTCCAGTAATGAGTCATTTAATCATTCATTCAACCCGATTTTTTTTAATCATACATTCAGATTAATTATAATTAATAACATTTTAAACAGACTGCAGGATTAAACATTTGATCATAACCTCTAGTAAATTACATGTTATTTTGTTTAGTTGTCTGTTCAGAATCGTGGGAGAATCGTGACCTCTGTTTTAAAAAAACAATAAATCGTGATTCACAATTTATCCAGAATCTTGCAGCTCTAGTCTATTTAGTGCTTTACTTATCTGCTACAACGTCTTTGGATTATCTTCATTCTGGGGCTTTACTCAGCAATTCAACATAATTCATATGTGTGATTCATATCATGCGATTAATTCACTTATGTTTTTCCATTGATTGCCCTATGTACATCTACACCATACAAAGCTGAGTCAAGACATCCGCTTGTGGCTGCTTGTGCATTTAGTCTTTTAGGATCTCAGGCAGGTTTCATTAGAGCCACACACCTTCAGTCTTGCAGAAAGAAATCCAGCCCAAGAGCTCAAACAGTTGTCAGAACACAAAGAATTCCACAGAAACAATTGATATAGAGTGTCAGTGATGGAGATGTAATCCAACGCCATTCTTAGAATTCATACTGTCCAGAGTGATACAGGGCTGCCACTAGGACAAGTCTCAACATTGCAAAGTTCAAACAGCTCTTTTCATTTTCTGAAGTAAGGCTTTGTTCACAGATCAAGTCTATCTTCTTTTTTTTTTTTTTTTTTACCTAAGTGCAGCTTTAACATTTAACAGCCGGATTAAAAGCCCAAACCCAGGCACTGGCACTCAAGGAAGGCAATGGAATATCATGCACTGTGTGGAGTGTTTTAGTGTTTTAAGTGTAAGAAAGAACACTACAAGGAAAGTATTGTTAGCATCTGGGAAAGCCCCACACATTAAAAGATATTTGTCTCATAAATTAAATGAATATTCTTCTTCTTTTTCTAAACCCGTATTATAGTGTGAAAATATTTTAAAATGTTATTTATTCCTGATGCAAATCAGCATCATTACTCTTGTCTTCAGTGTCACATGATCCTTCAGAAATCATTCTAATATGCTGGTTTGCAGCTCGAGAAACATTTCGTATTATTATTAAAGTTATATTTTGTACTTTTTTTCATGATTCTTTTGACGAATAGAAAGTTCAAAAGAACAGCATTTATTTCAAATAGAAATGTTTTGTAACATTATAAATGTATTTACTGTAAGTTTTGCTCAATTTAATGCATCCTTGATGAATAAATATTTGTTTAATGTCATTTTTAGAATTCTTGCAATAGTATAAATTATTGTTAATATGTCAAGTACTACAAGCAAACATTGCTTTTTCTTAAATCATGTCTAAAAAGTAAGACCTCAGGGCAATATGAAGCTGGATAATTTATGGATTAAGGTGAGTGCATGATTATTTTCGATTCAAAACAACATACCACATGTTATGCACTGGGTGTTATTTGTCACCTTCCTATCTGTGATTATCCCAGAGCAAAGTCACAGTAATGTCAGACTGATTGAGAGATAAGACCATTTACAGCCTGTGCACTCTCCTTCCGCATGAGAACAAGCTTCAGGATCCGGATTGTTTCATAACACCATGTATGTGGGTGGTCTAAGCATCTGCACGCTCTAACAACTATATCCTAATTGTACCTATAATCACAATATCTGTGATGTTTCGGCTTTATGCACATCATTCATAATCATTCATTAGCTCAGTATTTAGAATGCTAGCCACACAAGTGGCACTCTGAAAGCAGATCCTCTCAAAATCAAGTTGCCTGGAGGGATTTACTATAGTAAACAATGATCAAATGACAAAGCAAACAACACTGCATTATACAATACAAATTGATATACATAACATGATTATCAGGTCTCACCTCTTTCACGCTGGTTTCGGAACAGACGGGACGATCCTTTCCAAACTGGTGGCGTATCTGACAGAATCTTGTCTAGATCCTTTAAAAAAAGCGCATATACTGAGGATCATTCAGATTTTCAAAAGTAGATAAATATTCATCAAAAACATGATCAAACCTGTTTTGTGAGGGATCTCCAAAACCTCTTTTCTAAAAAATAAAAAAAGAGAGATGGTATTGTCAAAACTATTTCTAAATAAAAGCTGACAAAATGGGTCAATTCTGTCTGAATGACAAATTTGTACTTCAAAAAATATAAGTTCAAACACTGACAAAATACAGAAAATCTGTTGCTGTGTATTGTAGAGTAGGCCTGCGACGTTCAGGTTGAAAAGATACTGTTACAGTGAAGCAGACACTCTGTTGAATCTGTTTCACCTTTCTCAGCAGTTTGAATATTCCACATATGCCTACAATGCATGACTTATTCTTTATTAAATAAAAGGGATAACATTTTATACTCCATTTTGCATATATTAAAATGAAAATTCCTTTTAAAGGAAAAAAATCCAAATTTAGAAGAGTGTTGGTAAAAAATCCAAATAACTGTATGGTTTAAATATGAACTGTAGCTTCTGTTTATATAATGCACTGAAATTTTTACAGCCACAGGCACAACATAAAGCCATAAATACCACTATTCGTTCCGTCACGCATGCCATTAAAGACGGTGACGCAATGTTTGCCTGCCATATTAGAGTTCACATTTTATACCCGTCTGCACATTCCAGGAAGTCCAAGTTTCAGATAGCAGCAAACATGACTGGTTGAAACTCAACCCCCATACAAGTATAGCTGGGTCGTGAAAATACAGCTATAGAGCATATCAACTCTACCATCTGGACCGATCTCAGCGCCGTAAACTTAATGTCTTCGGTTTAGCAGAGATCCACCGTATCTGACACGCACGTTTAAAAGTTGTCCGTCTAGCTGCTTTCAGATTTTGGTTACAGAAATAGGTCGTAAATGTGATGCTGGCGGAGAGAGATGACTATCTTCATGCAGGTGTTACGGCTACATGTGTTGATTTTATGCCTGCATCGTCACTTGCTTGCTTTTAAGAAAGGTTATACCTTTCTATGGCAAAGATCTGTAATTAAATGGATAGTTCACCCAAAATCCTGTCGTTATTTTCTCATGCTCAAGTCATGCCGTAAGAAAAAATCCACAAAAGATGAAATAAAAGAAGAAATTTCAAAGATATGCTACTCACATTTGCTTTTGAGTCAGATTTTTTAATGAATCAGTTTGACATCTGTAAATGATTCATTCACAAATTTGTGGTTCATAGCCATCGCTACTTTTCTTTTATGATACTTTTGCATTCTTTTGAAGCTTGAATGCTCCATTGAAGACAGGTAATCCTTTAAATTAAGATTAAGTCAATAGGAGGACGTCCTTAGTCTACAGTTACACAATGTTGAGTTCATATATTCTGCTAAAGAAGATGAACTGTTTGTGTAACTCACTCTTTGGTTCGCTCATAGTGACAGACTCAATGAAGTCGAGGGGTGTCATGTAAAGCTGTCCATCATACTCCATTGAGCTGAAGAGCCTGAACCTGTGCTCATGGGCTGACATAAACACCTCTTCATCTTCAGCAGATGCACTGGCCTATAATCAAACAAATACATGTAAATACAAGATAAGACAAGAGTGTCATTGAAGAAAGTGCTACCCATCTTTTTCCTTTCCTCCCTGTTTTTAATATCACTACCGTTCCAGTACAAAAACATGGACACAAACATCCACAAGCAGATATATCCCTGGCTAAACTCACTAGGACTGTGTTCTTCTCACTCTACGGTGGCAGGCGGCCAGGCCCATTGGGCACTGTGCAAACACCCTGGGAATGTGTGCCCTGCTACTTATTACCCCCATCAAACGTCCACCCGGCTGCCAAGCTGCCGTGTCCAGTTACCTTAACCCTGGATTCCTGTGTCTCAATCCACAAGTCAAGGTTATGTCCAACCAAAGCAGATAAGGGTACAAAAGGGAACATTGCAGAGAGATTCACACAAGACCGATTCAATCCTGTATGGTTTAATGATCAATCTGATAACAGCCTGATAAATGCTTTTCAACAACAGTCATACCAAGAGTATGTGTTCCACTTTTGCTTTGTTAAACATATAAAATAGACAAAAATAATAAATGAATTTAACTAATTGTGATTAATCTCATATATGTATAGCTCTTTTTTAAGGAAAGAAAAAATATGGGAAAAGTCCTGTGCAAATATGTATATTACAAAGGACTTTGAACTTGTATCCTTTTTCAAATTTTTATTTAATGTGTGCAAGTGTGTGTTTTTCTGTCTAAAAGTGACTTTAATTATAGTAAAAAAAAAAAAAAAAATCACATCAAGCACAACATGAGTCTAAGAAACATATTTTTTAGGAAACACTGATCTAATTCACTGTACAACAAATCTGACTGAAGGACAAATGCAAAAAAGATTTTGACAGGAGAAAAGGTTGTTTGAATTTGCATGCCTAGTAAAATGATCCTTTCAGAGCCTAAGTCAGTAGCCTACTAAGCATGCAAAACAAATCCATAAAAATGTCCAATATGTCCAATCGTAGGCTATCTATAAAGTTCCAATATTTCTGTTATAAGCAGTTTCATAAAATCACAGTGCATCATCCCCTGACTAATGAACTGAGACACTGAATTCAGCACCTCTCTGGTGGAGAGCGACTGTTTTGATGACACATGAAATCCACCGATTTTAAATGTTTAGGAATAATAAAAACCGAGATGCTATAGAAATATAGCATGTAAACACCACAAACGCAAACACAGCCAAATGTAGCAACTAAAATGTTGTAGATATAGCCTACCTGCTCTTTTGCAGCCACTGCTGGGAGCGGAGAAATCAATGCGCGCAGACTCGCTGCGCGTCCCCGATCCGGACTCGAAATGTGCTGGTAGTAAACAACAGCGAATCCACCGAGAGTGATACACACCCCTGTCCCTACGTGTCTCAGAGCTGTACTTTCCCTCAACGATTGTCGGCTGTTAAAATAAAGGTTTAACCCGTTTGTTAAGCTGGTGAACTTGTTTCGAAGAGCCAGGACCCGATGTACGGCGGCCATCATGACTGTGTCACCGGCGCGGGGAGAGGAGAGGAGAGGAGACTGCGCTCACTCATCGCGAGATGCGACCTCGCTACATCACATCGTGCGGAAACACATTAGCAGCTGTATTTGCAGTCATTTGTCCTTTTCATTCGGGTCATGGTTAGAATTCATAGTTAAAGCCCTCAGACCTCAAAATGTTATATTTTAAAATAGCGTTTTGAGAAGACGTCCATCAAAGTGGTTATTTATTTCATTATATCGTCGCTTTTTCACTCTTAAAATTTGACCATGTAACCAGTCCTAGTAAGAGTTGTAGATTTGATCTTCAGTTTCTATAATTAAGTGTTTTTTGTGCCCGTGTTTCTCAAACTTTGATAGGCAAATTCCCATATTTGTCTACAAAAAAAAAAATGTATATATATATATATATATATATATATATATATATATATATATATATATATATATATATATATATATATATATATTAATGTAGAATCTAACTTTAAAAAACTAAATTGTAGAAACAAATTAATGTCAAGTCATATTAACCTGTTTAAAAAAAAACAATTATGGCCTTTCCCATCATTACACTATCCCAACGCACAAAAAAAGTTGCCTTAAATTTGAAGTACAATCAACTTGGATGTATAAGTCATTTACTTCAGTTAAAATTATTGGAATCTTGTAAAACCTATTTTAAAAAGTCGAAAATTGCTTTACTTATTTTGATGAGTTAAAGCAAAATTATTGATCATATTTTTTTTTTTACATTGCACCCACAAATTGATTATTTTTTTATTAAAAATAGGAAACAAATAGGAAACATTACAAAATTCAAAAAGTAAATAAAATAGAAGCTTATATATAACTACATAAAACGTGGGTTAACAAAAGATTAACAGACAGTGTTTGTACTTTCATAATCGTGTCAAATGTGGCTGTTCACTTTCCACGGCATATGGGCCTATTGATATCAGAACAGAAGTATAGCCTATAGATTATATATGATTTACAGCTTAATTATTATTTCACCCCGTAGCTCATGACCTACACCTCACAGCTACACACACACATTGCCATATATTGTTTTAATACTGAGCTAATGATATTTAACCTAAAACAAAATCGTGACAAGTGCTGCTTTCCTACATTCGGTGCCCACAATGTATGCAAAACCTGGCCCTAACAAACACAGGCATAAACGAAAACACAGACAACTGTGATTGTGCGCAAAAACTCAAGGCTGGACCAACCCGATGTCCCGCCCACAGAAGCCCGAGCTCTGCACCTGCCCCGCGCGCGTAGCAGCCACTCACTGCGCAAAGCACTTCCCACAACAACACATACCTGCTGCCTCAATACCTGCTGCACATTTATTCATGTCAGAAAGCACCACCGGCCACCATGTGGACGAGGCATGAGAGCAGAAATTAAAGGACTTGTCTGAAGTCAGTTATTTGCAGTTACTGTTTCTTCCCCACTGGATATGTCTGTATGATCCACTGGAGTCAAGTGATATTCCATATGCGCTCAGCATGGATCCACTACAAATGACGTGCTCGCATGGATATTATTCGTCGTAACGAATAGCTTTGGACGATTGCTTCACCGTATTCATCTAGATCAAGTTTCCCTGAGCGCTCTTGCTGGATTGGAGGTTTGTAACTGCAGCTATGGGAGAGATCGGGACGTTTTTACAGAGCCTGGAGGGTTTCGGACAGGTCGGATCACAGTTCTTTCTGCCACCTCTAGGAGAAAACCTCGGGCTGTTGAATGATCACTTAGTTCCAGCAGAGAGACTGTCACGGAGCACCTCCGCAGATTTAACGCACTTGAAAGGGATCCTGCGGAGAAGACAGTTGTACTGCAGGACTGGATTTCACCTTGAAATACTCCCGGATGGCAGTGTGCAGGGCACGAGAAAGGACCACAGTCGTTTTGGTAATTTCTCTCCTCGTTTCCAGCTTGTTAGATTTGTTTAAACAGAAACTGAATCACAGTATGAACTCAATAGCACTGTGACTGTACACTTTTAAAAATACAGGTTCACCAGTTTTTATAGTTCTTATTGAGCAACTTAAATAGAACATAGAACTTATCTACGTTCTGGTCTCTGTTAAAGAACCCAAACATTCAATACCTTGAATATGAAGAACCTAAAGTGTAATAACATAAAAAAAAAACTTCACAGCAAAAAGAAATGTATTATTATTAATGCAGTTTTATATATATATATATATATATATATATATATATATATATATATATATATATATATATATATTCATGTATTTATATATTTAATTTACAATAACTATATAATAGTCTTTGAAGTATAGAGATGAATAATGCATTGCAGTTCAACTTTTTCACAATATGTGATGAGGGTTTAGACTTCAAAGAACATCTCCTGAACAATTGATTTATTCTTCTCCAGGTATTTTGGAATTCATAAGCCTTGCAGTTGGATTAATAAGCATCCGTGGAGTGGACAGTGGTCTCTACCTCGGGATGAACGACAAGGGAGAACTTTATGGCTCTGTAAGCAGACTTTCACCCAGTTTTGACTTTTTCAGATCTCGTCTTACCACCGAGAATGATCCTTCACGATTGTTGTTCTCATTAAAGCCCAGTAGATGTCACATATGTTTCATCATATTGACCACCTGTTATGAGTTTTGAGGAAACTGCATGAATTAGTTCACCAACATGTTTTTTGTTTCTTAGGAGAAACTCACAGCAGAATGTGTCTTCCGTGAGCAGTTTGAGGAGAACTGGTACAACACGTACTCTTCTAATCTCTACAAGCACGGGGAGAGAGGAGCACGGTATTTCGTGGCTCTCAACAAGGACGGCACGCCGCGCGACGGGACAAAATCAAGGAGGCATCAAAAGTTCACTCACTTTCTTCCAAGACCGGTGGACCCTGAAAAAGTTCCAGAACTGTACAAAGAGGTGCTCGGACACAGTTGAGACCATCTGTCACCGTTATCGGGGGAGAGAGATGCCCCGTTTCTTCTCTACGTGAGGAGGAGATGATAATGTTTGGCCACAGCATCCAAACATGAGATCTGCTCTGGAAATGCACTGGCCAGTACTGATGGTGAAGACAACAGTCTCGAAAGACTCCCAAAGTGTGAAAGTCAAGCTGCATTTGGTGTCTTTGTTGCTGACGAGTAGCATAACCGTGAAAACCAAATCTGAGGGTTTTGGAGGTTTTAAACATGGTGCTGCTTTGCTCTGGAAATATTCAATATGGGTTAAGAAGGACTTGAAGGAACAATGCTTACGTGATGCTCAGAGATGACAGAACTGGGACAGTAGAGAGCCATCTCACACAATGTTATTTATACAGTTCTTGATTCACATATTTATTGTATGTATTTATTTATTTGGAAATATAAATATATATATTTTTACATCTAAAAGTAGATTTTTTTATATTATACCAAACCGTAGAAGGTGCTTTGAAATAGTGGCAAAGCTGTTCTTTTTCATATGACGGAAACTGTAAAAGTTACTTATTATCACTGCTATGCTATTACGGAGGGCGAGAAAGTGATTTACTATTACAAATGTATGAAGAACGCCATGAGACTCTGTGATTTTATTAGATTTGTTTCAAGCACGATTTCCCAAGATGGCATGCTGCACAGTATATTTTACAGGCCATTAAATCAAGTATTATCAACAAAAAAAAAAGCTAGTTGTTTGATATAACTCAATTCTGAAATGATTATTTTCTGGGAAACATTAAAGATCCTTTCTAACTGTCATGGTTATCATAGATTCTGAAACTATGAATTAATGTGTTGTGTACAAAAAAAGGAAACGAACCAAAGCTGTCTTAAAGGTATAGTCCTCCAACTCTCAAAAAATACTCACATTAATGTCGTTCCAAAATGGTATAAATGTCTTTCTTCTGTGGAACATAAAAAATGTTTTTTTGCCCATACAATGGAAATCAGGGGTCAACAATATAGTTTGGTTATTAACATTCTTCAAAATACTTTCTTTTATGTTCTGCATAAAAAATAAATCACACAGCTTTGGAACGACACGAGGGTGAGTAAATGATGACGATTTTTATTTTTGGCTGAACTATCCCTTTAAGTTGCTGTTTAGCCTAGACCCAGGGTTGTCCTGCACTCATCAGCATCAAAGTTCTTTTGCGAGACCTTCTCAAGTAACAGCTACACAATGACTGAATCTGAGTGAAATAAAAACTGACCTTTTCTTTTGGGTCAAACCCAAAGTCAGAGTAATCTCTGCTGATGCTATTCATGATGCCTATAAACACACGAGGCAAAGCTATAAAGAGAAAGTCTGTAAGAATGAGGATAATTGGTCAAAAATAGAAAAACACTGCTATTTTAATTCATCATACATATAAACCACACAAGGTTTCGTGTTTTCTTTGACAGATAGTACCTGCATTTTCACAGGAATCCAAGCAAAACGCTCTGGGGAAAATGATATGAGATTTAGACACCACGGGCTAAACCTTCCTGAATGTTGTTGAACGGCTGATTGAGACATTTCCACAACAATGACTAAAGAGGCACATCTATACACAGTTTCTAAACGGATGAGAGGACGTTTTATGTTGAAGCATGAAGATACGGTCTGTGATCTCAGTATCTCTGTGATGGTGAGCCAGGGTCTGTCTTAGGAGGGGAGTGTACTTGCAACATTTTACAATGTGGGATTTTCCCCATCTTAAATCTATTGAGTGACTGTTAACAACAGATATATGAGTCTGAGTATATGATCACTCCGTGAAGATAAACAACTGTGTAATTAAATCACAAGTGCTCTGATTTCTATCATCATATATAGTTTGATTCATTCTGTAAAACATTTGTGTGGTTTAACAAATAAAAAGTCAATGTTTCCCCAAGTTTCATGCAATCATTTTGTTTGTTTTGTGCAAATGTCACCATAGCTATTAGGTCACCGCTTTAATGTGAGAGAGTTCGTGTCACGAAATACTCCCTGGCACACGAAGAACCAATGTATTTTTCCGTCTGTCTGAGCTGAAATAGATGCCTCTGTCTGTCCTTCTAGCAGGTGGTCTGAAGCACTTTACAGGCAACACTTAAATCCTTCATCCATGCCCTCTCTCAGCCCTGCCTCATGCACTTAATGGATGCACCCTAATTTTCATCACCTCAGACTGGCCTCAAAGAGCACTCAAAGAAACCCTATCAGATAGGTGTGTGTGTGTGTGAGAGAGAGAGAGAGAGAGAGAGAGAGAGAGAGAGAGAGACAGGTGTGTAAGTGAGGGATCTGTCTCTGTAGCCCAATCAGACATTGCAGGTGTTCCCACAGCACTTGTCAGCATGTCCTGGGTCTCTGATCTTCAAGGCCCTGTGTTTGTCAGCTGCGAATATGGGGCGGGAGTTCACACAACCCTGTAGAAATACAGCTTTGTAGTCCCGTGTGGATTACAATAGTGCATAATTCATATCTTTACAGACTGGGGGAAGTAGCAAAGTCTCACCTGGTGTTTTAAGTTGTAGTCTCAGGGCAGATTTGTGTTTGCACAAGGGTGGTGTCTGACAATATCCTCAGCAACTGTTTATCTTGAGCTCTTTTGCATAAATGACCGATTTAAATCCAATGGACAACGCTAAACGATCAGTCAAGATAAGTCAAGTCACCTTTATTTATTTATGCTTTAGATATAGCAGCTTTACAGTGATAAAAGGAATATGATGCATTTTGACCAAAATACAGTAAAAACAGTAATATTCTGAAATATTATTACAATTTAAAAGAACAGTTTTCTATTTTAATATCGTTTAAAATGTAATGTATTCCTTTAATGGCAAAGCTGCATTTCAGCATCATTACTCCAGTCTTCAGTGTCACATGATCCTTAGAAATCATTCTAATATGATTTTATCAACATTAAACCCAAGTTTTGCTGCTTAATATTTTTGTGAGTAAGATTTAAAAAATACTTAATACTTTTATTCTGCAATAAATTGATCAAAAGTGACAGTAAAGACATTTATACTGTTACAAACGATTTCTATTTCAAATAAATGCTGTTGTTTGAACTTTCTATTCATCAAATAATCTGTAAATGTATCATGATCTCTAAACATTTTCAACACTGATAACCATTATTAATAACTGAGCATCAATAATAATCAATAATAATAAATGCAATGTTATTTTGACATTTGGAATCTTAAAGGGACAGTTCACCACAAAAATCCTGTCACTCTGTCTTTCCAAACCTGTATGACTTTCTTTCTTTTGGTGAATTATTTAATACAATGAGAGTCAATGATTACAGGGACTGTTAATATGGTATATATAAAAAAAAGTTTCATAAAAGTGGTCCATGTGTTTCTAGCTCTCCTTGATGTATTCAAAAGATTTCATGAGACAATTTTTTTTTTTAATTTGTAAATTAATCAAATCTTTTCAATTTAAATTCAATTTAAATGAAATTACAGAATAAAAACTATTCCTTTAATATGATTTGAGAATATTTTAATATGTCAGACCCTGAAAATAATAATAAATAAAACTATAAAAGGAAGAAATAACACTGAATCAACTATCTTCCTGAGGATTCTTCAGAGTAGCACATTGTAGGTGTAGAGGAGTTAATAATATCCTTTCACACCTTTCTGGCACGTCATCTTGCTTCATTTTTTGGTGTATGTCTTACCACTCTGCAAGTAGGCAATGAATGTGATGTTTTTATATTGACTTTTGACTTTCAAGCTGTCAACTATAGTTAAACTGTTGTTCTGGTGTTTGCATTACTATGGAGACATCAGGAACGACTTGCACGATCCAACTAGTAGTTACGCATTTTAAAGCTCTTTTAAACACCTCTTATAACGTTGCACGTCTTTTTCTATCATGTATTTAGGAATGAGCAATGTATAAACAGGTCTTTAACAAACAGATAAACAATATGGCTATTTGAGAGCGTGAAAATGATCAGATTGTATTTTAACGCCAATGAGCAAAATAGCTCAGATCAGTTCCATGAATATTATCATGACAATATTTTCACTCATCTCAAAAAATGGTCATTTTGAGCATCTCTGCAGTCATGCGAGACCTCTGGCAGTAGACTTCACATCTTCTGAAGGCTCTTCCCCACCCCCAGACTTTTTTACAGAGACCTTCTCACATCTGCTGAGCAAACTTTTCCAATTCTCCCAAGGGGCCTAGATCTGGCCCTCTCCTTGGCCCATGTGTCCACATTATAAAGCCACAAATTAGCTCTTGACATTTGGGCACCATAATTGCTCCTCAAAAGCATGAGGCATCAATTAGGCTCCCAGCAGTGTGACAGCTTATCCCTATAGGACATGTCTGATCTGAGGACAGAAGCTGCTCACGGCCTGACTGGTCTGGACAAAGACACCCAGATCCATGTTCATATAAGCAAACTGCTGCACTGAGAAGGACTACATGATATTCACTGAATTTTAGTGGGCGTTTCTCACCTTAATATGATAAACCAGCCAGTGAACAGTTAATAAAATAATCAGGTTCTATAATTTATTCATGTGCTATACAAATATGTATTCATTTCCACTTGAAGAAGGACTGTTTTGGGGTGTTGAAATGGCATCGTAGATGTCTTTGATTCTCCACAGCAGGCTTTTCCCACAAAGCTCCCTTAACCTAAAGGTCAAAACAAAGGTCAATTGGTTAATTTCCATACTTTCCACCCAAAACATTCTTAAAGCACTCCGAGTAATTCAATCAGTAGCTAGAACATGCAATAACATCCTTGAGTGAAATAGAAAATCATTAGTGTTTGTTTTAAGACTAAAATGACTGTGAGATTAACACTTCGCAAACCTGAGTCACTATTTTGAGGAGGTCACTGAAAAATTAGAGATGACTAAAATCTGACTATAGTTTAGATTTAGTGGTGAAAGCTTGTAAAGACGGTGTTGCAGAGTTTGAAAAGCCCACGAAAGGCATGTGCACTGTACACTCAATGCTAGCAAGTAAAAGTGGAAATGTGCATTGTTGGCCATAAGTGAGGCGTAAAATTGCTAACCCATTTGTCATTGTGCTCCTTGATGTAGAGGTCAATCAATGGATTCTTTCATGACAAGCCTGCAGAGTTGAATGTTTTTCCACGGCCTCACCCCTTCACACCTGGACTGCCAGGTAAAATAACAAAATAAGAAGAGTGCAAAATAAAAGAGGGTTAGAGGACTGCCTTGTAGGCCAAGGAAAACTGATAGGTGAGAGGAATTCGTCATGCATCTAGGTACCTCTTTTCAGTTTGCAATGAATAGAGTGCATGGCAGAGGAAACCTTTGTGATTTTGTCACAAAATCTTTTCATACCTTTTCCAGTGTGTATGGTTAGCATGCACACATTAGACTATGCCTACTACATAAATGCTTTGGCCTTAAACCCCAAGGGTAATTTTCAAGAATTACTTGTACTTGTTTGTTTGTGAGGTCCTATAAACGCATTACATCGATGAGGATGTTGAGAGATTACTTTGTTTTCCTGGCTCAGCATTAATGCACTTGAGTTCATCACGTGTTTTGTGCCATACATTCCTGATTAACTTTCATTTGGTTCCTGCTAGAGTTCCTTTGCATTCAAGGGTGAGAACGGATTTCAGTTTACATGACAAATTGTTCGTTGTCTAAATGCAAATATCTTTGATTCCCCTTAATAACCCCATCAGAACCTATTGACGTCTCTTGAGGAGAAATTATTTCCGCTTGTCAAGCACTTGTCTGGATTCCAGTTGCCTAAATCAATAGTCTCCTCCTTTATTGGGCCGGTGGTTGATGTTATTGTTCAGTGAGAAATCAGTCACTCCTTCTAGCACTTATTCTCTTACTATTCTAAGAAAAAAAACGTGATTAAGTTTTTTAGTACTTTAAAGAATTTCAAAGGAAATAGTCTGTCTATCTATCTATCTATCTATCTATCTATCTATCTATCTATCTATCTATCTATCTATCTATCTATCTATCTATCTATCTATCTATCTATCTATCTATCTATCTATCTATCTATCTATCTATCTATCTATCTATCTATCTATCTATCTATCTATCTATCTATCTACAGTGCTATGCATAAGTTTAGACACCCATGCTAAAGTTGACTAAAAAGAGGAATAAAAAATCATCTTTTGGAAATTGAACTTAATGCCTTAATTAAAAAAAATTGGAAAAATCCAACCTTTAAGGACACCAATTTTCTTTGTGAATGAATAATGTATCATAAATTGGCCTTTGGAATTAAAATAGCCCCACATCATCACATAGCCTTCACCATACCTAGAGATTGGCATGGTTTTATTTCAGTTAGCCTAATAGTTTGATTTGCATTGAGAGATGATCTTATGGAAAGTACTCCATGCCAATCTCTAGGTATGGTGAAGGCTATGTGATGATGTGGGGCTATTTTAATTCCAAAGGCCAAGGGAACTTTATCAGGATGCATAGTATCCTGGATCCATGAAGTAAATGGCCTTTAAAAATAAAAATCTGCCTGCCTCTATGGGAATTTAACATAGGGGTGTCCAAACTTACGCACCCTATATTTTAAGGAAGAACATTTATTTATTTACGATACATTATTCATTCACAAAGAAAATTGGTGTCCTTAAAGGTTGGATTTTTCCTAATTTTTTTAATTAAGGCATTAAGTTTAATTTCCAAAAGATGATTTTTTATTCCTCTTTTTAGTCAACTTTAGCATGGGTGTCTAAACTTATGCATAGCACAATCTATCTATCACATTTTACAGATTTTGCTGCAAGAAAAATATGAATGATAACCATTTATGAGATAAAATTAGCGCAGCTTTAAGTCAGTACGAGCTGATACTGGATTAAGTGCGCAACCCTGCTTTGTTAAAATTTGTAACTTACCTTAAGCCAGCATGTGTTCTGTGCAATATTTACCCAGCACTGGGTTGCCAATTGGGTTGCTTTTAACCAAGCCATTTTTAGAATGTATGTATGTACAAAAAGCAAATAAGGCTCATGCCTTTGTGATGACAGTGATTTTTATGGCTCAGTTCCATTTAATTAAACCAAAACACAAGATGTTGTGTTGCTGTCTTTTCCGTCTACAGCATCATCAGCTGTATTGGCACCTGAATTTCAAAGGATGTTTTTACTTGGTGAAATCCCATGTGTTTCTTTGACATGCCCTACAGTGATCATATATACAGAGATCAAAGTGCAAATATCAAAAAGAGTGGCCACCTGTCAATGTGTACATATGCAATTAAAACGCTCCCATCAAGACACTCTATAAATCATAGGGCTGAGCACCGCAGGTTCTGACAAGACATCAGACGTGTATGAAAACACTATCAGAGCCAGCATGGGAAGATGACTGAGGGGGTCAGAGGTTAAATTATAATATCCTGATGATATTATCACAGTTTTTAGTCCTTTGATATGTTTAATATGTAGCTCATTAAATATTTTACTAAAGATTTGCTGTAATATTTGAAAATAATACTTAATGGACGGACGGACTGACGGGAGGAGTCAGACAGATAGATAGATAGATAGATAGATAGATAGATAGATAGATAGATAGATAGATAGATAGATAGATAGATAGATAGATAGATAGATAGATAGATAGATAGATAGATAGATAGATAGATAGATAGATAGATAGATAGACAGATAGACAGACAGACAGACAGACAGACAGACAGACAGACAGACAGACAGACAGACAGACAGACAGACAGACAGACAGACAGACAAATAGATAGATAGATAGACAGACAGACAGACAGACAGACAGATAGATAGATAGATAGATAGATAGATAGATAGATAGATAGATAGATAGATAGATAGATAGATAGATAGATAGATAGATAGATAGATAGATAGATAGATAGATAGATAGATAGATAGATAGATAGATAGATAGATAGATAGATAGATAGATAGATAGATAGATAGATAGATAAGTTGAAATAGTCTTTTCTTACTGTGATGTATATCCAAGTGAAACGGCTTCATGAAGAAAAGAACTGTGTTACGCCAAGAGGGAGGCGAAGATATTTTGATTAAATATTACGAGGTCACTTGAATAAAAAAAAAAGATGTGCACAGACAAATCATTTATAATAAATACTGCAGTATTCCATAAAAAAATAAGAATTGTCAATTTTGACTTCAACCAAAATGGCTTGTGCAATCACACTATACTGCAAAGATGATGCAGACCAATTTGACATCGCTGACATCCATATTTATACTCATTTTGTCAAGACACATATTATTTATAAAATAGAAGATCGAGTCAAACCAAATCATTGTCTTTTTTGACAAAACCAACATGATTTCCCTTCTGTGTTGTGCTGCTGGAGTACACACACCCTCAGGCCTGTAAATTTCATTGGAACGAATAACAGAGACAAATTCAAATGGCTTGAGATTAAATGTGCACAGGCAGGTTCTCAAAGGAGCTCTTTTTACATGTGCTTTGTAGTTTTTATCTGTTGAATGTAGTTCATAACACATTAAAGTCTCTTAAAGAGCTCAGAAGACCACATGCATACTTACAGAAGAAAATAACAAGATTTAACATTGGCTGAAAGATGTATTAATGTTTTTTTTTTTTTTTCAATGAGAAAGAACAGACTAACACAGTGTGGCATTTTCACGCGCTGAACAAAATCCAAAACCGTCACAGAGAATTCAATAAATAAAACCAACAGGATTCACGGTTGTCGGCTTCTTGGGGATGGATTTTTTTTCAGGCCTTATCAGAGAGCTCAGGTACAGAAGTTAATCAGCAGAGTACAAAGGAGGCCTTTATTTTGGTGAAACCTCCATGCTCTCCGATATCAAAGGCAACACAAGCTACCACAACAAGATGCTGCACAAGGTGATAAGATGTATACCATCTGACATGCAGAAATATTTCTGAAGGGTACCTGGTGAATTAGAAATGTGAGATTCTGATATGGAAAGGTCACTCATTAGATACAGTTCAAGTCAGGTTCAGGTCTCTCTAAGGGTATTTCCCAGTCTAATATCTACATTTGGGATTTGAATTTCAAGTAATTAAAATATGATTAACTTCACAAAAAGTAAAAAAAATTTAATCAATTTCATATTTTTATTCAGCAAGGAGGCATTCAATTGATCAAAAGTGACAGAAAAGACATATATAATGTTATAAGTTACAAATATTTACTGCATATACAGCAATGTTTTCAACATTGATAATAAGAAATGTTTCTTGAGCATGAAATCAGCATATTCAAATGATTTCTGAAGGATCATGTGAGACTGATGGCTGGAGTAATGATGCTGAAAATTCAGTTTTGCCATGACAGGAATACATTTTAAATATATTAAAATAGAAAACAGTTGAAATTGTAATACTACTTGACAATATTATTATATTTTGATAAAATAAATTCAGCCTGGGTAAGCGCACTGTAAAAAGTGAACAGTTGGATCAACTTAAAAAAATTACTTCAATTGGTAACACCTAAAGAATTTAAGTTTTCTCAACTTAAATCATCACGTTTTTCACGATAAAACGTGATAATTTAAGTTGAGAAAACTTAATTTTCAACTTAAATTACATTAAACTGACAAAAAATAGTTGAATCTTGTATAACTTATAAATGCCTAAATTTAATGATCATATATATATATATATTTAAGTGAAAATATAGAAAAATGCTAATTAGAGCTGCCATATTATATACTCCTGCTCAAAAGTTTTGGGTCTGTAAGAGTTTTTAATGATTTTGAAAGAAGTCTCGCTGTAAAAAGTGAACAGTTGGATCAACTTAAAAAAATTACTTCAATTGGTAACACCTAAGGAAATTAAGTTTTCTCAACTTAAATCATCACGTTTTTCACGATAAAAAATATATAAAATTATATTTTTTATATATAATATGGCAGCTCTAATTAGCATTTTTCTATATTTTCACTTAAAAAATATATATATATATAATCATTAAATTTAGGCATTTATAAGTTATATAAGATTCAACTATTTTTTGTCAGTTAAATGTAATTTAAGTTGAAATGACTTAAACATCCAAGTTGATTGTACTTAAAAATGTAATGCAGCAACCTTTTTTTTTTACAGTGCACCAACACTAGCTATAGAATATATATGTAGAGATTATTACTCAGTTATTCAAAAAAAGATTATTTAGATTTATTGTATTTTTCTTCCTTTGAACTGGATTGCTTTAATTGGGGGTTAAAATGTTATTTCTGTGAAGTGCTTAGAAAAACTTCCTGTCATCTGAATTGAAGTTTGGCTCCTGAGACCAATCTGACCCCAGCCGTAATTATCTGGAGGGGAAATTGTTAGGCAGGCAGGTATAGATGGAGTTCCCACCAACATATAGTGGTCCCGCGTAAGAGATAAGTGGTAAAATGACATCCTCTTCCTCCAAATAGAGATTTTAAATCAAAAGTCATTATACTGGTTAAGTTTCAGTTAATCTTTTAATACCCTTTCCTATATAGATCCAGTGGAGATATCGCGATTGATTAAAGACGAGTGAGCAGCTGAAGAATGCATGTGCCAGCGTTTCCTTACACGGCAGGGCTCAGAATGACCCAGTGCTTTAGATGTTAATTATCCCACAGTAATATATGCACACCCCCCTCTGCCCTCTGCCCTGCTATTCCCTGACAAAAAAAAAAAAAAAATTGCAGTGTGTGAATGTAGTAAAAACAACAGGCAGATGAATTATCCAAGCTCTCTAAAATATATTTTATAGCTTTGTTTTTATATTCATTCACATTTATTATAGCACTAAAAAGGAGTAAAAATCAGCTCAGAGGTGTGTGAAAATAAAATGAATTTTAATGCAGGCATTATTACAGCCTGGGCACCTTCACCCATTTACAGGTCTGCAATACAAATGTTTTTAGCATGAGAGACAGAACAGTCTTTGCATTGAATAAAAAACAAAAAAAAGGTCTGACAACTACATCCCTAAAATTAGATTCATGGAATGAGTGACTTCAAATATGACACCATATTTTGCACAAAAAAAGCTGAAAATTTGTGTAGCATCAAAAAAAATATAAAAATATAGGATTTTATTCTGCGAGCACTGGTCCCATGAGATTGCTTGGTGCCATGAATAGTACCAAACTACACTGATTCTGAGCTGTTTCAAAGAAAAAAAATCTTTTATCAGTCCAAAAAGCAGCTAGACTGCAGGAATGTTCTCTCACAGCCAATAATTCCAGAAAATCTAGGGCTCTGGCTTCACATGGGCCACCCTAACATGAAGAAGAGTGGCAGCTATTCAGATGTATTCCAAGCTTGATTTCTGATGTGTAAGAAGAATCAGCAGATCAAAGTAGATCTGTGTGCACATTAAGGCTTTTCAGAGGTTTTCAAGAGCTGAAGCGCTGCTTAGTCTGACATTCCCCCTGTCACCATCAAACAAAAGCATCTCTCTCTCTTGAGGAAGGGGTGTGAGCTCCAAGATGAGCTTCAGCCATGGTGACCAATCACAACAGAGTACACAATCCATCGCCTGAGGCAAGAAACAGTAAGGTTTATGTTGTCACTTTCAAGACATCATATGTTTTTCTTCTTAGTGTTTCTGCTTACATTCTTGAGCACTTGTCAAAAAAGAAAGCAGCGAGAAATTTGTATTTGCTGTAAATGTTCTCTGAAAGCATTGGCGATCATGGGAATGCATTCCTTACCAGCATTAGTCATGTA
Source organism: Scardinius erythrophthalmus (assembly GCF_964197995.2). NCBI lineage: Eukaryota > Metazoa > Chordata > Actinopteri > Cypriniformes > Leuciscidae > Scardinius > Scardinius erythrophthalmus. The sequence goes on along the minus strand of NC_138233.1, from coordinate 21,072,591 downwards.
TGTGCAGTTCTGTGTATGTGGTGACCATGAAGCGTTTACAAGAAAAACAAGCAGGGAATTAAACATGTAGTGATGTCTTGCTGAGAAATCCCACTCTGTCAACAAGAAACAGTTACACCATGTTCAAGAGCAGATATAGTGTTCCACCCTGCAGTCTGCTGTGTGCACCTGAGAGCTGAATAATGTCTAAATTACAACTGGAACAAAAGATTCTTTTATGCAGGGAGCACTGGGCAGAGATGACAGCTATAATATTGGCCTCAGTACATACAGGTAACATTCTAGGTAAGAGGAAATAGCCTTTTTAAGCTTGACATTGACATGCAGAACTGATAACATAGGGTTAGTGTTTGTTGTGGGATATATGCAGGGGGAAACATTAGATGACATTAATGCTGTGCTATGCAGCGTAGATAAGAAGAAGACCAGCAAACGTCTTATTTTGCGAAAGTGTACACTCCAATTGGTTGCTTTAGTTTAGACCATTAAAGGGGTCCTGAATAAAACCATTTACACTCTCAAAAATAAAGGTTCTGTGGGTGCAGTGGGTTCCACAAAACCTTTTTACTGAATAGTTCTTAAAAGAACCCTTTTTTTTTTTTTACTGTGAAGGACATTTTAAACATAGAAAACCTTTTCTGCAATGGAAAGGTCCCATGCAGGTTAAAGGTTTTTAATGGAACCACCAATGTAAATAAAGAACCTTTATTTTTAAGAGTGCACATTTTTAAGGACCGTTAAAATAATATGTGCTCTAGTATACTTTTTGTTATTTATCTTTTAGAATTTATTTAATTTTTGTTTTATTTAAAATTTTTTTTTTTAAATCTAGGGGAAAATTGAGTTGTTGTTTTTTTTTTTTTTTTGGGGGGGGGGTTATGGGCGAGGCCAAGTGTATACCGAAACTGAAAGAAGATCGAGTTCAAGTCAAGGCTGAAGTTTACATGCTTTCGAGTCCAAGACATCACAAAGACAGTGAAAATGAGTCAAAGTCCAAAACCATATTTTTATGTTTAATATACTTTCTGTCATGGACTCGGGAGCTTGTGGTCTTGGTCTTGACTTGTTCTCGACCCTCTTTTAGCCTCAGTCTTAACTCAGACTCTACCCTCTTTTAGTCTCCGTCTTGACTTGGGACTCAACCCTCTTTTAGTCTGTCTTGTCTCGGACTCAACCCTCTTTTATTCTGTCTAGACTTGTTCTCAACCCTCTTTTAGTCTCGATCTAGACTCGGGACTCAACCCTCTTTTAATCTTGGTCTGGATTTATTCTCATCCCTCTTTTAGTCTCGGTCTTGACTTGTTCTCAACACTCTTTTAGTCTCGGTCTGGACTCGGATTCATCCCTCTTTTAGTCTCAGTCTTGACTTGAACTCAACCCTCTTTTAGTCTCGGTCTTGACTTGGACTCGACCCTCTTTTAGTCTTGGTCTTGACTCGTGACTCGACCCTCTTTTAGTCTCGGTCTTGACTCTACCCTCTTTTAGTCTCGGTCTTGACTCTACCCTCTTTTAGTCTCGGTCTTGACTCTACCCTCTTTCAGTCTCGGTCTTGACTTGGACTTGACCCTCTTTTAGTCTCGGTCTTAACTTGGGACTCAACCCTCTTTTAGTCTGTCTTGTCTCGGACTCAACCCTCTTTTATTCTGTCTAGACTTGTTCTCAACCCTCTTTTATTCTCGATCTAGACTCGGGACTCAACCCTCTTTTAATCTTGGTCTGGATTTGTTCTCATCTCTCTTTTAGTCTCGGTCTTGACTTGTTCTCAACACTCTTTTAGTCTCGTCCTGGACTCGGATTCATCCCTCTTTTAGTCTCAGTCTTGACTCGAACTCAACCCTCTTTTAGTCTCGGTCTTGACTTGGACTCGACCCTCTTTTAGTCTTGGTCTTGACTCGTGACTCGACCCTCTTTTAGTCTCGGTCTTGACTCTACCCTCTTTTAGTCTCGGTCTTGACTCTACCCTCTTTCAGTCTCTGTCTTGACTTGGACTCGACCCTCTTTTAGTCTCGGTCTTGACTTGGGACTCAACCCTCTTTTAGTCTGTCTTGTCTCGGACTCAACCCTCTTTTATTCTGTCTAGACTTGTTCTCAACCCTCTTTTAGTCTCGATCTAGACTCGGACTCAACCCTCTTTTAGTCTCGGTCTTGACTTGTTCTCAACACTCTTTTAGTCTCGTCCTGGACTCGGATTCATCCCTCTTTTAGTCTCAGTCTTGACTTGAACTCAACCCTCTTTTAGTCTCGGTCTTGACTTGGACTCGACCCTCTTTTAGTCTCGGTCTTGACTCGGGACTCGACCCTCTTTTAGTCTCGGTCTTGACTCTACCCTCTTTTAGTCTCGGTCTTGACTTGGACTCGACCCTCTTTTAGTCTCGGTCTTGACTCGACCCTCTTTTAGTCTCGGTCTTGACTGGACTCGAATGAGCTGGTCTCAATGAAAACACTGCATTTAAAACAAATAAATGTAAGTTGAACAATAAATTTCTATCTAATCAAATTTGTGACACTGATCAAGAAACATTTCTGATTATTATCAATGTTGAAAACAGTTGTGCTGCTTAAACTTTTTGAGGAAACCGTGATAAATTTGTTCTGGATTCTTTGATGAAAGTTCAAAAGAACACCATTTATTTGAACATCACAAATGGCTTTACTGTCACTTTTGATCAAATTAATGTACTATTGTAGAATAAAGAAAGAAAGAAAGAAAGAAATAGTGACTCCAACCTTTTGAATGGTAGTGTAACTGAAAAAATAGAAATGTTCACAGAAAACACACTTCAAAGAGACAGAAGCTCCGGTGCTCTGTCACCAGCGAGTGCCTGCCTGTCAGCCCATGCTGCATCTCTGCCAAATCCAAGCCCTTTCAGCTGCCCCCTGCTGCCATCATCATGGTGCTGTGGGGGAAAACTAACACAAAAAAACTGATGACAAGCTCCTTTCATGACACTTATCGTTGCATTCTATCTAAAATCTAGATGAGCCAGACAAAGCACCACCAGTCCCTCTACCACAAATCAGAGCGTAATCAATCTCAGCATAAGGAGTTAGGCTCATATCACACTACCTTTATTCCTGTAAGTGAGGATCTCCGCCTGGTGGTCCACACATCTAGCCTGAATGCCGCATGATGATGCTTGTCTTTATCCCAAAGAGATATCTTGGTGTTTTAACCTTGGTTTAACAAATAGAACAAAGTCTTGCCGCAGATCCTCAGAGACACACACACTTGCACGCTACTCTTACGTCGCTGATGGATACATTGTGGTATTGGTTTCAAGATAGGACAACAAAGGCATATGTTTCATCGGCACATACGATGTCACAGAAATGCGGGCCGCGGTCAGAACAACTGAGCACCCGGCATGTGCTCTTTTTTTTGTAAATTGACTTGAAATCCAATTTCATCATTTTTTCATTCCAATGAATGACACATGAATGATGCCAAGATTAAAGTTTCTGCACCAGTCATGTCAAAACAGCCATTATTTCAGCTGACATACCAGCACATGGAAAACTTCCCACAAAGCTTTTCTTTGGTGAAACATCTCAACCTCAAACATCAAAGGAGACAGGACCGCAAAAAACAGTTGGCATGAGCCGTTTCAAAAGACGAGTGAAGCTCCATTCACACTCTTAAGACCCAGCCGCACCTTCAGTTTCATGACTAGCAATGTGAGTGTGTTCCATCTGGACCACCTGGAGGATGATTTTATATTGTTAAACAGGCTTTGAGATCTTTGTGACTCTTATACTCATGGACAAGTATCCGTGTCTGTTAAGCCTTCTCCGAAGCACAATCATCCAGCATTGACCATTGATCTCTGCGGGCTGTTAGAAGATGTGTATCGTAAACACAGAGGGCAAGATGAAGGTGACTGGGGTTGAGATGGATCACAAAGCCACCCCATGAGTTTAAAAGCTCCTCTTAGAAGGTGTTTTCCTGTCAGTTTTAATGTGGATCTGCCTGAAGGTGCTGTTTCAAGTTCATATGTAAAGCTCTCTTCAAATGGAGTGCAAGGATAGAGAGAAAATCACTCTGCATTCTGAAGCCATGACACTGTCAGGGATTTGAAATAAATAACTCGCATATTACTTTGTTTAATGATTGTCACAACATTTAAACAAAAAAAGTACATTTCTCTCCTCTTAAATCTTTAAATCATTTCTTAGAATTATCTCCCTGCATCTGATTGACATTATTAATAGGCCATGTTTTGGACATCAGAAGTAAGTATACTTCATTAAACCTTAAATGCAGTGTTTCGCCAATCATAATGTCATGTTAGGGTCTTTGACGACCCGGATCTATATCTAACACGGATGGATCTCTACCTGTCGTGATAATATACAACTCTCCAGACATTAGAGTAACAGTACATATTTTCTTACCTTTTGATTAGAAGGGTTCAGTTTGAGCAGATGTTTTATACCATCGTCACTGTTCTCGTCAGAGCTCATTTCCCAGTTCATTCAATATCTGGCTCATATTCGCCATCTCAAACATATTCTCAAAACTATAATTTTCAACATTTTCAAAATCAACATTTTGATCACTGACAGCTTCTTCACCAGATCCACCATCAAGTGACAGTGACACTAATTGATTGCGTTCAGTACTTTCTCTGCAGTAAATCTCTGAGCCATTTCAAGTTTTGCTGATGATACTTCCTATTCTTTTGTTTTCTGCCTGCGGTTACTATGAGTGAAACGTCACTTCATCATAGTGTATCAGACATTGACACTTTGTGGAATAAATGTAAATTGAAATTATTCAGTCATCAAAGATTAAATAATTGTGCAGAAAAATATACTTGCACTGTTACACACCTCGGGTCGTTGGCGAAAACATGCATTCTTTGTTAATTGTATTGTTTTTTCTTGTTATATGGTTTATAATTAATTAATTGAGGAAAACTAAGAAGGTTGATGTCTAACTTTAAAAAATGAATGAGGAGGAGGGTATGAAAGAAAATAACTAAATCACAGATGTATTCTTTTTAAAGGGCTAGTTCACCCAAAAAACGTAAAATTCTGTCATCATTTACTCACCCTCATACATTACCAAAATTGTATGACTTTCTGTCTTCTAGGAAACAAAAAAGAAGATATTTTGAAGAATGTCTGTTTTTTGTCTATACAAAGGAAGTCACCAAAACAGTTTGGTTACCAACATTCTTCAAAATATCACAGAAGAAAGAAAGTCATACAGATTTGCAATGAGAGTGAGTAAATTATGACAGAATTTTTATTTTGGCGTGAACTGTCCCTCTATAAAAAAATGTTTATAAAAAACTGCATGCCTCTGCAACCATTCCCCATATAGCTGCTGATCTCTGCACAAACAATTTGAATTGTAATGTGGTTATGATGAGCGGTATGCACTTACAATACAATGAAAGGCATTTGTTCTTGGCTCAAAGCCAGCCTGTACTTTCCAAATGTAACTATGGCACTTTCCAGATTGGATTCACTAGTACTGCTTTGGGAAACCCCGCATCCAGGCCAAAGGTTGTTTTCTCAAAGTATACAGTCTGCACAGCAAAGATGCCAGGTGTTAACTGATTGTTTTTAAATACCAGTTTCTGCTGCGCATTTCCCGTGGATGACAAACACAAGTTTGCACACAACGTAATAATAATAATAATGTGATTTAACTTTGTATGTTAAAATTTTTACATTCGAACATTTCCTGTCAGAACACTGGGAGATGATTTCAAACACACTTGCAAGATGACTAGAAAAACAGTAGCATATTTAAATTATGGAGAAAACTAATTTTTCAATGAAATCTTCTTCACCTCACATTGCTTTTCAGACCTGATCAAAACCATCTATCTCAGTATTTTTAGCTAAAATAGAAATCGCACACTATTTTTAACTGCCGCCAGCTTTTTCCAGCACTGACCTCTGAACTGTTAAGTTGTTCCTGGTTTTTAAAAAGGGTGTTAGTGACCGTAGAAGAGCGCAACCTCCTTATTGAGCTGAAGTACATCCTGACGGATTACAAGAGCTCCAGAGCAGAAGTTGTTACCCAGCATGGCTTTAGGCTACCTGGGTCATGGCCCACCCACTGCAGGGGGTGCCAGGTCAGAGGAGCCAGCCACCAGAGAGACTCCTCAGTTAACACACAACCTCAGGGCACGATAAACTCCACGTCTACCACAACTTCTGCTCATGCCACATGCCTTAACAATGCAGCTTGAAGCGATAAACATGAAAAGAGCTCCGTATTTGTGAGTTCACTACTCAAAATGGACACAATTGCACATTGTTGGTTTCAAAAGAGCTATTTATACAGTACGGGGGACTAATTGTGCTGAACATTGTGAAAGAGTTTATTTTTTAGGCATTCAGAGACAAATTATACAACAATTGACTCTCTAAATTAATAGAGCATTTGTATGGCTCCCCGATGAAAGACATTATTCAGCAGAATGAAAATGTCAAATAGTGTCTCAGCAGCACAATTGCTAGTCTCCAAAGCTATTGTTAACGCGTTTTTGTTTTGACTATCTGGGAATAGAGGAGTATATCGCATCTATTTACTCTCTGTTACAGAACCGGGGCGGTGCTCTCCACTACAGTGGCTTATAAAAACAGTTTTTGCCCACAGAACAGCTATTAAGGACTTGGGATCTGTGATAAGGACAATATTTAGCAAGACTTCCTGGCTGAAATATGATAATGAACAATGGCTAAATAGGCCTCTGTTGCAAGTTCTTAGGAGGCTGCCATGACCTAGAGCTTTCTAAATGGAGTAAATATAAACCCTAAACCAGTATTTAAACTGCAATATGCTGAAACAGAACAATGTTTGGTGTTATCACTGCTATAGTAGTCTTGGTCTCCACACCCTGTCCGGTGCGTACCTTTGGGGTGATGCACGGGCCCTGCTCCGAAGACTGCCGTGTCCTGGAAGCGTGTCCAGCTGTCCTGTCACTCTGTCAGCAATGCTGCCTCTCATGGCCCGAGATTAAACGCTCCCGATGGGGCCTCCAGGAGAAGTGGCTCACTCGCATCTTAGGACTTATGTCAAAAATGTTTCAGCCCAGGTAATTTGCTACAGTCTGCGCTCCTTTCTCTGGTAACTTCAAAAGCTCCTGTGAAGGGAAAACAGACAAATGAAAGAGGGGAAAATGGTATTTAGTTGTGAGTAGCGAAAGATTGAATTCTTGAGGTCTGGGAAGATCTCAGGAAGAGGTGTCTTCCTCCAGGTACAACAAGCCAAATCTCAATGATGCCCTTGCAATCAGTTTTAATGAAACTTTAAAGGAGTAGTTCACTTTCAAATGAAAATTAGCCCATGATTTACTCACCCCTCAAGCCATCCTAGGAGTATATGACTTTCTTCTTTCAGACAAATAGAATCGGAGAATCGTTTTGTACATAAAGCTTGGAAGAGCCAGGACATTTTTTGATATAACTCTGATTGTATTCGTCTGAAAGAAGAAAGTCATATACACCTAGGATGACTTCAGGGTGAGTAAATCATGGGGTAATTTTCATTTGAAAGTGAACCAACCCTTTAAACCAATAAGTTCAATGATATGACACAAATGTATTTATCCCATCTCAATAATTTATTCAAACATACATTAAAAATGTAATTAATACTTGCAATGACTTAGATACAGCACTTATGTGATGATCATATTTTTAATTGAAATTAATTCAAATTCACTTTTGATTTTTTTTTGGGGGGGGGGGTCATAAAGTATATATGCATACATATATATATATATATATATACACACACACACACATATATATGTATATACTGTTTATACATTTGAAGAACTTTTGTCCACAAAATCAAAGTTTTGTAGTCCAACCAACATGCAGAAAAAAAAGCATAAAACAGGAAACGATATCATAGTGAGGACCCCTGCAGACCCTCATGACTGTGTGTCAAGGTCAATAAATCAGCATGAAGCGGAAGTTGCGATAGTCTTTACTGGCCACTTTATTAGGTACACCTTGCGCCTTCAGAACTGCCATAATTCTTAGTGACACAGATTCAACAAAGTGCTGGAAACATTCCTCAGAGACTTTGTGAATTGTAGCCTTAGTTTCCTGTTCTTAGCAGACAGGAATGGCACCCGGTGTGATCTTCTTCTGCTGAAGTAGCCCATCTGCTTCAGCAGATCTTCTGCATGTCTACATGCATTTTGTGCTTTTACTGTGATGTCATCTGAGTGACAGGTTGTCCCACCTTTGCACCAGTAAACACACCATCTGAGAAGGTATATTGCACATGTAATAATGTTGTGCAAGGATAAATCATTTAAAATAAATACTGCAATATTCCATAAAAAAAAACAAGAGTTGTCAATTTTGATTTCATGGTGACTTTAAAATATCAGATAATTAAGATATCATGTGGTAAAGTTCATTCAGGTTATAAAATGCCATGTGGTGCAAAATCACTGGACAAATGACATTTTAATGTCTATCTTACTATATGAGGGCAGTTGTTATCTTCAATGCTCAGCAAATTTCTCTTTTATAAAATGTTTTTACAACCATTAATATCAATATTAACATGTTTATAGCTCCTCCTCTACTCAACTATCCATGTAAATGTTTTAAATAGACTGAGGGCAGTGATCATAACCATGGCTTAAAGACATATTTGACCTCTTTTTTTTTTTTTTTTTTTTTTTTGAGTCGCTTCTCTAATTTTAAACATAATTCCTTGCAGATCTGACATAATCTAACAAAAGTTTTTTCTCAATCTGTGGAATGAGGAAATGAAATAGACCCCTTTGCCGTATTAACCAGACCTGTCAACATTACAAGGAAGCTGAAATCATTAATGAAGACTCATTGACCTTACAGCTAAACATTAAGATTGAACTCTACAGCACGGTAAAATGACGTAAGGTTTAGAAATGAAATAATCTATTTTTCCAAGTTAGAACAGTGGATTCTGACTAAAATAACATTAATGGGACACCACTCACTGGATATCCCTAACACAAAGACATTTTGCACAAAAGTAGGGATCGGTTTTCAATGAAACTACACCATTTGTACGTGTGCGTGCCGACGAGGATGCCTGTGCTTTGAAGGACGGGGCATGTACAAGTGTGTGCACGTGTGATGAAAGTGTTTGACAGCAGCCCTGCCTCGACAAATTGCTTTTGAGATGTGCCAACACAAATGTATTTAACTCTGAGTCCAATAAACCGTGGCAAGAGCAGTGACATCTCTGTGCTGGATCCTTGTCAATGTTTTCTTTAAGTCTCTCCCTCCTTCCTTTGTGCCAGATCAGGAATGCATGTGTTGCATTCACTATTAACAAGACTAAGACTACACAGGTAACAGGATCAGCTCTAATCAGTGTGACCAGAGAAAGCTTGTGAGGGGATTTCAGGCTTTTGTACTGAAATTTGCGAGGTGATTTCTTCCCCAACACGTTTAATCGTGAATATTGAGCCAGCATTCCTCCGTCCAGGCAGGACGTCCTCTTTAATTTGCACTTCAGTCCTTTATTGCTGGTCGTCATAATGATCAAAACAAGTAGAACAACACCAACTTGCCATTATGTGCTAGCTTCTTTTACCTCACAATGAACAATGGCCATCTCATAGGTAATGGCACTGGTACAGAGAGAAGCTTCTGAATGTAAAGATGGCAGAAGCAGAGAGAGAGAGAGAGAGAGAGAGAGAGAGAGAGAGAGAGAGAGAGAGAGAGAGAGAGAGAGAGAGAGAGAGAGAGAGAGAGAGAGAAGAGAGAGAGAGGGAGAGAGAGAGAGAGAGAGAGAGAAAGAGAGAGAGAGGGAGAGAGGGAGAGAGAGAGAGAGAGAGAGAGAGAGAGAGAGAGAGAGAGAGAGAGAGAGAGAGAGAGAGAGAGAGAGAGAGAGAAGAGAGAGAGAAAGAAAATAACCATTATCCAAAGTCATGTTCTATCATGTCAGAAACTCTGTTTTCTCCAGCCAAATCCCTTGGTGCCTTGCTCAGAAAATATTCAGGCTTCGTAATGGAGATGTGAATGGCAGATAGGGAAGAGGTTACGGATTTATCCAAGACTGAAGGAGTGAGAGAAAAATTCTGACATTTATGAGAGACAGACAAGTCATGCATCTTCGGCTTACCGCCCAGGAACACCGGTAACAACACCAGGCTCTCTGTGTCCACAAGCCAGAGCTCAATTATGAACTGAATCTGTTAGTACTATCTTATGTTGCCCTCTACTGACCATAAGGCTGAAACAGTGCAACCCTCTGCAAATCTTTGGAGAGAATAATTAACTCTTGCCCATGTAAAACCACTTCATATTTTTGTCAGTATTGGGTTGAACATGGCAGATATTTTATGTCACATGTCTCAACATTATAAAAGGAACTATAAATGGAAATTCAACACAATGAATATGTTGGCAAGACACTGAGATTAATAAAATATGTTGTTTGTGGATTAGCTACAGGAGAATCGTCCAATAATGGAAATTAATGATTTTTTTTTATTTTATTTTTTTTTATGTATCAACATTAAATGCTATAATAAATATTTTCTTGCAGTCACTGACGACACCACAAGATGGCAGCAGAGTACTGTAAAGAGTAAATGTACAGAAAAAGGACATATTGTTCAATAATAATGACGCTTTTATTTTTATTTTCTATTGGTATGATATAAACTGTCTAATAATATATCCCTTTTAGAGCTTTGTGCATATTGACTGATGTAAAGTTTAAAAGTTTAACTGAGCCAAGACAATTGGCACGGTTGGCTAATATGGTTGATGATAGTACCAGCCACGATAGCCTGTGTATCCAGCTTATAATATATCAATATAGCCTACTGTTTAACTATGCCAGTGAAATCTGGAAACTTTTACCTTTCTAAATGATCCTCAATGTGGCTCGTTCCAATGAATGTCTTGTGTGCATTCTAATCATGATTATTTTCGGAGCATCACGCTTTTCGTTTGTTTTCTATGTAAACGTGCACTGACGTGTTTACGGACGCGTTGCGCTAATTGCTTCTTCTGTAGCGTCACACAAATACGGCACTTAGTTAAAAGAAAAAAGAAGTTAAAAGAAGTTCACTTTTAAAGAACATCAGTCCCCCCAAAAATAATGGGTGTCTTTGGAAATCCATCAAAGCACATCCATTCATGATTAAAGTGTTCCACGCGTCTCCGGGGGGTTAATAAAGGCTTTCTGAAGCAAAGCAATGCATTTGTGTAAGAAAAATATCCTTATTTAAAACTTTATCGACTAAAATTACTAGCTTCCGGCAGACGGCCGGAACTTCAGGGTGAGTAAATCATGGGCTAATTTTCATTTTTGGGTGAACTATCCCTTTAAGTAAATCATATTCAAAGGATTTTTTTTATATAATATATATTTTGGATTTTATGAATTGTATCTCCCAGGATACTTGGCACTATTAAAGGGACAGTTCACCCAAAAATGTAAAATAATTTAGTATTCACTCACCTTCAAGTTCTTCCAAACCTATGAGTTTCTTTCTTCTCTGAACACATGAAGATATTTTGAAGAATGCCTGTAACCAAACATTTGATATGCCCCATTGATTTCCATACTTATATTTTTCCATAATATGGAAGTCAATTGGGTTCATCAACTATCCCTTTCATCAATATTTATGTGTTTTGTGATGCAAACAATATGTAATATGCAAAATATACAACATGTATGACATGTCTAAGTGTCCTAAAATTGAGGCATATACATTTCTTGTGTTTTTACACCGCTGAACTGTCTCATCTTCAACCTTAGCTCTGGCTTGATGGCCACTGTCTTGCAGAGTTTAGCTCCAATCCTAATCAAACACACATGGCTGTAATTTCCAAGAAAATCTGAAGACTTTTAGCAGGTTTTGGTGTGTTTGATTGGGGTTGGAGCTAAACTCTGTCCTCCAGGAGCAAGGTTGGCTACCCTTGTTCAACCCTGCAAAAAAACTATCTATTTATGAAAAGATAATAATATTAGTTTAACGTGAATATTAACATTTGTGCAATTTTTAAACTCAAAAGTTTATCTCAGTATATCTTAGGGGATGCGGATGTTTCAAAATGTGCTAAATAACAGCAAGAAAAACATATGACTTATTTTTTCAGCATCTTAAGACAATGTTCACAATTAATATTACCAGTTTTATTGCTTTTTTACTGTATAAAAGTAACATTAAATTTCAACTACTTTCCAAAAAGTCAGAATGCCCAGCACCATGAGCTAATATGTTTTGGATTTAGGTTAGGCTGACAAAAGGATTACAGAAAATGTGAACCAAGTAATGTGACCCACATACTCAAAACAGAATCAACTATAATAATTACAGTTTTAGGTGAAAAAAAAAACTTTCTCCTCAATGTATATTGCCTGTTTATGGGTTAAATTATGTGTTAATTTATGTATTTATTTTATTACTTTCTTTGTTATTAAAGTACTGATGTTATATCTTCATTTAGGACCCAAATGGTTTGGCTGAATAGCTCCTCCTAAACCATATGGTCCAAAAACTGATAGTATCATGTTGTTGACCTTATAGTGTGATAGGACTGTACTTTAGCTACTAGAAAACTATTTTTATATATTTAAATAAACAAACATAATACAACAAGAACTGATGAAATTGATTTATTTCACTGCTAGATTTACAGGTACCAATGAAGACAAACATTAGATAAAACAATAAATAGTCAAGTTAAAGTACACATGTCATTGAAAACATGAAAAAGTATCTGGCGGCAAACAACCTTGTGACAAGTGACAACCCTGTGCACAAGCCACACCATATGTCCAGTAGGTCCCTCTGAGAGACCATGATCCTTTCTCCATTGGAGCAGTGCCTAAATAAAGGGAAAACCCCCAAATGGTAAGAGTTCAGCTCCATGGCCTCCATGTGGACTGGGTTGGAAGAGGAAACGGTTCCTGTCTAAGAGCCAGGACAGGTGACTGAGGTGGGGTGAAATCTCTAGCCATGTGGGGCAGAATGGGCTGAGGCACAATAACAGGTCTATGGAGTGAGAGTGGTGTTATGAGGCGAGATAATGGGTCAGGAGGAGGAGGTAAAGAACAAGATGTGAAAGGATGTGCAGGAGAATTATTGGGAGAGGAGGAGGATACGCTGGTAAAAGTGGGAGATGATGGCGGGGAACTATATTGTGATGAAGAACTGGAGGGAGAAGTCGACTGACACAAAAGTTTAGAGCCATACAAAGACGATTCAGGGTGTAAAAGAAGTTCCTGGTGGTAGTTCTGGGTTGATGGTGATAGAAGAAAGCCTGTATGGACCACTGGTTGATTTCCTGCTTTGGAAGCATCAGTTAGGTTATCATCAAGACTGATTCCTACTTTCAGAAGAACCTCCTTCTGCTTCCAATAAAAGTCATTGGCATGGACGGGGCCTGCACAAACAGACGTAGGCCTATCAGACTGATTCCGAGTGGTCTTAGAATCCATTTGATTAGACGTCACTGCAGAAAGAGAGAAGAAAATTAGACACAAATTAGCCAAATATATCTAAAATAAATAATAGCTATTAAAAGGTACACTATATACTTTTGGCCCTCTATATATGTTAAAAAACAAAACTACAGGCATGTTGTGGAAGAACGTTATTTTAGTTGTGTTTCGACTCTGTGTGACTGAGTATGAATGTGGTTCTTTCTCATAATTTAAAAAGAGAGATTATCCTACTGCTCATAAAACATTCACTAAACTCATCTACTTAGTGAATCAGGGTAAGGCAAAAACATGTTTAGAAGGATTATTAGTGTATTGACTCTTAATTATTTAAATTGTACATTTTGAACAAAAAAGTTACAGAGTGCACCTTTAAAACTTCATTCAGAGGGGTGAAGTAAAAGGTAAAAATAGTAAAAACATACCTTTTGTCTCAATCTTTCTTGTTGACTTCTTGATGTATTGAACTGCAAGGTCTAAAATCTCTGCTTTTTCCAGTTTAGGATTGTGTAAACGCTGTGGAGGGATGGAATTGAGGGAGAGGGTTTTGTCATTTTAGGGTTTTGCCAAAGAAATAAAGTGAAGCAACTGATCATTAACTGAGTTGAACCGAGGTAGTCTACTCACCGAATCTGCAGTGTTCTTGAAAAGCAGATCTCTTAACGCGTCCAGATTATGGTTGATTCGATCTCTTCTCTTCTTCTCTATCACAGGTTTTAACTTCTTAAAAGTAAAATACATTTTTTTTAATTGTTAGAATGTTTTCAATTTCCCAATGCTTTCATCAAACAACTTTTAAGATTTGTGGAATCAAATAAAAATATGCAGATTATATTAAATATAGGCTAAAAGTTAAATGTTCCTTTGAAAGAAACTTACTCTTTTGATGCCTTCTGTCTTCGCCATGTTGAGAGTTAAACAGACTGCTGTTCACGCTAATTCGAGGATGTGGGAAACTGCTGAAATCTAACCAAACGGGAATTTTAAGCCTATGGAATGGCATTTGATTGGCGGAGAGTTGGTCGTGACGTAGGCAGCGTGAGCTTTCCACCCCATTCTATCTGGCCTTTGCTAAACAATCAGTAAACAGAGGTATTATGGCAAAGTAAAACTGCATTCAATAGTAGGCTATATCTAAATATAAAAGTCTAATAGTATATTTAAAACAGTCATTAATAAATAGATTAAAGTTTTATATTGACGCATATTTAAAAAGTCTATTTTTTCTGGTAAAAAAATAAGCGTTTGCCATTTGATTGTCTACTGCAACATGCAAATGTCAGCAAATGGTTTTGAATAAGCAGCTGAGCTCAATGCTTGAAAGGATAACACATATGGACAAATGGCATCTGTCCTGAGATGTTGGTGATTAAAGTAAGCTACATAACATTTTTGTCAGTAGGCATTCAAAAATTTTAATTTCAAAGTGATGCAATGTGAAAACCTGCAGGGGTAAAAGCACCATAACTTTTTTTTAAACCATTTTGAGTTGAACTACTGATACAGAAAATTGAGTTGAATCTTACAGAAATTAGCCTACTTAATTGTTGACAAATTGGCTGAAAACAAAGATTCAGGCATATGTCCTTATTGAAACATTTTAATCGTGTTTCGACAAATGGTTTTAGTTAAGAAAATACTCAAAATAAAAAAATAGAATGCATTTTGGAGTCGCGCGCCAAAGCGAGATTAGCTCGTGGCCATCAGTGAAAAGTACACGCGCATCCTGCTTTATGTTGAAATGGGGGATGTGAGGAGGTGTGATGCCCTGGCTTTTAGAGCAAATCTGTTAAGTGTGTTGTATGGGAGTGTTTTGATAGAAGTGTGAGCGATTAGGCCAACCATTATTGTCCCACACTTAGCCCTACTTTGGAATGGATCACCAGTAGCCTAATGGCGCGGTTGTTTTTGAAACTTTCTGAGATTTATGTAACGGCCTAATTTCAGAGAATACAATGGTTATTTAATTGTAATTTTGACGTGTTTTGTTGTTGCAGTTTTGTTTGTTTTTTAGTTGTTGTTTTTTTTTAACTTGGTAATCGGCACGTCCACAATTTAGCCTATAGAATTTGATAATACAGTCACTTCCAATTAGCTTTCATTCGTCAAACAGGAGAATTATTTGTGCACACACGAGAAGACCTCACACACATCAAAAGAACAGGAAAAACACCACTTTCAATTGAAGCCACATTCGAGCGCCTCAACCAAACCAAAAGCACGTCTTCCTTTGTTACGCATCGGTGTATAGAGATAGCCTACACATGAAAAAGCAGCCTAGTGATTGTAACCCAACAGAAATACGTTACTTAATTTTCATTGTGAGATTAAACCTAAAAAATTATTGGATTTTGCAAGGCAATATGCCTATCCAACATTCATAAGGGTAGAAAATTATGCGAGGTAGAGTAGTTTGTTTATATTTAGGCTATAGGCATTCACACATTTATCGTAGGCTACAAGCAATAGAAACAGTACAATTTGCAGTGATATACTTTTCCAAATGGCTAAACTGCACCTTTTATTATCTATCGATAATCAAACTATTTGAAATTCCAACAGGTATAATAGTCGCCTTTTAGTGGTTCTTTTAAATATAACGCATATGAATGGCTCAAACCTTCTTTGATAATCTTTGGCAATACTTTAACTGAAGCCATCGTTTAAACATCCCAGTGGGGGTCTTAATGGGTCATTATTGGCTCTTACTTCACAATCGACATTATCTACAGGCATTGTCTCTTTCATCAGTGCGCATGTGAATATTAATGAGGGGGTTTGCTGAGGGACGCACGCGATTGGTCCGTCTTCTTTTGTTATTCATTATGAGGAGAGTAGGCGTGTAGTAGCCTACGGACTGTACCATAAATCATGTGAACTCCAAAATGATGCTCATAATCTCAGTTTAGAAGGAATTTGGTGAATCGCCAGAATGAGCAAACAAGCTGTTGACATATCGGAACAAAAAGACTCGAGACGGGTAAAAACTTATTTTAATATAGGCCTATTTGTTAATTCTAATTAATTCTAATTCACATACAACATTTTACACATATTCCATTCGATATTGGGCTATTTTGATATGGAGACTTGTTCATGTTAAGGCTGCTAAGAATGATATTTGACCATATAATAATATTCAAACTACTATTGTTACAGGTCCCAAAACCTCTCATGGAGAAAAGGAGGAGAGATCGCATTAATCAAAGCCTAGAAACTTTGAGAATGCTATTATTCGAGAATACACACAATGAGGTAAGTTATTTTATTTTTTAAAGACTCTATTTATTGTATCCTGCCCTTATGTCTTTATCTGACCGCGTTTTGTCTAACTTTTAATAGAAGCTAAAAAACCCTAAAGTGGAAAAGGCTGAAATCCTGGAAAGTGTTGTGCACTTCCTAAAAGCTGAACAAGGATCAGAGAATGACCCTTTTCAAATCACTAGAGGAAAAAGGGCACGCGCAGAGGAGTATGATGAGGACCTGAGCTCACCTTGCAAACGTCAGAGCTACAGTAATGGAATGAGGACATGTCTCTTACGAGTCAGCCATTTTATTGCTAGCAAGAGCCATGAGTATGGGCAGGAAGTGGAAAAAACATGTGGAAACCTTCACAAATCACATGCAATGCTACTTTCTGCACCACCCCACAGAGAGACTCCGGTGCATCCCTATGAGGATCCATCACTGCCAGCACAGCAACATCTCACTCATGCCCAACTGAGCAATTCTTGCACACCATCTGGTTGTGCAAAGCTTGCACAAAGAACTGTCCTGTCTGCTCCCACCATGACTTCAAGTCCCAAGCAACCTGTGCTCTGTGACTCCATCTGGAGACCTTGGTAGAAGATCATGTCCTAAGTTCCTGCATAGCTCCCCAAAGACTGGAACGGCCTAGAGCGATTCGTCTCTGACGATTCAGCAGTTTGGGAACAACTCTGGGACAATAGACTATGTGAATGTGTAAATTTTCAGCATGTGTAAATATGTGGATTTTGTACAGTAGATGCCAAAGATTTATTTTGTTATAAAAAGGCACTGACAAATCTGTGCCTGTATAGTGTGTTTGGTGATATTACAGACAAAGAAGATACACACACTTGTTTTGAGATGTATATATTTCTTAGTTGGAATGTTGATGCCTTTTAATACTTTCATATCAACAAATTTTCTTTCAAAACTTTTATGAAATCCATTTTTGACTGGGGAATTGTACTTAATGAGGTGAATGTTTCAAGAGTTTTGTTCTTTAGTGCCAAGAAACTGTTGGAAACTTGTGGAATAGAGCACAAGTTAAAGTCGTTTTTATTTTTTTGGTAATTGTTGTAATTGCCATAAATTTGTGTTCTTCTATGAACCGTTGAAAATGTTAATTTCATTACTTTGAGTATAAGAGATTGTCTTTTTTTTAAACAATATAGCAAGCTTTTTGTTTGCTGTTATTTTTCTTGTCAGCAGAAAGTATTTTACTTTGAACAAAGAATTAAACCTCTTTGAGGATATATTCTTTTATCTTTGGTCTGCTCCCGTTCCTAATATTTGCATGTCTTTAATTCATTTCCTGAGAGATATTCAGCATTAAAAAGAATTGTTCTTCAGTGTGAATGTTCAGCGTTCCAATGTGATAGCAGTTGAAAACTTGATAACAGACCTGGCATTTGCAGATTTTCATTGGGCAATCAGTTGGTCATCTCAATGATGTTGCACTTAATCTATGGAAGATATAAAGTATTGAGGTGCAGATTGCTTAACTGCTCTTCTGCTAGAAACGTGGGTGTGGTCTTTACGGGCTTTTGTCATAACACACGTTAAATGGTTTGATTTCAGATGTTCATGTTGTTGGAATTTGATAGTACTCGAATGAGTCACCCCGTAAAAAATCTGTAGCAATTTAGACTTGATCGAAGATGGTAGATAGCCTGCTCTATATGACAACAAAAAGTTCAAGTTTTAGCCACGATTGACTCGAACGCGTATTTAAAAAAAAAAAAAAAAAAAAAAAAAAAGTTCAGAGTTTGAAAATATACTTTTTTACATTTTTGGCTATATGGTTAATTATATTTATAACAGGCTATAAGAAATAAATAACCCCAACTGTAAGGGTCCAACATAAAGAATACGCCCAGTATCCATTTAAACTACATTTGTATTTCCCTTAGCCTAGCCTGTGTAAATACATGGCATGCACGTACATTTTGGCATACATTTTTCTGAATAAACGATTTTTTTTATCCAATCAACAGTTGTTTGGGTGCAGCACTGCACTATTAAAATGAATGTATGCGCGCAAATGTTTTTGAAACTTGGGCTGCGTCATGAGATCAATTTTCGATAATTCACAGCCTATATTTAAGCCAATTTGAAATCACTGTAAAAAAAGTTGCTGCCTTAAATTTATAAGTACAATCAACTTTGTAGTCTAAGTCATTTCAACTTAAATTACATTGAATCGACTAAAAAATAGACTTGATACAACTTATAAAAAAGTTGAAAATTGCTTAACTTATTCTGAGTAAAAGCAATGTAAAAACATATGTTGTCATAACTAACCTCATCAACATTAACCTATCACAATCAAATGGAAACCATACAAATATTTAGAGGCTAAAAGTTATCAGTAAACAAAACGACCTCTGGAAAGTAGATTTACCACTAGATAGAATGGCTTAGTTCTACTTAACGCTCATACTCTCCCTTAAATCAACCTTCATGTGCAGCTTTGTTTCGCTTTGTCGCTCCGGATAAGCTCTTAGATAAACGAGTTTCAGCTGAAATGAGATTAGACCTTTGAGAGATGCCATGCACCGACTGATGCCTGAACCGGTTATTACAGAGAGATATAGCCTAAGTCTCCCAAATGCCATTCAACACAAAAGGTGTAAATAGATTATCCTTACCGGATGCGTGCTTTTGTCTGTTCTGATCAACAAAGAGCAATGCAAGCAATAGCCATATAAAATGCAGATGTGAAGAAAAGTATTTTCTATACATTTTTAATTATGACTATTGAATGTTCTGATGCCATTAGTTCTTAGGTTATATTTGTATTGATCTGCAGGATTGTTACTCG
The DNA here is from genome assembly GCF_964197995.2 of Scardinius erythrophthalmus. Classification (NCBI taxonomy): domain Eukaryota; kingdom Metazoa; phylum Chordata; class Actinopteri; order Cypriniformes; family Leuciscidae; genus Scardinius; species Scardinius erythrophthalmus. The sequence continues at coordinate 21,053,080 of NC_138233.1, read as the reverse complement.
TTTTAATAATAGGCCTATAGACATTTAAACGTATACTTCAGCAATTATACTTCATTACAATAGGCTACTTATGAACATTATTTTTCATTTTACGCGAGTAGCTATAGCTATAAATATTGAAACTAAATAGGCTACACTCTTATTTATTTTTATTTTCCAGGCAAAATATATTTTTAAAGAGAATCCATATAAATTAATTTAGGCCTTAAATATTTTCCTCTCTCTTGTTCTCATCCATTTCACTCAGCTTCATGTAATGCAGTTGTTTAACAACCATTATTACCTAGAATTTACTTATTTTTAATTTATTTTTTTAAAGGCTGTTATAGTTTCTGTTTTGGCACTTTCTGATTTCATCACAAGTCTAAAGAACTTCTACTTTTCAATTATAAATGAATAAAACATTTTACGTAGTGTCCATGTATAGCCTACATTTTCTGTATTTGAAACTTTTGGATGTGTCATATTATTGTTTTCTCAGGAGGTGTGAATCAGACGCGTCTTGGAGCATCTTGCTTTCATAAGGGCAAACTTCGCCAAACTTAGGCTACACCCAGCTTGACATTTTCCACTATTCAAAATCTACCTCACTCTTATGAGACGTGTCTCTAAATCTGGTCAATCAAATGCTCTATTCAAACAAACAAGTTGTAGTCTTATGTGGTTTATTTTCGCGCCATATCGTGACAGGTCTCGCTGTCGACATACTGTCAGCTGTTGCCACGCACGAGCGCGAGGTGCTAACGTTCTAATACTATCACCTCACTCATGGGAACGAACAGCCAACGTTTATAGCAACGCCACCAACCCACTTCGCTAGTTCAACATGTGGTCTTTCTGGCCATTTGTCAAAAACTGTAAAAAATTGTCAAAAGCCGACGCGTGCCCTGACCTGGTTATAAAAACAAAGGAAGCACGCGCAGCCTGGAGCGTGTTCAGGTGACGATCGAGGCGCGCACGCATATTTGGCGTAAACTTTACTTCAAACAACAGTTCAAGTGAAAAGCAGTATAATTGCTCTATGAGTATAAAGAGTACGAATAAGTATATAGTGTATAATTATCAAACATAAAATAGATAACTGTTTTGTATAGGCCTATTTACATTTTGGAGGCTTGTGTATGGCATTTAAAAATCTCAAATAGGGCCTACTACAGCTATCAGAACTCCAACGTGAATCTACTCAAAACCGCCCAGCTTTTGCATAATTTACCCTACTCAGCCCAGAAAAGTCTACTTCAAAAAGGCGAACAATAGGCTACCTTTAAAGTCTGTCTGTTTAATTAGCTTTGCATATTATTGCTTCAATAAATAGCTAATCCCTTTAGAAGCTTTTCGCCAGAGTTTACGGTTTGGACTTAATGCGGGTGTGTTGGCAACCTGCTTTTAAAGCGTATACAGGTCCCTTACAAGTAGCGCCGTTCTTTTAATGCCTTTTATTCATGCGAGTTAATCCCCGGCGGGTGGGAAATGAAGGGGGACAGGTCCCCCTCTACGGGATATTAATTGGAGGTAAGCATCCACAATGCGGACGTCTGTGCTTCAGCGCTTCTCCATTGCGCGTCTGATGGCCTGTTGCGCAGGGGCGGATGCACACCCTGTTGACCGAGCTCTTCAATGACATTACCCTGAGCAACATCTGGTCGTATGCACCACTCGCCTGCCCCTTTAATTAGAAAACGAGTCGCCTCACTGCTCAACTCTCAAGGCCTTGATAAATGGTGATGCGCAGCCACTGTGAGGTATTACCTGACCAAGGTCTTGTGCTTTTGGGAATGTGGAAGTTTTTATGCATACAAAGCGCTTTTCAGAGATAAAAGCGAGGTTTGGAGGTTTCACCATGACAAAAACTTCTCATTGGTCTTTAAAATTTACTGACATTCATTTAGTGATCAAATTTAACACTCTAATGTAAATATGATGTTTTGTAATTATCTTTTAAACGTACACATTTTCTAATTGTTTGTCATAAATCAACATCTCAAGAAAATGTTATGGGGTTTCTAATCAAAATATGACTTTCTGTTACAAAACAGGGCATTGATTTCATACATGTCCTCTGTAGAGGACACTAGGACTTAAAGCATGTTTATCACAACAAGTGAAAGAAATTCTACATCAATATTCCTATGAAATATGTAATATTATTATGAAAATGTTGCCAACTGTTACTACAACTATTATTCATTTTACATGAAGAACACATATGCAAATTGAATACCATTTATGGCCATTTGAGACACATATTGCATAAATAAAATGGTATATCCATATTCATTCAGTTACATCTTTCATAACATATTGACAATCATCTTTATACACTTTTAAAACTTTATAAGTTTGGTTTAAAAAAAAATCCTGAAACCTTAAAATTGTTTGGTGAATAGAAAAAAAAATCAGATTGTTTTTGCCCATATATGTAATTTCATGTGTTTTTATTTCTTTAGTCCTGGTGTCCACTACAGAGAGAGAATAAAATATATTTATAAAAAAAAAAAAAAAAATCTTATGCTCTAAATCAATGTAGCACAATGACATGAAAAAATACTAAATTCAAAAAACTTTTTTTTTTCTGGGTCTCAGGGGGATATGACATGTTTTACTTTTTATAGGCTAAACATTCATAAATAGTTTTAGTCAAATAGCCTATGACCTAAAAAAAACTTGCCACCATTCATTTTCTAAAAGAACTACAAATACTATTCATGTTTTCATTCAAGCTGATGACCATGTCATGGAAGGTAGAAGGGAAAATATGCTTTTAACGGCGCTGGTTTGCCTGAAGTACATAAGATATACCAAGATACACCAAGTTCCCTTGCTACTTATATCAGAGGCAAGAAACAAGCAAGATTATGCAAGCCTACCCAGAATAATTAGGGTTACAGGCTTACACATAAACAAGCAGATGATACAGGTCATGCGTATCAAAGCTCTGACCCAGTTACCATTGAAGATATGAATGATTTAATATATATTGGTAGCGTCATTCGCACTGATAACATAGCCCAAAAAGACATCAAGGCCGAATAAATAAAACAAGAGGAGCTTTTAGCAGAACCATCTGGAAGCTAAGCTTTAAGCTTTAGAACAGCAATGTTAAATCAGTGCTTCTGTATGGCTCTGAATGTTGGAGAATAGTGAAAGTAGGCATGAGCAAGGTAGACGCCTTCCATAACAGTTGCCTTAGGAAGATCTGCAACATCTACTGGCCCAACCATCTCTAATATCAACATGTAAAAAGACAAGATCCAAGAGCATATGACAGGAGATCAAGATACAGCGATTAAGATGGCTCGGACATGTACTCAGGATGTATCAGGAAAGGATACCTAAAGAACAACATGGTGACGGACAGCGGCGACTGAGCTGGAAATGGGTCTGGAAAAATAAATGTGATTTTACTTTTTCACAACTGTTCTCCCCATCATTTTACAGTTAAAACCCCAGGAACAATTTCTACTCAACTTAATTTTTTTACATTTTCACTCAACTTGGTTAACTGTACATCCAGGAGACTTTATATTGTGCTTATTTACATGTAATATTGCCATTTTCCCCCAAAAGCATCAAAACTCATCTCTTGTGTGAACACTTAACTGCATCTGGCTGGGAAAAAAATATTATTCAATGCTTTCACCATTTTTTAATCCCTCCCTGTTCAAGCTTGTACTATTCCGAACAATGCTTGAAACTTCGTTAGCACTTTTCATGTTTTTACCCCCTTAAAATGAATCGCTTGTTGTATTCCACATTTCTAAATGTAATTTTGTTTTCAATGTATTGTTGAACAACATGTGTTTAATGTATAAAATGATATAATAAAACATGTATTTTCGAGTAGTGCTTTTTACTTTATCATAAAAGTTTGTAGTATGAATTACCGAGTATGTAGTGCTGTCTTTAGTTTGTGCACTCTTGTTTTCATGTTAACAATTCACGTTCTCGAATGTAGTGTGAACTGAAAGCTTAATCAAAAGCTAAACAAATGTCTTCTGTTTAGTTCAGCCCTGTATCACCCCAACCCCAAAATGTCCAACTTTTAAAACTGTCAATGGACAGCAGACTGATAAAATTATCTCAAAGTTGTTCACTGTTTGTAATAGAAACAATGATGTAAAAAAAGAGTCTGAACATAGATAAACAAAATTTATTGATAGCCTAATAGCATCAAACAAACAAAAAAACTACAGAATTATGTGAATAGACATGTGAACAAGCATGGGTTATTAGTAGGTACATTCAGTCTCTGAGTTTCACTGGATAAGACTAGTGTCCCGACTGAGTTATAATCCATTTAGGCCTTCCCGACAGCTTGACCCTGAGCCCGCTGGTACTCCTGCTGTAGGCTGGACAGAACTTCCCGATGCTGATCCGACTTCTTCTCCATCTCCTTCAGTAAAGTTTCATAACGCTGACTGAGATGAAGAGGAGATCAGTAAGTGGTTTGCCTATGTGAACTACTCACTCATTCACAACAGAATCAAATGCAATATGAGGGGTCACTATTCATACATACATTTCACCATTGATGTATTCCAATCTCTTGCCCACTGTTGCTTTGGCTTCATCTAGATCTTGTTTGACCAGAACTGGTCCAATTAGTTTGTAAACTGTATTTTGGCAATCCAACAAGGCAAGCTCCTACAGAGGGAAGACATATGTGGTAAACCATGACAAACCTAAATAAATTAACATGCAAATGTAGACGATATTTGTATTGTAACTGTATTCTTACCTCCTTAACAATATTATTTTCAGTCAACTGTGCCTCCAGTTTCTGTCGTGCTGACATACTTTTACTGACATCTGAGAAAATAGAGTTAATAGTTTATATATTCACAGTAAAGAAATGAGAGAAAGGACATTTTTGTGTGCGCAAAAATCGCAAAGCAAACCAATTTAAAATGTGCACTACTTGAATCTAACACGTTTATACATACACACACACTGAAAAACGCTTCTTTATTAAGCAGATCACTATGACAGCTCTGAACAGGTGCTGAATAACTAACTTAAATCAAGTCCAACTTGAGAAACTGACAGTGACATAAAGACACTTTTAAGTGCGTTGTAAAAAAAAAATCACATATATACAATTTTATGAAAATGGATGTTAATATCAGAGAATGTCTTAATATGCACATGCAGAGTGTGTTGAAAGGATTGCTAACATGGATAGCTAGCGTTGTGATGTATACCTTTTTGCAGTTGTTGATATTTCTCCAGCTCAGACTGTAATTTCTTTTGAATCACTTCAGCCATCACACCAGTTATTCTGATTTCGGAGCAAATGATTTTTATCTGGATAACTACAAACAAAAATATATATCTTACAACAAAAGCAGTCAGCAGCACACGGATCATGCAGTCTGTCTGGGGCGCAGAGGAAATGACGCAATGTTCTTCATGTTTTGACAGTGTCACTTCGCCATCTAGTGTTGAAATGAAGTGATACTGTTCGGTTTTTCACTTTCGCCCCCTCAAATAAACCTCTTGAAATGGCCATTAATCAGGAAATTATAGTTTGTCCTCATTTACTTACCAATATATTGCAATATGTTATGTAGAGGTCAATATAAATAACTTTCATAATAAACGCTACTAGATGCCACCAATATTTACAGGCGTAGTCCCCCTCCTGTCCGTATAGGGGCAGTCTATCTGCTTTCATCACACCACCAGAAGTGACAGTAAAGCCAATATGGCAGCGCGCATGGTTCAAATACAAACGTGAAGGTCTTTTTCGCTTGTACGAGAACACATATTATCCCACTTGCTGGTAATGTGAATTTCATTATTCTTTGTATCACAATCAAATGTATTGTTTGTTTTAAATATGTTCATGAAGCTGCTTATTAACCATCGTTAGAGTGCTATATGCATGCTATGATGTATTATTATTATTATAACTAAGTTACCTTTTCTTTAAAAAAATCGATTCTTTTAACTACTATAACCGGTGTAAACTACCAACTTACTCAATGCTTGAGTTTTACGGTTTCATAATGTCAGTCACTTATTCAAAATTGGGCTCTCTGTTTTCCCACTATTTACTAACGTGACCACTGATATCTATGTTTGCATGTACTAAATATGTCAGTGTAATGTGTATTATGTGATGATACATCCTTTTTCCTCTTTATTTATTTATATCTTTTTGAAGTTTTTACAGTCAGCATCCTTCAAAAGACAAACTGGAATTTAAACTGCTCTGGTCATGTGACTATGTAGCCCTACACCAGTCATGTAATAAACGACATAACATAAAAACAAATCACTCTGCAACTTTCACGATATTTTTTTTTTTTATTTTATTTATTTTTTTTGTCCTTTCAGACTCAAAAGTAAATTTTGGTCACAAATGTTACTGGTGGTGGGATTCAAGGGATAACCAGACGGTTGATTTTTTTTCCTCCTATGGAAGTCAATGGCTACTGTCAACTTTCATTTTTTTGGTGAACTATCCCTTTAAATTGGTTATTTTTATTATATTAACTGGATATGGGTCATTCCGTGTCATGTCATCTCAACCAGAGGTCCCTGGCTCAAATCTTTGATTTTGGTAAAAAAAAAAAAAAAAAAAAAAAATTAAAATAAATCTGTAGACAAACATAAATAGTGATGTAAGCCAAAATGTTAAATGTCACAGGTGTAAATTTCACCTGAGATTTGGAAGCAAATTACGGGGGGGTTAAAATTAAAATGACTGTAGAAAGATGGCTGCATCATTATTTTATTTTTGCACAGAGATGGGTAGGTCTATTAGTTAAATCTGTTGACTTTAGCAATCTTTGTTTCATTATATGCCAACATTGACAGTTCTAAAAAATGGCAAAAAGCACTGCTTGTGTTTTTTTGCCTCAATTTTGCATGCCTGTAATGCCTTTAAATCTTGTTTTTTTCTATCAGCTCATTTGCATAACATACTTGTCTGAGTGCCATAAATATTCTTTGGTTACACTTTATTTCAAGGTGTCATTGCTACAGTGTAATTATATATTTAAGAACTGAGTAATAATAATTAACAACATGTACTTACTATAGGGTTAGGGTAGGATTAGGTTTTGGTTTAGGGTTAATTGTAGGGGTGTGCATTGGCACTGCCACTGCCCTCACGATTCGATTCGATTACGATTCACCAGGTAGCGATTCGATTCAATTCGATTCTACGATGCATTGCGATGCATCAAAATTCTACTGCACACAACAAGGCAAAATTTTCATCAGTCATGAGGCAATACAAGCAGTCAGATATTGAACAACAGATTTTATTGGCTGCTATGTGTGTATTATCACTCTCCTGTATCTTTGACATAAATGTCATTAAATAAAATAAAATTGAATGGTACAGGGTATTGGATATGGCATTTTCAAACCTGAAAAAGAAAGCATAAATCACTGCTTTCAGTGCTTTGAATGAGAAATGTTTCTCTTCTCTCTGCTTGAGAACCATTTGAAATTAAATTTCAACTTTATTGTCCTACTCAAGGCCAGAAAATAAACAGTGTAGGGTGTAACGGTTCTCAAAATTCATGGTTCAGTTCAATACGATACACTTGTGTCACGGTTCGGTACGTTTTCGATACAGCAAAAAGAAAGAAATGCCAGAGAAATTTCCTTGATTTTTTTTTTATTCTTTTTTTTTTATTAGAACTAACATCATAAAGTATGAATTTGTTTTTCTTTGAGCAATGATGGAGCTATAATTGACTCTTCTTAGGAGAATATAAAACAAAACAGCTCCTTGGAAAAAATTATATGTAATATTTTGTGCTTATAAACAAATGTTTATTTTAGTTCAGATTAACATTTGAGGGCAGCAATGTTATTCATAATGTCGAAATAAATCCGACATTTAATGTTACTTGAAAGCATTATAGCCTACTATTCCTGCCAAACTTCCAAAGTTGCAGTTAGTGTTACTACAGTAAATCCATGGCGAATATTGCAGATCTGTGGACACTATTCATGTCACAATGTTCTTCCTGGTATCCTCAGCGCCGTTTGATCCGTTAATAACGGAGAAATGTGAATGTTTCTCACTAGATCTCGCAGCGATGTTATTACTTTAGTGGCGAGTTCAAATGCTTTCTTTACTGGATCTCTTAGCGTTGTGTAGTATAAGATCGGCTCGCGCTGTGTCACGAGTAGCCTAGCTCAGTTTCGTTCCGCTTACATTGCGTTTGCCATTTGATGTTGTGGTCGCGCCATACGTCTACATTATGAGCGCGCTCGCGATGCGCTTACATTTGAAATAACCGTTTGGTTTGAAAATGCGTGCCTTGTACCGAACAGTTTAATACGAATACGCGTACCGTTACACCCCTAAAACAGTGACATAATCGATTATGGCACTTTGCCGCATCGATGCTGAATCGTGCATGCCCCGCATTGCGATGCATCGCCGAATCGATTATTGTTGACACCACTAGTTAATTGTATGTATTTATGCATAATTTACTCTTATTACTACGGTAAGTACATGTAACACATGGACACTGTAAAATAAAGTGTTACCTATTCTTTTTCTAAAGTTTGCATGCCTGTAACTCTAAAAGTATTCAAGATATCTTATACCCTTCTAGATTCTCATTCTTAATAAACTTTTATTTTGAAATCTTCAATTTTAGGGCCCTATATATTCAGTCCCATAGATAGGGGGGATCTCAAAGCAGCTCCATGTTCAAATTGTTGAATTTTACCCATTTTCAGTGGCCAAGAAACAAATCTAGATGTAGACAGAACTTTTTAAACAGCTGATAATTATTGTGTTTAAAGAAAAATGTCTGAAAAACAAATACTGAAACTAGAAATCTTGTTTCCCTCTATCAAAACAATTGAATGCATTGAGTGCCAAAAACAAAACAAAAAATTCAAAAGTTTAGGCTACATGTCTATAATTCAAGAAGTGTTAAAGATATCTTAATGCCATTTTAGAATTTTTTTTTTATGAAACTTTTCTTTTGGAATCTTAATTTTTAAGGCCCTATATGGTTCATTCTCATAGATATAGGGATGTCAATGCAGTAACGTACAGTTACGATACTGCGTATTTGAACTGAAGCTGTTAAAATGAACAAAAATCCCATCTTCCAAATATCCCTAAAACTGATTCAAATATAGATTCTTATAAATAAACTTTTGAGAGTTTATCAACCATTTTCAGTAGATTTTCTTAGAGTTAGCCTATGTTTTATGCAATTCTTTTGATCAAGGGAAACAAGATAGGCTACATTTCTTGTTTAAACATGATTTATTCTTCAGACATTCCACTTTAAATGCAATAAGTATCAGCTGTGTGTGCAAAGTGAACCACATTTGGTTTTCAATCACTGAAAATTCAACAATTTGAACATGGAGCTGCTTTGAGATCCCCATATCAGTGGGACTGGACTATATTATAGGGCCTTGAAAATGAAGATTTCAAAAGAAAAGTTTATGAAGAATGAGAATCTAAAAGGATATTAAGACATCTTGAATTGTTTTAGAGTTACAGGCATGTAAACTTTGGAAAAGGAATATTTATGGCACTCAGACAGGTGTTCTATGCAATTGTGTTGATGAGAAAGAAAAAAACATGAGATACATTTCTAGTTTCAACATTATTTGTTCTTCAGATATTCCTCTTTAAAAAAAAAAAAAAAAAATCAGCTGTATGCAAAGTGACCCACATTTGTTTTTTGACCACTGAAAATGTGTAGAATTTACTCATGGAGCCACATAAAGATCTCCATAGCCCTGGGATTGAACCTTCGAGGGCCTTTAAAATGAAGATACCAAAAGAAAAGTTTAAGAACCAGAATATCTTTAAGATATAAGATAGATTTAAGATATCTTTAACAGTTCTTGAGTTACACAGGCATGCAAGCAAAAAAACACAAGGAAGTGCTTTTTACCAAGTTTTTTGTTGTTGTCGCCTTTGGCATATAATGAAACAAAGATTGCTAAGTCAACAGATTTAACTAATTGACCTACCAATCTCTGTGCAAAAATAAAATAATGATGCTGCCATCTTTCTAAAGGAAATGTCCCCCCCCCTGTAATTTGTTTCTGGTCACCGTGTGTTTCCAAATCTCAGGTGAAAATTTTCATTTTGACCCCGCTCTACAAAATAGTGGATTACTCCGTAAATATACACCTGTGACATTTAATATTGTGGCTTTCATCACTATTTATGTTTGTCTTTCTACAGAAAAAATATTAAAGCTACACTGTGTAGGATTTTCTCCCATCTAGCGGTGAAATTGTTTATGACTACCAACTGAATATTACTTCCTAGCCCCTCCCATTCCGAGGGCGTTTTAACTCCTACGGTGGCCGTATTATTTCAAATCTGCCGGCAGTCGCGAGTAATCTCCCCCTCGCATTCGTCACTGTGCCACTGAGTGTAAAAATGCAAAAGGCAAAGCTTGAATTTCCAGGTATGTCCCTCTTTGGCTAATGTATTTTCAAGATGGAGGCGCAACATGGCTGCCGTCATTCGAGCGACTCGCTCGTATGTATTATAAATGGCAGATTCTACGCTTACGAGAATACTTGATTAGTTGATACAAGTAATTACACATTAATGAGCACATATATTTTTGAAAGAACAAAGTGTTTTTTGCTAAGAATCAACTTAAAAAATTACAGTGTAGCTTTAACAAAATCAAAAATTAGAGCCGGGGAAGTTTCCAAACTTTGGTTGATTTGACACGGAATGACCCATATAGTTTTACTCAGTTTCACTGTGTTTTTTATGTTAGTGTTTATGATCGTGTACTTCTGTGTAGTAGTAATGTAATGTTAATCAAGAATACATAAATCTGAAATGTAGATAACATTTTATGAGGTGAGTCAGAGTGACACTGTTTTGTGCAGGAGTGGTAGCATAATAGTCGTCATTAAATGTAAGTTGCGAAAGTCTTCTTTCTTATTGTGGCGTGGAACAGCTTTTAAAACAAGAAAAAATGTAGGGCAGGTCTTGATTTTGTCCATTAGGAATTGATTGGATTGTTGTTGTTTTGTTATTGCTGTGATGTCATGATGAGTGTCAGGTTGTCCCGCCTTCACACCAGTAAGCGCATCATCAGAGAATAGATGTCGGTTAAAGATTACGAGGGCACATGAATAAAATGTGCATGGATAAATCATTTAATAAATACTGCAGTATTCCATAAAATAAAAAGAATTGTCAATTTTGATTGCATTAGTTCATAGATAGCATGCATGACATCACACATAAACTGAACAGCTTCTGACGGGTCATTATAAACCCTTGTCCCCAGATTAGATGCTATTTCTGCCACCAATGACTAAACGATAGGGTGAAAAGAGAGAGAGACATGTCGTTCTGGAAATTCTTCTGAAGGATCTGTTAGAAAAACAAGTAATAAAAACTCAGTGAGTGTTTTAGCGCAATTTTCTGACGTCATGGGATCACAACACTAAGAGATAGTAAATCTTTTTATGTTTTTTTTTTTTTTGTGCGTTCCCGAGATTAGACCTTCCTTAACATAATGCCGAAAACCCGAAGTCTCTAGGTGGTCTGGTTGAGGAGGAGATAGAAGTGCAAGATTGGTGCGCACAGACAGAACAGAAATCATGAGTTAACAATCGCAATTTTGTCCGTTGGAAAATTGCGCTAAAAAGTGACTGAAGTTTATTTAGGATCATTTAAGTTCAATCTTAACAGTTTGTGTGCCACATTTTAGAGCTGGTTGTTGTAAAAGACTACATTTTGACACTGTATAGCAAACCTGTTTTGTGAAAGAGCCTGAGAAAGTGCTGTGCTGTTGCTCATTTTACAGGGGCCTTTCTTAAAAACAGCAAACAAATGGATTGCTTTATTCTGATGGTCAGAGAGAGAATGGAAGATGATCATTCAAAACTATAACAGAACTATTTTTAGAACACTAACATTCTACAGTTTACCTCAGGGTAAAAAGAGGAAAAATTGTGATACTAATCAGAAACCTGACCTAAATTCTCTGAAATTAGTGCTAATTTGAACCATAACATTCCCACATGTTGATCATTTTGTTTTTAAATTTGATCATTGAATCAAGCGCTGATGATTGTGATAATGGCATTACGTTTGACACGGTGATACTTCAATGTCATTTGAGTGTTTCCGATTTTTCTAGTTTGCTGCTAAATTAGGAGGTAGTTTAGCTCTTTGCTGAGGTTATCACAAATTGCACTCTGCGGTGTTGTCAGAAATCAATATGCACCTGGAGGGCATCAGAGGAATTGAGCAGAACTCTGAAACACCAGCCTGCTCACTGAATTGCGACGTCTGTTGCACCATTGTTTGTTATTGAGACGAGAATAACAGAATCTGAGTTTTGTATCTTGTTCTCAAATCATTTAATTGCTTATGTTCAGAGCACATTTTCATTCACTGTTGTAACCTTTTTGCGAAAGCCAATTTTCCCATATCTTCCCATTTTGTGCAAAACGCAAGCTGGTCGAAGAAACTAAATCACTTTACCAGTCATCTTCTGTTATGCATAAATGTTTTATATACTTTCCTCCTCATTTATTTTCCAGCTTTTGTCTACTTTGCGAAAACAACGATTGCTTGTTCAGCAGTATTCTAAATGGCTATTCTTGCCTCAACAAACATGTTTTCCCATGTCTGCAAGTTCAATTTGTCTCAAACCATAAACAGATATATCAAGAGAGTTAGAATCCAAATGAACTGGCTGGCTTTCAAAAGTCGGGCTGTAAATCTATATATGTAAATGTGAAACTGCAGAGGGAATGATTTTGAGGTTCTTAAATCACTTCATAAAGAGAGTCCTGTCTCTCTTTGTGATCTTAAATCAGGAGTGATGTAGCCCTGCTAATGCCATTGACTCCCTTGAGTGTTTCATTTTTTCATAAACCAGGTTTTATCCCTTTGATGTTAAGTTTGAAGTTTGAACAGAACAGCGGTAGGTATGAGGTTTTTCTAGTACTATGGCTTTCTCTGAATTTGCATATTAATTCTTTTTACGGAGTCTAGGGATTTGTTTTTTTGGCTAATGGACAAAATGGTCCAAAAAAGAAATAAACAAACCTGGCCCACATTCATCTATTGCTAATGGTATATTGCCCTATTTTCCAGTGCAATTTAAAATCCCAGAAGTTGGCATTACTTTTTATCATTGTTATGGCCAAGATACTTCAGTGTAAAACACTGCAACTATTCATTTTCAGGCACCAATTGTTTGTACACCTAGGCCTACTTCATTATTCTCTGTAAAAACAATGCAGAAAAAATCAGATATCACTTTGGCTATAGATTGAGTGGGATAGTAAACAAACAAATGTGAATGTACTATGCAATGATGTTTCAGTGTTTTCAGGAAATTAAATTAGTCTGAAATCATTTGATCATGAAAGGCAAACAAAGCTTAATTTCCACAGATGAAGACATATAGCAGCTGACTCAGTACATTTTCATGACTCCATAAATAAATATATTTTTAAGATGTTTGATATATATATATATATATATATATATATATATATATATATATATATATATATATATTAGGGTGCATCAAAAAACACAATTCTTGAATTTTGATATGGCTGGGTGCTAAAAATGTTCCAATATATGTAGAAACAACACATGCAAAATATTTTTCCAGTACATGATGATTTAGGGGTGCCACCGCACATCTGGTTTTGTTGGATAAAGTGCTTAACAGTGCTCAATGGTCACAATGGAGATCTGAGGTCAACAATACTATAGCTCTAGAAAACTGAGATTATCTTTCTGTTTGAGGTGATCTTTCTGTGTTGGGTATGTATTATTACATAATTACTATCATATCTGTAATTTTGTCTTTGTATACTTATTTATCATAAGTCATTTAAGTCATATTTTGGTGCTCATTACATCTAGCTAACGTTAGCTAGCAACAGTTTATGTTAGCTAAGCTATTAAGCTTAACATCAACAGTATTCTAGAGTGGACAATGTCATATTCAGAGTATACAGTGGGGAGAACAAGTATTTGATATACACTGGCAATTTTGCAGGTTTTCCCACTTACAAAGCATGTAGAGGTCTGTAATTTTTATCATAGGTACACTTCAACTGTGAGAGACGGAATCTAAAACAAAAATTGTGAACCTGTATAAAAGACACCCATCCACACACTCAATCAAACAGACTCCAACCTCTCCACAATGGCCAAGATCAGAGAGCTGTGTAAGGACATCAGGGATAAAATTGTAGACCTGCACAAGGCTGGGATGCTAGGCTGGGCGCAATTATTAGAAAATGGAACAAGTTCTAGGTGACGGTCAATCTCCCTCGGTCTTGGGCACCATGTAAGATCTCACCTCGTGGGGCATCAATGATCATGAGGAAGGTGAGGGATCAGCCCAGAACTACACGGCAGGTCCTGGTCAATGACCTGAAGAGAGCTGGGACCACAGTCTCAAAGAAAACCATTAGTAACACACTACACCGTCATGGATTAAAATCCTGCAGTGCACTCAAGGTCCCCCTGCTCAAGCCAGCGCATGTCCAGGCCCATCTGAAGTTTGCAAATGACCATCTGGATGATCCAGAGGAGGAATGGGAGAAGGTCATGTGGTCTGATGAGACAGAAATAGAGCTTTTTGGTCTAAACTCCACTCGCTGTGTTTGGAGGAAGAAGGATGAGTACAACCTCAAGAAAACCATCCCAGCCGTGAAGCATGGAGGTGGAAACATCATTCTTTGGGGATGCTTTTCTGCAAAGGGGACAGGACAACTGCACCGTATTGAGGGGAGGATGGATGGGGCCATGTATCGCGAGATCTTGACCTACTACCTCCTTCCCTCAGTAAGAGCATTGAAGATGGGCCGAAACACACAGCCAGGGCAACTGAGAAGTGGCTCCGTAAGAAGCATCTCAAGGTCCTGGAGTGGCCTAGCCAGCCTCCAGACCTGAACCCAATACAAAATGTTTGGAGGGAGCTGAAAGTCTGTATTTCCCAGCGACAGCCCCGAAACCTGAAGGATCTGGAGAAGGTCTGTATGGAGGAGTGGGACAAAATTCCAGCAGTGTGTGCAAACCTGGTCAAGAACTACAGGAAACGAATGATCTCTGTAATTGCAAACAAAGGTTTCTGTACCAAAGTTCTGCTTTTCTGATGTATCAAATACTTATGTAATGCATTAAAATGCAAATTAATTACTTAAAAATCATACAATGTGATTTTCTGGATGTCTGTTTTAGATTCCGTCACTCACAGTTGAAGAGTACCTATGATAAAAATTACAGACTTCTACATGCTTTGTAAGTGGGAAAACCTGATAAATCTGCAGTGTATCAAATATTTGTTCTCCCCACTGTAGATGTCTCATGTGTATTGAGAGTAGCATTGTAATTGTTACAGTAAATTAACAGGGTAAGGCCATGTGAACATGTCCCATTGACCTCCATTCATTTTGTCTATAGGACAAATGAATGGAGAATCTTGAAAGTTGAATTCTGAGAAATGCCCAAGTTGCCCAAAGGGTTCAAACAAACAACTTTTACTTTGATAACCCTATAGAACATGTTACTGTATAAAAGTTCACTGTACTCAACATTTCCAGGTCAACCTTTTGGCAATTAGACTAAAAATTGCACATTTTTCGAAATTTCGCCAAAGTTCATGTGTTAGGTGGCACCCCTAAATCCCAATGGAATTCCTCAAAACTTTGCAAAAGTAATTTTTATGTTAATTGGAACAAAATGCAATGCCAGCCAAATTGATATTTTGAAATTGAAATTTCCCATTCAAATTTGATGCACCCTAATATATATATATATATATATATAAGTATCAGTGAAATGAAAATAGGGAATTAATGTTTATTTTTAAACAAACACAATTTTAAACGTTTTTTGCTTGCAAGGAATTAATTAATTTTATTCAAGAATTTAATTAATTAAAAGTGACAGGAAAGACATTTATAATATTACAAAAACTTTCTATTTCAAATAAATGCTTTGTTTTTTTTTTGTTTGTTTGTTTGTTTGTTTGTTTTTACTTTGTATTCAGCAAAGGATAGGAAACAAAAAAAAAGAAAAAAGCAGTTTCTGCAAAAATATTAAGCAGCAAATCTGTTTTCAACATTGAAATAACAATAAGAAGTGTTTCTTAAGCACCAAATCTGATTTCTGAAGGATCATGTGACTCTGAAGATTGGAGTAATGATGCTGAAAATTCAGCTTTGTCATAAAGGGAATAAATTACATTTTAAAATGCACACAATAGAAAACCAACAGCTAGTTTGCATTATAATAATTTTTCACAATATTACTGTTTTTACTGTAGTTTTGGTCAAATAAATGCTGCCTCGGTGAGCATAAGAGACGTCTTTCAAAACATTAAAATCTTACCAACCCCAAAGGGACTGTATTTCTGGCGTTTCTTATTTCCTAATTGCAATGATTCAAACAAAACATGTTGTTTTCCCCCCCTGAAAATATCAAATATTATTCTCAAGCCGTTTAATCTAATTTGGAAAGCTGATGAGTGCTTCAAAGCAGTAAACACATGAAGCACAGTGAAGTTTGACGGAACATGCCTGCAGTCCATATTCACTGAATTTCTTTTCTTTCATGTATTTTATATCCCCATCACGTCAACAGAGTTGCTTTCAAATGGAAAAGAAATTTCATGCATGTTTCTTCAAAACAGTCAGACACTCGGTTATTTTCGGCAAGTAACCCCCACCCCCAAAAAAGTCAATTGGTGCCAAATACAAATAAATTGCTTCAATTCAACTCAGGAATGTTGATTGTCCTATTTTGCTTCTGAAAATGTTAAGATACTTGGACCTCCTGCCAAGAAGTAGAGGTTTATCAGCAGCCCCACCGTCCTTGACTGCCTCTTAAATTGATTCAACATGCTTTTTAAAACAGCAAAAATACATTTGGAGAACAGCGTGAAATAGAACAGCGAAAAGAAGGGCAGGATGTGATTGGCGTTTTAAAGAAAACACAGAAAGTCATTTTTAACGCAATGCATTCCCACAACTGGTGATTGCTGAGCATAAATCTGCTGGTTCTGCTCTCCTTAGATAACCTGCGTATTCTGAGATCCAAGACGTTTCAGTGCTTGTGAAATACTCTCTTTGCTTGTCTCCTTGCGCGCACAGATGCGAGGATTAACTTGGCATTAAAACCAATGGCGCGTTCCAACATGTGGCTAGCGAGGTGTGTTTATTTCACCTCTGTCCTCATCTCCCTTGCATTTATGAATATATAAATAGTGAGGTTAACCTGGGAACAGGGCACTGTGAATAATTCAGAGATCTCGTTTTCACCTGGGTTGAACAGTCACAAAATGGGTCAAGTTCTAACGTCATATTTGTAATTGGCTGTGGCTGTGCTGTGGTCTGGCAAATGGCGTCGAACACGTAGTGGCTTTTATTCCATTTGATTTATATCAGATTATAGGGCGTGTTTTTTATGAGTCATGCTTCCCCATGTGCATACATTTCAGGCCATTTCCATCACTCCACTAATTGATTGAATCATGTAATTGAATTTAGTCTTGAATGGAAAAAACAGGTATTACCCTTTCGCCCTTTGCGTGAGACATTAAATCTGTGCGTTTTGGTTCTTGGTGGCTGCCGTCCAATCTTCTCCATCGACCCTTCCTGATGTAGACCCACAGAGTGCTAGCTAACTGTAATGGATCAGCAGAGTGCAGGGAATTGTTGAAGGCAGCCAAGCACAGAAGCTCCTCGAGTGCACGACACACATGTGCTTTTATCCCTTATCTTTGAAGGTCCTGAGGTTTCATAGCACTTCGTCTCACGACTGTCTTCACACACAGCATCTCGAGATAAGGCCACTGTGCACTCCTGGGAGAGCTTTTATGGATCATAGAGCTTTTGTGTGACTCACTTTTCAACCTCTGGACATGTATTGATTTTTTTGTGTTAAATTTTTTATGGATTAAGGAAACCTCAATAATTACCTTTCTCAACAGGCAAAGGGGACGGACAGACGAGTGGCAGGCCAGACACATAGACAAAATGTCCAAGATATCTAAAGCGGCCAAGGCAGTGAAAAAGTTGGATACTGGAGGCGTCATCAGAGCGATTGTAAGGTCTGGACAGGCGGCTCCTGGGCCTCCCCTGGGCCCCATTCTCGGACAGGTAAGCTTTTAGACCTCTCGTTTTCAGCATCGATTTAATTTTTGTGTGAACTATCCCTTTAATATTTATCCAGTAAATCATGAAAAATTGGACAAAGCCATGCGAAATTATTGGTTAAAAAGAGTGGGAACCCTGAATGCTGCAGGAATGATATTTGTAGACCAAAAACAGGAACCAGTTTGCATTTTTTAGCACATCTGGTTACATCGTCTTGAAGTCCATGTTTTTTTTTTGGTTAAACGCCTGAAATAAGGTACGTGGTTAACACAAGCTCAAGATGGTTTCATTCACGTGTTCTACAACATAAAATACACCAGAAATACCCTTGTGATGTTTTTAAAGCATTTACTTGTCTCAAAAAGAAAAAAAGCTTTTTACTTCTTGCAAATGTATTTAAAGGGATACTTCACCACTGGAAAGATGAATGTGTATTTAAAATAGGTCATTTATGTAGAAGAAATGTGAAGAATTTTTTTAATTTGGAGCTTTCTAGACTGAGAAAAGCCAGAAAATGTATTTTTGGCTTATGTGGATGAAAGACAACAACTCCCAGAATGCACTTGCTTCGCTGCCCTAGGAGGCCACGCCTACCGGTTATAGAGCGCAGTTGAAAACAAAAAGGTTAGGCTACCAGTGAGTCTCCGTGACGAGTCTGCCAGGGATTTCGAGATCGCCCAAAATGTCCGGGATTCGGCTTTTGCGTTCTACAGTCGCCATTCATCATGTTTACTGTGGCGAGCAGGACGAGACTGAGGGCCGCGGGAGAACGGTGCGAGGCCGGTGGCGTCATTACTGAGACGCGCCGGTCTCATATCTCTCACGGAGGAGCGGGAATTTTCTTAGCAATGTTAAAACGCACATCAACCGATCACTTCGGAATCGGAATGAATTCAGTTAGATTGAAACAAGAGGTGTGCATGTAAACAATGAATGGCGACCGCAGAAAGCAAAAGCTGAATCCCGGACATTTTGAGCGATCTCGCCCACCGCACAAGTCCAGGAAAAGGAGGATGGTAACCCCTACTACTCAGCTTTCTCCTACTACTCAGCTTTCTTCACAGAACAAGAGCCTGCTAGCTTAGCTTCCAAAGAAAGACGGCTGACTGTGTGTACATTATGTGAGTGAGACCCCACCCTCTTTGGGCGGGTTGAACACATGCGGAACAGCCCCTACTACTGGCTGTAGTCTTTAGCCTCTGGCCAGAAAATCCTCCGATGACGCAAAATGACGAAAATACATAAATCTCTCCTCTCAGGGGGATATGAGTGTGGAAAGCAAGGTAATTCGAAAATACTACAGGTTTTCTACTAATACAAAGCTTAATGCTAAATCCTGAAGTATCCCTTTAAGCTTTGAAATTCAAAAAAGTTGTGTTAATATGTGAAGATTATCAGGATGAATGAATCATAAACTGTTGCTGGTTACAGAGGTTATTTTCTGCAATAATCCAAAAGCCAATGGAAAAGTCTGTGTTTTTGTTGAGGGAACCAGGGTTATGCCAACTTCCGGGTTGGCCTATTAAAAAAACACAGCTTTCACAGCTTTGACCATTTCAAGTTCTGTCGGCTTCTGCGGGTTTTGAATGTTCAGAACGAAATCTGATATTATATATTTTACCACATCTTTTTATCCCTCTTGTTCACAGAGATCTTATGTTTTCTCTACCACATAGGGACTGTCATTTAGCCCAAAGTTCACAAAGGCTTACCTCTGCTCTCATTTGTAAAGCACATTCATAACTAACAAGCTAATTACAGCTGTAATGATGTCATTACAGTCCCTTGCCCATCATGATGATAATAAATGAGACGCATTTTCTTCTGCCAGTGCAAGTCAACCTGGCCTCCAGAGTGATCTTGCCTTTGAAGAAAGCTGTAATGAACTAAATATGAGGTGTAATGAGTCTCAATCAAGCAAAGCAGCACCATATGTCCGTGAAACACGCAGTCGTGTGTTTGTGCATGCGTCTACACGTGCTCTTGTAAGGTCTGTTTGAGCTCTGCCATCTTTGGCTCTACTTTTATGTGTATTAAACTGTAAATAAATTGCAGCCAGCAGGCCTTCAGCTTACAGCTCTGGCCCTTTAATCTTCCCGCTTTCTCCCTTCTTCGTTTTTTTTCTCTCGTCTGCCTAACCATCCCTGACAGGGTAAGCGCATAGAGGTAGGCTGCCTGTCGGCCGGGGGGCAAATTTAAACAAACGAGAGAAATAAAAGAGGGAGTTCTGGAGGAGAGGGTGGAAACTGACAGCTTCTGTGGAGGAGAGTAATTACAGTCCAGGGAGAAATTAACTCAGCCGGATGGAGGAGAGAAACAGGGACGGAATAAAAGAGGGGCGTGCAAGACAATAGTTCAAGTGTTTACGTTCAGATCAAGCATACCAAAACTGTGAGGGAAATGGCTGAATCTGTGAAACACGTCCACATCACATTTCACTCCATAATCAATAGAAAATATGAATGCACCATGCAATATTTTCATTTCAATTAGAGGAATAGTTCACCTGAAAATTATTTAAATTATCTAAATTAATTTTAGAAATGGTTGTATTGCTTTAGCTGTAGATTATTTCTTTTTCTTTTTTTTGTGATACAGAATTTAGAGAGGGTTGTAATGTGCTAAAACATTGTCATTTCAAAATGCAAAAAAAAAAATTATTTCATTAAGCAAACTACTTATTTGTTTCTTTTTTAATTTATTAATAATTAAATATTACATTTTTCTTGAATAATAAACATGTCTGACCTGCTAGTTCGGTTCTTTTCTCTGATTTCTCTTCATTACGGGCAAGCTGAAGAGTTACAGTGAACATAACATGGAGGGTGTGCATTTAAAATGAAGAGAGAGCGAGAGAGGGAGAGAGATGAAAGGCTGAGAAATGCCATTCTGGTCTGGTTCATATGTCTGATATACCTCTAAAGCGAAATCAGCTTCAGGTTGAGCTGCTCTCAGTAATTCAATTAATTTATAGCTAGGCTTATTTTTAGCATTTATCATGCAAGTTTGTCCCGTTTTACGTTCGGTAAATATTCCTTGTAAATCATGAAGTGCGGTATAATCTCTTAGCTCTTTGAAAAATTATTCCCATTTCAATTAATATGAGTAATAACGGTTTATTAGAGCAAGGGTAGGGGGATTGTAGAGGGCTTTAGAGGCTGCTGATGGAGAGTGAATAATGCCCTACCCCCCATCATCATAATCCGCACCAGGGTTCATTCTCTATCACCACATCAGAATGTCTTTCCCTAACATCGTACTCCTATGTACAGATCTGTCATTGGTAACCACAATAGGAAAGATGCTTCAGTTCATGCTGTGGTAACTATGATACATTTAAAGGTGGAGATTGGTGAGCTCTCACTGTCTATTCTGTGTACAAATGCCTGCTGCACACAAAACGGTCTAAGCCTGAGACAACATTGAGAAACTGGGACTCAGCAATCTGAAAATAAACAAAGTTTTAGGATTTTGAAAGATTGGTGACATTTTAATTTTGTGCTGGAGTAATGTGCTGCTTTTACACAAAATGTTTTCAAGTCAACTTTTGGCCTGAACTTGCTATGCTGACAATATAATTTGTAATGACAATTTTTGTTGAAGTATAAAAATGCAAAATAGAAGCATTTTCACTAGTAGTCTCAAACATTTGGACTCCACTGTATGTCATTTGTGCAGAAAGTTTTACTGTTTTAAGTGTTTGACAGATACTTTCGTTATTGCGTTTTTTCAACCATGAAATGCCCATTTAGTTGGAGGAATGGATTAATTTGTTTGTGAAGACCAACCATAAAAATTGTGATTTAAATGAAGTTCTGTCACATATCATTTTTGAAATGTTGTCATTAGGTTTGACAGGTCTCCACAAATTTACTCGCATGTCAGACCAACAGATTATAGGTCTAGCTGCATCTGAATGGTAGAGGCAGGTGTATATTAAACATTTTTATTACAGAGTGGAATATTAACGGTGGTCATGCTTCACAGTACATGGTTTAATTCAAGTCCTTGATGAAAAATAAACAAGAGTAACAATATTAATTGTAGCTCTTTAAAGAAGGCACTTAATTAAAACAGCTCCAGCTTCATTATCATTTTGTCTGGGAGCTTCACACCACAGTAGGCTACTCGTGTTTGGCTTTACAAATCATCAGTTGTTCAAACTACAAAGTGTGCTAATACGATAAGTTATCTCTGCTAATCTTGTGGAAAGCACAGAGACAGTTGGTTGGTTATGTGCCCATAAATTCCAGTTGCTGGCAGATTCAGGTCTTTTCCGTGACCTCTAGAGCTCGTGGGAAATGTAAGCCGGTCCCAGAGAGGTCTCGGTGGGGTCCAGGGTGACGTGAGAGAGCGAGTGGCTGTGTCCGTGATTGCGTGAAATCGTGTGGTAGCGCGTGGAGGACGGCACTGGAGATGTGCACTCTTGCTCCTGCTCCGTGGTTTGTTCCGAGGCCGCACCTCGAGTCTGGTTTTCAGTTCCTGTGGCGACTCCTGTTCCCTGCATCCCTCTGCTGCCCTTTCTGTGCCTGTCCCAGGCGGAGCTCAGCTTTACAGCAAGAGCCAGCAGGTTTTTCCCCAGGAACACCGTGGACACCCGTGGGTCCCTGTACCACAGCATCCCGACCCCTCTGGGCACGAGCG
The DNA here is from genome assembly GCF_964197995.2 of Scardinius erythrophthalmus. NCBI lineage: Eukaryota > Metazoa > Chordata > Actinopteri > Cypriniformes > Leuciscidae > Scardinius > Scardinius erythrophthalmus. The sequence continues at coordinate 21,030,313 of NC_138233.1, read as the reverse complement.
TGAACACATTAATGGTCACCAGACTGAGCCACGGATAGATGGCCTCCTTTCGTGCCGCCTGCAGCCCAGGCAGCGCAGTGGCACCCAGCTCTGTGAGCGACACGCACGGCAGTAACAGCAACAGCACGTAACAGTAAAAGAACACTATACCCTCAACCCAAAGAGGAACCCCTACGCTCCCCTGCACCTCCCATAGCCCAGCTTGCAGATCCAACACATCAAGCAAGTCGACCACCACCCACAGAAGCCGGCTGCGCACCTCCTGCTTCCTACGGAGGGGAGTCATGTAATCGGCTCCTGTCAGGATGAGGAAAAGCGAGGGCAGGCACACCGAAAGTAAAAGAGTCAGAGTCTTGCGGGCGAGAGGATCCGGGGGTCGTCTCTCCTGTCTGTAATTCTGACACACAAAGAAAAGCTTCAGCTGCAGCAGCGAGAGGAAAAGGAACCAGAGAGCATTGGCGAAGCCCCGACGGGGAGAGCGAGCCTCCGAAACCACACCGGCAGAAACGAAGCGGAGCGCCAGCAGGAAACACAGGTCACCGAGCGCGACGGCAACACAAGGCCATACCGCAGGACGGGCTCCGCTTCGAGGTCCCAGCATGCTCTGCTCCAGCAGGTAGAGGTCGACCACGGCCATCGTGCTCACTGTCACCAGAGTAGACACGCACACCTGGGGCGAGGGCAACATGCTTGAAGTAGAAGGAGAAACAAACAAGGACATAGTCAGACTCTGATGGCTCATTAAGGAAAGAGATGAGGATGGTTTAAGAGGTTATATCCTTCATTTCCTGATAAGGACATGAGCTGCATGATTATGTGCTATTACAAGACCGGAATATACAGAATTAGCCATAAATCTTCAAAGCCTTTGATGTACATGTTAGTAATACTTTAAGGCAGAACAGTCCATTTTTATGGACTAAGCAAATTGCATCATTTTCTACAATGTGCAGGTCAACAATAGACTATTCATACTCTCCCTCAATACCTCTTCATTGTTTGGCAACCTTTAAAATAGGAGAGTTTTTAACTTTAATTTCAAAAGTATGTCTGTACCGAAGGTTTTTCTTGATAAATGTAGTTTGCAATCCTTGGAGATTTTACGATTCATGGCATTTCAAAGGCTTGTTTAGTTGACAAACAAAGCTGGTGACATTGACAGGATTAGTAAGATGAGGTTTGTGGCAGTGCTGAATATAAGCTTTTGCTTGTTTGAGACGGGGCTTTATGGTGGCCAGGGTCTTTTTTCATTACTTCCAAAACAAGCACATCTTTCTGCTTTCAATCGAATGTATTTTTCCCAATTGACGCCTTGAATATAATAGAATATGCCAGAATCTCTCTTCCAGTCTTAAACCAGAATCTCTCTTCCAGTTCTTCTAGTCTTACACCAGAATCTCTTTTTTTTTTTTTTTAATCTTTTTAAATCTGATTTCTTAACTCATGAAACTTTAAGTCCTTTCGTCTTTGGAAGTGTCTGTTATTTGCATAGTATATAACATTCATGTCAACTCTTGTTCCCTTATTAATTAATTATATTGAAGGGAACCAAGGCACACTTTCAAAGCCTTTTCCTCGTGGCTTGCTTTCCATGCTGGTTTTTTCACATATTGCGGTATTTAATGGTTTTTGGTTTCAGTAAGCATGACATGATCAAGTCTGATTCTCTGGCTCATTTTCTTTGGCCTTTCAAGTGCATTGGCCACCTGCAAAATGGCGACACTCAATCTTAATACTGTCTGAAAGGTGTTGTCATAACACTGCATACTGATGTTGATTTTATTCATGTTTCCTCAAGCCATATTTCAGCAACAGACAGTGTAAAACTGGGGTATTGATTAATGTAGAGAAATGATTGTGGGCTTTATGGTGAAATCGAATGCAGGCCTTCTCAGCCGAATGAACTCAATGTCCGATGCACTATAGCCATCTACTAACCATTTGTGTTTGGTGTAGAGTGTCAACACCTCAGATAGATGACTTTTTTTAATAAGAAAGTCATTACTGTTGAGGACATACAGGGTGTCAACAGGGTTATGGAATACAGGATTTTTCTTAAATGTTATAACTACATAAAATAATAGTTTACACAAAAATGGTTTGGAATGGCAAGAGGGAGAGTAAATTATGACAGAAATGTTTTGGATGAACTATCCCATCACAACTCTTGCAACTTTTAAAGACCCATTAGGTATACATGTGGATACATGGGGGAAAAGTGTTAAATCGTGAGGTGAAATGGAAATTGAATGGGGTGAGAGAGAAACCGAGAGAGCAAGATGGTGATTCATTCCCTTGGCTTTTTACAGACCTAATAAAGTGTTATGGCAAGATGGTAATGGTTCATAAATAAGCTGAGGGAAATGAAGAAGGAAAGAGTGACGAGTATAACACAAAAAGCACAGGCGACCTGCTCTGGGAAAAAGGAGATGTTGTGTTGATGAGAATGTGAATGGAAATATATTCATAGCTTGGGAACTGTAGAAATTAAACGCATTAAGTGTGAGGAAATGAAGGGAGTATGTTGGTAAATGACCTAGAATGATTAATCTTCTGTGAGCTCTGTGGAATGAAAATGGAGTGTGCGTCACTAATATCTGATTTTGACAGCAAGATCTTATTTTGTATCTCTGTTACTGATTTTCTCCTTTGGTATTCAATTGAATCCAATAATCTCAGACTGAGTGTTGAATTTAGGAGAAGCCACATGCTCCTGAAAAAAAAAATGCTTCAGCACAGGACACATCTTTCTTTTTCAATCAGAAAAATGATAGAAGATAGTTATTTTTGGACGAAAAAGGAATTGAAACCCAGAAGGCTTGCCTGCAGGTGCAGAGCTTATCTTTTGACTCCACTGTCAGCACATAATTCATCAGGTTATCAAGTCACTTGGATGATACTGTTTTTTTTTTGTTTGTTTTTTTCAAGCACATCAATAAAGACTAGACTTCAGTAGGCTACTGACAGCCAATGCATCCTTAACTATAAGTAATTGTTTAAGGCCACAGGTTACAGTGAATAATTTCATGCAGTTTTGCTTTGTATATGTGTGCTTTGATCTGTGCTTTAGGCTACGTCAACAAAAGATGAGCAATGTACAGACACCAAATTCTTGCGTCTTATAACAATTAGATTTTTTTTGTGTGTGTGTTAAAAAGCAATATTGGTCAATTGATAATATGTAATATTATATTGTTTTAATGTTGTAATTGAATGGTCATGGAATTGTCTAAAAGCAGAAATAAAACAATATAATTTCTCCATATTTGTTATTGTAAACTTAATAAAAAATAACCTATTGATCATTAATATTTGCAAATGTAATTATTTGAATCTCAGTTGTTTTAAAGTGATGTCACCAATAATAATAATAGTAAGCAAAAAAACAGACGTTTCTCAAAATATCTTATGTTCTATGGACTAAAAGGGTATGATATAGGCTGAATAAATTATGACAGAATGTTGAACCATGTCTAATGTTTTATAGAGGATAATAAGTAGGCTAATGTAATAAAGTAATGTACGACATTGTGAGGAGAAATGTAAAAGCTTCTCATAATTAACACTCTAAAGTGATGGTCATTATTAATGGTCTAGGTTAAATATAGTGTGATGAATATTGTAAATGTTTAATTGCTGTGTGCAAGTGCCCATAATCGCGTCTACCTCTCATTCTTGGAGATGCTCTCTGCTGGACTCGTGCCACATGCCCTCATTTACGAGTAAACGACTGAAAATGTTCGTCGGTAATGTGCCATTGAATCATTCCCACACAGAGAATATCATCACAGTGGCTCTCACTATCAGTGTTCGCGAAATAAATGGCATCATCTGTCTTGATGCTTGTAAGTGTCGAGCTGCTGCTGCTGCTGCAGTACACGTGTGATCATCAGACCTGTGCCACTTCAATATATCACCATATTGCGACAGGTGTCATTGCATTAGGATACACATCCGAATTGGCAAGGTGTCAATCTCACCAGTGAGCTCGGTCAGCGGCGAAACGGTGACATCTAAAATATTATGAACTTTTTGGACTTGAAGGCTGCATGAATAATTGAATATTAAGTTGCAAGACAGCTCAACTTCATGTAAGCAGGAATGGATGAAGTAGAGAGTGTATTTACCCCACAGCATGAAGACTTCACAGAGCAGTCTCAATCTAAAGACCAGCGCAAACCTGCAGGCATCAAGATGTTATCTGAATCCAGTGTCCGAAATCGTGCTGTTCGTCCAGTAATGACACTGTACTGCTTCTTAAAACCAAACGTGGAAAATAATCCAGAGAAGTCAACCACGTCACGCTCAAAGGCTACATTGTCCATAACATAAGCCCCGACGTGTAGTTTATTCGGGCGAAGTGATGAGGAAAGCAAGCCTTTCTGCCTACTGACTTTCTTTGTCGCAAAACCCTTATATAATCGGCATGTGGTTTATTCCGTTATCTCGACTCGAGCAGGCTCCATCCCGGTCCATAAAGACTCTCAGGCGGCTGCGATGAAGCTTTTTGCGGGCTGAGCAGTAGAAGTCGGTCAGAAGTGCGTTATAACTGCTGACTCCGTAACTGAAGCCGTTTTTCCGAGTACCTCGACGTCGTCTTCATACTTCACTGTCGAAAGAACGCGTCGCGAGACAGTTTATGATTGCAGTGTGTCATTTGTAGGCAGCTTACGTGCACTTGCACCCCTCCCTCCGATCGCTCTCCAACTCTAACGCTTAGTTGCTTCTCTCTGAACCTCTTGGATTTCACTTCAGATAGCAGGCGGGGATATTTGAATGGCCTCGTGCCTATTGCGAGTCACCATCCGGATGGGTCCGTGCTGCTAATCACTGCTGCTAGTGCAATCATTGCTTTGATAATTACATTGTTCTAGCCTGGAGGAGAAAACAACACCCCCGATGTCCCTGCTGTTAGTGACGAATGATTGTGTGGTGTGAGATGAACTAGAAGGTGCTATCAGATTGGCTATTGTCATTTAACAAATACTTGGGGGGTGAAAAAAATCTAGAACTAATTGCAAGGACAGTCCCCTGGGTAAATGCCTGACTGAAGACTGGTGACTGTGTTCATGCATTGCATAGATTGCAAATGAGCTGCAGTCTTTGTATTGTAAGCATAGATCTTTAAAGGTGCACTCAGTATTTTTTTAATCTTACGTTTTTTGAAGGATGAATAGGCATACATTTGAAAAATGAAAAAAAAAAAAAATCATGTACAGCTCACATAAAAGCTGATTTAATAAATAAATAAAAGCTGGTTTATTTTTTGGGCACATAAATACATATATACTCCCATGCTAGTAAGCATTGTCAGTTGAGTCCCTTTAAAATGAGCCAAATGTTGTACTGTACCTCCCTGAGATATTCACATTTCTCCCATAGGGAATCAATACTTATGTTTTAAGATTTAAAAAAGAATAATTTCATCAGTATCCTGGGTGTCTTTATGGGCGCAATTAGGTCCCAAATACCACCCACGCCTAGAAATGTTTTAACTTTTTTGCAACTAGGGGCCAATTATGAAAGTATTTGTTCCCCGAAGAGACGCTGATCTGTTTGGTCCTGAACGGAACAAGTTTTTCGATGTATCTGTCTGCCAATTCCTGTGAGTCACACAATCATAATTCTTGACATATCACACCCTAAACAAAGCTTCCTAAATAAGACATTTTTTAGAAATAATGAATACTTCAGGGGGGCTGAAAAAAATATGAAAAGATTAAAAATGAAACAAGCTGTGAACATAATGTTTGCTATTACAACATCTTATTTGACATGCACTGACTCCATTGGAAAAAAAATACACATCAGTCTGTTTTAATTGTAGAATAAGGAGGAAACTTATTAATAAGTTTGAGGTATCTGCTGTTGCATGATCAGAGCACCAGTATGACTGGAGATTGAGCTGAATCTCATTATCTGTTAAATTTCTCCCACAACTACTCTGACAGGACAGTTTCCACTCTCTTTATTGAAATCAAAGGTTGTATCTTTTCTTCACAATGTGCTCCTCATATATTCATGGTGAGGGGTCATCTTGGAGTTTTAATCAGGCAGATGGGAAAGAAAGGCATTGAAGGCAAAGTCATCTTTCTTGTCACAGTCCGCTATACGCACCACTGGTTTCCAGACATTTTCCATTCCTTGTCTTCAATATTTTTTTGCCTTTGTTAGCTCCACCCACAACTCCACTCTATCTCTCCATCTCTATCGCCTCCTCTCTCACTCGCTCTTTCCCTTTCAGTCCCCGTGGGGCTGAAGTGGTTGAAGGTCACTCTGATCTGGCTAGATTTCAGCACGGAGGGAGTGAGAGAGGCGGAGAAAACGAGACAACAAAAGTCCAGCAGTGCACAGTCAACACTTTCGCCCCCATAAAGTTGGTAAAGACTTCAAAAAAATGCCTTTTGGAAATGTTGCAGGCCTGATTGGTGCCCCAGGTGTGCACTGGCAGAAGCTTGTCCCAAGACATTCCTCACTGCATCCATCTGCTGCGCATTAGAGCACTTAGCTGACACCACACATGCTCCAGCCACAGCAAAACAATCCGTCTTACTGACTGGAAGATTCTCGCAATGAGCGCACAGCTCAGTGCTGTTTTTGATCATAAATCGGCACCTTAACTTCCTGCTTTTATGTCTGGAATTTAAAATAGCTATAAATCTTACTATTAAAACAAACCCCGGCGAACTGATAATGATAATCGGTTAATTATGAGTCTTCCTTATTAACTGACTGGGATGTTGCAGAGCTCTGATAAGATAAGACATCCTCTGATGCGATGTAATTCTCTGAAGAGTGGGTCTGAGGAATTGAGCTCTTTCCTTTAATAACATACGTTTAATGAAATCTTTTCACACTCGCTGATTTCCATCAGACTTTGGACATTGGCATGCGGCTCCCTCAAAGCATTTATTGTCCTTTTTAACTTTTTCTCTGCCACATAGCCTCATGCTGTGTCTCAGACATTCACCCTGCATTTAATTATCTGTAAATAAATTTGTTCTGCTTTAATAAACTGATTTCAAGTCAACAATCCGCCATATTCAAGGACGGAGCGGTTCACCAGCGGGGCTGCACACTCATTTAGAGGCGCAACATGTTATTTTTGCTTCCAACTGAAGTAGGTATAGCTATCAATATTGGCTGTAAAATTGACCCGAAACTAATGTGTCCCCAGTAGCACGTCTCGCCCTGTAGCCTTCGCTTTGAACCCATTAATCATCACTGCATATATTTAAAAAAGAGAGTGATGTGTTTTTAAATGAGTGAAGTTACAGGGGAGTTTGGGATGATCAAAGATAAAGCCATTAGCCATTCTGACAAACTTTTATGTTAGCGTTCCACAGTGTCTGATGCAAACATTCTGTGATCGCTCATGGCTCAAGCAAATGACTAATAATTCTCTGTGCACCCACAAACAGGACCCTTCCCTGTACTAGGCCTTGTCCATTCCTCTTCTGAAGTTTCCAACTACCAGATGGGCCATGAGGGTATGAGGCTAATCAGCTGTATGACGCCCTTATGGGGAAGAACGTAATAAAATGGGAAGAGTTCAGCACATTGAATTAGGGAAGGGGAACTGGAGTAATTAATTAGAGTGTCTCACACTGCAGAGTTTAATTAACCCCTCGTCTACACCTCCCACCTCACCCCCATCCTTCAGGACGCTGGCATGGGCAATGAATTGCTCGTCCTTGGGTGCCAGGGGCAATTAATCCTGCCTGCTGCCCTTAGGCCACGTCCCCTGTCATGCTTGTGTACACACAACCTTTTTTGCACTTCTGTTTCACTCACCGTTACATATCAGTTCACACAAGGAAGGAACATGCGGTGCCGTGTCCTCTAAATCTTACACTGAGAGAGCCCTCTGAAAGAAACTGTTGTTACGCTCTCTCGCTCGCTTTAATCATCTCGCTCTTTCTCCATTTTACTCTTTCCTTTTGTTTTGTATTGTCTGTAATGTAGAAGGATCATCCAACCTATAATAATAATTAATTCATCATTCTGTCATCATCTGCGCACGATCATGGTGTTCCGAATCTGAACCTGTATGACTTTTCTTTTATCGAACACAAAAGGAGAAATTCTGAGTTCAATTATCGGAAGACTGCATGAGACGTAGAATATAACGCACAAGTCGTACAGACACTTTAATGCAGTTTTGTTATTGTGAACTAAAAATAAGCTATTAAAAATGTTTATATAAGTTTAAAAGCTTAAATACAATAAAATATGGAATATGAAAAATATGAAAATATATATATTTTTAAAATGAATAAACTGAAAATATCTTATTCAAAATATCAATAATGGCGGTCGGTATAAATAAAAAAATTACACTGCTTTAATTCCTTTTATGGTGCTTTTGTTTTTTTGTTTTTTAAGCTTGAAACCTTCAGCTCCTTTTAATGCTATGAAAAAAAAAATGGAAAACTTATTAGGTGTTTTACAGATTTCACCAAAGTCACACAATGACATTTAGAATGACATGGGGCGAATAAAGAATAAATTATGACACAATTAAATATTGGTGCTCTATTAAGTGCCTCATTTTGTTGTAATTTATTTTTTATATATCAGTCCCCATCACTGATTAGGTATTTTGTCCAACAGCTTCTATCCTCAGTACTGATCCATTCAATGTTCTGTTCCTTATATGAAGTGTTAACAATTTTAATTTGCTTAATTTCTTATTCATGCATTTAATTACACAGTTTTTCACTTAGTTGGAAGTCACACTGTCCTCTAATGCCTTCTCCTCAGAGGCTTTGCTGTAAAGTGATTGAACCACTTGAACCCACCACTGTGCTTATTTTCCTTTTCCTCTTGCTTTTTTTTTTTTTAATGGAATGAGCTCACAGCCCTCACACATACATTCTTTATTCATGCCGGTCCCCTATGGCTTCTCCATACATCAGCGCTCTGAAGCCTTTCACCCGCTTTTGTCAAATGGACCTCCTGAATGTTAGTATTGATCTTCATTATTGTTCTCATAGGGGACATGACTTGAACATAACACTGTTCTTCTCTGTCCTGCACTAGAAATATACACACATGTGAGCAGTATTATTAGAATCACTTATATATGTGGCCCTTCAAGCTGTTACTTCAGCTATCTGAAACAACGGTTACTTTCCCGGTCTGTTCTCACTCTTTTTGTCATTCATCCATGTCAGCGGCCATCTCGTTAAATAGAATTGCTGAAGCTGAAAGCTTACGTTATAATAATGAAACGAATGCAAAGTGGGAAAACTGATGAAAAGAATAGAAAAAGGAGATGTTTTGTGAATCTCAAATACAGTCCGGATGCAGATACCATGCACAACGTGGGGTTTTTAGTCTGGTTAAGTTATTCAGTCTTTTAGAGTTCGCTTGCACAATTCAGGCAGGATTTGTCTTCCGTCGGGACCTTCACTGGGAATGGATGCTTTAGAGAATATTGATATGATAAACATTTTTAATATTCATCTGATATGATAATTATAGTGCAGTGTCCAAGGTTGGTAGCACGCCTCCATCATGGTGATGTACTGCAGCCATTTTGTTCTTCGCAGTCCTGCTTTTATCGGACACTATTGAAGAAAGAGGAGGTTTAATTGGACCGCTTCACTTTTGGATGATTAGATCTTGGGTTTTAGAGAGCTATACTGGCAATCTGGCCAGCACTTGAAAGTGAGTGTATCTGCCATTAAACGTGAAGCGTCTTGGTCATCCGGAGCTTTATTCCGTAAAGATTGCCAGAGCAATCTTCATCTTCGAGCCTTGTCCTTTCAACCAACAACAGATTTCCATTTTTATAATGGCCTCACTTATGATATTAAAAGCGTTACTTTAAACTCAATTGCTGCGATTTCTTCCATTGTACCATCTTTGTTTGGCACAGTTTGAATGTTATGTGTGTCTGATCAGTACACTGTCAGAACACTTCCATCACATTTCATCCTTGTTGCCTGCCTGCTCCCCCCCCCCCCCCTCCATCACTGGACGACCTCTTCCTCTCAGATCTGTCTGCTATCCTTTGCATGTCTCTACTTGTTTGAACTCCTTTTCAGACAAAAAAACAACAACTTTAAAGGGTTATAAAGCAGCGGGTGCAAAAATCAGAGTGGAAGCGGTGTGGAATCTCAGTGTGTTCACCCAAGGGTTTCTGAGGCTCTCCTTACAACCTCGGTTTAATATTAATCCATATTTAATTAGGAGTCACCCACTGCCTTTCTTGTTTACTTAGATGTGTTGTTCTCGCTGAAGTTGGGGGTGCTTGAGGAGATGCTAGTGGGGTTGACATGGGATTACTATTAATAAGCAAGTCAGGAGGGAGATAGGCTGCCTGCCATCCAGGGCTTTGTTTTTCATTTTATTTGTGTTAAAATTGAAATTGCTGAACAGTAATACCTCTGGAAGTGGTGGGGAAATATTTGCTGTTCTCGCATGGCAGTGTTTGCTTGAACTAATCTGAAAAGATTGCATCAGTATTTATAAGTTAGAATCAAACACCAATGGCAACTAAAGGAAGTTCTTTGCAAATATACTTTATGCCAAAAAGTGCTGTTTATCTTGGCCCGTATATCACATATGGGAGGTAACTTCGACTTTGGCAAACAGTCTGTTATGTTTTGCAGCTCATTTTTTCCAAGAACCAACTACTTAAACAGGAAAGGTATGACTGACATTTAATGTCACCAAACTCAAATAATTTTCTTTTAACATGCTGTTTGAGGCAGTTTTGTTTATCTGAAATAATTGCTATGGTTGTGCAAAATTCAGAATTCGATTTTACTTTATCTATTTATACAAACATTTCTAAGTTTTATTAAAGAAATTCCAGTTATATGAATTTATTTGAATTTCAATTCATTTTAATTCTGAATGCCACACAGCCCTGGTTGATACCCCAGTAGAAGACTGTAAAGAATATACAGAAAAATGTGTGAAATACAGCACCGTTCAAAACTTTGAGGTCAGTAAGTTAATTTATACTTCTATTTGGCAAACACGCATTAAACTGATCAAAAGTGACAGTAAAGGCATTTATAAAGTTACAAAAGATTTCAATTTGCTTTCTATTCATCAAAGAATCCTAAAAGAAAAGGTCACCACAAAAATTATCATCCAGCAGTGTTACTAACAAATTATTCTTGGGCAGTAAATCAGCATATTAGAATGGTTTCAAGACTGGTAATATTACTGGAAGTAATATTGCTGAAAATCCAGCTTTGATCACAGGAATAGATTACATTTGAAAATATATTAAAACAAAACCAGTTATTTTAAATTGTAATGTTTCACTGTTATTTTTTTTCTTCTATATTTTTGATCAAATAAATGCAGCAATGGAGAGCATAAGAGACATAATCAAAAATCTTAACCACAAACACTAGAAATGGTAGTGTGTTAATATGACAGAATTTATGTCTATCCAAAAATAATAGGTTAAAGATTTTTTCACAGACATCTGAAACATCCAATAATACAATTCTGCTCATGGATATACACTCACTTAAAGGATTATTAGTAACACCATACTAATACTGTGTTTGTCCCCCGTTCGCCTTCAGAACTGCCTTAATTCTACGTGGCATTGATTCAACAAGGTGCTGAAAGCATTCTTTAGAAATGTTGGCCCATATTGATAGGATAGCATCTTGCAGTTGATGGAGATTTGTGGGATGCACATCCAGGGCATGGAGCTCCCGTTCCACCACATCCCAAAGATGCTCTATTGGGTTGAGATCTGGTGATTGTGGGTGCTATTTTAGTACACTGAACTCATTGTCATGTTCAAGAAACCAATTTGAAATGATTCGAGCTTTGTGACATGGTGCATTATCCTGCTGGAAGTAGCCATCAGAGGATGGGTACATGGTGGTCATAAAGGGATGGACATGGTCAGAAACAATGCTCAGGTAGGCCGTGGCATTTAAACGATGCCCAATTGGCACTAAGGGGCCTAAAGTGTGCCAAGAAAACATCCCCCACACCATTACACCACCACCACCAGCCTGCACAGTGGTAACAAGGCATGATGGATCCATGTTCTCATTCTGTTTACGCCAAATTCTGACTCTACCATCTGAATGTCTCAACAGAAATTGAGACTCATCAGACCAGACAACATTTTTCCAGTCTTCAGCTGTCCAATTTTGGTGAGCTCGTGCAAATTGTAGCCTCTCTTTCCTATTTGTAGTGGAGATGAGTGGTACCCGGTGGGGTCTTCTGCTGTTGTAGCCCATCCGCCTCAAGGTTGTACGTGTTGTGGCTTCACAAATGCTTTGCTGCATACCTCGGTTGTAACGAGTGGTTATTTCAGTCAAAGTTGCTCTTCTATTAGCTTGAATCAGTCGGCCCATTCTCCTCTGACCTCTAGCATCAACAAGGCTTTTTCGCCCACAGGACTGCCGCACACTGGATGTTTTTCCATTTTCTTTGTAAACCCTAGAAATGGTTGTGCGTGAAAATCCCAGTAACTGAGCAGATTGTGAAATACTCAGACCGGCCCGTCTGGCACCAACAACCATGCCACGCTCAAAATTGCTTAAATCACCTTTCTTTCCCATTCTGACATTCAGTTTGGAGTTCAGGAGATTGTCTTGACCAGGATCACACCCCTAAATGCATTGAAGCAACTGCCATGTGATTGGTTGATTAGATAATTGCATTAATGAGAAATTGAACAGGTGTTCCTAATAATCCTTTAGTTGAGTGTATATTTTTACTTGGTAGTAGGTGCTTCAAACAAAATAACTGATGCTACTAACTTATCAGTTCTTGGCATTTTTAGGGCAATATGCATCAAACAGTAAGTGGATGAACTGAGGGTGATCCATGGGTTCTTTGCCTAGTTGTAACCAGACTGTTAACTGCAATAGCAGCCCTTTCCAAATAGATCAGAGTCCGACTGTTAAATAAAGCTCTGTAACATCTACCTCAAGATGAAACAAGTGTGCCAGTCACTGTGGATCCTTTGAAAAGTCCAAGTGCAAGGAAAACTTTCACAACTGTAATAAGATTACAGATTAGCAGCTGCCTCTGCAGTCAACCCACAGAAAACACTCATGCTCTGGTGAAGCTGCTCAGGAGAAAAGGCAGCCAGTGTTGACTTAATGTCAGCTATACATTTAGCTTTCTGCCTGGCAAGGGCCAGGAAAGAGAATCTAATTTATCTGGAGTCTCAGAGGCATGATGACTGCCATACTCTGACATTATACACATACACACACACATATACTCACACCCTTGGGTAAATAGGCTTCCACCAGCCTCTCTCGTTCACTTTCTCACTCACTCACTCACGCAGGCATCCAAGCATGCCGAGGCATTCACAGTGCACCAATGAGTTATCGAATGATTGACACCATGCAGCCACTCTAAATGGATATTGGTATTCATCAAAAGACTGCCACGATGAATAACAGGCTAAAATGCGTGTGGGTCTAAACCTTTCTGAATGTTTTTCCTATGCCTTCTTTTCCAGAAAGGGATTCCCATAGGGGCCTTCTGCAAAGACTTCAATGAGAAAACCAAAGACCTCAAAGAAGGCATCCCTCTTCCCATCAAGATCAATGTGAAGGTAATGTAACCGCTAATTAGGAATAGTGTTGTCGTTTTCTCAATGTCAACAGCACTTTACCAATCAGTCACAGAAGTGACGTCTTGGGGGCCTCATAATACACCTTATTGCTTTCAATCAATCTTGCTCTCGTTTGTTTTGCCGCTTGTTTTCTCAGTTTATGAGTCCCCGGGGGTGCTCGTTTACATTCGCATCTCAGTCGCATTAGCAAACGGCATTAGATGCTCCTCGAATGCCAAAGCGCGGATTAGGCCTTCTACTGACATTATGATCAAATGAAGGTATTGAGCGAAGTGGATTAAACAGATGAACGGAGCTTTCCCAATCTGAGCGTGACTCGAAAACGAGGAATAGTCACTGATGCGGCGTATGCAATGTTCGTCTGGCCTAGGTTTATCTCCCCACTCACCTTCTCAGGGAGCTTCAGCATGTTTATTGTAATGTTTTGACAAGGACACACTTTCCATCATGGAAGTCAAAGACCGTAAATGTACTCCAGCTCGAAGTTTCTTGGAGAAATAGGGCCGTCTGATGGATCCCTCACTTGTGTGCATTAGCAGCTTTTTTTTTTTTCGACACATTTTAGTCTGTTTCTCTCGTACAATCGCTCTGTCTCTTCTAATCTATTCTCTCCCGTTTTTCACCCGCCCTCTGTAACAAAATGAGAGGTCTAGCACTTTCTCCTCATATTCTCAGTCTCTTAAATAAAGATGGATTGAAGGCTGTTAGTAATGCTTCCCGAGTCGGCGACAGATTGCTGGGGCATTTGAGCAAAGGCCCATTATAAAGGTTGTGAGAAATGGCTTTTTATTATGGAGGGGTCATTGATCACAACTTTTAAAGTGGCACGACTGCGTGAAATGAGTTCTCATTACAGGTTTCTATCTCTTTTACATTAAAGAACTGTTGAAAAGCTCTTGTGTGGTTTTCAATTGGAAGTCCCAGTTTCGATAACCCTATCCGTCTAAGCGAAATGGGAGATGCCGTGGCAGTCCAGACATTGTGAGTAAATTATATGACCACATTATGCTCCGGCACTGCCACCCAATCTAGGGTGTTTTAATGTCTCTGGCTCATGTCTAATGCGCCGTCTCAGTCAGAATCCAAACACATAATCTTTTCTTCTGAGCTGATTAAGTGAGCGTCCGTGGTCCAGTTCTGCCACACTTTGAATCTAAAGGCTTCTGTTGCATAAAGTAGAACTAGATATCTTTGGCAACAATGTCACCTTCATCTAGCTCATCCCTTTGTGTTGTCCTGTCAGTTGTGCTTGCCCGAGGGTGGGAATTGTCAGGCTTTGTTGTTGGCGCTCCTCTGCAGGTACATCAGCTCTCGTTCCAGGACCAGCTGCAAGACATTTTCAGAGGGAGAGAGAGGAAAATGCGCACCTCAGTGCTGTTGCCATTCATCATTCGCTCTTTGAATACACATGCAACAGCTCACTGTGATTTGACTTGCTGACATGATCGTTTCTCATCTTTTTTGCAATAAAAATTATTAAGGTAACACTTAATTTTTACTATTAAGTAGTTGCTTATTAGCATGCATATTACTAGGATATTGGCTGTCTATTAGTACTTATAATGCACATAGTAATGCCTTATTCTGCATGACCATATTCTACATCCCTTAATACCTAAACTTAACATTTATTGGGTGTGGGGTGTGGTTGCTAAGGTGCTCTCAGCAGTTTTAGCACATTGCTAGGTGGTTGCTCGGTTGTTGTTGTTGTTGTTGCGGTTCTGGTTGTTTGTTTTTCTTTAGTTTTTGTAGGTCTGATTGGTGACTGGGGCATGACTTGAGCACACCTGAACCTCATCATGGCACCTTATTTAAACAACATGCAGTTGTTAGTCGGGGCCACTCCTAAGCTAGACCTGCGCTCCAGTTGTGAGAATATTTGTTTTGTTTGGCATCCATCGCTCTGACAACACTCACAGTTATTCACTCATTCACTTGCAGTCACGACTGACCAACGTTATAGATTACTGATATTTAGATTTGTTGTTTTTGGTCATTTTTAATGTAATAAATTCTTAATTTTACTGTCATCTCCCCTAATGTCGCATCTTTGAGCCAGGTGTGACAAGTCATAAGAGCCCGTCCCCAGTATCCTTGACATCTAAAATTAAAAACGCTGTATTATTCATGCCAGGCCGGTAGTTGGTGATGTCACTTTGTAAAAAAAAAACTATGGACCTATGACTTAACACTTAATATGCACATGACATAATTTTCACAGATTCACATTTTTGTAGTTTACACTGAGACAATAATGGCATTGTTTTCAAATACTTTCACTTTGAAACCCGTTTTCAACAATTTGCATTTTCAGGCCCCCAAAACACTGTTGTCATGTAAATGAATGGCCAAAATGCATAAAAAGTTTTCCTTCTTTTTAGTATTATTTATATTCTATTATAGCATTTATTAATATTTTGAATGACCTTTTTCATATTTTAATTTATGTGCTTTTGTAATTTTTATTAGTTTTATTATTATTATTATTATTATTATTATTTTCAGTTAGTTGCAAGATTTCCTATTTTCATTTACTGTAAGTTTTTCACCTAATATTCATATTTTATTTTAGTTCTGCTTTATTTCAGTTAATGAAAATGCATTTTAATAGTTTTAGTTTTTATTAAAAATACCAACACTGCTAGTTAACAACTCTTTCAATCCATATCAACAATTTTATTTTATTTTTTTAAGTCTAATTGCTTAGAAATGTAATACTTAACCAGTTTAATATCGTTTCATTTATACTGGATGAGATAAAACCCAAATTGTAATACTTAGGTTGAGTGATTTATTCAAACACCTGAACCGGAGAACACCTTATTCAAACATGTTTATGAGCAATAGTAATATTAATGTTTGCCTTAGTAAACAGCACTGTTTGTGCTTGTGTGTTTGTGTCTCTGTCTCTCTCTCTCTGTGTGTGTGTGTCTCTCTCTCTCTCTCTCTCTCTCTCTCTCTCTCTCTCTCTCTCTGTCTCTCTCTCTCTCTGTGTGTCTCTGTCTCTCTCTCTCTGTGTGTCTCTCTCTCTGTCTCTCTCTCTCTCTCTCTCTTTCTCTCAATGCCTTCACCCAACTCTTAGACTCTAGAAATACATAAAGAAATACAATTAATCATAAAGAAAAATTAGCCAAAAAAAACAACTTCATATACTCTTTTTATTTGCAGTATTTGTGAAACTCTTAAAGGAACAGGTCCCCCCAAAATGAAAATTGTCATAATTTACTCACCCTCATGTGGTTCCAAATGTGTTTGACTCTTTCTTCTTTTGAGGCATTTTGATAAGTTCATCCATTTTTGTTGTTGTTGTTGTTGTTGTTGTTGTTGTTGTTGTTGTTGTTGTTGTTTCATATAGTGTAAATAAATAATGACCAAGGTCTGTCAAGCTCCAAAAAGGAAGAAGAAAATCAAGATGAGTCAATATTGTGTGCTATATTGCAAGCCAACAGCTTTCATTGTATAGAAAAGAGTAGTTTGGACATACTACTACAAATAACATCTTTGGTATTCCACAAGCAAAAGTCAGATTCTGGTTTCTAAAGACATGAGGTTGAGTGAGTGATGACGGAATGTTTATATATTGGGTGAATCCCTTTAAGACATCCCTTTAACTTTAACATTGCCAAACAAAGGGAAATGTCTTTTTATGATTTATTCTTCGAGTCCTACAGGCAGATTAGGCCCTAAAGCTAGCGTCCTCTCACTATAACGATGAGCATTCGACAGGGATTGAAGATTAGCCTGAGCTACGTGATCTTTAGCTGCAGGGGGTGTGGGGAAAATTCTGGTCGAGTTTGCAGCACAATGCTTGCTTTAGGCTTGAGCCGGATGGCTGCAGTGCATTTTAGCCAGGCTGTCTCCCCAAGTCAGACTGCCTGTGAAGTCCCAGTTGTCCCATTAAGCTGTCTGCTGCACACTCATTGTTTTTGAGCCTCTCTATGCAGACTAATCCCTGCCTTAAAGCTTTGGTTTCGGCAGGCCTGACAGTCGAGGGTGTGTGCCGGGGGAATGGAGGGTGTGGATGCATGCGCCTGGCTTCACTCGACTCGACTTTGAGTTTATGAGAGGCTGTCAGAGTCTATGGATGACAATGAGATTCTGTCAGGCTCCAGAGACTCTTTTGGATGCTATAGGAGTTTAGCTCTTCTCGCACTCGAAGAGAATTGTGTTTGTGATACCACCCGCTATGTGCGATGAGACTGAGAGACTGAGACCGATAGCTTGACGCCCACAAACCCAAAAACAAACATAACATTTCGTTCCAACAGTCTCAACAGATAATTGTCAACTCAACACACATAATGTTTCAGAATAACTGCAGTAGATAAGGGTGTTCTCAAATATTGTAAGCTTTCATTTTATTCATATCATTCTTATGTGGTTTTTATGTGGTTTTATTATGTCAGATACTAACATTTTATTAATTTAGATTCTATTCAAACAACATGGGTTTAATTCACATTTCCGTCTTTTGATGGAAATCGAGGATTATTTTTATTTTTAAATGTATGCACGTGTAGTGAGCACACTTTAAAAAATTTTTTTTTTTTTTTTTTGAGGGATCAGCAGTTGCAGTCCTGGCTCACTTAGTGCCTTAGGCAAGATACGACACCTTAATGACTTTTAGTGGTTCTTTATGTACATGTTTATGTATATGTATATATATGTGTGTATATATATATATATATATGTGTGTATATATATGTGTATATGTATGTATGTATGTATGTCTGTATGTATGTATGTATATATATGTATGATTATTATTTTTTTTTTTTTTTTTTTTTTTTTTTTTAAACCTGGCTCTGAAATTGATGAACCTGGGTCATTTTGAATGGGCTGAGCTTATCCCTCTTCTTTTTTTTCCTCAGTCGGACAGGACGTATGACCTGAAAATTGGGCAGCCCACTGTATCTTACTTCTTGAAACAGGCCGCCGGCATTGAAAAAGGAGCCGGAAAGACTGGTAAGCGAACCCTATTACGAGCAGGGCAGCTGTGGCCATACATCCTCCCTTCCATCTCTCAGCAGTCTATTTGTATATCTTGCCACTGCCTTATGTTTCAGTAATAGACAGACTCCCCCCGCGGGGTGTTTTGGTTCAGATTGAATTTTTTGACTGATGATATATTGATGATGAGCAGCACTGGTAGGGAGCCATGCAATTACTAAGAGGAACTCTGTGGTGAAGGTGGCATTTAAAAAAGGAGAATTATGGATTTGCTTCATTTTCATACATTCCACTCCACTTCAATTATTCTTTCTTATGCGCCCGCTCTTTCCCTCCCCCTCTTTCTGTTACCTCTCGCCTTCACCCCATCTCCACTTCCGATTTGCTCAATCATGACCAACCACACCTCCTGCTGGTTTCTCTTTCTGTGCTGCTGTGTTTCATCACCTCTCTCTTTCACCTTGTCCCCTTCACTTTCCCGTATCCATCAGGGCATGAGATCGCTGGAATGGTGACTGTGAGGGCCGTATATGAGATTGCACAGGTCAAATCTCAGGACGACAGCTTTAAGCTGCAGGACACCTCCATGCAGAACGTTGTCAAGAGCATCATCGGTTCCGCCAGATCCCTCGGCATCAAAATCGTCAATGAGTGAGAGTCCTTCAAACTTCATTCAACCACATTATTCACAACATACTACACCATTGAAATGTTTGAATACACTAACTCATTCTTGCCATTTTCCACATTTTATAACAATAGTAATGTCTTCAAAGCTAGAGAATAGCAGAAGTGGACGGTTATGTAATGACCAAAGACATTAAAACAAATATAAACTACTATTCAAATGTTTGGGGACAGTAATGTTTTGTTTAATTAATCATGTATGCATTCAATTGATCAAAAGTGACAATTCAGCTTTGATCACAGGAATAAATTACATTTTAAAACAATAAAATACAAAACGTATTTCAAATTTGAATAATATTTTACAATATTACTGTCTTTACTGTATTTTGATCAAATAATTGCAGCCTTGTTAAGCTTAAGAGACTTTCTGCAAATCCCACCAATACCCAGACTATTGAATGGTAGTGTATCTCTTAAAAAATATAATTAAAATTTTAGTTTTATGAAGACATTTATATTTAGGCATAATTTATATACAAAGCAATGTTTTCTTCATGTCTGGTCTCTACTGTGAGGTTTTAACATCCGTCTTTTCCTTGTATAAATATTTCAGACATCCCACCACCTAGTAAAGACCTTAATAAGAGATGTGAATAAATAATGGCTGAATAAATCAAGTCTTACTTCACACTCTCGCCAATGACTTCAGTTCTTGTGCTCATTTATGCCATTTCTCACGGTTGAGAATTGAGCTTGATTTGCAGGCTTTTAAAAATGAATCATAAAATTCATGTTATGTATAATTAATGCTTTAATAACACTGAGAGATTGTACGGGATGCTGCTAGCTTAGTTATTGACACTATTCATTTGAGAAGTGTTTGCTTGACACCTTCCAGAGCCTTTTCTATCCTGTCAAATGTCATTGCACCGTTGAAATCTGGCAACATTTTGACAGCCTGTTCTGCTAGCAGAGTCTGGCCTTTTTCTTAAGCCAAACTCTTTAATAAATGAGCCATGACGCCTAGGTGCAAATGCTCAGACCCATCATTATACTTGAAGGAAGAGCAAAGCTCGTTCGCTAGAAATGTTTGAAATTCTAATGTAATGTATCTGTTGATATGCCTGTAATCTCCGTCTTCTCTGTCATCCCTCTGTCAGCCTGTCACCGCTGGAGTACGGGGAGTTCCTCCGGGAGCGTGAGGAGAGACTGAAGGCAGAAGCGCAGGCAGCCGCTGCCGAGGCTGCGGGAGTAAAGAAGAAATGAAGAGCTGCTGTGTGCTAGTTATCATGACAAAACCCCCATTCACACGGATTCGTCCCACTATTCCGGATGTGTTTTTCTAATAAAATGCTGCTGTTTTACATCCAAACATATTGAAGTGTATTTTTTTTTCTCTCATTGTTGACTCTCCCACTAGCTCTTTTCTTTTCTCTGCCTCCTCCAACCTTTTTTTAGGCCTCTGAGACACTTTCACCTACTCTTTCTCTCGCATCCATCTCTTTTAGCCATCTCTGGGTAATAATTCAGGTTTTTTTTTAATAACTGCTGTGTCTTTGATACCTGTGCTGAAGTAGATTGGCCTTTGGCAACACGGTGACAAAAAAAAAAACGACAAAAAAATTTGGGTTGATATGCAAATGTCAAAGCAGGACACGTTTAATACTTATTTTAAGCAATTGTATGCACCCAAACTGGTAGAAAAGTTTGTCTCAGTCCCTTTGCTATAGTTTCTAATGTTTATCTTGCATAACTGATAATATTTTATGTGGGTTATGTAATCAGATTCCAAAAATGAATTACTTGTAATTAGATTATATTACGTTTTAAAATACTCAATCAGACTACTGTTACTTTTTACTTAATATTCACAAAATGGCAGCGAACAGTTTATGATTAATTGATTCTCTCTTATTCTTTTTCATCTTTTAAAAGCCTAATACTTATACAGCACCTGTAAAAAGTTTGGAAACATTAAAAATGTAAAGAATTGTCATGCTCACCAAGGCTGCATTTATGGAATAAAAAAAAAAAACAGTACTATTGTGAAATAGTACAAATTAAAATAACTGTTTTCTGTTTTTATGCAGTAAAGACAGTAATATTGTGAAATATTATAAAAATGTAAAATACATGTTTTCTATATGAATGTATATTAAAATGTAATTTATTCCTGTGATGGCAAAACTGAATTTTCAGCATCATTACTCCAGACTTCAGCGTCAAATACTCCTTCAGAAATCATTCCACAAAAATATGAAGCAGCACTACTGTTATTACCATTGATAATAAGAAAAAACACTATATAAGAAAATTTGACTATTGGGATAGAGCTTGGGAAAGAAACCTTGAAGTGCCAGACTGTGCAGGCAAACAGAAGATGTGTAATGGATGGTAATTTGTTCCATAATGGACTAGCCCGGCACTGACCCATTGAACAGTGAGAGACTTCTCAAGCACCGCCAAATCACTTTCCTCAAAGTCAAGTGCATTCGTGATTGTTTTCCGAAACGTTTGTCTATAGTGAGTGAAGTGCAGAGACTTTTTTTTCCCCCCCTTTGCGAATATCACAATAGACCATTTGGCTCTCTCTTTGATTTAAACGAGATTGCGGTGTCTGCACTCTATCTAGGCTTCAGTGACAGAGTGTTCTCCATGTCGCTGACTGCAATTTCATAAGAACGGAAGCACAAGAGACAATGACATGAAGAGGATGTGATTTCACGTGGCATCATGGCCCCACCCACTTATAGAATGATGGTCCAAATATAGAATGATGGCTGTTATATTTGGTGGTTATAAAGGGCAAAAGGCATCAGAATCTGTATCTTATGCATTAGATGAAGCTTGTCAATGTGCAGAATCTCAAAAGAGCCCTGAAGGGATTTAGAGGCAAGAGTCTTTCTCAGACACGGTCTTGTGGTCATATGAGATCCGCAGTGCGTTTTCGCTTTACAAATGAGATTTGCTGTTACGTAATCCAACCCTTCTTCATTATTATACACCTGTAGTGAACCCCACTCTTACACTACCTCATGAATATTGCAGTAAGTAGACCGAAGAACCCCACTTAGGAATCAAAAATTCAATGTTTGCCCTCATCTTTTAGTCCATATTAATACAAAATGGCCTGGGGCATAAACTAAAAAACAGAGAAACTCTTGTGCATATTAACGGCCGTGTCCATGCAAAAGTGACAGTGAATGCCACAGCATACAAAAGTGAGAGTACATGCTGCTATAAAAAAATATTTGCCTTTTGAATCTGTATTCAGCAATTTTCATAGAAATACCAGACATCAGAAAAGCAACATCAGCTGATATGCCATTAGGGCTAAAAGATAATGTCTGCTCCACTTCAAAGAACTACAGAAGAGGGGGGGTGTTTCCAAATAGGCAGCAATTTGAAGATATGTATAGCCTACACATCAGTGCAGTGGAGACTTCATAGAAAAAGCTTTTCAGGTTAGCTGAATGCTAAAATGAAACCTCAATTAATCTAAATCTATCTATCTGTTTGTCTATCAGTCAGTCTGTGACAAGATTTTGTCAATATGTCAATCGATGTACATAACTCATAATACATTCATTTGTTCCAATACAACAACAAAAAAAAACAGAAGAAAATGAAAATGTTCTTTTTCTTTAATTAGTTAGTTTTAATTGGTAATTTGATTAAGTTTCCTCATCCGAATATGTTCTGATACCTATTTGTGTAGAGGAGAGCAAGGCCACAACACATTTTTACTTTCGTCTACAAATATGTGGTCTTGATACACGTCACAGTGTGTATTATTTTTGTTTGTTTACCTTAAAAAAATTGAAGTGTAATTTGACAAATTCATGACCATATTTTAAAATGTTATCTAATAATAAAAAAATATGCAAACTAAAATATTCTGTCAATAAAATACAAATGAACGTTCAGCGATATCTTCCAACGGTTTTTTTTTTCTCCATAGAGTGTTGATATGGCAGAACAGTCATGCTAGAAACGTTTAAATAAAGTGTTACCTCACCCCTACTGTACCTATTGCATTTCTCTCAGCATTTTTCATTAGTCCCCTTTTGTAATCTCAGCATGAATATGAATCTTGGAAACGGTTTCCTTTGCTGAATATCCACGTTGTTTCTAATTTCAGTTAGCCTACGCTTTGTTTCCACAGAGTTCTCACTGGAGAATAAATTATGCTTTCTGGTAACACTTTACAAAAAGATTCCTTTAATTAACGTTAGTCAGACGTGGACAAAGTACACAACTTCCTTACTTCAGTGAAAGTACAAAATATACTTGTCAAATATTACTCCGTTACAAGTAAACGTTGTAAAGAGTAAAAGTACAGAAGTACTCGTTTTTAAAAGTAAAAAGTAAATGTCAATGCATTTTATTAGTCTTGCATTGTTGTAGCCTATGTAATACTTACTGTAGCCTACCTTATGCCTCTGAATCAATGCCTTTCTACCTACCCTCATATCAATATCAAATTTGTTTCTAGAACACAGTTCCAGTAGTGGGATTAAATGTGAGATTGAATAAGTGCACTCAATAACGTCCACAATGGTTTCGGACACCCAAATGGCTGTTCCCTCCAATAGTGCCCTATTTAAAGTTTTTTTGGCTTTTAGTATGAATACGTTAGCCTTAGGCTACTGTTATCTATAAGCTAGTGTGCTCCGAAACAGTGACAAAATTCGCATTTACAAGACCAAACCCATGCAACGTTGAAAATGAAAATCAGGTTGATGTCAGAATCCAACGTCATATTGACGTTAATCTCCAACGTTGGACAGACGTTGCATTGTGGTTGAAAATGAAAATCGGGTTGACGTCAGAAACCAACATAATTCGGATTCTGCCGTCAACCCCACTTTCATTTCCAACCAAAATCCAACATTTTAGTTCTGACGTCAATCCGACGTCGGGTTCTGACATCAAACCAACTTTCAACCATTTTCCAACCAAAATGCAACCCTGCAACTAAAAGCATCCCCTGACTGACGTTACTTTCTACTCAAGGACCTTGACAGAAATATAGTGGAGTAAAAAGTATGATATTTGTCTTTCAAATGTAGTGAAGTTAAAGTAAAAACTTTCCAGAAAAAATAATACTCAAGTAAAGTAAAGATAGGGCCTACTCAAAAAGTGTACTCAAGTACAGTACTCAAGTAAATCTACTTTGTTACTGTCCACCTCTGACGTTAGTTAATAAAAAATACGGTTGTTAATTGTTTGTTCATGTTAGCTCAGGTCCATTCAATTATTTACAGATAAACATTTTATTTTAATGATGTATTAGTAAATGTTGAAATTAATATAAACTATTAATACACGTGTAGGCTATTAATAAATGGATCTTTATTGTAAAATGTTACATTCTTCTGAACGCCAATTTTATTGAAAAGGCTTTTTTTTTTTTTTCTAAAATTGCGATTTAATCCACAAGGCTCTTTGAATGTCCACACGATGGCACTGCATGTTTAAAGACTGTTGCAGGTTGCTCACAGACTCGGGTGATCATCCTATGGTGAGTAACTCCCTACACTACATCCTAGAGAGTTACTGTAAAGCCCGAGAAACCAGTCAGATCTGTGTCCCTTTGTGCATAAAATTTATAATCACGCCATGCGTAACTAGATGCTTCTGTCTAAAGCCTGAGACAAATTTCTCAGACGCTTCTCTTCTGATCTTGGCTTCTGACTGATCGTCTTCGGGCCCCAGTGAGTGGCTTTGCTTTGATGTGAACTAACCTTTGTCAGCTGCCTCTACCAACTTCAAAAGTCTCTTTCTGCATAACGAATGCAAAAATTACTTTGCTTTTAAAGAGACAAAATGGAGTGTCATGCTACATATCTGTTTAATAAATGAAAATCATGCCAACCCGCGACGGGCTAATTAGGCTAATTCATGTTTTCATGTGACGTCGACGTCACAATCCAAATCCAAATATACATGTAAAAGTCACTCGCCAACATGTTTAGAATGGTCTAATTTTTAAAGAAAGCAGGTAGAATACTAATCTGTCTGGTTTGTAAAACAAAAGAAAAATTCTGTAATCATTTACTCACCTCATGTTGTTTCAAGTTTCTTTGCTCTGTTGAACACAATAGAAGATATTTTGAAGAATGTTGTAATCAAACAGGCACCCATTGACTTCCATAGTGGTGGGGGAAAACACTATGGAAGTCAATGGTGGCCTACGGCGGTTTGATTACCAACATTCTTCAAAATATCTTCTATTGTGTTCAACAGAAGAAAGAAACTCATACAGGTTTGGAACGACATGAGGTGAGTAAATGATTACCGAATTTTTATTTTTGGGTGAACCCAAAGGTCTGTGTGAAGGTCCAAAGGTCTGTACCATGAGGTAGTTGAATGAGCTCAGTGTTACAGGATTAGTTTCAAGTTTCCAAAACCAAAACCAATCAGACTTTGTTGGTCCCATGACATTGATAATTTAAAAATGATAATTCATGTGTAATAGATTAAGGCTAATAATTACTAATATCCAAATCACACAAAATAATTATTATTACAGACAATATTGTCTTTAAAAATCTCTTTTTGTGTAGTACTTTTAATTTAGAGTAGAAACTAGAAGAAACTTTAGAGTATTATGGCGATGAAAAGCCAAGCCACTTTTATTGTGCCTAAAACACAGGGTTGGCACAAACTAAACTGAAACATACCTGGCTAGGCTTATCCACCTTAACCAGCTTTACGGGTTGCTTCTCAAAACTCAAATTGATGTTTCCTTGTTTCCTCACTTCTACGTCCTTAAGCCAGTGACCCGGAAACCGATCGAACTCGGCCATCTTGAAGGACATCTCAGTTCTCTAAGTGCACCTTGAGGAGGCGAGGAATATGGAGCAAGGAATCTTCCTAAGGAGTCATGAGCGAGGATACACAGGTGTTTCCTTCCCTCGCATCCTATGTGGGTGGAGCTAAGACGCAAGGAAAGGAAGCAAGAGAAAGAGAATGAGAAGCACCCATGGTAAAAACCACAGGCTTCCACTTCCTAATGTGTGTGTATTTGTATGTTTCCACAAGGGGGAATCCGTTTTAATTTGTTTTATATTATATTTTATATCTTTCATAATTTATTATATGTATCCTTACTAATCTCTTGACAGCACTGATGACAATATATGTTCAGAGACTAAAGAAATTTTGTCTGTGTGATATATGTATAAACACTCAGACTCCTGAATGATTTCTATTCCATCATTTTTTTACAGGAGTGCTATGGACCCAGGGACCGCCAACCCAGAAACCCCAGAACGAAGAAGTAATATTTTCTAGGTAACATATTATAATTTTTATTAATAAAATTCCTTGCTGTTTCTCAGCTAGTGCAAGCTGGTAAACCATATTGGACCAGCAACAAACTATGTACCAGTCATACAAGCTTAAGTTGGTCAAGCTCTATCCATCCATCCATGCATCCAAACTGTAGTTTTCAATGATACATTTTTAGGATTACTACAGAGATGCATTTTATTTGACACTAGATGGTGTAAGAGAGCCAATCTGGGTTTCTGTGACACTGTTTTGTCTCAATAAGCTGCAATGGAGAAGCGATGAGAGGCTGGAACAAAATGTTCCCATGCTGACGCACAGCTTGGTTCTACTCTTTTATGGCAGATGGTTACTATACTTATGATGCTTGATTATTTCTAAGCTCCCAAGGTGCATTGTGCCTAAAAATAGTAGGTAAGAGAGAGAGAAAGAAAAGAGTTAGAGGAGATTGTGCTTTACATAAAAGATCTAGAATTGGGAGGAGGCTTTGAATCACAGCTTTTGGTGACTTAACATCGGTTGCTTTAATTGGCTGACTGGCTCTTGTACGTTAAATTCATTAGCATAGCAACACAGCTCTCTTCTCTCTCACATCTCGCTCTCTCTCTCTCTCTCTCCTTTTTGGGAAGGATGCTGTGAGGAAAGGGAGGAGGGGACTAAAATTGGTGCCCCTGAGCAGGAAAGCCCATATATGGAGTCTGATAATGCTGTCATGCGACGTCAAAATAGCAGGTACATTGAGTGTGGGCTGAGAGAAAAAGAGAGAGAGGAGAGGGGGGGGGGGCTACGTGCGTGTGGCATTCAGTACGTGAGTGCGTCAAAGCGGGAAGCTGACGGTCTGTGTGAGCGCCTCTGTGTCAAGTGCGTACGTCAGTCTGAGTCAGATAGCGCCTCATCGCGAGCGTGCGTCAGTGGTGTTGCTGAGCAGTCTGCACTCCAGGGAAAGAGTGAGGAGAATGCTCTTAAAACAAGGGATATGGGGATGATGGAGGAATGGGAGTGAGGAAAGGACAGTGGTTAGCAAAAGAGAAGGAAAGGAGGAACTAGAAACTGACACATGAGTACTTTTAAGTGCACTTTAATATAAATGCCTCTGTTTTGACAAACCAAATACACTTATCAGCGACACAAAAGAACACTGATCCACAATGTCCATTCTTCATAAATAGCATATGTCAAGTATGTTTTCATCTCATATGATACAAATGTCTCTGATATGTACAGACTGTTGTTTGTACAAATGTACAAATTATTACAATCTTTAACCATTCCGCATCATGCCTAGCTAGAGGCACGTGCACCAAGCACCCAGTAAATCAGCATACATACAATAAAATACTTTTTGTTTTTAAACGTAGCATGTAAATAGCTAGAACATAGGAATCAATCCTTTACTTGACCGTAGACAACTCTACGTTAGCATGTCGACACCATGGGCATAGAACCATTCTCAACCCGTGTCGATTAGTAACTGAATAGAAATAGAACTTCATCCCTATTTTCCTGCTCATTTTTTAAAACAAAACTTTGCTTCGTTTTTATAACCCCTCTCAAAAAAGAAGAATCAATCATTCACACAGTCATTTGTCACCACTCCACACCGCAGACAGCAAAGTTACGATGTCACTGTGGTATTCACTAAATAAAGGTGCTGTTTCTTTTAGGTCTGCAACCTCTTGATGTGCCAGGCACATAAGAGCTTCTGCAGATTGCAAGCATTACAAATATTGATGCTGCAAAAGTCCAGTGCAATTCCTTCTAGCCATGCCCATCAGAGTAGCCGACCGAATGGATTCGTTACTCCTTCGCTCAGTAGTAGCTAGAAATAAGTCCAGTAATGTCCGTGCATGCAAAGCCATGCACAATATTTTCTCCCTCTCCCTGGCGGCTTCCGCTGCAGATTTTGTCCACCGGCCAGTAGGAGAACAATGTGAAAACTTGACTTGTCTTGCACACAAAGTGGAATTCGTTCACATTTGTACATGTGAAATGATATGTTCAAGAAATGCATTCACAAACTCGAAGCCCAATGTAGTCTGAATTCTGTCATTTATATTATCATTAGTTACTGAGCTGAAAGATTAGACTGGAAAGTCAATCAGCTGTGGTAAGCATGCTGATATTATTACTTTTACAAACTGTTCACTTTTTGAACTGACCAAATATTGATCTATAATGTGAATACTTTCCACACATTGAACTTTGTGTATGTGTGATGCTGGATGACAAGCATTGAGCCATATAAGCTATCTGTTGTTTCTCAATGGAATTTGGAATCTTTTTTTCATGTCCTCAAAGTTCACAACTGAGTTTCACTACAAGTGAATACAAATGCAAGTCTGTAAGTTGGTTTACACTTACATAGTCAGAGCTGTAACTCTCACTCATATAAGCTCATGTTACATTATAGCAGAAAGACATAAATTGATCTCTTAGTCCTCTTAGGACTTGTTACACACTAGTATATTGCATTGCTACCAAAGGGTTGCACTATTATGAACATAAATGAATGGATAATTAGATGAACAATTGTGAACATGACTGTTTACTCTCATTGGATTCGAGAACGTTCAAGTCTTTTTTGGCATTATATACATTATGTATATATTTATACAATTAATTAATATTCACTTTTCAGCAAAAGTAGCTCCATGAAATATGACAATATGCCATACTTAATGAAGTAAGTCACAGACTTATTTTAGAACGGAGGATCACTTCCACTCCCATCTGTAAGACAAAAAGAAGGAACAGAGGACATAATGTTATTAACAATAATACTAATGTCAGTTTGGCAAAAGTGGCAACGCAGAAGTGTGATCAACAAAAAGACCAACTCTCACCTTTGCGGAAGCACTGTTGCGGTGCATGACATTGGAGTTGATACAACTCAGGTTGTTGCCCCAGGCCGGGGGCGATCGAGGCACCTGCCCCAAATATGGGTTCCAGGGCGGCCAGCTCCTCGAGGAGGGACTGGGCGCAGGGCAGGCCGGGCGGCGCAGGGCTGACAGGCGACGAGACAGGCACCGAAGCGGGGGAGGCGGTCAGCTGCAGTGGTGGAGATGTCGGTATGCCCATGAATAGAGGCGATGATGCTACCTCTGTCTCCATCGCAACTTCGCCTGCCGCCTTCCCATCTGCCATGTTGTCTGCGTTGACTGGCGACATCATAGCCCCTCGCCCGGCCTCATTGTTACAGTGCGCCGATTGGACGCTACAGAAGTGACCGGCACTCACAGCAGAGATCCCGTCAAAGTGCAAGGGTGGGCACCAGCACTCAGGAGAGGAGGGGGGGCTGGAGTGAGAGGAGTAAGAGTGAGTCGGTGAAAGGGGAGGGGAGGATGTGAGGTCCTGGAGAAGGGTCTCTAATATACTCTCTTCAAACAGAGATTCGTCATCAGAGAAGATGGGCAGGTCCAGGCCTTTCCAGGACTTGAGTGTGTAGAATTCACCAAACAGTGGGACTGTATCAAGCCCTGCAGAATTCAGAGACGGAGACTGAGAGCGTTCAGAAATGGTGGAAGGAACCAGCTTGGCCAGGAATGGATCTAAGTAGAAGCCCTCTGCTAGTGTGCTGATGTGCTGGGCTAAAAGCGAGATCTCCGTTCTCTCTTTTTCTCTCTCACGCAGTGAGGAGAAGAAGGACAGGCTTGGCTGTTTTCCAGGTGAGGCTTCAGGTGTGAGGAGACCGTCTGGTGGGTAAGTGAGTGGCCCATGGGGGACGTCAACATACAGTGGACCACGGACTTCCGGTAAAGTCATGACCGTGCAGTCACCATCACCTGGACTGTCAGGAGTAGGAGGGAGTTTTTCATAGAGCGACCCACTGCAAGGCTCCACTGGGAAGAGGATATCTGTGGTTGGAGATGTTATTGTCAGTGGCAAAAGAGTCGAGAGTGTTGTCGTTGGAGGTGGTGTGCTGCCTTGTGGGTTTGATGGCTCAGATGGAGAAAGAGATGGAGCCGTCGTTGTTGTTGCTGTTGCAGTTGAAGCAAGAGGAGATGGTGAGGTGGCACCGGTAGGGTCGAAGCTGAAATGAGGCTCCCCGAAGGGAAAATTGCTTCCACCTAGTTGAGGTGTGTATGGGGGTGTGCACACAAACTCCTTGGTCTGTTGGGTCTCGGAGGTAGGTACAGGTGGAAGAGGAAGGGGCAAGGCTGGTAGAGGAGGATCTATCTGGAATGCCGGTGGCAGCAGAATATTCTGAGTGAGGAAGTCCAAGTCAGACACTGTTGCAACCGTGACTGGAATGGGAGATGATGCAGAAGATGGACTGGCCACAGGTTCACTTGGCTCATGCTGGAAGAAGCTCTCTTCTTCCATAGAGGAGAGACTGGAACGTGGGCCACTCTCCAGTTGTACAGGCTCCATTGAGGAGCTGCCACCTTGTTCCTCAGTAGATCCTGCACTGCATGCGGCCGTGCTGAAGTCAAATGACTGCCCAGAGAGGCCACTACTTCCTGGCGTGAACACTTGGTCAGGGCTTGAGAGTGTTTCTGGACTCTGTAAGCTTAGGCTTTCTTGTTGGGAAGTGCTTGAACCCAGCACCAAGGAGAGCTGGGTCTGTTCAGAGCTCAGCTGCTGCCTGATTGACCAAGCCTCTGTCTCACTGTGGCAAAGAAAAAGAGTGATATTAGTGATATTCCTACTTCAACTTGGGTTATATACTTGACTTGATAGATGTAGGCTGAGCCTTACCTGATGATGTAATTGTTACTGACAATGGGGTTTTCCCCAGTTTCCAGCTGCAAGACCATATAAAGCCAGACCCATGAGTGATCTGTAGTCTCAACACGAACCACCATCTCTGCTCTGCCCTCTCCTCCCTCTCTCACTGTGTGGTGAAAAGAAAAGATGGGAGAGTCAAAACATATTCAACTCCTTGTGAGATTTAATGTCATGTCTTGGTGGGTAGTCAGAAATGCTTTTTCACTATTGATGCGTATTGCTCTGTATTGCTCGCTGTGAGTGTCAAATGTTGATAGGGAACTGTGAGGTACGAGAGTGCTCATGCTAGGCCTAACCGAGCAAATGAAGCTGAGAATATTTTTTTGTTTATTCATTTAGGAGTGAGACTCACATAGGCTGCAGTGCTGAGCTGAGGCGTGTGAAAGATCCTGAGGATGCAGGAAGCTGTACCAAGATTGGGACCGCAGAATCTCCACATTTAGTCCCAAATAAACATTCACACTGAAAGTTGGAAAAAGATAAATGGTAAGGAAAATTGTATCTTTTAAAAACACATTATTATAAAATTCCTTTTCATTTATAATTTTATTTATAAAAATACTAGTCATTTAACCTCACCTGTCTTGTGCTTCCTGAAGTCTCATGTCACGGCTATGCTGAGAACGGAAACATGGCAGGAAGAAGTTGCTCTCTAGTGTTGGAGCTGAAGATTGTTCTCTGTCCGGGGCAATTCCCCCTTGGGAAGTGTGAGGCTCCAGAGGAGCACAGAAACATACCCACACTGGGTTGGAAGTCCAATAAGATCCTGGGGAAGACTCATCGGGAGTTTCTGACAGGCAGTGGGCTCGGATTAAAACAAGCTTATTGCCTGCACTCTGCCTACGCACTGATTTGGAGGTGTTGAATCTGCAGCGGAACAGACGATCTAAGGGGGAGAGGCACAAAATAATGAGTCCTTGCATATCTTACATGTATTATCTGTATGTGTGTCAAATTTTAAAGATCTTACCTGTGTCAGGTGAAGTTGGAGGCACCAGGTTACTCCTCATAATAAAGTGGTCTGCAGTGTCTATTATGTCGTACACACTGTCCCCTTGAGCGACCAAATCTACCTAAATATTCAAAAGAGAATATACTGTAGGTGAATGTCCTCTTTAATTCATTTTGCTTATAAAAAGACTGAAATAACATGAGATGAAAGGGAGAGGAAGGCTATAAAGATTTAATGAGAATAACTGTTATGTCTGCTTTACTCACCATTGAGTGTCCGAGGTGCTCTGAGACGCTGTCTGACAGGTACAGTAACTTTCCTTCACCAGTCAATAGCATGAGAAAGCCTGGCATAACTTGAACCAACTCATTCAGTTCATGAAATGAGAGGAATCCCGTGGTTGCTTCAGCACTGCTAGCTGTATCTGAAAGAAGTAATTTCAAGTCTGAATAAACTATCAAACTTCATCCATATATAAAACATCTAGTACGAAAGAAAAATTAGTTAGCACTATTTTCAGCACCATGGACAGCGTTTATGTTTCAGTACCATGGAGAGAAATTGCGTTCTAAAGCGATGTTTTCACTACGTTCTTTTGTATCTTTAAAGAGATTTCTTAATTCATATTACCAAACAGAAAAGCAGCTCAGATATTTCTACAAAAAAAAAAAAATGTAAGATGCACCTGTTGCATCTACTTGCGGCAATAAAAGAGTAATATACAGCAATGTCTCAACACAAACTCATATCTAAAAAGCTTCTTCTAATTTCATGCTTTTATTCTAATTGCACTGCAGTCTTTTATTCGACTATATTTGCAAAACAAACGATATTTACCTTGGCTAAAGAAGACAGACTTTCTCGTGTACATGCAAGCCAGCGACATGATGTGAAGATAGGACAGCCGGGACTTGTCCGCATCGGAGATAGGCAACAAGTCCTTCAGGTTCCTAATCTCCGCGTTTATTTGGTCCCTTCGGGCTTTAGAAGCTCCTTTAGTGGAACGATACATTGTGGTTACTAACGGAAGATAGCTGTTTCTGAGGTTCGCTGAAAGTGTTGACTATTGTGCAAGTTGAGAAAAGTGTGATGCTCTTTCCCAAAAGAGTTCAGGCGTGTTCACAGGTGTGTCATCTCAGCACATGTCCAGAGTACGGCTGCTCTTCTCCTTTCACCTGCCTCTCCCGGGTTTCCCCCTGCGGTTCCGCCACAGCGCCTGGCTCAGGTTCCGAACCGGAGGATGGATGGAGTCAGTCGGCTGCTGCTGAAGCCGTATCTCGCCCAGATATCAGGAGTCCGTAAATCTGGTAGAGTTACATTGCAAGCCAGTAACTTATATAGGCTGGGACTCCACCAGTGTAGGGGGGCTCCCAACGCGCCAACACCGACGTAAAAAAAGAGCGCGAGGGGAGGGGGGAATGGAGTAAAAAGGGGGGAGGGGAGGGGGGATTTATAGGTCTCATATCAGTGCAAGCAATGCTGAAATTCACTCATCTCACCCCTCCCAACCCTTGCGCTCTGACTCTGCTCCGACGTCAGCATCCCCTCTCTCCATTGATGACGTTGGCTTGAAATCGGGAGCTCCGGCGACGCAAAAAGCCCGATTTGGACAAAACCTAGCAATGGGCGGGGACAGAGAGTGAAACGTAGACGGAGTCACCGCACTCCAGTGTAAAGACGTGTGTAGAGAAAGGGGAGGTGGAGGGGGGGCTGTTTCTGAGCTGCATACGAACGAGACCACTCTGCCCGAATTCTCTTGCTGATTGCCTCCAACTGACCGAATTCAGATGTGATTCAGAAACTGATTCCTATATTGTATTACAATGTCTTGCACTGCATGTTCATGGATGCAGAAAGGGTTTACATGGAAGCACGGATGCAATCCCTGACATTTTTGCTGTTAACTCATGTCTCACTGCGTTATTTGCATCATTTTCCACATTTTACAAGCTCTGTGACCACAGAATGAACCCTTAAACAGATTTCCATTAAAAAAAAGGCAGATTATAGTAGCTCTGGCAGCATGCGGGACACTGCAGTGCTTGTGATGGCTTTAAATTCAGCAGTGCATTTGTCCCAGTGAACCAGACGGTGTAAACGAGAACACTGAAATATCTGCTTTATTGTTACATAAATGCTTTCTCTCTGTCCTTATAAGGGAAACATGGGGCAATCATAGACAAGGACAGCAGCTGTATTGAGTTATGTCTTATGAGTTTGTGTGCGTACGCCGACATTGTGGGGAAGAGCCAATGGCTCACTCAGAATCTATCAGCGCAATATGTAGTCACAGACTCAGTAATATGGGACACAAAATTGGTTGCTTCATTATGAACTTGAGATGCTCCCGACGAGCGCAGTCTGAGTGAGAATTAAATGGACATCAGGTTTATCCATCACAACTGACTAAATAGATTCTGTGATTCCTATTTCTCAGAAAATGAGAACTGTAAGGGAAGCCTCAGTTTGTTTAAATGTATAAACTCAGTTGTTTTGTGCACTGTCTCAAAGTTCGGTTTGATTTGTCTGCTTCGAATTAGGCTGAAGTACAGGCTAGCTCATTGTTGTAATCAAATTTACTCGTGAGATATCCCGCTTTATTTTAAACATTTGAACATTGGAAGCAAATAGAAATGCATAAAACAGATTAACGATTTTTAATCGCTCTCACAGTTGTCATGTGGTCTATATATAGGCTACACTCTCATATTTTCTGCAATCTAATATCCATTATGATCACAAATCATATTATAAACCACGTTTGAAATTTCACTTTCAAGTTCTACTGCACCTCAGTGTGCTGGTCATGATTTAACCTCTAGCTCTTTTTAATTGGTTGCACACTCTGTATTGCACCACTCCACTAATTAACTTAAAATACCTGTCAAAAAATGTCTCGTTTAACTCGCAAGCTCGACTGACGCCTATATGCATCCTCTTTGGACAGTTTGTTCCATCCGCAATGTGGACAAGACGAGTGTCACAGACAAAAGTCTCGTGCGCTCGCTGCGGTCCTGCCATTCGAGTCGATTCGTTTTCAGAAGAGGAAGCGCGGTAGCCTGTTCACTGAAGGTGAGCTATTTTTAGCAACATGCAGAAACTCCAGTGCTTTTAGGAAAGTTACAGTGTTATCCATGTGGCTTGGCGAGGTTCAACGATGCAATATCATACGTTACATTTTCATTCATGATAAATAACCAATCCCAATCATTAAAAAATATACACCTGGATAGGAATATCTATTCATTTATCAGTACAAAGCTATTTTAGAAGTATTAGCCTACTCTTTTAACGGTCCTTCTCAGAGGCACGCGCACATCACTGAAACCTGTTGCGCGCGTGAGATGACCGTTTCGCTTTTCTAAAATTAGCTTTTGGATAGTCGCCTGACAAACGCACTCAAAGAGCTTCACCGTCCTCGGCGACACATTTAGCCTTTTTAATAATGCATTTGTGTATATTTGTGTATGAGTAATTGAGGGTCGAAAAAGATTTATGCGAGAATCTAATTTCTGTTTTTGTTGTTTTCGGCTAGAATTCTCCCAACCCAAATTCCATCTTAAACGCATTTGAAACAAACCAGCTTGAGCAGGATGGGTGATTGGCTAACCGGTTTACGTTGGTTTAAGAAATTATTTTCAACATAAGAGAAGTTTTCAATAAGCTCGGATCACATTTAATGCAGAAATTGTATACAGCATGAAAAACAATCATTTGTGCAAATGCGTTTATAGTGGGATTAGCAGAAAAGAATCCAGAGAGCGTTGCTATACACAGGACTCTTAATTTCCCTTTAGGATCTCATTAACCAAATGAATGTCTTGTTTGGTAGGCCCTAGTCTATTGACTAAGTTTTGATTTAGCTCCTAAAGCATCTTGTACTTGCTAAGACTAATTAAGATGCTCTCAAATTCAGTGGCAGAATCATACATTAGCTAATGCTGAAGATAGATCAACCCGATCCCTAATGATCCATCCTTCAGTGCGCCGTCCGTGATTAAACCCTGGCAGTGGTCACCCTTTAACAAATTTCACCTCTTAAAATAGTTGGCAGGTTTTTCTGTTCAGCCAGCCCACAGAGTGATTCAGAAACACTGAAGCGTGCCAGGCTTTCTGTGTGGCTTTCTCAAGGTATAGATTGTATGAATAGCCTCTGCTCTTTGGCATCTTCAAAAGAGGGACAGTACAATATGGAACACCAGCGTTCAGCCTTCATCACCCATTTATGTTCAACTGAATGCAGTCCAAGAGCAAATTCTTATAAGAAAGACCTATTGTGAGGATAAAGTTTAATAATCCTTCGGCTTTCTTTACAGACCTTAATAAGAAGAATTGCACAAAAGAATACCAAAATAATGCATTTCCTTCCTAATTCAGAATCATTCACACAAAATCTAGGAAAGCTATGTTAAAGGTGAGGATAAAACGAGCCCGATCTCACGGGAAAACGTACAAATTCTACGAGGTGGCTTATTCGTACGAATTCATACGACCTGACTCGTACGAATTAGTACGTTTTTTGCAAAATCGTACATATTTTACGAATTGGCCAATTCGTATGAATTCATACGAATGACCTACCCCTGACCCCGCCCCTAAACCTACCCATCACGTGGGTTTAGACAAATCGTACAAATTTGTACGAGTGAGGTCGTACGAATTAGTACGAATTAGCCAACGTTTTATCATTCGTACGAATTTGCCTTTTCAAAGTGTTCCATTTTTCATACTTGTTATGTTGCAATCCAGGTTTTGAAGGCAGAAGATAAACGTTCAGTGTTTGACTGCCGGATGTGAGTAAATGGATAATGGCCAGCATGATACAGTATCCCACTGTTAGCAGTATATCCCAGGGAACAGGAAGAAGTCATTATGCCTGTGCCCAGAGTACATGACTGAGTTGACTGTGCCCACTTGAAGCCTCCTATAATTTTACACACAGTGGACAAAAATAACAATGAATTATTCTAGTCTTTTCAAGTATGAATGGTTACTTTTTAATTCATTTCAAGACTTGTGTGCAGGAACGTTAAAGATAATGCGATTTATTGCAAATTTATATCACCCATCTTGTCATGCATTAAAATACAAATGCGTTATGTTTGGACCCATCTGAGGTAATTCTAAAGTCATCTGTGCAAGTTTAATCCTGCTTTTCCGTCAAAGACTTTTGTGAGTACAATCAAACTGCGAAAAAATGCTTTAATGAGAAACAAAATGTCATTGGCCTCTTGTGCAGTTGAAGTACGTTGTTCCTCTATCTCAAGATTCTTTCTCTCCGCACTGCTGTTTATTTTTACACAGAGAGAATCAAGGTCTTCACTCTGCCTCTTGAAAGAAAGGAGCTAGCCTGTCGCCTAGCAACACCTCCCACTCCTGCTGAAGCCAGAGTAAGAGAAGAGAGGAAGAGGAAGGATTGAAACAGTCTGAAAGTGAGGAGAGAGATAGAGGTAAAGAGTAAGGTGTGGGGTTGACTTTAAAGGCGAGAGAGTCCAGCACATCATGTGCCGGTATGTTTCCGTTGTCTAGCCTACTGAGAGGCCAATGAAGTTGCACCTGTCGTGGTATTTAAATAATCTAGATTTAAGTAGAATAAATTATCTAATGCATTGTTCAGCCGTGGTTCAGCGCTGGTTGATTCATATAAACTACTGTGAGTGAGCAGATGTAACACTCAGACACCCACACACTCCCTCCCTCCCTCCCTTCCCCATCTCTGTCAGAGATACTTCCCCAGCCTGCAGCCGGGTGAGGTTTTTTTTTTTTTTTTGTGCAGTGTATTTTTAGACCCAGGGCTCAGAACAGTGGGAAAATGACTTTTGCTGAAGTATTTCTATCTCTCTTGTGCTTTTCAGTGTCTGTGAATGGTGACTGTACTAATTCATGACTCTTTTGTACATTTTCATTGACAAATGTCAGTACATGCTTTAGTTTTTGCATATCTTTCCCTTTAAATCACTTTCTCCATTTTTTTTAAAGAATCATTTCCACCAGTCTATAAATAGTCTAGAAAAAGCGTTCTTTAATTCCATACGGTCTATTTTCTCCCTCTTACTGTTTAAGCTCACTACTCAGTTCTAGCGCTACATGCCAGCACATTTTGCTCTCACCCTTCTTTTTCGCTCCCTCTCTCTCTCTCTCTCTCTCTCTCTCTCTCTCTCTCCCTTCATAAGTTGTTGCTGATGCAAGGTTGCCATGGTGACGTGATGTAGATGTGACATCAAAACAGACCTCAAGCAGCAGATTTTTTTCCCTTTTCAGTCTGTCGCTCGCTCTCTGTTCTCCCATCTCATTTCATATTACGCCAAAGGCATTGCATTACAAAACACCTCCATGAGCTTCTGATCTAAACCTCACAAAAAGTAAGAAAGATGCAATTCCTTTTAAAATAATGCAGCTCTTAGTGACCATAAGAGATCCATTTTTCTTCGCCATTCAGGTCTGCCTTTGATAGTAGCAAGAAAATGATCAGTGATTCAGCGTGTGCTTCTTCTTTCTCCTTGCCCATCTCTGTGCATTTCAAATCTGACTGTAATGTTCTCAATGTGTAGTGCAACTGTCTTTAAAACAATATTTGTAGTACCCAGGGTTGCTCTTCATCCCTCTCACAGTAGTGTGTTTGAAACATGTTGAAAATCTAGGATTTAAAAATCCTTTTAAGTCAAAGAAAAGAAATTACTAAAATGCATAAGAATATATTTTAATATATTGTTAAATAAGAATAATATCGTGTGGACTATTTCTAGGAATCTCGATGTACATGTTAATTTGCCAGTTCAACTAATCATTCAAATTGTTATATGCCGATTAAAATACAACTTAGAGAATAGAGAATATATATTAAATTAGAAAAATGCAAATGCAAGGTCGACAAATCAATGGAAAAACGAGAGGACGTGAAGTTTGATGAAGCATTGCATAACTATTAGAAGAGAAGAGAGTGGGCAGAGATGGTTAGAAAGAGGAAGAGAATGAGGAACAAGCAGGGAGGGGGGGAGAAAGTAAGGTACTTCAGTGGCTTTTTTTAGCTCCAGGCTAAAGTTACGATTATTGCTTTTATCCATCCTCAATTTCCCCTCGACTCCCTCTCTTTGCAAGCAAATATGTATTTCCCCCTAGGAACCGCTATTTTCTCCATGATTAGTGATCATTTCAGCAGCGTGAACGCTTCCGCACAGTTGGCAGTAGAGAAGCAGAATGACCTGTGTCATTCACTATGGCTGGATTTGAACAATAGAAAGTTTTTTTT
This sequence comes from Scardinius erythrophthalmus, assembly GCF_964197995.2. NCBI lineage: Eukaryota > Metazoa > Chordata > Actinopteri > Cypriniformes > Leuciscidae > Scardinius > Scardinius erythrophthalmus. Next base: position 20,990,920 of record NC_138233.1, on the reverse strand, counting down.
TTTTTGGCTCACTGAATCATTGGTATGAATTTATGAATGGGGAGTCCATTACCTGACAGTTTCTCAACTCACGCTCTGAATCACTTGTGCCGAACGAACACCAAATCTGCTTATAAGGGTCATATGATAAGAAATCATATTTTCCTTCATCTTACGAAATAAGAGGTTAGTGCATCTGTATGAAATGCACAGAAACTTTCAGAACCCAAAATTTCCTTCCTAGCAAAAACAAAGACAATCTATTGAAAGTAAGCAACAATGGATTGTTCCAAACTCCTTTAATGAAAAAGATTTGGTGAAGGTTTACTTTGAAAATTTTTCACTCAGAAATTGCTAGTAAGTTTCAACGCATTCTCATGCTTGGGCGTCATATACTGACGCTTTTGAAATTTTGTCTACATCGAATGCACTTGGCAACCTTTAGCGTCAATATGAGACGCACAGAGCTTTGTTCGGTTATGGGTAGGTTTAGGTCTGGTGTAGGGTTAGGGTTAGACCGCTAGGAGGCGCCTTCTGGCCCATATCTATCTGCGTCTCATATTGACGCTTAAAGGCCTCATTATACTTCTGTCCACATTGACGCGCATGCAGAGGGAGCGTGTGAAACCCAAGGGAGCGTTCCTAGCAGACCAATCACAGCGTTTGCGTCTGCGTAGAGTTGATGCGTTGTTAAATTTTTGGAGAGGTGCACGTCAGGGTACGCCGAAGGGTACCCGCGCTACACACAGCCTACGACGTAGCTACGGCGTGAGTTTGACGCAGAAGTATAAATAGGCCTTAAAGGGTGCCATGTGCGTTCGATGTAGACGAAATGTCAAAAGCGTCAATATATGACGCCCTACGGGCTGTAAGTTTCCCAAATAATTACAAAGAACAGGCAAGTAACTCACTGAATTAAATGTGAAATTTGGATGTAGAAAGACTGATATACAAAATTATGTAATGAAACTCTAGAAGGCGCAGGCGGAAAGGTCCTTAACTCAATCTGCTTGCAATTTCACCATTATCTATAGGACATAGCTGATTGGTTCCTGCTGTATCAGTAGTCAGTCAACTCGCTGATCAACATTTGGGTTTCAGAAACCCTCCACCTTCCCTACGTTTACACGTGGCCTGCTATTTTCATAAACGGACATTTCACCCTCACCGTTTTCAAAAATAACATTGTGCACACCTGTCAGTTTTCAGAAAAGTGTTCGTTTACACGAACCCGTGTATATATGCCGTCAAGAGCATGCCAAACCTGTAGGTGGCAGTGTAACGAGAAGCTCAAGCCCACGTTAGCCAATTAGAATCCTGAAAATAGCAACAACAGCAACGAATCACTTCCTCTTTCTCTTTTGAACAAGGTCGCACTTTTGACGCAGGTGCAAGTTCTGTCGCACATTGTGACGTCGGCTGCCTAAAACTCAGTTTTTCTCAGTTTACAAGCAAACGTGCAAACGAAGTTTTCCAAAATCTCCACTCTGGCCGGAGTTTTTAGAAAGAATCGTTTTCAGAGGCGAATTCTCCGTTTGCGTGTAAACGAAGGGCACAAACGAAGGGAAATGTCTCAGTTTTTTAATATAACCATGCACGTGTAAAGTTACTTTGAGGGTTGAGGGTACTTCCCCAGTCACAGGATGATGTCTAATTTTTGGATTTTTTTTTTACAGGGTTTGATGAAGAGCAGGACCATGAAAAGAGTTGTACATTATATTTGCCTTAATGCTTCATGAACAGAATGAAGTCATCTGGAGGATCAGTGGAATGTGAGTGTGATTTGCATTTTTGCAATATGGTGTTAAATCTGCCTGATGCGTTATTTAGTTTTGCCACAGAAGCTGTTTTTTAACACCCTATGTTAACACTCAGCATTCAGACTCTCACCCGCAGGCTCATTCATGGTGACAGTCTCTCACACATTACTCATTCACTCATCATGAGGATAGAGTCGCTTTTCTGTCTCTCTCTCCATCTCTGACAGAGTTAGTCCGAAAAGACGTTGTTCCCCTCTCTTGACATTCAATCTGAAGCAATAGGCCTCAAATCAAAATAGGCTATATATGCATGAAATACATTAAGCAATAAAGGGTTTTTGCTCATTGTGAGAGTGCAGTGATGATTCTGGATGCTTAGCGTTTCATATGTTTTTACTGATTTAAAAACGTATGCTCCCTTCTTTGAAGGAATTGTCTCTTTATTGCCGTCCCCTCTGCTCGCACGCCCACGCGCCCATAGCAACACGTTGTCGTATCATAGTAACCACATTTGCGCAGGGAGAAAAAAATTAGGGTGGGTTGTAGAGGTATCTTTCACTGACCACAATGAGCATGAAGCTTGATGATGGCTCCTTGTATTCAAGGGTGAGATTATGAAAGCATACAGTATAAAGAAATGTAGCACACTAAACCACATATTCGCTATAACTTCTTATATGAAATGACCTGTCAATCCTGATTCTGGTTCCCAGGTTGTGAGCCATATAATGTAATTAGCCATCCTCGTTAGGCTCATCTGAATAGCCAATCAGTGGCAGATGAGGTAGATGACTCTTGTTATCAAAGTCACTCCAGCTCAGACAAGGCCCTAATCAAGGCGTGTTGGTAATATTCAGAGGTCAGTTTAATTCCCTTAAACAAATGGCCCAATTATCAGTGACCAACATGTGTCCCTTTTTACTCTCCATCTGTGAAAGATGGCCCTGTCTGCTCTTCTATGGAGATCCTTCTTTAATCAGGACGCAGTGGACTGAAGCTAATGTCGCATGCTAATAGAGCTACTGTGTAAACCCCAATCACCCAACTGTCCATCGAGGGTCGCAAAACATCACAGTTGACACCTTTGATTATAAAGGCTATTTCTAATATTATATTAGTTTTATTAGACAACTCTGCCAGGAAATCCAGTTCAATCTGTATTGATGTACCTTAGGACATAGGAACATAGGTGAGTTGGCCAGATAGATAGATAGATAGATAGATAGATAGATAGATAGATAGATAGATAGATAGATAGATAGATAGATAGATAGATAGATAGATAGATAGATAGACAGACAGACAGACAGACAGACAGACAGACAGACAGACAGACAGACAGACAGACAGACAGACAGACAGACAGACAGACAGAGATAGATAGATAGATAGATAGACAGACAGACAGACAGACAGACAGACAGACAGACAGACAGACATTAGGCCTCCTCTCGTGCTGATTGGATAGATCATTTGAGCGTGTTCCTCCTGAACTTTGTTAATAAAACATCATATAATCCAAAGGCCATTTTGTACAATGTAATTGTTCCATAAAAAAGTTAAAGGTTCTTTATGGAACATTGATGTCAATAAAGAACCTTTATTTTCAAGGGTGTAGTTCAGGGAAAAATGAAAACCTTTATGAAACGGAATTATATTCTAAATATGCCTGATGTGTTTTTGTCCATACAATGAAAGTCAATGAGGTCCAGTGTTCGTGTTTGGGCAAAAAATCTTATTTTATGTTCCACAGAAAATAAAATCCAGATATAATATAAAGCACTTAGAACTAGTTTAAACTGGGTTGTTATCCGGGAGGTTGGCATGTTTATTTTGTTTATATTTAGGACTAAAAGTAAAAGTCCTGTTTGCTTTGCCCACTGCCTCCCCACACACGCTTAGCGAATATAGATATCATGAATACTGATCTGTTGTTTGTAATGCCATTAATGCAGTGGATGTCACGAACGGTGAGGGCTTGTTTTGTAATGGCTTAATGTGTTTGAAAAAGCTGGTGGAGGGCAATAGTGTTTCCTCTTTTCATTCAAAAATAACCATGGATGTCCAGGTAAATATAGTGGTTCTCTCTCAATGACTGACAGCAGCAGAGTTTGTGGGGAATTTCCTGAGGGGTCCTGTGTCTCAATTAATGTGCGCACTCAAGCGTGAAGGAAAAACGCTCTCGTTCCTGGCTATAAAACTGTATTCGTTCCTGGCTGTGCGAGAAATAATCTGATCAGCAGTTTTTTGTTTTTTGGAATTGCCAAAAAAAATTGCCACAGTTTCACTGGTGAGGACAAAAGGAGAGATTGCAGACACAGCATTAAAGGAACACTCTGACTTTTTGGGACTTTAGCTTATTCACAGTATCCCTCAGAGTTAGATAAGTCCATACATACCTTTTTCATTTCTGTGCGTTCTGTAAGTGTTATTTGACACACCCACCGCTAGCCTAGCTTAGCACAAAGACTGGATGTAAATGGATAAGGTAGCATACTAATCCCAATAATTGACAAAATAATGCAAACATTTTCTATTTACATGTTGTGATCTGTATAGTCACAGCATGTACAAATAACAAGGCTATATGAGACAGAGACCATTTTTAATCGTATAAATACTGGGAACTATATTCTCACTAGGCGTAGGAGCACAGCTACTTGGGCGGAGTGATTAGCGCAGCACACGAGACGGCCTGTGGTGAGGAGCAGAGAGTTCGCTCAGAGTTGGAGTAATAGAGTCAGCAATTACTAGATAGTAAATTTATAGTTTACAATCATGGGTGTTCGCTGTATCTTGTCTTACAGCTTCCAAAGTTTGTAACTCCTCGTCTGTGTATTCTGGCTCAAAACTATATGGTTCTGGATCTTGGTTTGATACCCAGTAAAATTCCTCTGACAATTCCTCAAAGTCAGCCATGATCACGAGTCACGTTCGCTACTAGCTAGTTAGTCACGTTTATTTTGTTTACGGAACCATCAACAGGGCGTCTCGTGTGCTGCGCTAATCACTCCGCCCAAGTAGCTGTGCTCCTATGCCTAGTGAGAATATAGTTCCCAGTATTTATACGATTAAAAATGGTCTCTGTCTCATATAGCCTTGTTATTTGTACACGCTGTGACTATACAGATCACAACATGTAAATAGGAAAATGTTTGCATTATTTTGTCACTTATTGGGATTAGTATGCTACCTTATCCATTTACATCCAGTCTTTGTGCTAAGCTAGGCTAGCGGTGGGTGCGTCAAATAACACTTACAGAACGCACAGAAATGAAAAAGGTATGTATGGACTTATCTAACTCTGGGGGATACTGTGAATAAGCTAAAGTCCCAAAAAGTCGGAGTGTTCCTTTAAGAATCACCTTCACAGCGAGAAAGTGATGAATAAGTACAGTAGTACTGCCTGTTTTAAGTCAAATAACAAACACATTTGGCTTTCGTTCATAGCCAGCAGTCGGTTCAAAAGAATTAAGTTCACATGGTTCAAGATGATCAAAAATATGTGTTATGTGTTTTGTGTTGTGTTATGTATTATAATTTATGTTGTTATATATGTTATATATACATATATATATATATATATGTATATATATATCACATATATAACAACATAAATTATTACATAATTACATTATATATATATGTATAATAACATAACATAACATAACATAACATAACATAACATAACATAACATTTAACAACATATAATATATAACATCACATTGCATATAACAACATATAACATAACATATAACACAACATAACTTATAATACATAACATCGCATAACATAATTTCATATAACATAACATATAACAACATATGTTATTATACATTATGTTGTTTTGAAAAGCCTGTTTTTTGGTTGAATGACAAACACATTTGGCCTTCGTTCATAGCCAGCAGTCGTTTCAAAAGAGAGCGGAGAAGAAAGAAAGTTTACATGATTCATTATAAAAAGAGCACTTGAACAAGAGAACAGTTCAATCCCAGGACATCTGGTCCATTCCCATTCCACCCACTCAACTGTTCCTGACCCATAAATGAGGTCACATTTGGCATGAACTTTGGTGTGTTCCTCCACTCCATAGGACACCATGACACATGAGTCTGTAAGTAACATTTTCACACACCCATGCAAACGCAAACACACACACACACACACACCTTTTCTGAAGGACACCTCCACATGCGGAGGCATATTGGCAGAGCTCATCAGCCCTCCTCGCTCTCTGTGCCTGCTGGGTGGGTACAGCACATCTCGCTCCTGCGTTTGTCTCACAGTTGGGTTTGGCGTTTGTCTGCCATCCAACAGGAAACGGCACGAGAATGCCATGTTCTCACCCACGTATATCCCCATCACCCACTTCCTAAAGAACACGTCTTTATATTGTGATCTCTGCTGTGAGGTAATGATCGAAGCAACCTGCTGGTGCCATCTGTGTCCATCTACGTTTCCGAATTAATGTGCCCGTTGTATTACTCACCTAGATTCTCAGGTGTGCATGTTTGTGTGCGTGTGACCGACTACATGCGTGTACGAGATGCCATTCATTCACAGTTGAACAGTCTAGCTCTGGAACATGTAGCCAGTCAGTTTACAGGAAGGAGGTAAAGAATCTGGTTCACTGGACAATTAGGTTACAAAACCAGCTGCAAGATTCCATCACTTCAAGTTATGTCTATTTTGGGCCTGAGACTCTGTGTGCTGCACTGCCCCCAAGTGGCAGACTAGAGTTAGTTTTCAGACCTGCGATTATGTAAGACTTTGCGGGGAATGAGTCATCACTGGGTTGTATCAGAGAGAGTAGAACTCTTTGTGTGTGTGAGTGTGTGTGTTTGTGGGCACAGATAACTGGAGACAGGACAGTAGTGGGATGGGCGAGCAGCGCCGGGGACGATGAAACGCAAAAGTGGGTATTTTCCCATTGCTTTTTTCGGCTGTGATTGATCAGTGCAAGTGGTCACTCCTGAGAAGCTGCTAAAGAACAAACGTAAGCAGTGATGCTGTTGATGGCTGGTGGAAGGTTCTAGAACTGCATTCATGTTACTGCAAATAGGCTGAATGTATCTTTGATGCTGGAATGATCTTGATTTTGCTGTCCAGATCAGTCTATACTTGTGTAATGCAGCATAATTCGAACATTATGCATATTTAAAGTTTTTTTTTTTTTTTTTATAAAGGCATAATCCAAAGAAAAAAAAAATCTGTAGTATATTATTGATATAATAATGTCATGGCCCTCTAGAGGATAAGCATATTAGACAATAGATAATATAATATAACAATATATATTTGTCTACTTTTGAAATGAAGTGGCAATGTCAGTCAAAATAAGACCATTTTAAATGCCGATATACTATAATATACAATATATAGGCTAATAATAATACTAATTATTATCAGTATTATTATATAATAGCATAATATTAACATAATACAATATAGTGTATCCTAAGACTCTAGAGGATGAGCAGTTTGGAGAATGGATGGAAGTTCTTGTTCATATTAGTTTGTGCAGAATTTTTTTAAGTACAATATATAATATACAATATATAATTATTAGTAATATAAATAATACCAATAGTCTACATTTAAAATAAAAGGGAAATTTCAGTCAAATGAGGACTATTTTAATTCTGTATTATATTATATTAATTATATTATAGTACTTAACATTTATTCCAAAAAGTATGCATTTTAGCATGTACTTTTTTTTTTTGCTATTTAAATATTAAATATTTTGCACAACCTAACACGAACAAGAACACCTACACAAAATCATGTAAGTCTTGTGACATCATTACCCCATTAGCCTCAAATACAGTAACTCCATTTATGATTCAAGCCACTGTAAATCCATTCAGAGAAGTTCTCTGCTATTCTGAGAAAGGGCCCTCTTGCTGCTAGTGTTGGATCCGGATCAGATCCAGAAAGTTCTATTAACCTGGATCTGTGACTCAGTGGAAACAACATAGTATTGATTATAAAAGATTGAGTTTTGGACTTTGATTTAATAAATAATAAATCGCCATTGTTTTCCACCTTAAACGTTTTCCTATATAGTTTAGGCAAGATGCTGTAGACTATACTGAATATATATAATTCTCTCACCTCTAAATCAGATCTCTTTCTCTGTCAGGCTTGTGCTAATAAGGCTATAGAGAGGCGGACAGCTCCTCAATGGGGTTCAGTCTATCCCATGGTTAGATGACTCAAGAGATAGGAAGGGTGGGTGGAAGGGTTAAGCAGGGCACGTGAGCATTTTCCATTTGGCGGAAGAAGATGCATAGCAGAGAAATGCCAAGAAAACATCCCAGCGGGAATGCTAACATATGTGGGTCTGGAGCCAGATTTTTATGGTCTCATCAAATTTATTACAGTAATAAATCCAGGATCGAAAATACAACAATGGCACCTTGGTATAAAAAATACAGCACAAGGAAATGTGAGCATTATTGATGGTGGTGGTGGTGGGGTAGAGGTTTGGAATGACTGAGTGGTTACTGAATAACAATAATGAATAACAACAATACTGAACTCAAGAGATGGATTATACATAGTGGAACATTAATAGAGGCTTTTGACACTAAGAACATACAGAGATACTTTTTACAGCCTTGGTTTTGTTATTGCTACATCTATTTGAATAGGAGGGGTTCATTATTATTGCTGACTTCTGAACTGGAAGAGCAAACCATAGGAAAGAGAGGAACAGAGCTGCACCCCTCATCCTGAGAAACAGGCATTTAGAAATGACAAAAGACAGTTTACATAGGTTGTACAGCAGGTTTGGGATCATAGTGCAGCTGGTAACTTCGCCATTTTCCATAAGACACAATCTAGTGAGTTGTTATCTTGTAGACATATTGCCCTTAAAATATAATGCCAGCTTTTTTATTATTTACGATGTAGAAGTTGAATAGGTTGGTACATGACTTCTGTACAATCTTGGAAATGATGTCTGTCATTTGGCAGACATATCCAGCTCATAAGCCCTCCTTGTTGGATGAATCAATCAGTGCTTCCACTCTTCCACCCCGTTTACCTTTCTAGGCATCTCTGCATCTCTTTCAGTTAAAAAGCATAAGGCCCAACATAGATGGTTAAGCGCAGGGCAGAACTGGTGTGGTAGCTCATGAGTGGGTTGACAGAAACCATCTCCAAATCCAGCACGTACTCTCTGGGGCCGTTCACGGCGCGGGCGAGAACAAGCATGGCACTGATGTTGTTGATTTGCTGAGGAAAGGCACATGACAGGCACAAGATCATTTCAAAACTTGGCAGTGTGAGATATGTATTAGTCGTGATGACACTAATCTTCTTGATTTCATGGACAAAACACTGTGACTTTTAAAATTTATATATACACTGCTGTTGATATAATTTTTAACTATATATATATATATATATATATATATATTTTTTTTTTTTTTTTCAGCAAGGATGCACAAAAGTCACAGTAAAGACATTTATAATGTTACAAAAGATTTCTATTTTAAATAACTTGATAATATTTCTTTTGAAATAATCCTAAAAAAAGTGTTTTCAAAACTGATAATAATACATGTTTCTTGAGCAGCAAATCATCATATTAGAATGATTTCTGAAGGATCATGTGACACTGAAGACTAGAGTAATGATGCTGAAAATTCAGCTTTACCACCACAGGAATAAATTACATTTTAAAATACATAAAAATAGAAAAGTTACTTTAAATTGTAATAATATTTCACAATATTATAGTTTTTGCTGTATTTTTTATTAAATATATGCAGCCTTGGTGAGCATAAGAGACTTCTAAAACTTTTTTTTTTTTTTTTAGCTCCAAAGTCCCAAAACCTATGAATGGTACTGTGCATCCAAGAATATATTTTGCCAATGGGGAAAGAAATTGAATTTGATTCAAGATATAAATCTAGCTTGTTTTGAGGGTGTTTATATCATTGTACTGGAAAACAAGACAAATGAATTGCAAAAACCAATAATAGTATCCAGCACACCACCAAAATAAGGTTTCAGAATCTGCAGTAATTAAAATCTGAACATACCCTGATGTAAAAATCTCCATTGTCATCTCCAGAACGGATGCGGAAGGTGTTATAGGCTCCAGGGTAGACGCTGGTGGCCTGGATCTGAAAGATATCTGAGGGGACGGAGCGCTCGGATGTGATGCTCATGTAGCGATGCACAATGGAGTAGGGCATGTCTCGACAGCTGGGCTTTGTGACAGGACACATACAGCGACTGCAATGAAGAGAGACAATTATATCAGATTGACTGTAAAAGGTTTCAGCACTAAACGAAAGTGAACTGAATAGATTTGAACTGATCTGCACTAAAATGAATCAACAAAATTGTACAGGATTGGACTGATTTAGACTGAATATATACTAAAAATAGTATTGTTTTTACTCACTAGGTCAGGTTTTGGCATGACTAATGACTGTGTTAGCCACAACTGTACCAAATTATAGAAGAATGTGTACCATATGTCCAGCAAATTGGCTTAAAATTTTGGATGCCATCCATCGAACCGGAAATTTCTTCAGAAATGCCCGACCACCTGTTTTTCATTAAAAGCTTGTGGAACTTTGCAGATTATTTTGAGACCTGTTCAGAGGCACAAACTCAAGAACTGGCCTGAGATATGGAAAAATAAACTGGGTGATTTGAGAAACCATGTTAGGTATGTCCCAAATAGGCAGTAATGAAGAACAATGGACAATTAATGAAGAGGAAAATCTCTCCGAAGTTCCAGTGCGTGAACTGAACTGCAAGTGCTTGTGGTAATACCAAATTGTTAACTTACTTTTCAGACACTTGTACATAGGGTTCCTGACAGCTTTTGGTGTCAACACATTTGTGACCTCCATGAATGTTCACACAAGTCTGTCCATCAGAGCACTGATGAGCTCCTGTCTCACATTCGTTTATGTCTAGATTGAAAGAAAAATTGGGGAAAATAATGTTTCTTTTATCCTATGAGTGAATTGGGAAGCAAAGCGTTTAACGAGAGCGTTAAATTGAGGCGAACCTTGGCAGAGGCGTGTGCCCAAGAGCTGATAGCCATCAGGACAGACACAGGAGAACTTGCCGTGTTCATTAACACACTGATACTGGCACAGGTAACTGGAGTAGCTGCACTCGTCTATGTCTGTAGACAGAAGGAATTTGATCAGTTGCTCCAGTTGTAAGTTGCATAAATATTTTTCACAAATATGTGTATTTATTTTGGTTTATGTTTGCTCCCAGCTTACCGTTGCAGGCAAAGCCATCCGGCCCGAGCTCATAACCCTGCTCACATCGACAGAGGAACGTCCCGTACGTGTTATAACACCTCTGACTGCAGGGGGCCCCCATGCCACACTCATCAACATCTGAGTGCAACAGAATGACAATACGGGATCATATGTGAAAACATTCATCGCAAGGCAAGCAGTGAAGAATTGCAGTCACTAAAAAAGGCAATCGGATAATTAAGAAAAGAAATACTTTCTGAGGTGGACTGGCCATTTTTGTCTAATAATTTTAAGTGGCTGAGCAAATCAAATCTCAGTTCATAATCGTTTGTTTTAGGGATACCCTAAAGGAAGGAAATGTTCTGTTTAATTTTGATGCACCCAATGAGATTTTATTAAGTCAAAATTGACCCTATTTACTGATGCTTAATGCACACAGTAACACGTCTTGCGTTGGTAATGGGGGAATAGCTCGCCAACGTGAATTGCAGCAGAAGAAAGTATAGTAGAAACTTAAGAGGAGGTTGGCATTTCACCGTTTGTATTTTATTCACTACTTCACCAGGAAAACTCCTACAAGCTGTCTTCTATAAGCATTCAGCTGTCAAGTGTTACTTAAACAAAAGTAGTTCATAAGCAACACAAATAAAATGTATCATCCGATTCCCGCACACATGTGAGGCTCGAGGCACATGCTATTAGCAAACTGTACATTCCCATCACCCGGGAGGAGAAAAAAAGGTGAAAGGCTTTGTTCCACATCCTATTCTCCTCGTTACAACATTATTCTACAGAAATGTAGACGAAAATGTAGGGCATTTTATTCTACAGGCAAAAAATATTAATCATAATATCACCATAATAATTTGAAATTAAAAGACTTAATCAACATGATAAAAGTGTAATAGAAACAAAGTAAAAATAAAAAAACTTTCATTTTCTACTGAAGTTTGGCCTCTCAGGCTATTTGGATACTATAAAATAGCAAAATGGCTATTTTGACATTGTTTTAGCAAACTGGCATGACTCAATTCTGGGCCAATCAACTGGATAAATTAAAGTCACGTTCTGCTTTTTTTTTTCTGCTTGTTTCATTTGGAAATGCATCCAATAAAGTGCTGGAAACAGCTGTTCACACTGACTTTAATGACTCAATTCTTCGTTTTCCTCCATGCACAAAGTGCTCTTTTACTGGTTTATATTTTGGCTCTTACTTAAAGAAAATGAGGTGTAGGATGCAGTTGTGTAAGCACGTGGGTTTGGATTCTGAGTGCTGTGTGTGTGTGTGTGTGTGTGTGTGTGTGTGTGTGTGTGTGTGTGTGTGTGTGTGTGTGTGTGTGTGTGTGTGTGTGTGTGTGTGGGGTGGGTTGTCCTATGACTCAGGGTATGGCAAAACGGGGCGTGGGAGTAAGCGTGTGGGTTGGCTTACCAATACAGGAGCGATTGTTGCCAGCCAGCTGGAAACCAGGCTCACACTGGCAGGAGAATGAGCCAGGGACATTAACACAGCGATGTTGGCAATAGCGGTACCGGCACTCGTCAATGTCTGAAAAGTATGAAAACATTAAATTAGATTACAAATAAAAAGAATTATATTCCTCATTGGTATGATTGGACAGATAATGACAGATCACCTCTCCATTTTATGTGAGTTAAGGCACACTTCACTCAAACAGAACAACTTACTAAATTGAACTGATTATATAAATATGTGTGGATACAAAATTCCTAAGTTTCCAAAGTATTTTAAAGTTAATATTTATAGATATTTTTAAATATTAAATATCAAGATAATATTTAGATAATAATATATACCAAATTAAGATCATATATCTCTTAATTTGTCAAGCTAGTAATAACATTTGAGGTACTGGAACCTCACATCAATTTTTTTGTATGGCTTCAGAAGACTTGCAATGTACACAAGCCATATGTAAAACAGAACTTATTGTGCAAATAATACACTTTAAAAGATTATGCTTGTGTACAGTCGAATGTATGTCTAAAATATACTTAAATGTCATTTTTATTGAAACTTTTATGTAATGCATTTACATATGATTATAATTACACATTTAGAATTATGAAGTTACAATTTAGTAAATTTAAAGTATAATAACTATCATTAGTAACAACTAGAAAATGTATCAAGTACTTCATGTGTGCTTTAATACGTTAGTCGACACACCAAAATAAGTGTAATTAAAAAATAATTATTAAGTTTTGAAATACTCTACAAGTCCACATTCAGGACAGTGAAGCAAACTTATTTTTCACAATGTGAAGGCTTGGAATGACATGAGTATGAATAAATAAAGACATATCTTTGTGATTTGCTTTTTTTGGAGACGTGAACTCTGTTGTCTTATTGCTACAGAATTAGACAGGCGTTTCATTTCTCACCGATGCATTCTGTGCCCACTTTGCGATACCCATCTGGACACTGGCAGGAGAAGGAGCCTTCTGTATTGAAACACTGCTGACTGGGCTGGCAGTCGTGACTGTCCCGTTCACACTCATCCACATCTGTTTTTGTGAGACAATAATGAAAATTTATTGTGGACACATCTCTGGTTCAGTTTTTATCTTTTCTTTGTCTTCTCAGTTTATGGCATTGGAGCTAGCATAACTCTGGAATGTAGTTATTGCAGCATTTATTGGTTTACTGCTCATGGGAAGTGAAAACTACACTGCGGTCTTGAGTAACATTATCTGTATTTGCTTCCTCTTGACGATAGACGACAGCTGGGATGCCTCAGTCTTAGTAAATTCTTCGGCCCCCTGCAGACCAGCCACCTGCCAAGACTTCAGCATGACTCGCATAGTTGTAGGGGCGCAAAAACTAGCTGACCACTTCCCCTGACCACCTGTTTCTGCCTGAGTCATTCAAGCGCTAACAGTCAAAACTAAAACATTGCATGCAATAACCCCCACCACAACCATCCCATTCACATAACTGATTTTGACCTGGACACACATGACTCTCTACAAAGGCATGCTACTGATTACAAGAGCTGATTCCCGCACACTCACCTGACATCTGTTCTGAAAACACACACTCGTTTTCACACACTCACCCACGCAGCTGTCTCCCTGGGGCTCAAAACCTGAAGGGCACAGGTTGAATGACTCGCTGGCCATGTTCTCTAGGCTGGGATGGACCTGGTTGGGCGGATCAGGGGCGGGGATGACCGAGGCAGAGCGAGGAAGGCACAGGTACCCGCCATAGTGGTTGAAGCACTTCATCTCTCCCTTACAGGCCTCTGGGATTGTCTCACATTCATTTATATCTGCAGACAGGATAAGCAGGATATACAGTCTGTTTGAATGCCATGGGTTTACAAAACTGTTAAGAAGACTTAAACTACTATTGGAACAGTCATTTTTCAGAATGTCAAATTATATTAATTTAAAGATATAATAATATACACTACAGTTCAAACGTCTCTTATAATCATCAGGTTTTTGCATTTATTTGATACTGTAATATTGTGAAATATAATTGCAATTTAAAATGTTTTCTATTTTTAAGAAACTTAATATGGCTTAATAATATTTGATGAATAGAAAGTTAAAAATAAATATTGTGTACCATTATAAATGTCTTTACTGTCACATGTGATTAATTTAATATGTTCTTACTGAATAAAAGTAATAATTTATTTAAATATATATATATATATTTCTGACCCCAAACTTTTGAACGGAAGAGTATATTTTATATAAATACACATTGTATGTGTAATAACTAAGTAGGCTTATATATGACGTATATTACATATATCTATCATATCCAAAACTCTTAATCTGTGTGATTTAACTAAATGTTGTCTGTGCTTGATGATTTTCCAGGGTGTTGCAAATGAATGTTTTTTTTTATTATTATTATTATTATTATTTAAGTAAAGTGAACTTCTACAAATATCCGTAATCAGCATTGAACACAGCATGAAACTGAAAATGTTTTACCTTTGCAGTGCTGAGTCTGTGAATCCCAGTGATATCCATCTGTACATTCCTATAGAAAAACACATGAATTAGTTCATTAAACCTTATATAGGTGATCTATAAATCTAATAGTTACACAGTACAGTAACCTATGTGTAATGTAAGATATGAAGATGATATTAAATGATGTAACATAAGTTATGATATGAAGATTTATTTAGAGAGAGAAAGGAGGGAGAGAGACAGGGGAAGGTTTCGTTCCTCCTTACCGTGTAGGTGTCAGTTTCTGTGGGTGGCTGTGAAATAGCGCGACGGAGAAACACAGAGATGCACATACAAAAGACCAAAACACACCCGGGCCGCATCCTCACACACACCTTCAACAGGCTCTGATGAGCAGACACAAAAACACCTTCCAAGAGTGTTGAGAACAGACAGATGTGCACGCGCGCGCGCGCTGGTACAGTGATGATGCAGCGATAAAGTTCACTGAGGAACCTGTGGATGAGAAACAAACAGCTTGAGAAAACTTCAGAAACAAACTTTCAGGTTTGAACACATTTAAGTTATACCGCTGTATTAATCATAACTAAAAGTCAGAACGGATGTCTGTGTGATTTATTTCGGCTTTCTTTAGTATATCAGATTTTAATGTAATATCAGGACCTCTCATTTATCCAAGTGGTGCTGCTCACTCACTCAATGCACAGGACCGCTGAAATTGCTTGATAACCAGACTCCCTCTAGTGGTTGTATTAAAAATGCAACTTGATCCTAGTCTGTTTCGCTGTGGACAATGTGAGGTAGACATAAAGATTAAGACCTAGGCTCTTTACCTGTGCACAAAAGTAATGTTGCAATACTGTGGAACAATGATTGTATTAGATGATTTATACCATGGCACTGAATGTTGATCATGTTAATGTTATTTATACAGTACTCCAAGGTACTTCACAGAGTAGCCTACCAATAGCAATGGTACATGTGCTAAACAAAAAATAGACCTATTTAAATACTAAATGTTTAGTTTATTAAATACTAATAGCCTACTACTAAATAATTCAATATTCTTAATTATTATGAAATGAATATTTGTGTGCACTGTATTAGCATGTAGGCTAATGTTAATCTAGATTAATAAATGCTTCAAAAGCATTGTTTATTGTTAATTCATGACACCTAATGCATTAATAACGTAACCCCTTATTGTAAAATGTTCTTCATTCACACAACACAAGAAAAATCTAAATATTAACTGTAATTCTTTGAGGGGAGTGAAAAGTTGTTCAGTTTACACTGAGCAAAATATCACACAGACATTAAATGCAGCACTATTTTCCTGGGATTGTTTTCTGTAAATACACGCGTATTGACATTGTTTGCAGGACAGGTGTTGTATGGAAACGCAAAAGCTGCTCCAACATGACACAGAGCCCAACAGTAGCTCTTTGAGTTGTTGTGTGTGTTGTTGTTGTTGTTGTTGTTGTTGCTGTTTTTTCAGAGAGTCCAATCTAAAAGTATTTGTCATTTTGACTCAGTGTGACAAACCGCAAACCACTGGATGACGTGCAAATCTGCACGTTCTAGCTCAGCTGCGTCAGCCTCCAGATAGAATTGTTGTGCTTTTCCTCCCAAACCACAAGAAATGATTCAAGCGATTTACAGTAGACACCATACAAGAAACACTTGCGACTTCACACGCAAACACACTGAAATCCAAACACTCTCACGAATCCCTCGGCTGTGAATTATCCACTCCTATACTGACCTATACGTGCTATTATAGTTAAGTGGCATCCTGCTAAAATCTGGAATCAGGCTGTCTCTGTGGTGTTTCATCGGACTGGGAAAAACCTGAAATCAACCATCATAAACAAACTTGAGGCCAGCGAGAGCACGGTTCAGTCGCTTGGCCGGAGTGTGGGCAATGTGGAGGCGTGGGTAACATCGTCTGCCATGTTGTCTGAGTGGCACTTGACCTTCTGGAATGCCAGCGGAGAGGATGTGGGCACCACTCTGAATAACGGTCAGCCAGACACTCGCTGTTTTTCCCACAGTATCACATTCCCGGGAACCCCCCAAGGTTCACTGGTAAGGTCAAGTGATTACCCAGAATGCCCTTTTATAAGTCCCAGTCTCTGTTCTACTGTTTTTAGATTTATTTAATAATTTTCTTTGGCAGATAAGTCAGTATGGCTGCAAATTAAATGTGGAGCATTCCAGATGCACCGTGTGCTTTTAGATGGGAAGCAGCGCGTCTATTTGCTTAACATTTGCCGTGACTTTTGTAAAGTCTGCAGTGATTATACGACCGCCAATAACACAAGTAATAAAGAACGGACTTCATGAGCAGACCACTGCAGAGACCACACACATGTAATGACAAACGCTCTCCTCCTACCTCTCTCTCAACCTTATAAACTAGTCCAGTGTCATGTCTACGGTTAGCTCGGTGTGCTCAGCTGGACATTAAACTCCAAATCTGACATGGTGGCCAAAGCACTCATGTAGGGTCCCCAATTTGAAACCTTGCTGGTTGGTGCACTTATAATTTTATGAATACTACCTCCTTACCTCCCACCTGTGCAAACCTAAGTGGGTTTTTTATGTCAGGACCCCCATGGCCCCAGCAACACGCAGACTGTCAACAAAGACATCATAGAGACACATGTATTAGTTGTTTCTTAACTGATTTTCTTTAAGGCCAGTTCTCACAGGTGTCATTCTGGTCTTCTATCAGAGGAACCATAGATGCAGTTTATCTCATTGATTTATAATAATTAAACTGCAATCATTTTTTAAGCGACTCAAAAGTTTGTTTATTGCTACAGTGTTACTGTATACAGAGACCAAAGATCGTCTTAGGTTTTACGACAACTTGAAATCAGCCAAGTACACTACGGTTGTTTTTCAAAAGTTTGTTATGCTCACCAAGGCTGCATTTATTTGAAGAGCAAAATACAGTAAAAACAGTAATATTGTGAAATATTATTACAATTTAAAATAACTGTTTCAAATATAAAAAAAATTTAATGTATTTCTGTGATGACAAATCATTACACAGTGTCACATGATCCTTCAGAAATCATTCTAATATGGTGAAGAAACCAATGTTCAAAACAGGTGTGCTGCTTAATATTATTTTATTTTTTTTTACTTAGTAAGATTAATTAATTTTTGACTTTTGTAACATTATAAATGTTATTACTGTCACTTTTGATCAATTTAATGCATTCTTGTTGAATACAAGTATTAATTTCTTAAAAAAAATACCAATCTTACTGACCCTAAACTTTTGAATGATAGTTTGTACATTATACAACTTCTAGACTCTTTCTGGCCATCATCAGTGATGCTCACTACTTTCATGTTGCTTACTTTAGCAGTTCTGCCCTGAGATGACAAATGAATATTTCCAAAAATAGAGAACTAATGTGGCTATAACAGTCTGGCATATCCCGGCTCTCTGTCACACTCTCTGCTTTTAAATGAACGCTCAAGTCAGCATCCAGCCATATAAAATAAAACATCTAACATAAGTAATTAGCAGAAAACATAAACAAAAAGTATGCAACAGCAGTGGCCTATGTAAGTACAGTAAAGCAGTGTTCCCTGTTCTGATGTCACATAGGCATTTTATTGAGCCTTCGTTCTTATAATAACACCTGTGCTTCCAGAGAAGTTTAGAACGCTTTCAGATAAACACAAGTGTTACCACAAATTCCCCAACCTTTGTGTGTCCTCAGAAACCTTTGAGAGTCTGTGCGTAATAGTCCCATTCTGCTGTGTCTTTCACATCAAACCAGCTCGTACAAACAGACGGGAGTTAGTATGAATCAGCTTTTTGTCTTTAAAAATAGAAACATTATCTAAACAACGTCCCCCATTTTACGTTCACAGAGCTCGAGTAACAACATACAGTCAATGGCATTAGTCTGGTTGTGAAACAGTGCTTGGAAAAGCGATTGGAAAGTTTTGCAACACTTCAGACATGTAGAGATGTGTAAAACCATCATGATGGTTGAGTAATAAATGCTGAGGAAAATACAACACTATGTATGAGCATGGAAAGTTGGAAGATACGAGATGATACAATATGGTAGGAGATGAGGAATCTGCTGAATAATGTGATTGATTGTTCGTTCTATAGAGCGCAGTGTGGTGTCTGTAGTCGTGGAGAGTGAGCGTGACGTGTGCAGCCCTTCAAACAGCCTGGAGCAACCCGGCTAGTTGAAATTTTCCTTAGTCTGCCCTTAATCGCTTTCTCCCTGTGCCCCACTGTCTGTGGCATAACTTCAGTTCAGCCTGACATTTCTGCTTTTAGATGAGCAGATCCACAATGCCCAAAGACTCCATGCAAACAACAGCTATTGGAGTACAGTGCAAGATGACATAATATTACAGTGCAATTTTAGATTTTCTTTCGTAAACATGCTATACTCACAGGCCTGTCTTTCTTTCTTTCTTTCTTCCTGCTGTGTTCTTGAATTCAGTGGTTTATCTTCTTTTGTTTCCGGTGGATCCCTCTCTTGCTTGTCTCTGTGCAGTGGTGGCACGTCTTCTCCTCTATCCTCACTCCTCAGCCTGATAGAGTGAGTGTGGAGACGGACAGCTGGACTGTGAATGTATGCAAGGGAGGGAAAGACGGAAGAGAGGAGAGAGGGACGGCCCATTCCGACCCCCATACAGCCCCCCTGCACGGCCATCCTCCGCCCCCTGTGCCCCCCTCGTCTGACCCCCCAGGATGAAAATTCCTGGTCTGCGGCCCAAATTCCAAAATTCCAAATGTGTCCAGCTCAACGACAGAAAAAACAGCATACAGATTCACACACACATGCAGCCAACCCCCCTCCATACACACATATGAACCAGCCCCCGTGCGCGCGCACACACACACACACACACACACACACACACAAAAGCAAAGACCCCACCTGGTTTCATTTAAACTCGCCCCCCACAGCCTATAACTTTCTTTCTCTCTTTTCCCCTCCACCTCAAGTCACCCTTCATCTCTCCCATCTTTTTCGGTCTCTCGCTCTCTCTATTCCTTTCATTCGGCTGGATATTTATAGCTTGGGAGAAGCTAGTGGAATGTAGACAAAAATTGGAGAGCAAACTAGAAAGAGAGAGAGACAGAGGAGGCAAGGGTAGAGTGAAAGAAGGGAGGATAGGACACACGTCTTACTTGGAAAAGTTGGTTGGTTTTTTTGCAGTCTAAATATTGAAACTGGAGGTGCTCGCAGGCTGATATTACTAGAAATGAGAGGCAATGGAAACACTTTTACTTTTACTTCACTTTAAAAATTTGAGATTGTGGCTTGAAGACCAGATCTAATCCACTCTTTAACATCATTTCTCTTCTGGGAAAACCAACAAAAATATTGATGACTCATCCTGCACTACACAAATTTTTGTCTAATCAAAAGCTCACTAAAAAAAAGCAACAAGTTCCAAAGAAGTCTAAGTTATTTCTAACTACATAAACAGAATTCTGCCAAATGTATTCAAACACGCTTGTCTGAACTAAGAATTGTAATATCTTTGAAATATTGCTGCTGCTGCTGTTAAATGATTATTAATTTGCTATTTGACGACTTACATTTTTTTGTTTTGTCATTATGAATTGTGTTGTGATGTTAAGAGCTCCTCTTTTTAGGTTTATGTGTCAAGTGTTGAGGTCTTTGTATATAGTATACAACCTTTTAAAACTTAGATATCTTTGGTTTATAAGGTGAATACCTAAACCTGTAGTTGCCTTCACAAATGTATTGGCAGAATGAGGCATTTTAATAAACAAATTCCAAATATGGGCAAAACAAAGAATCACTAAGAAAACTTGAAAACAAAAAAAATATATAAATACATTGGTGCCTGTTCTCAACAGTTCTTTTTTTACAGTCTAGAATGAGAATGTCCTGCCCACTAATACTAATAATTTCGATAATAATAAATATTGCTGGATTCAGAAAAGCATACTTAATTTGGCAGAAATAGTAAGAATGGTATGTTAGTAGATATACAATATATTTGTATTTATACAAGCATGTAGACATTGACCAAACTCCGTTGTCAAGTCACGAAATCAGTTGATGTTGGAGGCATTGCATTCAAGCTTTATCAAATTATACAAAGAAATAAACATTGTTTTGCTCTGCAAATGACAAAATGGCAAACAAATCTGTTTGCCATTACTCTTGTACCAGAAAAACCCTCTAGAGTAATGTGGTAGGGCTGACAGCTGTCATTACACACCATTATTGCAAAAACACACACGTACACTGTGCCACCAAGACCTGACAAATTGTGGCCCCCTACTGCTTTCCCACCCCCCAATGGGCCCACACACAGACCTCACACCCATCAGTGCGCCATGCGCCCACTTATTCTGGTCAAGCCAGAGGGGTCAGGAGTTTAAGGACCATAAGGGCTCAAGCCACAACATCCTTTGGACTGTTTGCATGTTAATTATCATTAGGACCCCCAAATTATGTCAGTCAAATCAAGTATGTTCAGGGCATAATTTTGTTCCATCCATCACTACCAAATACACCATTTTTTTCAGAGGGTTTGCTAAAAGGGAAACCCACAAAGCAGAGTTAATGAAAACACAATGCAGACAGTGTCTGTGGAAATCATGCTGTGTTTATTTACAAGTCATACAGTTCTGGAGGCCAAGGGGTGAAAGAATGAAACAGGGATAGAGGGAGAGGGAGGTGAAGACATGGACAGATGGTAGGGGGGGTTGGGTATATTTGAGAAAAGATTAAAGAAAGATGATGATAGACAGGAGATATTAAACACCAGGCCATAAATTCATCAGATGCTAGACTGAGTTATCATGAAGAGAGAGAATGTGTAAATGAAGATTCTTTACTCATGGTACATTTTAAGGATGCAACTTTTGATAACTCCCATGTACCTGGTCCAGACAGAATGATGCCTGAGGAAAAAATTGGAGAGAGAGATTTAAAAATGTGTCATAACATACACTTTTTATCTATTTGGTTGTTTTAGTTAATACATTCAAAATGTTCAAAAGTTTGAGGTCAGTATGATTTTTTTTTTTTTTTTTTAAGAAATCAAAACTTTTTTTGGGCAAGGATGCATTACAATTATCAAAAGACTTTTACAATGTTACAAGAAAAAAAATCGGTTTTTAATAAATGCTCTTCTTTTGAAGTTTCTATTCATCAAAGTATCCTAAATAATCACAGTTTCTATAAAAAAATAGGCAGCACAACTGTTTTCAACAATGATAATAATAATACATGTTTTATTATTAAGTAAATCATCATATTAGACTGATTTCTAAAGGATCGTGTGTCACTGAAGACTAGAGTAATGATGCTGAAAATTCAGCTTTGCCATCACAAGAAAAAGATCAATTAAAATATATGAAAACAGTTATTTTAAATTGTAATAATATTTCATAATATTACTGTTTTACTGTATTTTTGATCAAATAACTGCAGCCTTGGTGAGCATGAGAAAACATTTGAACGGTAGTGTAGTTCAGGATAAATACATATTTTCCAAGTGATTTGGTTTGAATAAACATAAAAACACATTCCACAGTGGTTAAACCACATAAATGACTGGACAGGAAACAAAGGTGACTACAGATAAAGCAATGTTCATTTGATAGAGTGACCCCCACTGGTTGCAAAGAGAATTTCCCCTGAACTAAGACCTCCATATAAAGCAATTGTCCAGAAAAATACCAAAAGAAAATATACAACAGCCATAGTGACACTTACTTGAAGGTGTCAAGGATATGTGCCGAGTTCGTATAATGAGTAAGGTAGAGGTTCACATCTACTGATGTCCATTTGTCTGATCTGCAAGGTTCAATAAACTGTGAAGAGAAAAAAGAATAAATGCTTTGTGAAAAATTTGAGTGCTTCAGACCTGATAGATGCTATTATTAAGTTTTAAAAAAGTACCTTCTCAACAAGGTCAATGAAGAAATCGCGGACATCTTTTGCGTTGATTAATTTGGCAGCGATATTCACAAGGCCTCTTGAGAGATTCTACAGCAGAAGACATTTTGAAATCAAAAATCATGTAGTAAAGCATTTATTTCACAAGAAACACATGACCAACTCTCTTACCTTAAAATTGGCTTCCATCTCGATGAAGACATTAGTTTTACCCCGCAGAGCAGTGCACACTAAACTGAGTGGATGAGAGGTTTCATTATTCAGATGGCTGAGACAGAGGGAGTAACCATGAACCATTTGGACATTTACAACAGCCCTCCTTAGACTCCATTCTAATCTCTATTCTCCCCATCCAAATCACTCACTCACTCACTCACACACAGTGCTGAACACACACCTTTTGTGTTGGTCTAAGAGATCCTTGTCTGTGATTAGAATTTTGAGGTCTTTGAGGTCTTGAAGGAATTCCTTATCCAGATCTACATCCATGTCCTCCATCATGTTATCTAACGGTAAGAGATCGTGGATTTTGAAAGTACAAACAGACAAAAAAGGAGATCATTTCATCTATGTGTTTTTTCTAAACTACACAAGTGATCAGACAGAAGATGTCCATTAATAACCTTAGATTAGATGCTCAAGAACATACAGATGAAAAATTAAACATTAGGACATTTACGTAAGGGAAAATGTGCATCAGCTAGGCTTTATCGCAAAAAATTCGCTATATCAAACAACAAAAGACAAAAAGAAAATCACTCACTGCTCTTGACTGAATCATTTTTGTAGATTAATCTATATTCAGTTCATACAGTGAAGACTATACAGTGTTGTTTTGCATTTGATTATTCAATTTCTGTGTTACTTCCTACTTGAAAAACTTAAAAGCACTGTTTATTTCATTCATAATTTGTTTATTTGTTCTTATTGTATTACTGACTGTTCACTTTTCTTTAAAATCAAGCTTTTAATGCTGTTTATATGTCTATGATGTGTTTTTAATATGCTTTAAGGCAAACCATGTGGAAATTCATAAGTCAACACCATCGCTGAGTATTTTCTCTTTGAAACTGCAGTGAACCAAGGACAGTCTCAAAAACGCAGTTTGAAATCGCTGGCGTTTCTGACGTCACAAACTACCATGTAACCAAAAAAAACTTTTAAATATGTAATTTTGGTGATCAAAGATGAGTTTTAAGTTTTAAAATGATTGACTACAGGGGGACGTTAAACATGTTTGAACTTTATATTAGTTATACTAGTAGTTTTTGCAGTGGTATCGAAATTGGAAATGAGATTGTGAAATTTCAAATATTGCAGTTGACTGTGTAACTGGTCTTACCAACAGCTCCTAGAGTCCAGTTGTTGATGAGCTGCCCAGCACAGAAGGCAAAGTCCTGGAAGGTTAGATACAGCAACTTTTTCTTCCCCGTCTCAAAACGATTATTGGCAAAGAACACTATTGCAGCATAGTCTCTGGAGGAGGAATTGGCAAGATCGTTTAGCAAGAGAAGGTGAAAAAGCACCAAATCAGCACTGAAGCAACTGTTCATGGGATGAATATATCACTCAACATTTACCAATACATGTTTAAGATCAAGTGTATCTGTTAACATTATTTACATGAAAACCAACATTAACATTATGCATTAACTAATGTTAACAAATGAAACCTTATTGTAATGTGTTCCCAAAACTTCAAGGAATAGATCTAAGCAGAGTAATTTAAGCAAATGTTCATTTCTTTCTCACCTCGCTAATTGATCGGGTAACAGAAAGTGCTGCCGTATGTTTTCCACAAGGGGGCCCTTGAGTTCTTCCACCACTTTGAACACTCGCTTGAAGTTGTCAAACTATATTTGAGGAGATAAATATAATCATTTAATTCCCAAAAGGGTCTTGGAAAAGCATCCAAACATAAATCATATCAATGAGAGAGATATAGTTTCAAACAGAGTAGTTCAGCCCACCTGTCTTCTGCAGCTCTTCAGCGTAATGCCTGTCTTTGTGCTGACATCATCAAGGTCTTTTTTTGTTCCCTTGGAGAGTTTTTTTCCCAGGACCTCTCGAACAAACAAATCATCAAAAGCATAATACCTAGAAGAAAATGTGAATGAATGTAGTTTAAACTCTAAATAAATAAATAAACTATTTCAATTGGCAAGACACAAATCAGTGCATACCGTTCAATGAGCATGGCTTGTCGGTCTGGCGGTATCTGAAACAGAAGCTGATTGGCTAGTTTAGCTGGGTGGTGTAAAAGTCTCTCGCACATCTGGAAAGTTCTGTACTGGTCCATGGTGTCACTGAGCAGCACCTCTGCACTCACCTCACACTCCTCCATTACACCTCCTTCTATCCGCACCGTCACTGCATCATTCACTATGAAGACAACCACATTGTTATAAATATAACATCAATTTCTAAGCAGGTATTACAGTAGTTCATAGTCTCATGCACTATACTTTACCTGTATATCCATTCAACCACAGTTGATACACCTCTTTGTCCATAATGGTGGTGTTTCCAACAAATACATCCAGCTCCACAGACATCTTGACATCGGCAATGTATGTTTAAGCTGTACAGAGACACATGGTCATGGTAAGTTAATACCAAACGGATGCTTTAAACATCCAGTGACTTTGAGTTGCAAGGATAGTCTCACTATTTGGCACTTTTTGCAAGTCAAGAACAAGACTTAGCTACAGTAACCGAAGTATTTAACACACCACACATCTCAGACATGCTACATGACGTATTTTCCAAATATCCTAAGTGGACTTACCAGACACTCAAGCGTATTAACGCGACGGCTGGTTTTTAATCACATTCAGATATCACAACATTAGGTTTCTTTTTTGAATGTCTAAGTTAGTTCCTTTCAAAATTGACTCGCTCGAAAACATAAGCGTATCGGATACGTACGTAGAAATAATTATCACGAGTCGATTATGCATTGGTAACCATCACAGTTATGTTTACCAAACACAAACTGTCAAATCGATCGACTTCGCTTCATCCATAGCAACAACACACCGTTATGATTACTTCCGGGTGTGCGCCGCATTCGTTTTACGTCACATTCACGTGACTGTAGTTTCGGGTAGTGAGTGTTCGGGTATCACAACCTATGATCACAACAACCGTCAACTGAACTGGTCTTATAGTCAAATAGTGATATTTGTGACTTAAATAGGAACACTGAAACTTTGAAGTTAAAAAATATAGATGTCAGGAGGAGTAAAAAGAGATTTTGCTACATTGAATAGATCCTATTAAAGGACTATCCTGCAATTTGATTGTTAAAATGGAATGCGTGGTTTAAAAGAATCCATCATGGTGATAGTGGTAGCTTTCTAATAACAAGAGCTTTAATTTCAGGTAGAGGTAACCTAGATAACCAAGAAAAGGTTACTGACATCACAATTCTGGTCTATGATGCCCTTGAGCCATTTATAAAGGGAAATGTCCCTGCCCTAGCATAGGCAAAGCATCTGTGTGGTAAACAAAGTAACCAAATTAAAACGTTCACATTCCCTAGTTCACCAAAATCCCTCAACATTTTAAAATGTATTTTGAATCGTAAATTGACAGGGAAATAAAATTTATAAGATGATTTTATATGAGAACATGATCTGATTTATTATTATAATGAAATACCAGACTCAGAGACAGGATTATCATCAAACAGGTATTTATTGGACAGATAAAACGCACAGATGAAATAGCGAGGTGAATAAAGAGTCATCGATGATTGATAATAGTGAATAACAAAGTAATTTCCTTTTACCAGGTAGCTTGGGAGGAGACTATGACCGGTGATTGGAGGAGACTGAAGAGCACACACTTCGTGGATGGTTGGAACAGGTTTGGAAACAAATAGTAAAAACACACATTTTTAAAACAGGAGTGCTTAGTTTCAAATCGTTTCTTACATTTCCAAGAAGAAGATTAGACTGACAAAGACTTATTCTCTGCTTTCAATATGTTTCCAAGTAGCCTATAACCATTCCATCATTACCAGCTAATTATTGGATATTTCATTACAATAATGTTAAATATGTATAGGCTACTTTTTAATCCCCTGCACAGCAGTTTAGGCAACATAAATCTAAATGTTTTCCTTGCACCCAAACTGCAATTAATTAACTGAATCCACCAAAGGAGCGCAAGCGTGTTTTTTGACATGTCCTTATTATTCTGCACCTCTCCCCTATTGTCTTGCATGCCTTTGTTCACCCCTCCCGCTCGTTTATCCGAAAGTGTGGCCTGTTTCCATTCTCACTCCAGCAACCCCCCTCTCACCCCTGGCCCTGGTTAACACCCACATTGTTATGTCCTCGTGCGAGCAATTGTGCTGGAGAGCAGGGAGGAAGGATGTGGCTAAATACCATGGCTTAAAGTAGAGAAAAAGCTTTTGTCACCCTTTCCGTTAGTTTTGTGTGTGTCCCGTGTGTATGCAGTCTCATCGCCGCAGTGGGAAGACCTCATCCAGAGATATTTCAACATAAACTTGTATTAATAGCCTTTAAAATACAGTATATCTTCAGTGGTAGGAGTATCATGAAGCTTTAGACATTAGAAACAGCTGTGAGAGTGAAACTCTCACTAGCCAGGATACAGTGCAGATTTTACGGTAAGGGAAGAGGGGAGGGGGTGAAGAGAACAGGGGGAGGAGAGGAGGAGATGAGGGAAGACATCACTGCCTCCAACCACCACCACCGCCAAAGGAAACACTGTAATCTCAAGGAACATCTCAGCGAATTCCTCAGGAATCACCACGAAGTAAACCCGCAGGCTGCCGCTGTACATTTCAACCTCGTTGATTCGGATTATCCGGCATAGTTTTTGGTAAAAACCGACCAATCGCATGCAGCACTAGTGTAACCAGCCTGTCCTACATTTTGACTCTGATTTATTTATTTATTTTTCATATTTATAACGCGTTTTATGAACGCTAGCGATTGGATGACTTGCCTATTTAGACAGTAAATAATAACGTTGTTATGCCGTGGATTGCACTGGAATGAGTGGAAGTTAGGGCGGACAGAGAGAGAGAGAGTGAGAGAGAGAGAGAGACGGATGCGGACGGACATTGTGATCCCTGATAATGCAGAAGAGAAGAGATGCTCCACGGGGATTATTTTAAACCTCTCTGTTGACCTCTTATCCCATCCCGAGGAGCAGGAACAAACGCGATTGAGCTTCAGTGCTTCCCAGAAGCCAAATACTGAGAAATTAATGCTGCCAAATACGATTTAAAACACCGAGGAGAGAGAGGTAACGTTAGGCCTGTTCAGTGTGTTTCAATCGGGATGAGCTTGTTGTTTTAATCGTTAAACATGGCCAAAGACAAGCCTGTTTGCATATAAGAACTGTGATTTTCCCTTATTGTAGGTTATAAATATCGGACCGAAGAGGAAATGGCCGTTTTCTTCGTGCCTGGGTGAGGAATGTTGCGAATCGATTCATTTACAGTGACTGACATCTCATGTGCCTCGTAAGACTTATTTTGTAGTTTAACCGCTGTAATATCAATTGATGGTGAATTTGTGTACAAAATGGGGAGCGACAGTGAAATATTGAACCGGGAGCTGTCAAAGATGTCCGATGAAGACTTGCTGACTTGTTCTAAGGAAGAGCTGGTGAATCGACTCCGCAAAGAAGAATCGGATAAGATGTCCGCTCTCATACAGCGCGGCCGATTAATAAAGGAGGTCAATAAACAACTGCAGGGACATCTGCTTGAAATCAGGGAACTCAAAGTCATCAACCAGCGGCTGCAAGAGGAGAACCAGGAACTTAGGGATTTATGCTGCTTTCTGGACGACGACCGTCTGAAAGTGAAGAAGCTCGCGCGTGAGTGGCAACTATTCGGCCATCACGCGGCCAAAGTGATGCGCGAGGACCTCGGCGGATACCTCAAGAAACTCGCCGACCTGGAGCGGATGCAGGACGGTCTGGTTAAGGAGAATCTGGATCTGAAGGAACTTTGTTTGGTGCTTGAGGAAGAGTGCGTGAGCAGAAGTGATTCCAGCCCGGGTGGCTCCACGGATCTCAACATACCGTGTATGGTGGCCCGGGACGTGGGTGACGGGAGCTCCAGCACCGGGAGTGTTGGCAGTCCAGACCAGCTGCACTTGGTGTGTTCACCAGATGACTGAAGGAGAGGAGCAGAGCCATATTACTTAACCCTCTCTCTTGATGCTGAGACAGACTTTTTGTCTACAAAAGTAGTTTACATTTTCTGGCAATGACATCTCAGATTTCAGTGAAAAAAACAGACCAGGACTTCAGTAGGCTAGTTTACTCATGGCCTTTTGATGCCATAAGTACAGTTTCTCTATATTTCATTGATTAACATTTTATAGTTGGCAGACCTTTAAAACTTGAGGGAAATTATTGGGTGCCAGGCAAAATAGGATTATTTTTAAGCTTTAAAGTGACAGCCTTTTCTTTCAAAACCTGCTGGAAAATCCATCTTTAAGAAATAGTTTACACTAAAATGCAAAATCTGTGTTCATTTACTCACCCTCATGTCATTCCAAACCTGTAGACTGTCTTTCTTCTGCAGAACACAAATGAAGATATTGTGAAGATATTTAATTTGAAGAACTGCTTTTATCCATAAAATAAAACTCATAGTTGTCCAAAACAGAATTGGACCCCATTGACTTTTATTGCACAGGCTTCACAAACTGGAGGTTTGTGAGGGAACTGCAAGGGGTTCATGAGTGGGTGAAAAGCTAATAATTAAATTATAAAAAAAAGACTAAATAGAAAAATATTTTAGGGCAAAGTTTTTAACCTGACAAAAATGTTTGGGAATCCCTATGTTTGGACAGAAACATAAGCATTTTCTTAATATCTTCTTTTGTTTTCTGCAGAAGAAAGAAAGTCATACAGGTATGGAATGAATGAGAGTAGCCTAAATCATCACTTTCCCCTTAAGCTGTGTTTCTGAACATGGTGGCCGGTTTCTTGCTGGTCTAAGCTAGTCGAAAACCATCTGGACCACCTTAAAATGATATGACAAACTGGTCTAATTCTGGTCTAAGACGGCCTACCGGCTTGAACTTTCTAGAACCCATCCACCATGTTTCAAAATCTTTAAATTTTCCTGCAGGCCTATTTATCGTATTAGTAGCATTATTTGAATGTATGTTTTTCCAAGTGTTGCTGGAATGTTTCCTCTCATCTCTTACAGGGGTTGTAGATAGGGGCAAATTAGGGTTTAGTTTTGGGGTTGACATTTTAAACAACATTGGGAGAAACTGCTAACTTTTACCAGGTTTTACTGTGCACTGATCTGTTCACGGGCTGATGTTTCTCCTACGATGCACTATGACAGGGCTGCAATGAATCTTCAATCTTTAGAGATTCACATTTTTACTGATTAGAGCCATATAATATAGTGATCTGTTTGAGATCATTTACAAAAAGCACTGAATCATTTTCAACAATGGAGAGGAACTGGTAGTATCAAATGATTGTGCAAAGCAAAGCCTCCATTGTAAGCAGATCAGATTTTTTGTGAAATAATATGGCTATTGTGGTTTCGCTATTGCGGAGGCCCAGGAATGATTCACTGGAAATGCACATGTTACTAGACCACTTTTCTACAGTATGAGATTGTTATTTCTTGTTTATTTTGAACTGGACAGTATAATTCACTAGATGTAGTGACGTGTGCTCCACTAAACAGTGTTACTGTGCTCTGCACTGAATCCAAAATGAACTTTTTTTTTGCATTAACCCCACTTTAACCATAGCTGTACTGTACAAAGCTTTTTGTGTTCAGTTGTTGCTTTGACAAGACTTTAATTAATACATGCTGAATTGACACTGATGTTTCGAGGGGAAAACATTGAAAGAAATGTAGTTTTAAAATTATTGTGCTATATATTGTTATTATTATAGTCATTTTTGTTATATTTGCTGCATTCTACTACAAGACCCCTCCTATCTAGGATTGTTCTGTTGTACATGTTTTTATTCCAAATATATGATCAGTATTATTTCAATGACTTCAGTTTATAGCTACAAGACCCAGCTCTCTGATTGATTAGCATTGCTTTGTTTCAGGCTATGCTCATAGTAATTGAGATAGCTTTAAATACACTTGACTGACACACCATGTTCTGTTCTGATCTTTTTTTCCTCATACTTTCACTTTCCATTAAAAAAAAAAAAAAAAAACATATAATGAAATTTTCCCAGTCATGGCTTAACGAGGCCGTAGTCATGCTGTAGCTCAGGCCTTAATTTATTGATGTTTCACTGTTTTATTTTTGGCATGCTGTTTGCACAGCAGCACCGGAGCCAGAAATACTTTCACTGTGACTGGCATACAGAGGTCCTTTCAGCAGAACATGTGCTCGCCGGTTCATTCAGTACAAACTCTTCATTATCTCAATCATATGTTCTCATGTCGCCTCTAAGTGACTCACTTGAAATCCGAGCGATAACAGAGGACGCAGTGTGGAGGAAATAGGGTCGCCATGTTTATTTAATATGCTCTCTGTATATTTATAATGTTTTTGGCTCTTTTACCTCATACGCGCTTTTACTTTGTCACTTTTGTTTATCCAGACTATTCATCTTTAATTGTTTTTAATGTATTTTCCATCTTTTTGTCACCATAGGCTATTAATTGCACTCTTAAAAATAAAGGTTCTTAATTGTTCCATGAGGAAACTTTAACATCAATTGAATCTTTCCATTGCACTAAAGGTCCGTTAATAGTGGAAAAGGGTTCTTCAGATTTTTTTAAACATTTTTCACACTTAGAAGAGAGAACAAAAAATTCTTCTTCTATGGATGTGAAAACCCCCTTTTTAATTGTGATAATTTTTTATTTTAATAATCCTCGCACACTTGTCATGCAAAGCACATGATTTTTTTTTTCATAAGCACAAGCATGCAGATGACACGAAAAAATAAAACACAGAAAGTTTGTCCTGAGTAGAAATTAGATTTTTGTTTATTCTTTCAAAACATCACATTAAGATCAACACTGTTAGAGGAGGGTGTTTAACAATGGTTTCTAGTTCAGAGGCAAATGTGTTTGTGACTCACTGAACTTTTTTTGACATCCTATTAGGAAACTGCGCACTTAACCCCTTCTCACTTTCCATTATGTAACTTACTAAGCATTTACTTCATTGCATATATCTGTGTGCCCCCTGAAATAACATTACAGCTACAAATAGACATTTGAAGGGGCAAAACTTAGTTTTTTCATACAGAATAGAAATAAATGGAATCCCTAATTTCAAGGCACTATTATTTACAAAACATCTGAGAAGTCGTAATATTGTGTAGTATTCCCAATAGCAGCACATATTTTCAGTAATTGTTTATTTGATGTTAAACAGCATGCAGCATGTTTCCAGTAAAAAGTATTTAAAAAAATATCTCGTTTTCAAAAATAAATACAAAACTATATGTGGTCAAGCAATAGTAGAATCTAACATAGTTTACCCAATACAGTATAAAGAGTCCATCTTAATAATTTACTTCTACTGGCCTATGAATCATTCACTTTTGTACTTGTAGGGAAAACCTACTGTAGTGTAGCCACTGAAGTGTTCAGTGAAGTTCAGATATAATTTAACCAGTGTAACAGTAAACCGGTCATTGAAGTGTACACTCTCAGTGTTGAGATGTGGTGTTGCAGACATTGTATGTAAAGAACCAAGTAGGCTGCATCCCTTCAGTTTCTTTCAAACTAGCTTATTCAGCACACACTGTTATTATAACATTATGTTTCTTAAAACCAAGGTTAAAAACATAAAATGACATGACAAAGAAATAGCATTACGCTGGCTGTGTAAATCCACAAACGTGCACAGCAAGACAGTAACCAATACAAATTCAGATCCATCAATTGAAACCATAACATTTCTAAAATGAACATACTAATAAATAACTTAATAGACACTCTTTATACTAAATCTGTAGTTAAAATAAATGAATATATATCAATAATATTATCATTAATGCCACTACAGTCATCTTCATTTATATAGCGCTTTTAACAATGTAGATTGTCTCAAAGCAGCTTTAGAGACAAGCGTATAATTTAAGGTAACAGAGATTGTTTCGGCTTTACAGCAGAGTTAAGTTATTTCCATCTAAAGTTAGCTGTTCCATCTAAACAGTCAAACGTTATGGGCTTTAATGTCAGTAAGTTTTCTTTTCAGTGTTATATATATATATATATACTGTATAAATACAGTATGTGCTGTGATGATATCAGTCTACTTCATATGAAAGATGCTTTTACCTCTCGTTTTGCACTACACATACATAAAGGTGAAGTGTGTAATTTCTGCGCCACTATTTCTTTCACCAACTCAAATGGCAAAAATGAAGACCATTTTTAAACCGTTTTCTGAAACAAATCACACTGTCTGTCATAGGTTGGACAAACAGATGCCCCTGGTTTAGCCAGTATTACTGATCACCCAATGAATGGCCCAATTAAGCTGGGACAGGGGAAAGTGTTTCAAAGTCAAAACCGTTACACACATCACCTTTAACTCGTGCTTCTGTATTCTTATAATGCATTTAAGTGACTTGATATTAGCCATTAATAAAGGTAAACAGAATACACAGGTAAAAGCATAACACATGCTGTACTTGCTTATGCTTGCGTGTAGTAGTAAGGACACTTTTGGAAGTCATGAACACATTGAGAAATCAAAGGGTGAGGATGGTTGGTGAGTTGAGAGAATGATCTGACTGATCCCCGCTGCTGCTGCTGCGGCGATGAGCGACGCCGCACGGCTGAGGGTTACGAGAAGGCTGGCTGGTACTGTGTTGAGAGGAGGACAGATTGAGGGCTTGGGATGAAGACGCTGAGCTGGTATCCATTGAAGAAGGGTAGCTGAAGACCAGGCTGGCAGAAAAGGGAGTCAGAGATGGAGTGGAGATGAGGACAGGAGTATGAAGAGACTCTGATTCTAGGGGTACGCTGGTAACAGTGGAGGCTGAAGCTGGAGGTGGGATGGTAATTTTGGGTTTGGGTTTGGGTTTTTTAGACTTGGTGTAACTCTTTGATTCTCCAGAGGGTCCAGGAACATCAGGGTCCGCAGGCTCAATCTTGATTCCACTCAGTGATGGGAGGTCATTGTTGGAGTCAGAGTCCGAGTCCGAGTCCTGGACTTTGCAGATGGGTTTATGGGCCTCGAAGACCAACTCAAGCTTCTCTTTTTGCTTCTGAAGCTCTGCAATCTCCTTCTGCAGACGTGATTTTTCATCCTCTAACTGGTCAGTTTGCTGTGAAAAGTTGAAACGTTCAGTGTTTGGGTCCAAGAAATACAAAGACATTTCAAATGAAAGAAAATGTCAAATGAAGCTAAATGAACTTACATTTTGCAATGTGTCAGTCAGTTCGCGTCGACGATTCCTGCACTTAGCCGCAGCCATTTTGTTACGTTCCCTTCTAATTCTACGCCGCTCAAGCTCCTCAGCGGATAGCTGGAGTAAGAAAGTAAAGCAAATGTAAGAAACATGAAAATAAATTTATATTCATGAGGTAGTTTGACATTGTACACAGGTAGGAAATGTAAAAAAAAATAATAATAATAATATTAATTGATAATAGTAATATATAAAATAAAAAATATCTACAAATCATAAAAAATAAATATAATTATAACATTTTGTGTCTAATTGGAACCATGGTCAACTCAATTTTTATAGTTGTTA
This sequence comes from Scardinius erythrophthalmus, assembly GCF_964197995.2. Taxonomy (NCBI): domain Eukaryota; kingdom Metazoa; phylum Chordata; class Actinopteri; order Cypriniformes; family Leuciscidae; genus Scardinius; species Scardinius erythrophthalmus. Next base: position 20,956,326 of record NC_138233.1, on the reverse strand, counting down.
AACTTGTGGAAATACTGCCATCTAGGGGATGAGATTTTTAATTATATTTCAAAAATCATCAACTACCTTTCAGGCAATATGGCCATCTCTGCAAATGCTCTATTATGAATCTATTTATATTCCTTTAATTCATTTCACACTGTCTTTCTTTTGTGAGCATCATTTGCAGTTTCCTGTCCCTGTATTGATGAATCACCTGCAAACACCCTAGTGACTCAGGAATGAGTCATATTTCTTTACTCCAGTGAATCACATGATATCCCATTTCCTGTCTCAATATTTCAGTCTCACGCTGCCATACTCAAGACTTGGATGCATGAGTCAAGAAGGATTTCATGAGTTAATATTGAACGAGCATCTCTGCGATTCATCTTCGGTAGATGCTGTCTAGAATCTAGGATCTAGGAATCTGTGAATCTATGTATTGATACTTTTACAGCTCAATACATAGTTCACACTCTTCAATAAGCCCAAATGAGATTCACACCCTGTATGTATCAGCAAACACGTTCACAGATCACACATACACACTACAGACACACAACAGGATATTACACAATCTGTGTCTTCCACGCTTTGATTTAGAATACATGCATGACTGGGTTTGGGTTTGGTTTTGGCCAAGACCACTGACAAAAATGGAGAGGATGACAGGTGAGCATGGTGACAAACCATGCTGTCACAGTCTCCCGTCATGACTCATCACCTAGACAGACTGACAATTAAACTTGCATGTTCATTATTTCTGCTTCTTGTTGAGCTGCCGACAGCTGTAGCTGCTCTAATAACACCTGGCCGGGATAGATGTGATAGAGTAAGTTGAGGATTCATAGATGGGATTCTTGGTGGCAGTGGGTAAGATGGTCGAAGTGGCCTGGATGGCCCCGGGGTGCCCAGAAGGGAGGGCTGAAGCATCCATTGAAGGTCCTGGTTTGAAGTTATAGCATTCAGACTGGGCACAAACTGACTGGATCCTGCCACAGAATACTTCTGCTTTAGAGTACAGGAGACACAGATAATATATTATGAGTTACCAAGGCATTGGCATCAGAGATTTAAGGAGGAGACTTTATTATATCTCATTATGACGCAAAAACCCATTGTTGTTGTATTTGCAGAAACACCCAGATATAAACACCAACCTGAATAGGCAATCACACTTATAAAGATAATAACATTTTTGATAATATCATTACTTCACTACTCTTATTTGGTCAATACAGTTTAAACCAGGGGCTCTAATTGTACTACAGGGGGTCCACAAAGATAATTAAAACGTACGTTATGGAATTAAATTTTTCATGACAATTCAAACATGGCTGACTACTTCATGAATATGAATTACAACTAATTTCTAATAAAAATAAATAATATGTTAAGCATTTTAAGTATAACGATATGTTAGTTTTAAAATATCACTGAGGTAATATATCTTTAATGAACAATGAAAATGGTCCTGTAACTGTCAATTATTATATATAACGTTACTTGGTTAAATGTTAATTGAAACTGTTTTGAAGTCTTAAATTCCTGAAAGAGTATAACATATTATCTTGTTAGATATGATATAAAAGACGCTTACCTGTTGTTGTTGCTGTTGCTGTTGTTGTTGATGGTGGTGGTGGTGTTGTTGTTGAGTTGTGACAGTGGTTGTAACGTTAGGGAGAGATGCAGAGCTCGAGCCTGATCCAGAGCTGCTATCTGGGAAGGTCCGGTCGATTCCTCTGCCCAAGTTTCCGTAGTTGTACATGTATGCCGTTTACTCTTTAGTAATCCAAGGAAAACTGTTGTCTAAGTCCGAGAAACTCTGTGTTGCCTCTTTCTTTTCTGGGTCTGCTTCCCGAAAAGGGTCCTCCTACTTATATCACTGACAGTTCACGCGAAATTCAAAAGCAAGTTAAAAATCCACCTTATTGCGGGAAAGCGGTAGAATCCAACACGATACACTTGGGGGAGTCTAGAAGTTTCTGTCAACGTTCAAAATGTTCATATTGCATACAGCGATAGGATAACATGTAAAAAAAATTTAGTTTTAGAATATGTATAATGCAGTTGTGTTTTTCTGCCAGGCTGGTGGTTTCATGTGTTCACGAGAATAAATATGTGATCTGAGCCGTACAGTTTTCGCCCCTCCCATCTTACGGGAAATGGTGCAGCCGGTATATTTGATATTTTTGAATGACGTACAGTCACATGGAAGATTACGTATATGACCATATTTGGATTTTTCCGGGAACTCCTTCTGCTTGAGCTAGTGATAGGCGCTCTCATCTCTAAACCGAAACTTGAGCTACTTTTGTTTTTTTCTAATTTAGTTTTTAGTTTATACATCTATTCAGAATTTATTTTCCTGAACTAGCATGCGGGTCACTTAGTAAGCAGTGTGTGGTCTACATTTAATTGGTCACACACAGCAGTGCACGTACTCTTCCGATGAGTAAATGTTAAGAGAGTGGTTGATCTTCCACAAGGGAAATCGTGTGTGTACATTGAGGTTTTAGCACGTTCCTGTGGAGAGACCACTTTAAAGCACTATACACTGAATGAATGCTATGAATGAATGAAGGGTCATGAAACAATTTTCACTGCTTTTCACAATTTAGCTGAATCATCCTTACAGCAATGAAAGGGAAAATGATTCATCGTGTCAGGGAGTGAAATCTTGATTCATGACCTTTCCTTCTTTCTTTTAAAAACCACAAATGATTGGGCAGTTCACCGTAGACCTGCAATCTGGTTTATTTTGAGCGCAAACATTTTACAATCATAGAAGATACTTGAAGCAAGCCTGTGCTTTTTATGTAAGTTGCTCTCACTCAGTCCAATTCCTGTTACAATGTTCACATCAGTGTCAGAAAAATATTTTGGCATCTTATGAGAGTACTTTTTTCCTCACCATTTAAAAACACAGTACGTGACCCTTTGTTAAATGCTTCTGAGTCAATCATCTGAAATAATTCTAAATCCAAACAATTAAGACTAACATCACCAAGTATAAAAAAAAAAAAAAAAAAAAAAAATTACAAAATTACATTTTAATATCTGCTTGGGTAATTTTTATACATTTGGTGGCATTTTTGACCTAGTTAAGTTCTTATCCTGGTCCCTCTGACATCATTCGTACTTCCTGAATTTACAGTGCCAATTTCTACATACTGTAAATAGGTTTTTCTTGTTTTTTTGTGAAAACACAAAAAATATCTTTTTTTTATTTTAAGTTTTATTTTTATTACCATTCAAATACAGTCATTGTTGTTTATGACCATTTTTCAAAGCATATGAGCATAATTTTCAGCATCATTATGACTCATTTTGGACTGTTACAATGCACTCAGTACACTGATCTGATTGTGCCCATGGAAATGTTTGTAAAAATGAAACCGCAATCCTGCAGGAGATATCTTATCCGCTTTCTCTGTGTTTGAGGAAAAATTGACTCCCCACCCCTGTTTAAATGGTATTTTGAAGTACATGTTTCAGATTTCTTCCGGCAAAATCTGGTTGTGTCCAGAGTGTTAGTGCATCATTAAGTGTATTATGACATAAGCAGAATGGAATGCTGTGATGACACACCCCTTTTGCAACTCTCCGCAACATGCCTCAACATGCAGGCAAGGTGCTTCTTGCCCAGTGAGATAGGATGTGCTATTACCCAAGGCTTGGTACTGATGCAAGCTATTTACGTATGTTGAAGTTCTGGACACTAAGAAATTAAGGGCACTCCCCAATGCCAGTTATTACACGTATCCAACCAAATATGTTGCTATTCTTTCATTTATCACAAAAATATTACCAGCATTATACCAGGTAATTTACAGTTTACCAGATTAAAATATATATATATAGCTTATTATTTCTCACACACTTAGGTGTCATTATTGCATATTATGATGTATTAATGCTTTTTTCTTTTCTTTTTTTTTTCATTCTCATAGTAATTGACTTTAATTGTGACATTAAAGACATGAATTTAATAAATTAAGCATCATTTCAACATAAGAGAAAGGCCATAAAATATTCAAAATTGTTTAATTGTTTGGCCTATTACAACAAATAGATTGGGGTGTCTCAACTTCATTACTGCAAAAAAAACAGTGAATCATGAAAAAGGCCAACTCTGTGGCAGTTAAATCTCTCTCTTTATGTCCAAATCAGTTAAACATCTGTTCAATATAGGCTACATTATTATCATGATACTCATGAGACTTATAAAAGTGTTTTTGAGGACCATTTCCTGCATAAAAGTTGAAGCTGTGTTTTTATGAAGTTGCAATTTGACACTTTTATGAGAATTCTGACAATTAAATGTCAATAATTTCATTTTTTTTAATCAGTGTGGCTCTACAAATCAAATGACCTATGATTCTTTTTAAGCATCAGAAGCACAAATCACATGTATTTGCTATGAGAATATTTAGATATGTTTAATAAACTATTTTATCAATAACTACAGACCAACATTTATTTGGTCCCAGCTTTCTAGCTAACGCCTACTGAGTGAGTTTAATAAGACCATTATTTTATTTTGTATTTTTTTTTTAAATAAATATTATTTTATTATATTTAAATATTCATTGAGCCATGGTCCTTTTACACGTTTAATTAAACGTATAAGAAAATGTAAGAAATAAAAAGGGATGAAGCTTAATATATGCAACTGATGCACCTTAAGTTGGTTTGCCAACCGCCAGTTAAACTCTAAAAGAAGAAGAAGATATGCAACTGATTTACTGTGTTAAAATCATAGACTGGAAATGTAAAAAAAAAAAAAAGGTGAGGGGGGGGGTGTATTACTATTTTCCTTTCGGTTGCCTAGTACTACGCAGCGCTACTACCTTTTTGATTGATTTGTTTGCAGCCAATCAAAATGCAAGAACTTCAGTCCACGCAACCATCATTCTAACCAATGAAATTACGATGTTTCTCATCTCTGCCACGCAGGCACATTTGTCATCAGCCAATGAGAAGCGAAGCGAGGAGGGTGTTAGGGTGAAGGCGTATCTGTGAGTATAAGCTAACATGAGAACTTATTTAAAAAACATTATTTCAAACTTATATTATACGTGACTACCAGTCGTTTGTATCCGCATGAAGATACATATATCTGTAATCATTTTGGTATCACATTTAAGATTAATCCGACATGTTTTGTTAGTCATCTTTCAGATTAGCAACATAGCAAGCTAGTATATTATTACTAGTCTGATGCTGACATCAGATGCAACATTTTAGTGGGGAGACTTGAATCGCTTAGATTGCAGATTTTTTTCTGGTGAAGCTGATCAAATTATTTTTTGGAATTGAAAGCAGGAGAGAAGATGGATTTTCAACAGCATGGACACCGGGCAAGTACGTATGAAAGAACGTGGCAAAAGATTGTTGTTCTTTGACATGATACGTGGACAACTAACGTTACATACTGTACTTTAATATCAGCAAAGTCTGAATTGAATACATCATGTGCAGTTTGGCACCAAAGTACAATGCAGACTGTAGAGTAACTGATTAGTTATCTTAAACTAATTAGATCTCTTAGTTTGATGACGTGCTGGGTGAACCCTTTGCCACATCACATGTAATTAGCATGGACTGCTTTTATACCACAGGTCATAGTAAAAAAGAAAAAAAATGAAATGGAAAGAAGGATCCTATTATTTGAGAAGCATATGTGAGAGTTCTGCATAGGGGATGTTGCTTCATCATACAAAAAAATAAAATAAATAATTGTTTTTCTCCATGCAGCAAAACCCAGAGCCAGAGCATCTCCACCCAGTGGGGGTCCACTTCTTTTTGATGACACCAGTTCTGGGCCTCCTCCAATGAACAATCAGAACTACTACAGTTCAGGTTATAACATGGCTGAAGTGTCAGCGGGTGGTCCAGAGCCTGGAGTGGGCAACCTCTTTGCAGATCCGATGGCCAATGCTGCCATGATGTATGGCTCATCACTTGCCAATCAAGGCAAGGATATTGTGAACAAAGAGGTGAGATGCCATGTTTGACTTGGGAGGTACACAGTGATATGTTATGATTATGTGTGAAAACAACTGATTTAACTATAGATATCAATCATGCATTGCATCTGGCTTCTGAAAAATGTTAATTAATTTTTTGTCCACCCTGTAATCTCTTCTGCAGATTAACCGATTCATGCCAGTGAACAAGCTGAAGAATTTATTTGCAGTTGATACCAAATATGTCATGAAGAAACTGATGATTCTCATTTTCCCATACACACATCAGGTAAAATGTTAATTCCTAAATCAAATAGATAATTAAAGTTTATTAACATTTTTATTAACAATTTTTTTTGTCTCCAAATATTCTTAAAACTAAAAATGATTAAATGGAGCACAAAGTTTATTTAATCAGTTTTAATGTTTTTGTCCCTTTATCATAAATTAATTTCAAACTTGTCTTGCATCACCCAAATTCATTCAGAAAATCTAATTTATTGCAAAATTATTGAAAAGGTTTGTCTTGCCTTTCTTTGAACAGGTTTAATATAATCTTTTGCTCTTTTTTTTGTACGTTTACTCTGATATGATCAGGACTGGGAAGTACGTTACCACAGGGACACTCCTCTCACACCACGCCATGATGTCAATGCTCCAGATCTCTACATACCCAGTAATTGATGTTTATTATTAATTTTGAGCAACCTGAAAAATCACTGATCTATGCGTACAACATAAATTATTAATCTTGAAAGTAATTTTAGAGTTTCTCTAAGGCCCAAAACAAACATTAAGCAAGTATTTGAATGCAAGCTCAAGCTCAATTTTGTGCATTACTGCACTCTAAAATTGTGTCAGAGCACAATTCATAGTATGCACTGCGTTCTCAGCATTACCACAAGTGCCGATGTGGTGGACATTTCTCCTCCTATGGCTAGTATTCTCTCTCCAGTCAGCCAGTAATGGCAGAGCAGCAGTTGAAGAGAATCTTTGTATGTTCGATTTTATAAACATGTTTATAACTGGCTAGCTACCCGAATAATTACACGTCCTGATGGCACAGACATTTGAAGGGAACTCTACTGCTCCCTTGAGTACTAGGCGAGTACTAGGCTTTGTTAAAGACGTATTCCCCCGGTTTCACAGGCAAGGCTTCAGCCTAGTCCCAGACTAAAATGCATGTTTGAGCTGTTTTAACTGAAAGCAACTTGCACTCAGTGCCATTGCTTTGTAGAAATGTTTTTTTTAAAACTTATAAAGCTACATAAATACAATAATTGAAACTAAGGCGTAACCCTGGCTTAATCTAAGCCCTGTTTGTGAAACTGGGCCTAAGTGCGCAACAAAACTATGCTTACATTGCATTTGCATCTGTTGTCACATATTTGCATATAGTATGCATAATAGTAAGATCAGAAACAGTGTATTGGTGAATTTATAGATTTGTAGTGTTATTATATTACAATTATTAGTTGAGCCATCTGCTCAGTGTAGATTTCCTCATCAAATCCTTTTTTTGTTTTCATTTAGCAATGGCTTTTATCACCTACATTTTGCTGGCAGGAATGGCTTTAGGAATCCAGAAACGGTGAGTAATGATGATTATCACAGGAGAAGCACACTGATGTGTCATTTTATAGACATCCTGTTGGATTTGTATAACAATAATCAGTCAACTAGCCTATTACATTCAGTAACACTGATGTGACCCTATTAAATGGGATTCATAAATGTTTCATATGACATGAATTTGTTTGTTTTCACTACATGTTCAGGTTCAGTCCAGAGGTTCTGGGTTTGTGTGCAAGCACAGCTCTGGTGTGGATCATTATTGAAGTCCTAGTCATGTTGCTCAGTCTTTACTTGCTCACCGTTCACACAGACCTCTCAACGTTTGACCTTGTTGCCTACAGTGGATACAAATATGTGGGGTATGTTTCTGTTGGATATTATATTGTATTAGAGCCTAGTTTGTAATTGGGTTATGTGTTTTTTATATAGAATTAAAAATTATTTTTGTCTTTGTCTTTCAGGATGATTTTAACAGTGTTGTGTGGACTGCTCTTTGGCACTGATGGCTACTTTGTTGCTCTTGCTTGGTCTTCTTGTGCCCTCATGTTTTTTATTGTGAGTTTTGTTTAGGAATTTGTTTAAAAGTGATGCTTGCGCATTTAAGTTTTTCATTCTTTAATTTTTTTTTCCAGGTTCGTTCTCTAAAAATGAAGATCCTTTCTTCAATCTCAGCAGACTCCATAGGTGCAGGAGGGAGTGTCAAGCCCCGCTTTCGCTTGTACATAACTGTGGCATCTGCTGCCTTTCAGCCAATCATCATTTACTGGCTCACCGCTCATTTGGTCAGATGACCTACAGTATTTATACTATGAAGGAACTTATAAAATGACAATGCTGGACTGGGATGGCTTCAAACTTTGGCATTGTTAAAAAAAAAGTGACTTACCATGATTGTGTTTTTTCACAGAGGATTTATGTGGAATGATCTTCAATATTGGCTTCATCTGCAGATCAGTTGTTGAAAATCTAATCTAAAAGTTTGTGTTTTTCTGCCATTTTCACATGGAGAAAATGGGAAAATGACCATTCGACTGCTCTTGTGACTTTGCCATGCAGCTTTAGTGTCACAAAATCCAGACTTCTTTTTAAAGGGATAGTTCGCCAAAAAATAAATCGTGTTTTTCCAAGAAAATAAATACTATGGAAGTCAATGGGAGCCGTCAACTGTCTGGTTACAAACATTCTTTAGATCATCTTTTGTGTTTAACAGAAGAGAGAAACTCATACAGGGTTGGAAAAACATTAGGGTGATTTAAATGAAAAAAAAAATTGTGTGAACTATCCCTTTAAGAAGAATGCTAATCTATTTGCCCAGTGCTGTGATTCTTGTGTGATGTGTAATTGGTGAACACATGGTCAACTCAAGTGCCCTTTTCTGGTTATCTGTGCATGAATAGCAGTGTTTTCCTCTTTATAGCAAAATAAAGTCCATAATTTAGGCCTTTGAGGTGTGTAGAAATGTTTTCATCTTGAAAATTAAAATACTTGACTTATGTTGTGACAGATCATGCGCTGTACACTCTGGGGGCAAAATCCTGCAACCATGTTAGAATTACAAACGATGTTTTTCCATCGCATAGACGAGTAGCTGCTACCAACGGCAAACATCAAACCAAACGCGTTTTATTTCATCCAGCTGATTGTCTCTTTAAGGAGGGGTCGCGCAGGAGGCGCGCCGGCTGCAAAGCGTCCTTCTGGTTTCCAAGGCAACGTGGGAAAGGACAGCGCAGACAGGACGGGATAGTGCGAGGCATAACAGCTTATTTTGCAGATATTTAAACACTTTGACAGAAACTTTAAAATTATAAGAGAAAATAATAGGAGATTGAATGCTATAAATTCAGACCCAGTTGTTTAGGTAAGTTTTCGCCCTTCTTTCGCTCTTTTGTCTTGACATATAAAGCGCTCACGCGAGCATGAATGCTTGGGTAATTATTCTAAATGTAACTTAATATTCTTGCGCCATTTTCTCAGGTGTATAGGCCATGTGGCTTTGCTCTCTGTGGTAGAATAGTCGAACTATTTTTATTTCTGTTTCATAAAGCCTGTTCATATTTCGCATTAATTAGGCTGTGTTTGTTTAGCACCAGTTGAATGGTATGTAATTTCTCGCTTGACGACCTTGCTCAATGATTTACTCGCTTGTGTACTCAGTACTGTAAAAGAAATGATACTTCTGTGGAAGGGCAATGACTTTAACATTCTCCTTCCTGAGTTTAGTACCTTCAAGTTTGTTTACTTATTTATTTAACAATTTCTAAATCGGTGTGCTTGTTTTGAGAAAGAAAAAATGTTAAAGGACATGTTTGCACGTGTGTACATAATATGTACAGTGCATTAATATTAAGATGTTTGTGTGTTTCTACAGTTCAACAGGTTAATGTGTGGACCTGTATCTTGCTGCTGGGAAACAGATGGAGAAAGACACACAAGCACTGCCACCCCATTCTCCTCTACATTCCCCCCAAAATCATTCAGAAGCTCTTTCTCTATCCCCCTCTCTTCCACAGCCTGCCGCTGTTCTGCCTACATCCCTCCCTTCCTCCCCAACCACCCCAGCCTCCTATCTTCACTTTTCATCAACCCCGCAGGTATATGGAGGATCACACTGCCCCAGTCCCTCCACAGTATCTGACCAGGATGACCTGACCTGCCTCAGCTGGTTGCATCAAAGAGGGAACCTGTTGCCCTTGCAGCCCCTGCCCAGAATCATGACACTGCCTCAGACTTTCGAGCCCATTCCTGCCCAACAGCTGCCTCCCTCCCCTGCCAAACCCCCGTACTCTTTTAGCAGTCTCATCTTCATGGCAATAGAAGACTCGCCTGAGAAGAGACTCCCTGTCAAAAGTATTTATGAGTGGATTGTCGACAACTTTCCCTACTATAGAGAGGCTCCGGGTGGATGGAGGAACTCTGTCCGACACAACCTGTCCTTGAGCAAGAGCTTCCAACGAATACATCGAGACAAGAGTCAGGTGCGTCAGACCCCTTTACTTCCAAAACACATTAATCAGAATGTTCTGATCTCTTCTCATATAGATGGCTTAATCAAATATTCCTGTATTGTTTTCCAGTCTGTTGGAAAGGGCTCATTGTGGCGTGTATGTCCGGAGTATCGGCCAGCTCTTCTGGAAGTTCTTAAGAAAACACATTATTGCCATCGTACCAACAGCAACTTGTTGAACAAGCCTGTTTTGTGAGTTTGATTCACTTTCTTTTAATACACCACCTGTATGATGCATAATATTGAATTATCTGATTTAATATGCGGGATGAACAAATTACTCTTTCATTTTTGATATATGATACTGATACAAGCATATTTGACCTCCATTTTGAACAGGTTGGAGGCGACTGATAATGGGCAGAACATTTTGAGTGAGACCATGGAAATTTCAGGTCAGTCACAAGTTCACAACACAACTTTTGAACTTAACTCTAATGGAAATCTACTAACCACTTATTCTTTTAATCACAATTATTATAGTTTAGTTTAGTGTCCAGCCATGGCTAAAAATTGGTCTTTGCTTAGCTTGTCATACTAACAAACAATCAATTACAGCACAACAGACCAAAACACCTAGAATATCATCCATAGAGGTTAATAATAAAAATATATTAAATAGCCTAATGTAAAATAAATGTTCTGAAAAAAACGTTTACACTACTGATCAAAAGCTGTATAAATGTTATAAAAAAATAAAGTAAAAACAGTTGTATTTTGAAATATAATTACAATTTAAAATAACTGTTTTCTATTTGAATATATTTTAAAATGTAGTTTATTCCTGTGATGGCAAATCTGAATTGTCAGCATCATTATTCCAGTTTTCAGTGTCACATGATCCTTCAGAAATCATTCTAATATGCTTATTTGCTGCTCAAGAAACATGGCTTATTATCAATTATCAAACCAGTTGTGCTGGTAATATACCCTTTTTTTCAGGATTCTTTGATGAATAGAAAGTTCAACAGCATTTATTTGAAATAGAAATCTTTTGTAACAATATAAATGCCTTTACTGTCCCTTTTGATCAATTTAAATGGTAGTGTATGATATTGTGCTAGCTTCTCTCGCATGCTTTTTTTTTGTTTGCTAGCCTTTATCCACTTTTCCCAGACGCGGTATGTTTGTGAGCTGTTACCTTGGTAAAAGCCAGACATTACCCTAGCAACTTATAGCCACTGACATAATGGCCGTCCTCTCTGTGTCAGGCTGTTTTACTACAGGGCCACTTAAGTAAAGATGTCTCGTATAATGGACAGTTTACTCTTCATTTGCACACATCTTTTACCATATACTACTAATTAAACAATAATGCAACAGTACTGTAATTGGTATTTGTTAGTGTGTGTTTTTTTGTGTGAATGAAATACATTTATTTACAGGGATAGTTCACCCAAAAATGAAAATGTTGTCATCATTTACTCACCCTCAAGTTGTTCCAAGCCTGTATGAGTTTCTTTCTTCTGTTGAACTCAAAAGAAGATATTTTGAAGAATGTTTTGTAACCTCATTGACTTCCATAGTATTTTTTTTTTCTACTATAACAGTCAATGGCTACCGTCAACTGTCTGGTTGCAAACATACTTCTTTTGAGTTCAACAGAAGAAAGAAACTCAAACAGATTTGGAACAACTTGAGGGTGAGTAAGTAACGACAACATTTTCATTTTTGGGTGAACTATCCCTTTTTAAAAAATGATGCAACTATGAGTCTCATATAGAAGAGTCACATAGAGTGACTGTCACACAAAATCCAGTCCTGTTCTGTATGGTACAATTCTCTTAATTCCATCACTTTCTCACTGTTTCTCAGATCTAGATTCTCTGTCTTCAAACCCGCCGTGCTCTTTGATACCAGATCATGAGGAGCTGGTCCCCATGGAGTCTGTGGAGCTTACAGAGGTTGCTGGCGACGATTCGGAGAAAGATCCATTGGCAGACAGCGGTTACATTGAGTTACACTATTATCAGTATCAGCAATATCAGTACCTGGTTCTTCCAGGGGACGCAGAGCTGGACCTGGAGACGGTTGAGATACTGCAGCTTGACGCAGAGGCTCAGGAGGCTGCAGGGTCACTGCTTGATCTCGCGGGAGGAAACCACTGAGAGGTTGCCTGTGTGCTATGTACAAGCATGGAGGGTAAATGGGGAGATGGGCCACTGTGAAAACTCTAGGCTTGGTGTATTATTGGCACTTTATAACTGCCTGAACTTTTACTTACTGTCATAAAAGGTGCAACATAAGCAATCCCAAATAATGTAGTGATTTGAAAAGTCATTTGTAGCGACTGACAACAGCACTGTGAGAGTATCCTTGGTATTAGTATATTGCAGGTAACTTTGGTTTAAAAAGGCATCTGGAAAATGATGAACGGTCATTAAGAACAAAATATTTATTGTTTTTTGTCATGGTTGACAAGTTATATGTAATGCACTTCCATGCCATTGTTCATTAAGTCCCTCCTATTAAAATTCATTTAAAGATTTGTTGTATTCTAGGTTCAAATAAGAGGGATACAGTTCTGATGTACTTTTTTTTGTAAAGAAAATTAGGTTTTTACTGAATGAAATTGTTCAAAATTATGAACATATTCAAGTATTATTGAGACAAACTGCCAGCTGTTAGTTTGGGTAGATGGAAAGATTAATATCTAACCCTTAGTTCTATTGTTTATTCTTATTGTTATGCTACAGCATTCTGTAGTGATTAGTTTTCTGTGTAGTATGATGCATGTCACATTTTTCTTTATTCACGTGTTTATTTTTTTTGTTTCTGTTTAGTATGTTAAAAACTAAATTACACTCTGAACCCATTCTCTTCATGTGCAAATCATTTAGCAATAAAGTACTGAAATATTATGATGAATTCTTTGGCTGATTTAACCCATAAAATTATGGTTACCGTAGTTTCAATTAGCAAACTCTTAGTATATTACAGATATAACAAGAATACCTTGGGGAGTGAAACACTGAAGTTAACAGTTTCTCGCATGGCTTAATTTATGAAAATTACACATCTTAACCTTTAGATACTGGTTGGTCTGCAGTGGTCTCATCTGTTAATGTGGGTAATTGAGAGAAAAACACCAGTGTTCTGAAAGTCGTCCTACTTAAGATGACCTACCGGTTTAAATGCATAATTTAAGCTACACCTTGAACAGCGTGAGACAGTAAAAACTGTCCAGATGTGCTTCTGATGTAATAAATGTGCTGCAAAAGTGGGTAGCATTTTTCATATGTATGCAGTCTGGGTAATTATCCTGAGAGGGTGGCTTGGATTTTCAATACACCTTGTATGTGTTCCTTTTAAATGTAATAGTTATATAATCCTAATGGATTGATGTACTGTCAAATGTACATATGAAAAGCAGCAAAGTAAATAAATATAAATGTATATATATTATTTTTTGTTATAGTTTTGCAATATAGAATCAGTTTGAAAGTGCAGGTAAAAATGTCCCTTTAGAAATGTTTAATCATGAACATGTGCTATACAGATTTAGGTTAAGCTCCGCATACCAGCTGTTGTGTAATGTAGGGAATAAGATGTGTTCTTGGTCCTGGCTACTCTATGAAGGCTGCCTTACTAGTATGACTCATTATGAGAAAACTAGACGACACTCCCTAGATGTCTGGCAAAACTTTTTTGACTTTATTGCTTTCCATGTTGGCATGAGCTAACGATTTTAAATGCATTGACATACCAGTAAAACAGGTCTGAATGTGCGTACAATGATGTAATATTAAAGGTAATATTCAATACACTTTTTAATAAAACGGAGTTTTAAGAATTGGTTAAGGCTCAATAATATCGATGTCCTCTGATTGGACCATAAAAACAAACCCCGCCAGTCAAGCGAGTTTTACTCTGGGTCCTCATGGATGTTGTAGTTCTTGTGTGGCCTGTTTACACTTGGAGTGTATGCAAATTGATTACCGTAAAAACTACCTTTCCTGGCAACACGCGCGGTGGGATGTTCTTTGACGGACAAAGTTGTGTTTATTAAAACTGGACGTTCATACTCTGGAACAGAACCCGCGGAAGGTCTGCAGTGAAAAGCGAAGCACAAGGTACCGGAATGAATTGGTTGTTTTTAAAGTCAGTAATATGTAAGCTAGTTCAAGACACTTTTAAGATGGCTGTTTCGTCCGTTTCTCAAATACGTTGTCGCTTTGATTAAGAAACTCCTCAATGTTGGGGCGAGGCGACAGTTACTAACGTTAGCTAGTTTAATATCAGCTAGTTTGATTTTATATCCCAATAATATTCATGCATCCTTTAAGATCTTACCACGTAAACAACTTCTGGTTCATATATGGAAAATATTACATAAAGGGTCTGGAATTCAGCCAGTCTGAACAAGAAGAGGAGGAGGAGGAGGTGTCTGCACTGTTTCAGATTTACTCATAAATGTTTACTATTGTTTGATAGGACCCCGAACACATTTTGTAGCAACACTGGTTGTTTTTATCATATTTGACAGAAGTTGTTTAGTGGCAACTGCCACGTTTCTAATTACTACATGCAAATTGAGCAGTACTGCAATTGTCTAACATATTTTTGTAATTGACAGTCTCGAATGTCTGACATTTTTTGGCAGGTTTTTATGTTCCACACCTCTTTTGACCGGTTCCAGTTGTGAAATTGTATTCCTCAGGATGTGTTGTTCTGCTTGTACACATATTTGTGCACAAACTCTTCCACCAAATGTAAATCTCATTGGCTTTGTGTAAATTTGTGTATTTCTTAAGATGTTTCCACAGCAGTGTTGATTGTTCTTGTTATTTGCCCATGAGTGAAAGCAGTCAGAATGATTGAAACAATAAGTCACATTCAAGCTGACGAATCAGTCAATGGAGAAGAGCATGCTTGAACCTTTTAACTGGCTTGCCACATCGCAATTTCCCAACAAACCCTGCTTTGCTGGCCAACAGGGCCTGTACTGTCTCAATAATGCCTTCCAGAAATGGATTTAATACACTCTCTCTTTGATATGTCCAAACAGATATTAACAGCTAGCTTTAAAGGTCGAAACAAATAGTCATGCACTCACATATGAATGTGTGCCCTTATTGTATTGCTGGTATTAAGCTGAAACATATTTATTGTCGCCCACAGAAAGCCTGTGATATAGGACAGAGGATGCGGGGTGAACCGGGGCCAGTTCAAATTGTGACAGTCAACAAGGAGGATCACTCCTTTGACCTGGATACAGATGCTCTCAGTCGAATTCTGTTGGCGCCTGAGGTTCGAGATAAGGAAGTTGTGGTGGTGTCTGTCGCTGGAGCCTTCCGAAAAGGGAAAAGTTTCATTTTGGATTTCATGCTCCGATACATGTATAGGAAGGTCAGAAAGAAAGCCAACGCATTCAATATTTAGATCATGTAATGCTGCACATAATTTTATATTAAGGCAAAAATCTGCCCAGATAGGATGTTTTAGGATGTTAGATTCCAAGATCATTGGCTCCCTCTAGGTGTGCTGCTCTTGAACAGGTTCCTACAATATATTCACCTCTCCTAATTTTGTCCCCTGCAGCCTGGTCAGGACTGGCTTGGGCAGGAAAATGATCCCCTGACAGGTTTCTCCTGGAGAGGAGGCTCCGAACCAGAGACCACCGGCATCCATCTGTGGAGTGAAGTTTTCATTGTGCGGAAGAAGGATGGAAGTGAGGTAACAAGCACTCAACAGCAGCCAGCGCACTGCGGTCATGTGGTGTTATTAAGAACTAAATACCAGAAACTATTTATACACTAATAACTGCATACACTATTCGTATTTATTCACGCATTTGAACTTCTCACAAAAACGTTCTGCCTAATTGTGCCACATGAATTTGTTCGCAACCTCATTCTAATGTAGTTGAATTCGAAATATTCTAAATGAGCGACCACGTGCCGGAGGTAAGTAATATATATACAGTATATTATAATGTACATAAGACCTATTTCTGTTTAGAATTTCATCTTAACGTGTTTAAAAGGCCACCAAGTGTATGTGTGTTTTAGATGTTCCTACATTTTTTCATAGACTTAGACTTTCATAGAATACATTTTAGAATGAAAGTTATTGATGAATCATGATTTGTTCGAAAAAACAAACAAACATCTGTACGCAGATTTCACGCACTGATTTATGCGTACGCATGCTTAGTGAATGAGACCCAATGATTTTTATAATTGTGTTAAAGGGGTGGTTTACTGCTTTTTTTCTTTGCATGATTGTGTTTATGGGGTGCAATATAACATGTCTTCTTGTTTTTGTTTTTGTTTTAAGTCTTATTTTTCATAAATTTCACCTTTATTGTAAGCCGCTTTCTCCTCTGTCATTTGAACGACCGGTTGACTTCCTGATTCTATGAAAACACTCCCTCGGAAACAGGCAATGGGCTCAGATTGGTTAGTTGGGCCAGTGTGTTGTAATTGGCTAAACTGCGTACTGCACGTTGTCCGGAAACTTCACGCCCATTACCTTTACGGGCGAAAGTTGCATGTGCTCCGGTCAAATGTAAATAATGGTGTCAATACTGCCGTAACAGTTCGAGCCAGAATCAGACCCAGAAAGCGGCAATGAAGAGAGTCAAGCAACCTCCGCAAACACAGCTCTTACAAAACGTTTCTGAATGGTACATTTTTTATTATTATTATTCTATTCTATTCTATTCTACTTTTATTATATAAGAATTTCGATACACTGTTACTTGAAAATGCTACTGCTGCTTGTTAGCTTTTGAGATATGGTTTTCTCCTGATTAAACATTTAATATAACTGAATAAATGACTGAGTAATACCGTTTTTAAAGTTATTGTTTTAACTTCAGCAGCTGACGTTTGTGTGTTGCGATTACATATATATTTTTTTTAACTTTATACACGTTTGTCTTATACATACAAAATAGCATCGAACTAACTGGCTATAAACAAACAGCGTTAGCATTGGTTTACGTTCTTGATCAAATCGAAAAATTACGTCATAAAGTATAGGCTACATGGAAAAATACATTTACAAAATTAGTAGCCCACATAATTACAAATTCAGGTCCAAAATGTTTGTACGCGTTTGTAGTTTTAGTAGTTTGTGGCTACTACAGCCAGCGCTGGCATTTGTTTACGTCCTTGATAAAACTAAAACATTACGTCTGAAATTATACATGCAAATACATTTAAAATTATTAAGTCTTACTTACAGGTTGTGGCCCAACAACTGTTGCCTCTGGTTTTAAAGTTGGAACTGCTTTATGTTTTAGTAACATTTTCTTGTTGAATCCGGCATTGAATTCGTGGAGATTCTGGAAGCTGTCTTCCGTAAAATGCGCAGCACAGAGAGCTAAATTACGATTGTAATTTTCAGGAACATAATCAAACATAAATTTTAGCCATTGTTGACGAACTACAGCGTCCGTATGAAGCCCGAACACAGAAGACCTGGCAGCTGGGTGAAAATAACACACTTTCGACGGCATGGCTACAGCTCTCCACTATAACTCATCCTCTTCGACAAAGCCGCAGAAATATGGCCATGCCCCCTTTTTTGCATGGGTTAGTTACGTATAAAACCCGGGAAGTATCTCGTTGTAGTCCCATTCGAGTCGTTTTTGTAGGCATTAAACTTCCTGATTTTTAAAAGACAATATCTCTGCTTATGTTGAACTTTCAGCACAGCAACTTTGCAGATACTGTTCATGCACCAACAGCAACATTACACAGTATTTAAAATGAAAAAAGTGAAATCACAATCAACCACCCCTTTAATTTTTTAATCTGAGTTTCGCTTATGCAGAGGGAACACTGCAGTCAATTAGATTTGCGAACGAAGTCAGTGAAAGAGAAATAATGCATTAAAATGTTGTTTCTATTTGTATCTGTATATTTAAAATCTGCCTCTACTTTGTTGTCCATTGCTGGTTGCACAAAACAAACTTGCAGCATGACTAGTCTAGTCCGATTTGTGTTTGAATGATTCCAAGCTGGGTTTTTTTTTTTTATTAATCATTCAAAAACCATTTCACTCAGTAATCAGCTTGGGCAGTTACTGAATTTACATCTGAATGACTTATTTAACTGCAAATTATTACTTTTGGTCATATCTGCATCAAAAGAAATCAAAATTGTTGTGGCGTTAGGTTATTTTTAAGGCTTGCGAGATCAGTGTTACTAACTGGTTCTTTATATGACAATGTGTAGTTTTAACTTTTGTTAGGAACTTTATGATTTTGTTGTAATACATGGAACTTTTTTTAAATATTACCAAAAATAGTTGGATCAATTATTTGTTGCTTTCTTAGATATACTGAAAATCATTAAGTGGAATTCACCACAATTCCTGTCATTAGTGGTCTTGCATGTTTGAGATAAATGGGGTGAATGAAGAAATGAGATTGAATGAAGAACTAAATGACTAGCATTAGTCAGTTTCAGTTCCCTAGATATTTATTATGACGCCGGTTGCATTATGAACTTTATTACTGCCTGAAATCTTAAGTGGTTTTTGTTCAGCAATCTGTACTTGCACAAGCCCTGAAATCAGATTCATAGTAAGTTTGTGGTCATTTCCTGTCAAGATTTTATCGTCAGTGATGCTTAATGCGTAATGTTTTAAAAAAGCGTCAAAACACAATTTGATCACTTCCGGTCACTTGCTCTCTTGAGTTTGGAGAACCTTAGTACTAAAATGGAGCATTTTGTTCTTCTCTGTAGGTTGCAGTGCTTTTAATGGACACACAAGGAGCTTTTGATTATCAGTCCACAGTGAGAGATTGCGCCACCATCTTTGCCCTCAGCACCATGACCAGTTCTATCCAGGTTTCCACATTGCATCTTAACAATTTTGCCACATATGACTGGAAATGTGTCATAATTATAATTACTTTTTTTCTTCCTCTAGATTTATAACCTGTCACAAAATATTCAGGAAGATGATCTACAGCAACTTCAGGTTAGTCAAGTCACAACTAGCCAACTGTTTTGTCTTGAGACTGTCCTGCATTTTCGATGTGGAAAACATTGTCTTGATTACACCACAGAGCACTTAATGGGTTAAAATCAGGGTTTCTGCGAGTCTTAAAGTCTTAAGTCATCCATACACAAATTAAGGCCTTAAAAGGTCTTAAATCAGAGCAGAAAGTCTTAAATTCATAAAGTCATGGCATTAAATGTTTCATGCACTGCAAAAAATGAATATTTTCCTATTTTTGTCCTGTTTTCCAATACAAATATCTAAAAACATCTTTAAATCAAGATACATTTACTTGAGATGCAAATGTAAAAAGTCATTTATTTAGAATAGAAATCTTTTGTAACTAGTGCTGTCAATCGATTAAAAAACATTTTACATTTTTCTGTAATTAATCATGATTAATTGCACCTAACATTAACGTGTAATATATATTTATATTGTAACAGCTTCACATTTTTATCTCCAAATTAATGTAGAAACAACATAAAGACAGTAGCCTATATTTTAAATATTTGTTTAATGATATCTTTTTATGAAAAAGGTTAGTATCATCGATACCAATACTGCTACTGTTGTTTCTTCAATATTAGCCATTAATTATAGCCATTCAGCATTACAGTATAATTAAAAGGTAAACATTTTAACATTTATTTGACTTACAACAATCTTCTCATAAACTCATTGTAATAAACGTCACTTACCTGTGCTCTTCAATATATCAGGGCTCATTTTTGTCTATTGGCCCAGTTCAGATTTTTACTTGCCCTGTCAAAATGCACAAAACGTTATTGGTTTCATTGTTTTTTGACCCATGTAACCTTGTAAACAGTGCTTTAAGATTTTTAGGTCGGTCTAACAGGTAGGATATATACAGAAATTGAATAAAGTTATCAAACACTTCAGTCTTCACTGTACAAATTATAAATTAAATATAGATTAATACTAATTAAAGCTACAAAAGTGAAGAATATTGAGTGATTTTCCGTAATGACAGACATTAGCATCGGTTTGTTAGGCTGCTGTCACTTTAAGACATGACGTGGATCTGACACGCATCCCATTTTCTCCCAGCTCTTTACGTTCATTTAAAGGTCCCGTTCTTCGTGATCCCATGTTTCAAACTTTAGTTAGTGTGTAATGTTGCTGTTAGAGTATAAATAATATCTGTAAAATTATAAAGCTCAAAGTTCAATGCCAAGCGAGATATTTTATTTAACAGAAGTTGACTACATCGAACGGCCCGTTTGGACTACATCCCTCTACTTCCTTCTTTAATGACGTCAGTAGAACAGTTTTTTGACTAACCTCCGCCCACAGGAATGCTCCCTCAACTCTACCGAAATTCGTTTATGTACTTGCGCCCTTCTAATAACTTGCTGTGTTTACTCAGCTCTTACGGTGATTTTCTGAAGTAAAACTGACGCTTCATCTTTTGTGTGATGTACAATAAACTTTATTAAACTCATCAGTATATGTTTGATCATCATTCAGACAGCAGACTTGTAGGCTATCATACCTGCCAACCTGTACGCATTTTGCGTAGCGGATACGCATTTTGACATCAAAGTACGCTGGTACGATTTGTTAGTCTAAACTACGCAAAAACCTGGTGACGCCTCTGCACGCGCAGTCCTCAAATCAAGCAACAGCAAAAGAAGAGTTCGACCAATCATAGCGCTGGATTCATTCCCCAAATAGCAAGCGGGGATGATTGACAGATGCGTAAGGCCTATCATTAAAAAGAGACTGAAAATCGACACCAATAAAGAATCCCGCTCGATCCGCCTTCCACTCCCGCGGCCGCAGTCTGGCTGATGTCATAAGCGAGGACAGTAACGTTACAGTAGTCACTGTACATCTGACTCCTGAAGGTAAACGGGCTGGGCTGGGCTCGATGTGGAAAGTTGAAATATTGTACTGAGTTAACCTAATCCTATGGATTCGATGATCACACGGATCGCATGGATTATCTTAAAATACTCCGTTCTTCATGGTCACTCAGAAAAAGAGGAAGACCTCATTCAGTCACGCAAATAATAAAATGCTCAAGAAACACTGAACAATAAATCTTAATAAACTTGAAACCGCTATGGCTTCGTGATTATGAAAGTGATGTGATCATTTGTGGATTACGGATAGCGCGAGTCTGGAGAAACAGGCGTTTATTAATTAATTCTCAGTGCTAAGAAACGTAGCCTTCATGTGTTACGTTATTGTGTTAATAATAACTAAAGTACCTAATTATGTTACATATTTGTTTTGTATGAAAACTAGCGTGTTAGTTATGGATTTAAAAAGTACCGTTGTATCAGTGCTGCGCGAGCTCTCTCACAAACACGGACGCGCGCACAGAGAGAAGATTGTAAAATTAAATTTGACGGGTTAAGTTTAAATTTTGTTCTTGCTTGTTTTTGTTTTTGTTTTGTTTTCTGTGAAAATGCCAGAAAGCATTTTGTATTATCCATCCTTGTTTTTAAAAGTCGTTAAATGACGAACGTTTTACTGTTAACAGCCCTTATATGTCGGATTCGTCTAACTTACCGGTATACTTGACATTCTTTTTAGAATAAGTGATTCGTTATGCAATTATTGGACTCCTGTCTATTCATTGTCAACTGTTTTCTATAAATATGTTTTGGCTAACATTTATTCAGCTAATGCGTGTCCTGTTTAAAATGTGCAATGTTTAAATGCAAAGACAGCACGTCACAAATAGAAGCCCTTTTCCCTGTGGTATTTAGTATCATATTTGGATATTGAAATAATAAATTAACTAGCCTATCTTAATTGTTTTTTTTTTTGTTTTTGTTTTTTTACAGTTTTATAGTGGTTTCTTAATTTTAGACTAGTTGTCCAGCACACATTTTATGCAATGCAATATAATGCATGTGTGTCGTCGTCCCCCCCCCCCGTTGCCGTCCACCACCCCTCGCCCCCCCCCCCCCCCCCCCCCGTCGCCGTCGGTACGCAAAAAATAATTTCAAGGTTGGCAGGTATGGGCTATTAATAAATAATGGATACATACAAGTAGATGACAAATACGTTATAATAACCGTAATTAAACTACTAAACTATACCTGTTTCATCTCTATACAGCACTCTGACTCTGTAGGCATTATTGTCCGAATCGAAGTGAACACCGTTACTGAGAGTTTCTGATATTATCATCATTCCGTGAGATGAAATTGTCCTGAGAGACTGAGCGCGAGCTCATGAAGCTCCGCCCCCCTGGGTCATCCAGCAGCAGCTCATTTGCATTTAAAGGGCACACACTAAAACAGCGCGTTTTTCTGAGCCCCAAAAAATGACAATTTAAACTTGCTGTAAAAAATGATCTGTTGGGTATTTTGAGCTGAAACTTCACATACACACTCTGGGGACATCAGAGACTTATTTTACAATAAAAGGGGCATAATGCGGGACCTTTAAGACTTCATTAAACTCATTTAACACTAACACTTTCGAGGATACGCAAAAAAAGCCATTTTGGTATAATTTTGTGAGTTCTTGTCCGTTCAAGCACTGTCTGAAGCAGCTTTCTGTGCGCACGAGTGTGTGTGTGTGTCACACAGACAGGAGATTCAGACGCGCGCCAGTTCTGCACTGCGTTCTCTGTTGTTTTTTATCGTGCTTGAATGATTTAAAAGCATTTGCATAAATAACAGCGTGATCCTATGTAATTCTAGCCAAAGGATGATGGGGGAAAAAACAGATGCTGTGTTAATTGCGTTAAATATTTTTAATGCTTTAAACTGAAAAGCCCATCTGTTCTGATGCATCTCTGTTCTTAACCTTACAGACCATTCAGTATATCACAGTCATTAGTCATTTTTGTTTAATGGTTTTTTCAAACTTTTTTTATTACACCTGTCATTTTTTTGTGTTTGTGTAGCTGTTTACAGAGTACGGCCGACTTGCAATGGACGAAATCTTTCTGAAACCTTTTCAGGTATGAACACACCTTTCTGATACTGACATTGTAGTAATCTCTGTTAGTTTAGATGTGTTTGTGTCTGTGTGTACCTGTAGTGATGCATGCCTTCTGTGCTCACATTTGTATTTCAAATTTGTGTTTTTTTTTTTTGCTTGGCACTCATTTAACTTTGTGAGCAGAATAACCACAGGACCTAAAAAGACCTCTGGTGACACTGTATTAAAATTATGGTATCAGATGCCAATATCATGGTATTCGAAATATTAAATTGAATGATTATCATAATTACATCCCATTGTATTTATATCCGTACCAAGATTCTTCAGAGAATACAGTGGTAGTACCGTGGTACCTATCCAAAATGACTGCATAAATATGAAACCATGGACAACAATATCTTGAGAGCTCAGGACAGATGAATAACTTGAAACTTGAAGCTGCTTATCAGAGTGCATCTAGACAGACATGTCTGTGCTTGTGCGTTTTATTGTGTGTTTCCTTAATTTCAGTGCAACTCTTTCTTGCCCACAGTCGCTTATGTTCCTGGTCAGAGACTGGAGTTTCCCATACGAGTATACATTTGGGTTTAAGGGAGGAAGCAGTTTCTTGGACAAACGTCTTCAAGTATGTGACTAAGAATGACTTAAGGTTCACTATTTGTTCAGTTGTGTGTTTGTCTTCAGTGATCTCTCTCTTGTGTGTTTGTGTGGTGATGTTCAGGTGAAGCAGTCTCAGCATGAGGAGCTTCAGACAGTGAGAGAGCACATTCACTCCTGTTTCACCTCCATTTCCTGTTTTCTCTTACCACACCCTGGCCTGAAGGTGGCAACAAGCCCTGCATTCAGGGGACAGCTGTGTGGTATTAGACTTCATTCATGTTTTATTACTCACACTAAACACTCTACCTAGAGATGGGCACAAGTACCGGAGCATTTGATGCTGTCAGCAAAGATTCAACTTGGAAGCACAATAATTGTCTTTTAACTTCGAAACATTTTTACAACAATTTTGTGATTGGTTACAGTACGTTTTTACAGTAATTTGTATTCAGATTGGTTTGACAAATTATTAGAGATGCTTAAATACAGTGTGGTGGGATGCAACATACACCCACAATTTAAAAGTTGGGTTACGGACCCCCAAATTTGTTTCATTTATCTGTTTGGACAAAAAAGTGCCCATTCCTAATTCTGCTGTTACATATCCACACAAAAATGACATGCACAACCATTCAAACGTTTGGGGTCGAGAGGATATTTTGTAATGCTTCAACGTTTTATGCCAACCAAGGCTGCATCTACTTGATCAAAATACAGTATTATTAACATTTAAAATAACATTTATAAATCATTCTATGCTGAACTTTTGATTCACTTTTGATCGGTTTAATCCATCGTTCCCAAATTAAAATATCAGGCAGAAAAAAATCTTACTGACCCCAAACCGTAGTAAAGTAGTGTATATTTGTCAACACTCCATTTACTGATATTTGCCTATCTCATTGTGTGTGTTACTGTGTTTCATTTGCATTTTCAGAGCCTCATTTTATACTGGCATGTTTGTTATTTGTTGTGTTTACATGTACTAACTCTCTTTAACAATCACTCCATCTTCGATTCTTAGATGTGGCTCCAGAGTTTAAGGAACAGTTGCGTGAACTCATTCCCAACCTGCTCAAGACTGACGATCTGGCTGTGAAAGAGATCAATGGTAATAAGGTGACCTGCAGAGGCCTGCTGGAGTTCTTTAAAGTGAGCACACAACTGGCTTATAAACATCTTGGTCCATATTTGGTTGAACAGAATTTTTCATGAGTTTTGTTTGTAATTTTTTAGGCATATATTAAGATATATCAGGGAGAAGACCTTCCACAACCTAAATCCATGCTAGAGGTAACATAATATAGTTTTACTAATATTTGGTATTTATTTGGTATTGCTTTATCACAAGATTTCATGGTTTTGATGTAATGTTTTGACTCATTCAGGCTACAGCAGAGGCCAATAACCTTGCGGCGGTGGCGGCAGCCAAAGACCAGTACTACAAGAATATGGAGAAGGTATGTTACCTGGAATGTGTTAAACTCCTGTTATGTGTACAATAATTGCAGTCCCTCCCAAAAGGTCAATGCACAATGCAACTGCTGAATATGTTTTGTCCCGTGAAAATCACGAATCATTCACGTTCAATAACTTTCACCTTAGTATAAGATCTGTGTTTTGGATTCAATAAGATTTTCCTACAAATTCTGAGAAATAATCAAATGTCTTAAATAATAAGCAAGAGACAGATAAATTATGCCACTGCTCGCTTGTCACTTTCATTTTGTTTTACTTGGTTAAGGCTCGGTGTCATTCTCACAAATAGGGTAAACATGGGGCAAGATGCCCCCCTTAAGAACAATGTGGATTTACTTTTAAACTGTAACACATGGTATAAGTTTAGCATGTTCAGGATGATTATGCATCGGTCAGTGTTATTATAGGAAAGAAATAGAAACATTTGCTAATTTAGTTGTTACAGCACAAAATGTCAAATATCAAATACCCCTTCCTGGGGTAAGAAGCCAGATAAACCTTTACAGAATGTATAAATTACTTTTAATATATAATTATTATTATTAATATTTATACTGTATATGTTTTAAATTATCATTAATTTAAAATACTAAATCAACTTCTATTTACCTTCCCCAAGGGTCCCATTTTATCTTTTTTATCTATAAACATGAATGTGTCCACAAATCCCTCATTAACAAATAGACACAAAAAAATTGATAAATTAACCTCAAGACTGTTTTCGGCTGACTGAAATCACAAATGTTGATATTCAAATGACAAATTAAAAAATTGCACAGCCGTTCATCAAAAGCCATCTAACACCGTGTCCTAACTACACGTGCCGCGACACGCGATAAAAGGTATCTTTTCCATGTTAATCAGAGTTTTTGTCCTAACCAGGCGCGACGGCGACACACGACGATTCTAATTTAGAAACGGTTCTATTTTTCTGCGACGTCGCGCTGGAACATCAAACACAAAGTGTGGCGATGATAATCTAAGGCAGTGGTTCTCAATCCTGGTCCTGGGGACCCACAACTCTGCACATTTTTATATGTCTCCTTTATCTGACACACCCAGTTCAGTTCAGAGCTCTTTCCTAACGAGATGATGATCTGAATCAGGTGTGTTAAATGAGGGAGATATACAAACTGTGCAGAGCTGTGGGTCCCCAGGACCAGGATTGAGAACCACTAATCTAAGGTACTGTTTATGTGATTTATTTAATGTTTAAAGCGTGTTATGTGACTTGGAATATCATTTAGTGCTTGAAATTAAACGAATGGAAACATGAACGTTCAAACTGTGAACAAACAAGTGTATTATTTGACAAAGATTGTTATAGTAACTCAGTAGCCTATGTATTTTTTAAATGGTGTAATATTTGTGAATTTGATTAGCTACTTATCCATTTTCTTGCAAGTGCCGTCAAGTTTACTCTCTAGTGCTGCGAGACTCCGCCCACACGCTGTTCTGATTGGCTGTGATTTTTGATTGACGTTGTGGCGTCTCAGTCGCGTCGCATCTAATGTGGACCGACACACTCCCTGTCGCTGGAATTGTATCGTGTCGCGTGTAGTTAGGACGCGGTGTTAGACATTCTGTGCTTATATAAAAGGGTAAATGGATATTATGTCCTTTTATTTCTTTTTTTATAAATTCCCTCTCACTGTTAGGTATGTGGTGGAGATCTGCCTTATGTGGCTCCTGACTCACTGGAGGAAAAGCACCGCTTCTTCCTGCAGGAGGCCCTTCAGCTTTTCTCCGGCACTAAGAAGATGGGTGGGCGGGATTTCTGTCACCGATACCAGGAACAGTTGGAAACGGAGCTGAAGGAGCAGTGGGAGTCCTTAAGAAAGCACAATGAGGTAACGGCAGCATTGTGAAAAAGAATCAAAAGAATTAATGTGAGAAAAATATTTAGAGGATTTTATTAATTTCTTTTTGTACTCTTGTTCCTCTCAGTCCAAGAATGTTTTCAGTGCTTTCCGGACACCTGCAGTGCTGTTTGTCCTGATCTGCCTCCTGTATGTGCTGTCAGGAATTTTGCACTTCATTGGCCTGGAAACTATTTCCTTTGCATGTGACTGTGTAGTTGGTCTAGCCATGATTGCGATGCTGACCTGGGCCTGTATCCGGTACTCTGGCCAGTACAGAGAAGTAGGCACAGCCATAGACCAAGCTGCTGGAGTAATACTAGAGCAGGTAAATATATTCCTTTGATAAATGTTTTTATTTAAAGGTGAAGCATGTCGTTTCTGCGACACTAGTGGCACCTAGCAGAATCACAAAAGCATATTTTCAAACAACCTTGCAAATGTCCCCTTGCGCATCATGTCTCCCCCAACTCAAACATCACAATCACAGCTTTTACGGGTGCTTGTGAAGGCATGTCTCAACAGGTAAATGTAGCTACATTCAATAAAAGGTCCAAAATATTAGGAATACTTTTAGCAGTGTTGGTGTGTGTCATTGAGTTGTCTAATAACACTGTCTTGAGCGAATGTTAACGTCTCACCTATAATAAACCCATGCAACATATCTGCACAGGGCGCATTTTTGACTTGAGGCTTTCTACGCTGGACACATCTAAATAAACATTATATACGGTTACATTTGTCTTAAAGGGTTAGTGCACCCAAAAATGAAAATTCTGTCATTAATTACTCACCCTCATGTCGTTCCAAACCAGTAAGACCTTCGTTCATCTTCGGAATACAAATGAAGATATTTTTTGTAAAATCCAAGAGTTTTCTTTACTACCTTTCTGGGTAATTACATTGCAGTCTTTGTGGGGTCAGAAAGCTCTCTTAATTTTTATTCCAAAGATTGTTTGTAACGGCATGAGGGTGAGTAATTAATTACAGAATCTACTTTTTGGGGTGAACTATCCCTTTAAGAGTTTAATACCTGTTTAATCTTTGAAGGTCTTAATGCAGAAAAAAAAGCCTGCTACAGAAGCCACGCCCCTAACTCTCGCTATAGGTCAGTGTTGCCAGACGTACGATAGTTATCGTATTTGTACGATAATTTTGACCTATGTACGATCAATAATGAAAAAAATCCCATAATGTACGATAATTTCAGAATTGTGTGACACTTCAAATGATGTTCGTTGTAATCATAGGGCTTCTATACTTATTGATCTAGTTGTGGATTCTACGTCTACCGTGAGAAGAACGTGAACGTGGTGTTACGCACGTCTTCCGTCTCATCTCACGTTATGTCTTCTCGGCCAATCATCATGGAGAATGACTCTCATGAGCACAAGTTAATGTTCTTTTTGTATATTGTATACAAAGTTGGATATCATTAACATGTCATCTCTATGTTTTGCAAGAAGAAAAAAGTAAAAAAAAAGTTAACGTTCCTTCCACGTTAGGTCAGTTTTTTCCAAGCTGAGGTCGATATTTTAGCAATAAAGTCATTTTCATGTCGTTTCAAAAAAGGACAGCACGCCAAATACGCATTAAACTTTACCCCCTCTAATTGTATGTAAGTGTGAACTCGTGAAATAGCTGTATTCTGTACGTTTGACTCGTGTACGATAATTTTCTCCCAAATACGATAATTTTGAGCTTCTGGTATGATACTTGGACATTTCCAATCTGGCAACACTGCTATAGGTTGAGCTGGTAAGAGATTGACAGATCTAAGCAGACCGCTCTGTGTATGGTGCCTGGTAGGCTCAATATTTACACTTTTGTGGGAGATAAACCCATGAATGACAATACTAATAATAGTCAATGAACAATTATCTTGATTAGGAGAATGTATTTTAACATAAAAATCTTACATTCTTCACCTCAAAAAAATGTCCCTAATGGTTAGGAATTTGTAATTCTGAAGTGTTTTTTTTTTTTCTCCATTTTTTTTTCCAGGCTACAGATGTGGTAAACAAGACAAGAAGCCATGGTCAGGTGGCTGCACAACATAAGAAGACTAGATAGCTTCTCAATCAAACCGAAGATGCCAGAACAAGATGTAAATTGCACAGACGCGACCAATGATATGATACCAAATATCGCAGATCTCCGAATATAGCACTTAAATCTCTCCTTATAATGCAGGTTGACTGATTTTTTGCAAGATGTCTTAAACCAGATTTTTAAATATCAACACAAATATGAAT
Source organism: Scardinius erythrophthalmus (assembly GCF_964197995.2). NCBI lineage: Eukaryota > Metazoa > Chordata > Actinopteri > Cypriniformes > Leuciscidae > Scardinius > Scardinius erythrophthalmus. The sequence goes on along the minus strand of NC_138233.1, from coordinate 20,926,709 downwards.
ATAAACCAAATATCACAAACCAGCAGTTTTTCAGGGACAATTATGTAAATTGCAAACTAATTATGTATTTAGCACAAGGGCTAAACTCTCCACAGAGCTGCATTGATACGTTTACAGTTGTTCACTCCTGTACAGCCAAATACATCCTCCATAGCAGGTCAGGGTCGTGTAACTTTTGGATTGCACTTGCATTGCGCTCTGTAGACACGTTGTTGGTTTGTTGTCTTTAGCCATGAATATCTTTGCACATGAACTGCCATTATTTCATTAAGGCTTGAGCTTGATGTGATGTTTAGTATTAAAAGTGTAAGTACTCTATATTATGTGATCTTTGCAAGACCTTTGTTTTATTATCTCTGTACCAAATTGTGGCCTTTCTGTGCATTCCATCTCTCCATCTTGTATACATCCATTTATGAATTCTATGATAAATCCTGTCAATAAGTTTGTTTTACTTTGTTTCATCGGGGTAACAAACATATTGTATTCCATTCCAATTATCTCGAGTGCTCGATTGGTCCTGTACACCCCTTTTTAACTGCTGGCATGTTTTTGGGTGTTCAAAACCATCCTGACACTTTAAGTTGGACTGATAGTATTGATAGAAAAGCCAATATTAACTATTAAAAAATGCCTTGAGGAAAGCTCGGTCATTGTGCACTATTCTGTAATCATGTTCATATTTGCATATCATATTAGTAAACACCTGATTTGATTCTGTTTTTTAGTGGTTTGAGCACTGTTGCGTCTTACTTTAATTTCGTTTTCATTTTTGTCATATGACATTCTTCTTTCATGTATGATGTGGCAGTGAAAGAGTATACCTGGAGAATTCAGTTTCCAGATTTTTACAGACAATGACAATGTGTTTGCCCCCCAAGGCATGTCTGTAATGTGTCTTTGTGGCATTGTTCTTTGTTGCATTCCACCAGAGCCTCGGTTGTGGGGTTTTGAATGTGTCCTGTGACCTCTTCACATTCATAGACTGTAAAAAAATGGACCTGTCTAAACTGACCTACTAGGGATCATTCTATGTCCCTGTTTATACTTTATACTGTTACATACACTTTACATATATAAACCCCAAAAATAAAGATTTAAGCATGCAATGCACTCATGGGTCTTGTTTGTATTCAGATGGAAGCAGAAATGTCAATTTTGTACACTAGGTGTCAGCATTGATTTGAACTGTGAGAACATCTCAGTGAGGACCGTAAGCATTCATTCATGGACACGTTTTGAACAGCCGTTAATTTGCAAGAGTCTACGAATGAGCAAAAGCGAGTAAATGGAACTATTAACTATTATGGTTGATTGCAAACTGAAGATAATAAATTATATTCTGTGTTATTTGGTCTGCGAGATATGTTCTTCCCCCTTTGCAGTTTCATTCTTTCTTTGCTGCTGTACACCGCTCCCTCTAGCGCTTACTGTGTGAATTTTTGTCTATAGAAATGAAATGTCCTTGTTTCCTTATATGGCGATCGGAGTCGCGAGCCGCCTGATGTGCGCGGCTTTGGCTGAAGCGCGCTCACGACTGTCACCATTTGCTTCCTTATTTGGAAGCGAGTTAAGCGAACCTTAAAAAGGGGCAGAGACAAGCACAAAGGGTTAGGCTCAGACCACAGCGTGCCCTACGAGCCACTAACGAATATTGCAATCGGTGTAGTATGGTTTCAGTGCAGAATTAGTGGGACCAACAGCGCTTCCCATCATGTCACGTTACAGTAAGGTAGAAAGCGCCATCACAAGAATTTACCAAACCTATTTAAATATTAGATATATTCATGTTTACATTTAAATATAGTAACTAATTAAAAAGGCATGCTAAATATTGAGATTTAATCATTAAGATTAAATAATAATAATTACACACACACACACACACACATATATATATATATAAATATATATTATTCATATGTAAATATATAGGCCTATATGTATATACATAAATATATGCCTATATATATATATATATATATATATATATATATTCATATATAAAAGAGTTGACATACATTTTAGAGTACTGTTAAACATGACACATTATGTGCTATATATTGTATTTATGTTGTAAAATGTAACTGATTTTTTTTAATAACAAATGCTTAATAAAAAGTGCAACTTTAAAATGTACAACCTTGTATAAACGCTTTTCAACGACCATACGTTTGTGCCAATGTACTACTGACAACAGTGAATATATTTTTATGTGTTCTGTTCACGACCATTTGTGTGGAGCCCAAAACTACAGTTCCCATAACACCTCAATAAGCGCGTGACATGGATGCTCGCTCCCATCTGCCTCGCGGCCACGCGCAAAAGGGCGCGCCCGAGCGTTGTATCAAGTGTGAGAGCGAAGGACTGCATCACAGCTCATTCAATTCCTATCCAGACGCCGACTAGCACAGAGAAACAACCATGGTATGTCTATATTTAAATAATAATTATACGATTTACGGCTATTTCCAACGTGTTTGAAGAGTTTAATGACTAGGCTGTGGGCTTTTTAGGGTGAATGAATAATCTGAGAATCAAATCTGTCAATTAACGCCTCCGCCGACTATAGCTGCAGGCTACGTTAAGTGCCGTAAATTGTTAGAAAAACGTTTCCTTGGCTCGTGTGGCAGTGTTCTTTGAGCAGTTTTATTTCTATATATATATAACGTTGCAGTTAATCTCACAGCTCTCGATGTTTTGGTTGTGCGTGGCCTTCAGCGATTCGGATGCGATGAGATTGGCAAAAAATGAGACCCAAAAACTACTGGCGCCATTTCCCCGCTCAGCTTCCTTTATTTCCGTGAGTCGAGGCCCAGGAAAGGCCTCGCTGCTTTTCATTACACTCTACCTACAGGCCCCATCTCTCCACACACCATTAGATCGCACGGCGAAATTAAAAGAGGATGTGTATAAATCAATGTCCGCAAACCGGTGTGTGATTAACTGCGTTTTTCGTTTGCCAGATGAAGCGCTTTCTTGAGTCTGTCCTTTGTCTGAACACGGCCAGAAAACACCATCGCTCACATTTGCCGCACCGGAGAGACTGCGGGCGTGTGTAAAAACGCAGATTATTCCCTGCTGAGGTCGAAGCCCCGCATGTTTATACTCCGCTTTTCGGCTTCGGAACGCGTTAATTTTGCGGATATTTGGAACGCATGCAGGAACACCGCAACCGTGGCCCCACCCTAATTCTTGATGCACAGATGGTGGTGGTTTATTTCTTTGACCGAAAAAAGATACCTCGACTAGGAAAGTGTTTTAGGTCGATTGCAGCTCGGGTTTATATGAAACATTATTAAATATATGCGCTGGGAGGAAGGAAGCCGAGTTTAAGAACCGTTACTTGTGCGTTTGCGTATCGGCAGGCAACGTGTGCACGACTAACGTACACTCTTCCTGGTTGGACGTAACTTTGGGGAATCGTAGCTTATCGGACGTTTTATCTTTGCTCGACGCGTTTGTTTAATTTCCATAATGTATATGCATTTCGTTTTATCGGCATTTTGTCTTTAAGCACATGACGTTTCTTGTCTGTGACGCGCAGTGCTTGTGGATATTTGGTTGAATATGCTTTGCTTGCTTTTTATTATTTATTGCTGCGTCGCTTTCGTCAACTTGTTTCTGTAGACACGGAAGATACTTGAGAAATTGAGAGGAAATTGCGTTCGTGTCGCGTGTAGGCTGAAGGAAATGCCGGTTCCGGTGTGAGCAGTCTCGGTATCCTCGTCACTAGGACAATGTACACGTCATAGGCCACAAACAAAATCTCTTTCTGTGAGAGGCAAGTGAAGACTCGTTATACATCTTTTTTTTTTTTTTACGTACAAGCTCTCTTCATTTAAAGGCCCACGATGTCATTTCCTGTATCTCATTTCTACTGTGGGTTTCACTTCTCAGTGAACGTGGATGATTTACCTGCAGCATTATTGTCCTTGTGCTTTAACTTTGGACTTTTACTCTTTTTATGACACTAGATGACAGATGAGGGCGTGTTTTTTCTTAAGATGCTGGCGGAAGATCTAGAATCTTTGATGACTCGTTCAAAACAAACTTAATGTTTTAATTTTTTTAAGCTTTTGTCTTAAACATTTGTAGATGATTCTTAGATGAGTATCTGAAGGGTATTTTCGCCTGAAACAAGGATCCCACAATCATGGAAAGTATTTATACAGGTTAGTCATAAAAGACTGAAAGTCGTGATTCATTGGTCAAAAGGTGTGGGAATCCTGATTATCCCTTGGGCCTGTAATGCCCTATTTCTTTCATTATTTGTGATTGTTAGGTAATGAGGCATCTTAATGCATTCCTGACACTCACACCTTAAGCAGACCCGGTTTCCACCCGTCAGACATGCGTTTCCTGTAAGTGGGCCACTCAAACATCTACCCCGCAGGGCTCCTGGTTTCCACCTTTTCACATGTCCTAATGTCCTATTCAGAAGCTAGATCTGCACTAGAGAACTGAATGTTCAGGTTTTCTCATTTCTTTGAGATGTTTTATGTTGAATGTTTGGTTATAGCAACGCAGCATTACACTGATCCCTGTTTCTAATGGAAATCAGAGGACTTGAGTAGGTTCATGGGACTGGTGTGACTGAGGCCATTTTGATTTTTCACAGAAGAATCATTGTTTTGCAATCTAAAGCTGTACACCAGATTTGAATGACATGGCTCTCTTATAATTCTCTACGGCCAATTTTATCCACATTTAATGATCCTGCTTTAAATCAGATGCTCAGTATAAATTGAATCAACTCTTATGAGGAAGTGCCCAACCATCCCTCTGTTCAAATGTGTTGGAGGATGTCTGAAGTCGTGTGACCAGGGAAGAATGGTGCCTTGTTCAAACCACCCTTTTTCTTTAACTTGCTATTTAGTTTTTTTTTGGGGAGTAGAAACCACATCACTGCAACAATGGATAATTTGCACCCAGAATGTCATTCAAGTTCTTTTGCCATGACTCTCATTCCACTGCCCTTGAAGTGTGCAGTCCTGTTTCTCCCATGGCTGGGTTTTTTGTTTAGTCACTCGCTTCTGTCTTGTGTTGCAAAACCTGCAGGCCCAGTAGTTTGGATTCAGCCAAATGAGGTCCAAGTATTCAGTTTTGTTAAAAGGGCAGCCCGTCTAACTAGATCAGACAAGACGGTTTGGTGCAAAATCCCATTCATTCACTTCTCGTTTTGCACCCACACATTCATGCATCCTTGCTCATCAGCTCACTCACTTCCCTCTATTCAAACCCATGTGACCTTATCCTGTGTGTGTTTTGTGTTCTCGCAGGCCTCCGGAGTTACAGTGGAAGAGAATGTCTTGACCATCTTCAACGACATGAAGGTTCGCAAGGCTCATAGCAATGAGGAGGAGAAGAGCAAGAGGAAGAAGGCTGTTCTTTTCTGCCTGAGTGAGGATAAGAAGAAAATCGTTATGGAGGAGGGCCAGGAGATCCTGCAGGGAGATGAAGGAGATCCCTACCTCAAGTTTGTCAAGATGCTTCCTCCCAACGACTGTCGCTACGCTCTCTATGATGCCACATATGAGACTAAAGAGACCAAGAAAGAGGACCTGGTCTTCATTTTCTGGTAAGTCTGCGAATGTACTTAGTTTAAACCAGGGGTTCCTAGTCCTGTTTCTGTAGATCTGGCTTTCTGCAGAGTTCAGTTCCAGGCCTGTCTGTAACTTTCAAGTGTTCCTGAAGGTCTTCGTTAGCTGGTTCAGGTGTTTGATTAGGGTTGAAGCTGAACTTAGATCTCCAGTAACCGGATTGGACATCTCTGATGTAGACTTATGTCAAATGCTTGTGTGGGAACAGATGATCTGATCTCTCGTTGTGTTGTCCAGGGCCCCGGAGAATGCCCCACTTAAAAGCAAGATGATCTACGCCAGCTCCAAGGATGCCATCAAGAAGAAGTTTACAGGTAATGCTGTCCATCAAAAAAGGAAAATCAAAATAATGTCCAATTCTAAAATATATAAATGAATGTGAGATCTGAAGCATTTTTGCTCTTTTGTGTTTCACAGGTATCAAGCACGAGTGGCAAGTGAACGGTTTGGATGATATCAAGGACCGAAAGACCCTTGCTGAGAAGCTTGGGGGTTCATCAGTGGTGACTCTCGAGGGGAAGCCTCTGTCCGATTGAGGCTGACACATTTCAGGGGTTAGCCGTTCATTCCGACGTGGGTGGGGCAGGTGGGCCAGCACGACTGTTTGTGGGGCCACGGGGTGGGTTAATGTGGGTGGGGAGGGTTGGGCAAAAGTGACAGTTTCCAAACTCCACACTTGATGAAAGATGTAGGCTGTCATTCCAGTTCACACATACAATGAACAAGAACAAAAACATTAAAGAGAAAAAAAAGATCTTAAAAGACAAAAATGAAGGATGATGATTATAAAAACAAAGTAATATAACTGTAAATGTGTACTGGCAGGTTTTCGTTCTTTCTGAGTTCCATGGGATTGTTGAAAGAAAAGACTGAGACAGCAGCCGTTACAATTCAGCTATACAACATACTCTTTGTTCTTAAGATTTAGGTTTTTTGTTTTTGTTTTGCCAAACATATAGTTCAGTTTTTCTAAGTATGTGTGTTGACTAGGTTAAGTACAAAATTTTCTCCAAAATCACACAACGTTATTGGACCATTCTGGGAACAGTTTACTTGCCCCTTCCCCGCTTTTGTTTTATTTTGAGTTCACATGTTTTAATGATTCCATCTGATTTAAATATTTCAAAAGGTAATTCAAAACCATGGCACTGGTGTCAAGAAATTGTACACATTCCTTCTACCTGTAAAATCTGGGACCTAGTGGGTGAGCGGTCTGTTGATGAATTGGATTGAGTGTATTGACACGTATGAAGTTTAGATGGGGAGCGATATATTTGGGCAGCCTGTGTACAGAGCTTTGATTGATATTGGTCAGTGGATGTTTTGTATCGTCTCCTTATCTCTAATAAAAAAAAAGCACTAAACAACTCTGCTGTTACAACTGGTTTGTTTCTTCATGTTTGGCAAATCATCAGTGTGAAGGCTGGCTTTATTTTAATTTTATTTTTTTGTGATTCACCCCAAGGTGAATCTAATTTTTAAAGTCTTTGAATCTCGAGTTGATCTTTAATATTGGTTTATATTTATATATATGCGCTTACATTTTGTTAATTCTGCATTTGTTGCTCTTTATCAGTGGTGTTCAGCATGGTTTATGCACTGATATATGTGATGGTTGCAAAATTCATAAAGTTCAAATGGATCCAAACAAAGAGACTCTGATTGCTTTGTCATCCTCCATATAGATTTGATGGGTGGCTTGGCTTTTAATAATGTCTTCAGTAGGCTACAAGCCAATAATAAAAATTGCTGATTATATTGAAACCATGATTGCAAATCCATCATGTACAATCATTCAGTATTTGAAGATGGTGGCATGTCAACTGCATTGGATACTATTAATAAACATGCAATTCCATTTAAACAAATCAATTCCATAAGCTAATTGGTTAAATCTCTCTTTTTGAGAAATGGCAGCAATATTGTTTCACTGACAAATTGATATTTGTGGCATAAAGATATTTACCCCTAATGCTCAATATCTTATGCCTGTCATTTTTAGACATTTAGAATAGATACCACATAGAAGAGAGATTTAGATGGGATGACTGACGGGGGAAAAAAGCATTCACCGTATGAACTGGACGTCACATATGTAGAATATAAATGTGGATGAAGCTATTGCCAGTAAACTGCCTGAGGATGGGTATCAGTAATTGAGAACATGCTGATAAAACGTTATTAAAACATTTATTTCACTAAAAGTACCACAGGGATGTCTGTGAACAATTTTGAATGACTTCAATGAATTAATGATGTTTGTGTGTAGTATGATAAGCTCCAGTTTGTTCTTTAAAACATATCTTACCGGACAATTTGTGCTATAATAAATCGCTGAGCTCCTGCAACACTGTTGAGTAATGTATTCACGGCAGTATAATCGCTCCTGACTGACCGACCGGACCGCGAGGACTTACTGTTCAGCCATGTTGTGAAAGACTCAATGAAAGATGTACACGACAACCATTGGAGGGCAGTAGAGATTCATTTCAAAACCTTACTTAAAAAATGAACCTTCCTACTTCCTGTGCTGAACTATCGTCTTTAATCGTCTTTCTGCACCTTTGCCTTTCGTAATCCAGTATTTTTGCAATTATGAATCAAACCACAAGCTATTAGTAGCTATTACAACAGTGAACTCGCATATTCTCTATGAAATATAAACTAACCATAAACAATACAAGCCAAAAAGTGTAAGTGTAACTGTAATTGCTGTTTAAAGGTCGCCAGTGGTTTCTAGCAGTATTTTTACGTCTTCCTCTGCTTACCACCAGAGGGTATCAGTGTCACATTTTACATACAGTTTTTGTTGTTGTTGTTCTTTTTATCATACTTGAAATATACAACACATAATCATATATGCTATTATTACCACTTCTTTACAACATAATAAAGTCCAATTTGCAATGAAAAAAAGCAAAAACAAGAGACATTTTAGTTTATTAAAATAAAAAGCTTTTTAAAAATAGAACTATAATCAACATTTACCCCACAACATTTCTCTTAGTTTGTGTTTGTTTGGTCTTTATATTAATTCAACATAAAAGAATAAGAAAAATAATTTACAAACCGATACTGTAATTTTACCAATATGAGGTCTTCATCTATCTTGAAAAAGAGTATGTAACCGTAGAAGAGTGAATTGAATTCATGGGTTACAGATCCAGATGTATGCATTAAAATAAACTAAGGATCTATGCTTTTAATTTCTATTAACTCTCAACACCCACACTACATCTCCAGTCATCGATTTTGTTATTGTGATGTTCAGGGATGGAAATTAAGTAAGCTTAGCCATTTTTCCTCTACTTTAAGTCACCAAATAAACTCAGCGTATGTTAATCTAGTGTTACACAAAACCCAAGGTATGAGATCAGAATAAAACCTCCATCCCAATTCTAGTTTCTAAAAGTGCAAACAACAGTTGAAAGCTTCTGTAATGTGGAATCTGAAGGCTGTGGAGAGAATCATTTAACCGAGACAGCAACATAGTGTCGGCCCAGATCCGGCCCACATCTGGTATGTACCAGTGGATTCCACGTGTACCAGATGTGGGCCGACACTATGTTGCTGTCTGGGAAGGGGGGTCGAAGACTTGACAAGATAAATCTGTTGGTGTTGTCAACCACATAGTCTAAAGCTGAGTAACGTTGGCAGTATGGCGAGCAAAAACTAAAGGTAGTGGTTAAATAAAGTCCCAGCTCAACCCATGTGAGAAGCGATCTACCAGCAATGGATCTTCTTTCGTCTCAGATTCAGTAGCCACACCCGTAAAAGACTGTAAAGTGCAGGTTCCAAAATCAGGCACGTTGTATTTTGTCTATGATTTTATATTGTCCCATTCCTCTGTGTCATGTCTTCAGTCCTGATTGCAGTCCACCTTATTTCCATGAACCCAGTAACAGATCTGAGCAAACTTCAGTGGAGTGAAGCGAACAGCCACGTTGTAGTCACGATTCTCTCCATTGATTTCCAGCCACTGGTGGCCCGAGAAGATCCCGATGACCTTGCGCTCCCATCGCTCTAAAGTATCGTCCCACACACGTCCGTAAACACCAGAGCCACTCGCACCTGGGCGGGCGTCGCAGTGCTGGTAGATCAAATCGTTGGACTCATCCTCCACCGGACAAAAGCGGTACACCAGTTCCCCGGGCCGGTCACTGTCAAATCCAGAGAAGTGGATGCGTTTACCAGCCAAATTGTCTGAGGTGGGTGCCACAGCCAGCCGCATGAAGGGACGCCGGTGAGGCCAACGTAACTCTAGAAGTGCGTAGTCAAAGTCCATGCTGACCTCTTGAGGACCTTGAATCCAACCTTTAGGAACTCGGGTCCGTTTAACTCTCACCCAGCGCACCAAGGGTTTCTTCACAGGAGCCTGACCCGGCCTTGTACCGTTAATAGACGGAGGGATCAGAAAGCCCACCCTGAGTTTCCTCGCTCCTTTGACGTAATCCTTCCCATCGTGCACGCAGTGGGCTGCGGTCAGGACGTGCTGCTGGGACACCAGAACTCCAGTGCAGCCGGTAGAGATACGGACAGCTGTGGAGAACGGGTAGTCCAGAAGGAAGTGGTCACCGCGGATGTTAAAGCGCCCGTCTGAACCATAAATCTGCCGTTTTAGCCGCTTATGTCCGGGAGCGGTTACTCTGGGCTGCTTGAAAGGAAGTTCAGTCTCATTTTCACCCAGGTCAACAGTAGTTAATGTTCGGGAGCCATCTGCATAAAGTGTTTCGAAAGCTAGGTGCTCTTTATCCATGTCTTCTTCTTTGTGGTAGCAGCTCTCGTTGCAGTGAGTAGTGAGGTCCAGCTGAGCTTTGGCGCTGAAGCGAGAGCGGGACAGCGGTAGGGTGGCATGAGGTATCAGCGAGGGGAGGTGGGCGGGAGACTGGTGTCGAGGTTCTCTCACTGAAACCGAGCTGGGCAGGAGGAGTAAGAACAGCAGGCCAACACAGCAAGGATGGGCCAGTCCCAGTGCGCGGTTAGGCACCATGGCTAAGATGTATGCAACCTAAAAGCAAACACAAACATATATGCAAGCATGAAATAAAACTCAGGATGTTCTTAATTTTGCAGATATAAGGTCATAGAAATGTAATGGCTTCACTCTTTTTTTTGCCATCTATGGTGCCATGAAGAACCTTTATCATCCATGGAAACAAAGGGTTCTTTATAGTGGAAAAAGGTTCTTCAGATTATTAAAATGTCAACTTGTCCAGGCTGTAAATTGGGGCACAAATGTTGTGTAGGAGTGTATTTCAGCCTTAAGAAAAAACTTCACTGAAAGGAAACAAAAAAGGCATTGCTGTGAAACCCCCGTTTACAACGTTTATTTTTTTAAGAGCGTTGACATGTTTAGCTGGCTCTTATCCGTTCTAATAGTACCAGTGGTTTTGGACTTATCATACTGATACCCATCTGCCTGGATCAATAAAGTTTGTTTACTAGCTACTGTCACTTCATACCAAAGCTGCTTGTTTATCTTTTTTGTTTAATTTTGTCTCATGCTACATTCTGTAATTTGAATTGTAATTTTATATTGTATTTAATTGTTTTGTTTAGTAGGCCTACTTTATGCATTGTATATGAGTGAAGTCACTTCATTTAGAATAAATCAGCTTTTTCAGAGTGTACATCACTTAATGTGTAAAATTAGCTAAATAAAATAAAAAGCTGACTTCACCTGTAAGTTTATATAGGGAAAAAAGCTGAGCTACTTATTATTCCTTAGGTTTTGTCAAATACGTGCCTTGCCTATTCATTTTTCTGGTGGAAAATATCGATAAAAAAAAAAATCAACACGCGACGCACATAATAGTCTAGACATAGGCCTTAAACAAATTACTTGATATTGTCCCTTTATACTAGCACTTCTCATCTGCTCTATTCATCATGGACACCCATGTGTGACACCTGAGGAATTCCCTGGACACAACCTGTTTCCTATCCCTTTGTCCCGAAAGACCCTCATTTCGTCTTTTTTGTTGTCTTTCACATCATGAGTGAATGTCCAAAGAACCTTACCCACGCCTTGCGTTGTTGTTAAGCTCAAGGAAAACAAACTGTGTTTACCTACCCTCACTTTCCCATCGCTCTGTACAAACCAACAACTACAATGCACTTGCGCCAATGGAAGCCAGGAGATAGCCTATTCAAAGATCTACACAAACTGAGCATTCCATAATGGAAAAGTGCGTTAAATAAAATTGATTTTTCGTTTTTTACTTTTTTTTTTTTTTTTTTTTTTTGCAGCTTGTAGAGGCATCTCGAATTAAACGGGAATTTAATTGTGTAGCCTACAGCCAACAAGAGCAACAGTGTTTGACCCGTGCGCCAGAGCTTTACGCGCGCGTCTGACCGAGAAAATGACACAAAACAGTTTCGGAATTCGCGGAGGATACTTAACTTCAAGCTGTGTTAATAATGATCAAGGCTTGTTTAAATCCAAATCACAAATTCGTCTCCAGGAAGTTCACCGGGTATCCCATTCTCCAGGTTTACTCCCATCTCCACTGTGAAGTGCTGGAGCGCGTGACAGGTCCACCAAAAACATACACAATCCTTTTAACCGCCAGCTTTTATTCAAAAACGGCTTCTTTTCAAGAGTCCTTATTTCAACAAAGCAGACAGCACACTTACTCTCCGCTGAATGGTGATTGCGGTAGTGAAAAACTGAGGTCGTCCAAGCCCAATAACCGAGGCGCAATATTGCGCATCCCTGCGGGGTCCTAGTGCCGCCGTCACGGGGACAAAGGGGAAGATGGTGTGTCCTAAACCAACATCAATGTGTGAACAGTCTGGTACGTGTTCAGTACAGCACGTCGTTATCTCGTGATTCTTTAAATGTAATGATAAACCTGTCCGCTAACAGAGCATTTATTCTGGGCATGTCTTGGCACACATTAAAATATTCCTACAGGTGTTTTTAAGCTGTCTATCAAACATAGGTGACAGTCAAGGCATGCATGTCTTTAGGATATAGCCTACATTCCTTCTCAGTTCAGTTAAATTGCACTGCATTTACAATGCCACTCAACGCAAGTACGAACACATGTACATGTGTTTAGGTAATTCTTTTAGCATGTATTTTTTATTGTGACTCCTTAAATCTATAGGTGTAACGAATCTTACCTGTTAAAGGGGTTCAAATTACCGATTATTGTGGGTTGGGACACATTCCAGAAATATCTGGGTGTGTTTCAGTCGTGATGGCGTCTTGACTGACCCATAGTGCGAGCTTGAATATAACCTTCTGACCTTGATCTACCTCAAGCACTCACAAAACACTTTTCGTTCTTCCTTCCTTTCTTTCTTTCTTTCTTTGGTCAAAAGATTTCTAGGGACTTTAATGGCTAAAATACACAGCTTTGAACAGTCTCCAACACTGTGCGTGTGAATGTTGCAGGGGGAAAGCATTTTGATTTGTTGCTCAAGTGCATAGCAAAAAGCATATCAAATTTGCTCGACTAAACTAGCCACACATAGTGCCAAAGTATGCAAGCCTGCAGCTTCAGAGTAAAAAAAAGGGGGTAATTGTGAGATAATATGTAAAATAAGAAACAAATTCACATTGTGGAATACAGTTACAATTGTGAGATTATAAGGCACGTTGCAAGAAATAAAGGCACATTGTGATACATAGTCACAACTGGTAGATATAAGTTTCAATCACTTACTTTTTACTTTGAGGCTCCCATATAAAGTTAATGTTCTGCTTCATTTCCAATTCAAAAGATTTTTTTCCCCCACAATACCCCAAGGCTGTTCTCTCAACCTGCGGTTTCGCACTAGGTTAAGGGATGCTTGAAGTCTTGGTTCTGGAAGGCTGTAAATGTCTAATACCATAGCAAAACACTGTTCAGTGATGGTATCAGTGCTACATTGAGTGTCACTGTGGGTGAGCGAGATTTGGTTGATGTGCGCTGGCACTGACACGCTGTTCTCATTGTCTGTTTCCTGCTCCCCTTTCTCCTGGTTTTCTTTCAGACACTTCCAGACATATATCTTATTTAACATCACAAGCCACCAGAGACTGAAGTGGATATCATTCTAGCTGACAAGCCACTGATATTTGCTATGCTCTTTCACAGTTAGCGATAAGGGGTTAGGACATAGGAAACGCAGCCTAAAGCTCATTCACTCGACAGGAATCTGCTACCTTGGACAATCCCCAGATCTCTTTACAGTGGGACTCTTGTTCTTGACCTGTCCTGGCTTCATGCCTCGTGGGGGGAGGTGGAGCGGGGGGTACGCCATGAGGAGGGGCCTTTGAAAGTGTGTCTGTTCCTCCAAAGCTGATCTTTTATCACCTCCAGCTCCAGTCCTGTGCCTCTGTGGCCTTTTCTCTATTCACCAGGCTGTCTATTTTCAGAACAACTGATTCTTGTCTTCTCTTCTTTGGGTTTTTTAGACAAACTGAAAAGCCTTTTCTCCAGCAACACCAGATAATTTGCAGAGGCTTTGAAGCTCCTATAAAATGAAAAGGGGGAAATTCTTTCACCAAAGGAAGCAAAATAAGTCAATGAAGAAGACTCTTGGTTTCTTTCCATTCACAGACATATACACAACCTTCAGTATAAAGCCCCTGAAGAACAGATTTTGAGGCATGTGCTGACATATCTCAAAAGTCAATAAGCACAAATTAAAGTGAAGCTGAGAAGAAACAACACTTTTCCAGCTAAATACATTTTAAGCAGGGTTGGGAACCAAAAAACAAACATAACTGAATGATTTATGTAACAGCTTATGGAAGACTGCATTAAAATGTTCTTGATAGTGTTCCATTTATTACTATTCAGCGCAATACATACCAGTGAAGTTTGATTTTCAAGCAACTGACTCTTAATCTTTTTAGTAAATCCAAAACATACAGCATGCAAATAAAAAAAAAAAATAATATATATATATATATATATATATATATATATATATATATATATATATATATATATATATATATATATATATATATATATATATATATATATATATATATATATAAAAAAATGGAATCATTAAGGAACCAGAATCATTCCATTTTTTGTTGATCCCTGATTACAGATAATGTGTGATTGACAGATAATGTGTATGTGGGATAGATGATAGCAGACTTTTTGTCTTGGACTGTAAGCTGAGAAGCCACAATAGCTTGAAGAGTATTCAATAGTATCCAGTCCCTTTTAGGGGGCCATGCTTTCTTCTCTGGAATACAGGAATAAAGACCCAGACCTATTCAGTGGCACTCCTGTTAACTGCACTTTCAATGTATGTATGAACTCTGTCTTACATACACAGGTGTGGTTAGCGCACAGTTTCAAATCATTAGGGTGTAGTACAGAAGTCCCATTCTTTCCCAGCTCTTAATTCCCATCACACTGAGGCTGAGTGTACAGTAGCCATCCAAGCAAATAAGTATTGTTAACAAGATCAGAGACTCCCTCTGTACTCTTTAATCCATTAATTGACTTCTGGTTCAACCCAGTGCTTTGGACTCACAACAGTGGAAAAAGCTTTTCATAACAATAGTCATTGTGCTTGACTCGTTTCCACAGCATACTGCCAATCAGAGTCATGACAATGTGTGCATGGACTGGGGTGAGCGGGGCACAACCTAACGCAGGGCTAGTTGTAACACACTTGTTTTAAATACTTCTACACATGCAAGGATGACGAAATGTAGTGTATTTACTAGTTGCCATATCAACAATATAGAGAAAAAAATGCGGCAGAAATATTTGGAAGATATCACTGAACATTTTTTAACCACAGCAAAAGTTTTTTTGTGTTTATTCAAAATTAGACACATCTGATATTATTTTATTCCCCAATCTGTTATTTAACAGTTGAGGTGGTTCTTTGCTAATCAGCAGAAGATACTAGCCGGGTTTAAATCCCAGTTGTGCAGGCGGGGCATGTTGTAACACTGTGTTACAATGTGCCCTTATTAGAACTACGCTATTCTATTCTATTGAGAAACCATGAGAACAAGGTGAATAAAGACTGAGAGTCACTGTTCAGAAATTATTAATTATTATGTTGCGAACAATGCTGCATAGCTGTTTTGTGGTGTGTTTATTGTCAAACTCAATAATGAATTATTTAATTATTAAAATAAATGGCATTATTTTATATGAAAAAGTTAATAATTGTATTTTATAAAAAAAAAAATTTAGTTTGTCTTGTATATAGTATCAGTTAGCATTTTAATCTGTAATTTTCAGAGGTGGACAGTAACAAAGTACATTTACTTGAGTACTGTACTTAAGTACACTTTTTGAGTATCTGTAGGCCTACTTGAGAATTATTTTTTCTGGAAACTTTTTTCTTTAAATTCACTAAATTTGAAAGACAAATATCGTACTTTTTACTACACTACGTTTCTGTCAAGGTCCTTGAGTAGAAAGTAACATCAGTCAGAGGATGATTTTAGTTGCAGGGGTTGCATTTTGGTTGGAAATGAAAGTCAGATTGAAGTCTGAACCCGACGTCGGATTGACGTCACTATTCATCAGACAGACGTTGGATTTGGAGGGAACAGCCATTTGGGTGTCTGAAACCATTGTGGACGTTATTGAGTGACTTATTCAATCTCACATTCAGTCCCACTACTGGAACTGTGTTCTAGAAACAAATTTGATATTGATATGAGGGTTGGTAGGCAGGCATAGATTCAGAGGCATAAGGGACTGTAAGTATTACATACAACAATGCGACACTAATAAAACAGTGCATTGCACTGTAAAAAAAAACTGTAAATTTACAGGAAACGGTCTGTATTTTTTTACAGAATTTTGCCGTTTTGTCATTATACAGTGAATACCTGTTATTTTACAGATATTTGTTGTAATTTAAAGGTCCACTATTAAATTTACAGGTAATTGCTTTTATTTTGGTTTTACATTAATTTTACGTTTTTTAAAGGAAATTTTATAGGGTTATGTGTAATTTTACATAAAAAATTAAGTAATATTTTACAGATTATTTCTGTGGAATTAGAAAACAAAGAAAATAAGGTATAACTGCAGAAATCAGCAGTCACTTAACATGTTTTCCTTAAAGATTATTAAGCATGTGGGGGTTAAAGTGAGTTTTAAGATTTGTACACACATTAGGCAAGCCTATTTAATTATTTATAGTCTTTTAATTTTGTCTTGCAAATAGATGTTCATTTTCATCATCATTTGTATTTGCCCGTAAATTTCATTTAGGCCTATATTTTATGTCTTTTATGAATCGTTTTTCCAAATCTGCGTGGCTTTGTGTGCGTTTGTATGTATGTGTGTGTGTGTGTGTGTGTGTGTGTGTGAGCGTGCCCGCGCGCGCGCAGATTCAAATTATCCGCCATTACGTTTCGTTGCTGCTAGTCCCGCCCACAACAGTTAGCTACACATCTGTCTCTGTCGTCGATCTGTGTCAAGGGCAAGCGGGAGATTTGAAGTTTCAGTCTACGCTCGTGAAGTAGTCGTGGATTGTGATCACAGTGGTTCAAAGCTATAATCGTATTCGACAGAAGCAGCCAGCCGTGAGCAGGAGCGCTGAACACATATTAGTTGTTTGTAGTCTGGGTGTCAGTCCAGAAATAACGCGCCCTTTTTCAGTGAGCCTGGTTCGCCGTCACAGCGGACCTCATCCCGACCGATCAACGGCTGAGGTAAGAGTCTCATACTACATGTGTGTACGATATTTTATATTACATTTGTGTTAAGTGGTTAGACAGTTTCCATGCTAACGTTAGCATTCTTAAATGATGTTCAGTTATAACTGGGTCAGGGCAAAACACTGAAAATGCAGCATGCGTTTTTTAATTATCGATCTGTGTTAAGAAAGATCAGTTGAACCCAACCCACATCTCTACTTGTTAACTTAAAGACCTAAAACAATCTTTAGTAGACTTGTTATTCATATTAAAGTCCATAATTGTGTATAAAATCTTCGTTATGATAGTCAGTGACATTAAACCAATAAATGGCGGGATATTTTGAAACACTGTCTGGAAGCTGAAAACTTTTCTCTTAAAAAACATACTTTATTTTATTATAATAAAATTGTAGTAAACACGTTTTTAGCTGATTTTTTACCATTGTAATAGCCACAGTTTTACTAAAAATAGGCCTACCGTGTTTCTTTTGTTTATTTCGTAATAGTTAACATGACTAACTTTATTAAGACCGTTAAGAAATCGAAATACTGTAACTTAACGTACTTGTTGATGATACAGGAAAGCCTAGAACAGGAATACTAGAATATGAATACAACATGATGAACCCCTAGGACCTAGGTGTGCAGCTAGGTCACAGTAAATCATATTCATTTAACATTACTTTCTATAAATGTAACTTGGATAAAATCACATGGCAGCTCAAAATATTACTGTTAGCCTTTCCAGCTCAGCTTCAAGATCATAGTCATTTGAGTTTTTGCATTGTCCCAATGGAACATATTCTGACATGTGTAAATCTAATACTGAGTTTTAAAATAACTTGTGTGTGTGTGTGTGTGTGTGTGTGTGTGTGTGTGTGTGTGTGTGATTTCAGGTCATGTGGAAAGCAGATGATCATGGCAAACAAGGTATGGGAAGAATTCATTAAAACATAAAAATCATAACGGTTCTGATTCCATATGTTCATAACAGTCTTCTGATTCCATATGATTGCACTAAAAGTATGCACAAGGTTTGGATTTGCTACAGCAAGATTACGATTGTGTTAGATTCCACCCATCTTTCTTTCTTTTTTTATTTTTTTTTAACTACCCACTAAGCAAAATGATGTCCGAAAGACTTCTTTTCAATGTCTTTGTTACAAAAATCAGACGTTGAAATGCCGTCCACTGAGGAGCCAGAATGAAAGTTATGACGTCTTTTTTTGACGTGTTCTGCACGTCCGATATAGACGTTCATCGAACCTTCGTACAAGGTTAAAACTAGTTCAGATGTGGCCATTGTGGACATATTTCAACATCATTTATGGTCTCATTTAGACATAATTACTTTGACTATTGCTGTCTTATGATCTTACTGAGAATTAACAGAGGTTTAGATGTTGATATTCGTTTAATTTGAAGTGTCACCATAGTGGGGATCCGTGTTTGCTTTAGTTGGGCTCTTGGTCCCCATTCCTTTTATTTTAACTTTTCTTTGGCTGCTGTAACAGTGTGTTTGTGTAACACAATTGTTGTGGCAGAGAAAGCCTAGAAAAAGTATGAGGTGTTATCAGTTCAATGTTGATGATGACATAATTATCACAAAAATGGGCCTTTAATATTGTGTTTAAAGTTTTGTGTTTATATTTGCCGTTAATAACCACCAACCTTTTGGAACTGCATTATTGGTGAAGGTGTATTTATTTGAAGGTGTATAAAAAGCATGTGCACATTATGTTTTGAGCAAGAGTATCATACAGTCACACACAGACATCAAGATTTTGGATATGAATCACAACAACGGTGACAACCAAAAAAAGCTTGGGAATTAAGGATGAGTTTTGTACTATGAAAGCTACCCATCATGCATTGCAGCATGAAGCTTTTTTTTAAATTGTCACTATTGTTGGAAATCATATGCACAATCTTGATGTCTGTGTGTGACTGTATGATACTCTTGCTCAAAACATCATGTGCACATGCTTTTTATACACTTTCAAATAAGTGATCATTTTAATGTTTTTGGCACCAATAATGCAGTTCCACAAGGTTGTTGGTTATTAATGGCAAATATAAACACAAAACTTTAAACACAATATTAAAGGCCCATTTTTGTGATAATTATGTCATCATCAACATTGAACTGATAACACCTCATACTTTTTCTAGGCATACTCTGCCACAACAATTGTGTTACACAAACACACTGTTACAGCAGCCAAAGAAAAGTTAAAATAAAAGGAATGGGGACCAAGAGCCCAACTAAAGCAAACACGGATCGCCACAATGGTGACACTTCAAATTAAACGAATATCAACATCTAAACCTCTGTTCATTCTCACTAAGATCATCTGACAGCAATAGTCAAAGTAATTATGTCTAAATGAGATCATAAATGATGTTGAAATATGTCCACAATGGCCACATCTGAACTAGTTTTAACCTTGTACGAAGGTTCGATGAACGTCTATATCGGACGTGCAGAACACGTCAAAAAAAGACGTCATAACTTTCATTCTGGCTCCTCAGTGGACGGCATTTCAACCTTCGATTTTTGTAACAAAGACATTGAAAAGACGTCTTTCGGACATCATTTTGCTTAGTGGGGCTCTGTCATTTAGAAACATGACTTTTCCTATCACTACTATCTTAATGACACATATCTTTTAATCCAGCTAGATGATCTGACGGTTGCTGCTCGCATCTTAGCCTACCTGACGGAAAATTCTTGCTGGATGAATGACCTTCACCTTTAAATCAGCCTTGCCAAGACAGAACTGCTTATGGTTCAGCTTTCAGCCAAAACATACTTGCTGTGATCCTGCTGATTTGCCTTATCATTAGGAGGATCAGGCCCTTCCTATCGGAGCTACACAACTCTCTTGTTCTATCCAGACTGGGCTATTGTAATGCTCTCCTGGCAGCTCTTCCAGTGTCAGTCAAACCTCTGCAACTGATCCAGATGCTGCAGCAAGAGTTGTCTTTAAAGGTAGCTCTATGCCTAAACTCACTGCTTCAGATCTATGTGTCCTCCAGAAGCATGTGTTCTGCAAGTGAACGGCGCCTTGTGGTGCCATCATCCCAAAGAGACACAAAACCACTTTCACTGACATTTACCTGGACTGTTTCCTGGTGGTGGAATGACCGGCGCAACGCAACACATTTTCAAGAAACTGCTAAAGATCCATCTTTTTCATAAACACTTCACCCAATAATACTAAATCTTTGTAAAAAAAAAAACAAAAAAAAAAACACCTTTCTATGTGTACTGTGCTAGACTAACTGGGACTTGTCACTGCACTTGTTGCTTTTTATTATCTTTAATTATTATCTTAATTGGTTAGTCACTTTGGATAAAATGTAATTGTAAATGTTAAAATAAGTTATACTGTAAAGGTATACGGTAATTGCTTTTTATTGTGGATATTTTTACATGTTCTAAATGATATACTAAGCTTCTATTTCCTATCAATCACTTATCTTGATGTTTAGTGTTTGTTCAATTACTAATACTGTAAATATGCAGGTAATTTGTACTCATACATTTAGTTAATTTAAAAGAAATTGACTGTACATTTGCTATTATTAAGAACTTAATTAGAGATGTTGTGAAATTGGATCTGTACAAATAAAAATTAAAACTGTAAATTTACTAACATTTGTATTTGAATTTATGTACTTGTGTGCATTTTTTATACATAATTTCATTGTTATTTTACACATAAAAACTATATTAAAAGAAAATTACTGTAGATAGACAGCATTATTATATAAAATAATTTTATAAAACCTTAAATTTACAGTATTTAATTGTTTTAAAGGTGTATATGACTTTTTAAAACATTAAAAATCCAAATAATTACATAAGATTTAATGTAATATTAAAGATATAATCTGTTATTTAATTATGGAAAATTACTGTATTTTAACGAGATTGTTTTTTGCCGTTATTTTACGGTAATTTTCTGGCGCCCCAGCTGCCGGAATAATACCGTTTTTTTACAGGTTTTTTTTTTACAGTGTGACATTTACTTTTTTACTTTTGATACTTAAGTACTTTTAAAAACGAGTACTTCTGTACTTTTACTTAAGTAAAAATCGGTCTTTACAACTTATTAATAAATATTAATACATATTTTAATTAATACATTAAAATAACGATTAATAATTAAAATGGCAAAAATGCTCAAAGTATATCAGAACTAAGAACCATGCCCGTCAGCAACCATGCATTGCCTCCATAAATGACACCAGACCTTTATGAACCTAAACAATGTAGCTTTTTCCCTCTTCCATCATGCCTTTTTTAATCAAACAGTTTTTTTTTAATGGACCTCATCAATATGTCAAACACCAGCTCTTGACTGTCCTCATCTGTTCTGTTGTTCCCCTTCAATGGATCTGACATCTCCTCTCCCACAACACAGCTGTCCACCGAGTCTGACCACTACTGTGCTACACAGTTTCTTCTTTCTTCTTCTCTAACCTCTTCTGACAAACTCTATCTCTCCCTCTCTCATTCTGTACTCCCCCTCCTCATCTCCCCAGTTCTCCCCAGGAGCTCCAGAGGTGTATAAATGCAGCTCTGCTTCCCTACAGTATCAGCTCATTCCCAACTTGGCAGCTCGAGGGAGTGAAGGGGAAAATCGACACAAAAACACACAGTTTGCAAAAACAAGTCGAGGAATGCAGAACAAAATAGTCTTATCGCAAAAAACATTTATAAAGACCATGTAACTGGCTCCAAGCACTGAGTTGCATAATACTAACTTTTCCTAATCTTCGAACAACTTTGTAATGATAAGCCGCTAAGCGATAACCTGGAATTTATGTTTGGTCATTAGAAATCTTTACAGAAATAATTCAAGATAATTAGCATCATGAGATCCAGAAAAATGATAATGATGTTTCTTTATTTGATTGATTTGTCCATTTAGAAACAAAAACAAGGAAAGAGCAGCAATGTGACATCCGACTGTGCTGGCATGATGGAAATGAACGCATTATTACCATGCTGGAAAATGATTCTCATGGTGAGAGATGAAGCCAAGAAAAAGAGACATGTTTTACTGAACCAACCGGCTGTCTGCAAAAGAAATGTCTTGCTTCTTGCAGTCTTACATAAATGTTGATTTTTCCAATTACAGTAGCTGTAAAACAGAAACACATTTCATACAGCACTTCAAACTATAGTTCACCCCAAAATGAACATTTTGTCATAATTTACTCTCTTCAATGTCATTCTAACCCTGTATTAAGAAATATGTTATGCAGAATGTACAATCTGCTCTTTCCTATAAAAGCAAAAGTGGGTAGTTGCTTTAAAAATAACAAAAAAGCAGCACCTGAAAGTATTGTAGATATCTCGAAATTGACTTTCTTTCTTCTTCCCTAAGCTCTTCTGACAAACAAAGTTGAAAGATTTTGTCTTTTACAGACAAAAATGCATACAGGTTTGAAATTCCCGCATTAAACATAATCTGTCTTTGTGTTAAATATTAAACCAAACTGAAAGACACAAGAACAAGTAAGTTACGACAGAATTTAAATTTTTACATTTTCATGTTTGTTCACTCTTTCCATGTGCTTGAAAATGAAAATCAGGTTGACGTCAGAAACCAACATCAGTTGTTACTTACTTTCTACTCAAGGACCTTGACAGAAATGTAGTGGAGTAATAAGTACGATATTTGTAGTGAAGTTAAAGTAAACGTTTGCAGAAAAATAATACTCAAGTGAAGTACAGATACTCAAAAAGCGTACTTAAGTACAGTACTCAAGTAAATGTTCTTTGTTACTGTCACTAGTGTACACTAATACATTCACACATGAAAACAAACTAACAAATGACTATTGTTAACTGGTATAAAAGTGATTTCTGCTGAACATCAAGCTTGATCCACATCTGAGAGGAGTTGAGTAAATGATTTGGCCATGTTGAAGATTCCCAGCAGTGTTTTGAGTGTAGTCATAATGTCAGGACTGGTAGACAGAGACAGCTGTAGAGAGTCTGATGTGATTGCTGTGCAGATGTTACCACAGACACACTCCAACACTCATCTGGATGCCTGACCTTGTGAAAGGACTCCCTAAGTATTGGCCACTTTAAAGTGATCCACGTCAGCCTTGCACGAATGCGTGCTGTTTTCAAGCCATTCTGAGCAAGAACTTTTATAAATGTCATAAATATTGCACTGAAACACTGAGAGCTTTTATATAAGCACAGTGAGATGATTGGGAAAAGGACTTCCCAAACAGCTGAGCAAATAGAAAATTCTGCCATAATCATGGCAGATTAATGCACATATTTGGGATAATAGTTCTCCACTTTGGGTTAATTTATGGTTCAGGCTATGAGAATGAGAGGAAGGATTATGAGGGAAAGAGAAAAAAGAAAGAGTATAAATGAATTTCAGTTTCTCAGTTCTCTGAGTCAGTTTTAATTCACTCAGATTCCCAGAGCAATAACTGAAGAAAACATCATAGAGTCACACAGAACATAAATTAAACAATGGAATTACACTTTTACCCTCGTTGAATGAAATGCCTGCATTAAATATCATCTCCATTTTCATCTTCAACATTTAGTAAACATCAGGATTACAGAGTCTTCTGCCTTCTTGACCACATACCTTCAACAGAAACTGATAACACACTGAAAAGCAATCAATTGAGCTTATTGCTTTAACACTGAAGTATTATGGCCATGTTGGGGAAGAGAGCAGAAATCAAGATGTCTAAACCGGTATTCAGTTATGACAGACAAATGGACAAAGAAAAATCCAAATAAAAAAAACAGGGAGAAAAATATGCTCTGAGGCTCTCTATAAACAATCCAAAATATCTGCGGTGGATCTCACGGTGAACTGCTTTGCACTGCTGCTTTGTCTCTCTCACACATGTATTTGCTCTGTATTATCAGACACTGACTGCCAGGATCACCCAGTCTCCGGCGTTGGCACGGCCAGAAATGTTAAAGTGAGTGGACCTCAGTGCCTACTCTAAAAATACATCATTTTACAAAACATGGGATAAAAATAATTTGACAATTAGGATTAGTTATTTATTGTCAGCCAAAAGTGTCTTGAATACAACTAAATCCATTTATAAATAAACTAACCAAACAACAGAATAAGAACAATAAATTTAAATGAGCGTGTGTAAGGCTTTAATTCCCCTGGCCACGGACATGAGGCGGATGGAAATTTCTCACTCAAATCACTGCCCGCTGCTGCTTCTGATTGCTTTTAGAGGGAGAAACTGCTCATAATTACTGGTCTAGAATCAGTTGCTTCATCATAATAGCATATTGGCGATTTGGCAAACGATCCAGTGTGTATCTTTGTTTGCATTCTGGAGAGTGTCTGGGTTTCCATTTACAGCGTGTTTTTGCCGCGTTGAGCAATCATGTAGCCAATCGCGGACATATCTATTGAACTCTTGAATTCAGTGGCCATGCAGATGTGTTTAAGTTAGAAGTTTCCGAGTTTTTGTTCAGTGCTGAGCTCTGCATGCTCACAAATCCTCTCATTATAACAACGTGTTTACATCATGTAAATAAGAGATTCATTGTGCAGTGTACAGCTTCATTGATTATAATCGGAACTTCGTGAGATAGCATCATCGCTATGAAATAAGGTGAGTGACAGCTTTTTAGTAATTATAAAGGGAGCGCTCTTTGCACACTTCCTATGTGATATAGAGCCTAATAAGTCCAGAATTTGGATAAATATTTTGTTTTTCATGCTTGACCAGCGGCATCATAGCCTGGTTAAAACCAGACCATTCTCAGTAGTAACTGAGTTATGGTCTGGCAAAGCTTCATTAATAACTCATTTCCAAAGGGGCGTCACCAACGGACGTCGCTCAAATGGCTCTAACCAATCAGAGCGATCTTCATCATGTAAAGCCATATGCTGCGTCCCAATTCGCCTAAGTTACACTACGCCATGCAAAAGTATGTACTCTTTTTGTGAAGAAAAGGTATTTACTTTTGAATGTGTAGCAAAAAAGTAGGCAACTTTGGGACATACTACTTCGTCATCTTTATCGGACGGATCTGTCGCGTGCATCCTGTCACGTAAACTGCCCTGTCAATCATCTTGTCACAGTTAAAATCCTCTATAAAATCTAATTTAATTTCCTACCTTTTCGGAGAGAAATGTAGTAGCACGTTCATCTGCCAGTGGGTCTTTCATGGAGATTGTCCTCATGTGTTTGCAATTTGAATATAATAATGCATTTAAAAGTTGAACGGACGTCACTCAGATGCCTCTGGGCGCAATTGGATAGACCTAAAACCAATCAGAGCGATCGTCATTGTGTAAAGCCCGCCCCAACGTTTCTGATTGGTGCCGCGATTTCGACGGATTAGAAATGGGCAATCTAAATTTGCCAGAAGTTGTCTGGGTTTTCCCAGGCTATTGGCATCAGCTAAATTATATATTATGTATTATTGTCCAGTATGCTAGTAAAAAAATAATTTTGTGTCTCATTTGATTGTGTGGACCAGCCGTCAATCTGAGTGGGCCAGTGCCACCCTGGCAATAGAGTGGTGGAGGTATGACGTCACTTTGTAGGCCAACAGGCAGTCAGCATCCCGCTGGTTCCCTCGACAAAATAGGATTTTCCCATAGGCTTTTGGATTAACACTAAAAACAAGCTCTGCGATCAACAAAAGTTTATGATACTTGCGCGTTTTGTCCATCAAGATAATTATCACAGATGAACACAACTATTATGAATTTTTAAGCCTAAATGCACTCACCAGAAGTAAAAAGCTAAAGGTACGAACTACACCACGGTCCCACGAATTCAACATCACCATCACTTAAAGCTTTCGACAACTCTCAGTTTTTATGTAAAAACATTTTCCTCAAATATTTGAGTTAGAATTGTTTGTAAGAGCACAATTATAACCATAACGAGGCTGTAAAAGCGGACCTTTTCGGCGTGATGACGTTTAATCTCCTTGACAGCCTCTATAGTCCCATTTAGCCACTCGAAAATCACGAGTGAGGTAATATTGATGTATTTTATGTCGTAGAAGAAAACGTGAAAGTGTCTTGAGCTTGTGTTCACCACAAACATTATTTCAGCTATTTAACCAAAACCCTATTCAAAAAAACAATTGACTTCGGGATGATGGAACCGGAAGTGGTAAAACGTTAACTCGCTTCCGCGCTTTGACCTACAAAGTGATGTCATACCTGCACCACTCTGAAGAGACATAAGCTGAGAAGCAAACTGAGTTGAGTTGGGAATTGATAAGAATGACAAACAATTTACACGTCAACCATGACAACAGGGAGGGACCCGAGTAGCAGGCTGAAAACCTCTTGAGGGAGAGCGAGACTCATGTGGATCTCTGTCTCCGCAACCGGATTGTTCTGGAATGACTAACGCAACACACATAAAAGAAAACTACAATATAAACCACAGCTCATGATTAGAGCAGTCTGCCTGAAATATGAAAGGCCAACATTTCAGTTTTCAAAAATATATTCCTTTCTCAACCACAGATTTATTTTCTAAGCTGTCAGATTTAATATATCTATATATATATATGCATCATAAGCTCGTAAATTAGCAAGATGACAAAGAGACAAACAGAACAAAGACTTTTTCATCTCCTGTGTTTCAAATGGGATTTCTAATCCACCACAAAGACACGTTTGAGCCTCCCAGTGCATTGCATTCGTCTGCACGACGGCAGTTTTCCTTCACCACAGCTCAAACTAATTACCAGACGTACTTCACGAGCCAAACAAACTGCAGCCTGCGTTTCGTCTCTGATACTGCGTAATTAGACATTTCCCCTTTGACACTTCACAACAATACAAACACAACTGCTTTCCCTTTAGGTGTTGTAGACACCACACATCAGTAAAAAACACTGAACCATACTGAGTATTAGAAAGACTTTTTTGGCTTCATTCAAAATGATGCAAAGCTATTCAGTTCTGCCACAATGTTTTCTTCCAGCCTGAAGCATTTGGAGTACTTATTCCTGCCAAAATTGTGAAACAGAGGGGACAATGGATAGGACAGTTTTATGTTTTTTTATTAAGAGAGAAAAAACAGTGAGTCGGATGGAGGGAAAGAAAATGTGGCTTCTTTTCCTGCTGCATTCTTTCCTTCATCAGGAATTCTCTGAGGTTTTGGCAGGACGCTTTTATGTCTATCTGCTTTACTTGGTGAAGGATAGACTGTGTGGTGAGTGCTGGGATAACAGTGCAGGACACTGAAGTGTAAATCAATATACAACCTCTCTACTCCATCTATTCATAAATAACAGCCATAAGACTGGGTCAAAGCAACCTCACACTCCTGGTGATAAAAACATCTCATAAATAATATTCTAGGATTACATGTGACCTCTTCGAGATTTTGATTTAATCTTCTTTACTAATCTCACCTTTGGTATTTCAATATATTTCAAAGAGCCCTGCCCTGACGTGTTTTTTTATCCACTTCTTTCCCTCTGATGTGGATTGCTGCACCCCGAGCATCACTCCTCTGGGGCATTAGCACCAGCAAGACCAGGCTCATCACATCAGCACTGTTAATGCATGTCAGTGTAGCAGAAGATCCATGCACAATCTCAAACATTTAGTGTCTGGCCAAAGAAAACATGAGGGGAAAACATCATCCCTGTCCATGACAGCAGGAATCTATCTGAGAGAAGCTTATAAAAACAGAGCGACGGTGCTATAAAAGAGTGGATTGTGACAGCGGGTTTGTCTCAGCAACAAAACCAACATCCCATCCTCGCATTAATCTGCTCAGAACAGCCGCATTTGACACAAGCTCTGTGCTCTATTCAGGATGTAAAGTACAGAGAGAATGAGCTTGTTACAAGACCGTTACACTTGCATAAAGATACGATGGGAATGAAGCTCTCTAGGGCCTTCCCATACTTCACAGCTGAAGTGAGTAAGCACTTTTCTACACTGTTTTGTCAGGTTGACTCAAAACGCACTTCATGTGATAAATAATTGGTTTATTATAATATTTAATTTAGCCAAATCAATCTGACTACATTAGCTGAAGTGTAAAGTTTTATTTTAAAGGCACACCATGCAAGATTTGTACCTTAATATAACAGCTTCGAAATCATTTTGATGGTAAACGAACTCCTAGTAGTGGGGCGAATCATCCCGATAGCAAAGCTGGCAAAACCATAGACAGTAAAATAAATGGACACAGAGACCCCACTGGATTCAACGGAGAAAAGTGAAGTCGATTAGAAGCACTGGCTGAGTGTACTGCGCAGACTCAAACTGAGCTTGACGATGTAGATGTGACGTGAGCAAACTGTCTGTCTTCTAGCTGTGCCAAGAGAAATCTGAATCATTCCCTTCTGAAACTTGCAGAGATGGAGATTGTGAGTAGGAGGTGTCCATGAGCTAGGAGCAGGAGCAACTTTTGCTAAATATTCTGATAAATTATTTTGTCATTTTGCCTCCACATCCCCCCGATTGCGCGCGAGCTTCTCCTCCTGTCCTTACAGTAATTTCTCTACTGTGCGATAGAGAGTCGCGTGGTTATGACGCAATCGTTAGCCTATTTTTACAAAAACTGCTTCTACGGGGCCATAACATAAGATACAAGGTAATGGAGCCTTTTATACATTTTCATGTTTCTTTAGAAATAAATAATGGACCAATGGAGTCTTTAAACGCCTCAGATGTGAAGTTATTTGCTGTGAAAGTGACGCCAAAATGAATGGGAGTCAATGGAATGCTAACAGCAGGTGATGGTACGCTAATCAATGGCGGCGCCCGCGGAAGCTTCAGTTTCCGGCTGATACAGTAGATTACCCCCCTGGGCAAAACCAGCAATGCAGGTTTGAGAGGTGGCACCCTGACAAATCTCGCGAGAATCACGACTTGCTTTACGGCACGATGTCACATACATCAACAACATATGAAGCAAGCCTCTATGGAAGACACTAGCATGCATTTCAGATATTTCAGGCAGATCAAGGCAGAGTCGACGAAGAAAGCACGGTAGGAAGAGTGTAGAGACGGCTCTGCATGAGTGGTATTTACGACAGCGTTAAACACAAGTACGCCACAGCGACTCTAGAGGTCGCTGTCTGAGAAAAACAGAAACTGCATAGTGTCCCTTTAAGGGTCATGCTTGGTTGAAAAAGCTCTTTACAGATTTACAATTTTTTTAATTTACTTTATTTACTGACCCTCATGTCATTCTGTGACATTTTGTTATATTTTTTATGAAACAGGACATGGATAATTTGCATATATATATATGCAGCTCTTACTGGCAGTTCATACCCAGACAGCAACATTGTGTAGCCCAGATCCGGCCCACATCTGGTACGTGTGGAATCCACATGTATACCAGATGTGGGCCGACACTATGTTGTTGTCTGGGTAGTGCCCATATTATGTTAGATTAAAAAAGGACAAAAAAAAAAACACAAAAAGCACTATAAAAAATATTTGTTCTTGCTGGACATAAAACCTGATGCTTGCTGCCATTTTTCATTTGATAGCTATACACAGAACAAATTGGCAAAATTATTATATTATTAAAATAAATAATAGAAAAGTAAACATGAAAAACATGAATGTCATCCACATGAGAGCTGTTATAGCTCTCAACCTCTGGTCTTCAATCTTTCATGCTACAGCTCTGATGCATGAAGCTTTGATCTGAAAACAGTCCTATGATTTAGTATTTTAACAGTGATCTGGGCCTGTGGTGCATGAGGTGTTGGATTTTTAAACGCCCCATATGTCATTAACAGCAGACTCACAGCAGCACAAATGAGCCACTCATAACAAATTCAGTTTCTGTTGTGCAACATTAAAGATAAATGATGCAAAGATGTGCAATAAATGTCCCGCACTGACTTTCTGTTATCCTCTTGTGTATCAAACTTCAGCTCAGAGCATGCAGGCACAGCTGTAAACAGCGCTCAGACTCGAAGATCAGTCCCGCTGCTCCTTAATTAATAGCATGAGAGACTGAGATGAGATGATGCAGAGACTGGGCTGCAGCTGCGTGTCCTCTTGTTCAACCTCTATCTCTCTGTTTGGTCCGATTGAGCGCAAAATCCAGTATCCCAAGAGAAAGCGTAGTCTCCCTAATACTCTGCCAAGCACAGGCTAATACATCCTCCTTCACAATTTTCCCCGGCACATCCCCAACAGCAAATTCCCGGAGCCAACAGTCTCCAGCATGCGGGAGAACAAGAGCTCCAACATCTTTAAAGACGAAATCCAGCTCATCCTTCTACACCTATATGAGAAATGATGAAGGTAAATGAATCATCTCCAGGAGTTTAGATATTATGTACTGCTGCCAGTGTCTGAATTTATGGTGAAGATCCAGAGCCACAGAGCCAGTCCTGTTCTAAGGCCAATAACTGTCAGTGAGGACCAAATGTGAAGCAGCTGTTATTATGCAATACTTCCTAAATGACCCACAGAAATCGCCCCAGGGTGGCTGGCACAACCTGAGCAGATTGTAAACGGCTGACCTCACAGGTACAATCCCATCTGAAGACTTCCTGAGCCAATCTACAGGGAAGGTGTTGCAGATTAATGTGCATAGTTTTCCAGGGTGTTAAGTGAAGAGGACACTGAAAGCTGTCAAACTAAACTTCTTCCTGCAGTGCTGAAGCATAGACGGAATATTTTGACAGAATAAAGGAATATTCCGGGTTCACTACATAAATTAGACAGCATTTGTTGCATAATGTTGTTGATTATCACAAAAAAAATAATTTCCACATGTCATTTTCTTTAAAAAATAAAAAGCAAAAAATCTGGGCTTTTGTAAACACTGAAACATTAACAGTTTAGCCAAAAGACAAGCAATAGAGCTTTGTAACCTTTTTTGTAACGATATATCCAATTTTAGCAACTGGATACCATAATAATGCATTTTATTTAAGGTGCCTTTCAAATCACTCATGGTTATTATACATCAAGAACAAGAGGTAGCAATAACAATGTCGAAGTAATAAATGACAATGTGAATAAACAATAAAAGAGGAAAGCAACAATTACAAACATAACAACTGTTAAAAAAGCCTGATCTGAGTGCAGACAGTAATCAGAAGGATAAGCTATTCTTAATAAGTGAGTTTTGACTTTGACTTTAAAGTGGGATAGTAAGTCTGAATCATGTATGATAACTGGGAGAGAATTCCAAAGGCGAGGAGCAGCACGGCAAAAGGCCCTATGACCCATGGTGGTCGGTTAGACGAGTAGAGGAGATCCAGTGAAGAGGAGCGGAGAGTTCAAGTAGGGCTGTAAAAGATCTGAAAGGTAAGATGGAGAGAGGTTATGAAGAGATTTGTAAGTGAGGAGAAGAATTTTGAATACAATGCGGAATTTAAAAGGGAGCCAGTGAAACTGTTGAAGGGATGGGGTAATAATATATGTTATATAGATGAAGTCCGGGTTATGATACGGGTATAGAATTCTGAATCAGCTGGAGTTTATGAAGAAACTTGTTAGATAAACCAGATAAAAGAGAATTACAGAGAGGTGACAAGCGAATGAACAAGATTTATAGATAATAATCAAACTATTTTTTTTTACAGTGCAGAATATTCAGTTGCTTCCACTGATCTTCTTTCATCGGGACCATTATGTATGAATGCTAAGCCAAAAATAGTCAAATATTTATCTAAAAACCTTGTTTAAAATAACCAAATACAAGCTGATATGAATCTACTAGAATCTGACAATATTATAAGCTTGGCAAAATTTTGACAGCACAGCAATATGTATTTTGTAAAGAAGAAAATTGCAGAGTGGAGCCTGAAGCAGAGTTTGGGAGATCCGACAGCAGAGTTGATTTATAGCAGGGCGTCTCTGCTCTTTATATGATCATAATACAAAGGCTTCCTCTGGGTTTTTTAACAGGCAACCGTAATGGAAGCCAACACCTAGCAGAACAAACTGACCACCTGTCTGGGGTTGCACACATTTCTGTGGGCATCCCTGTGAAGGTTTATAGCACATTGTACAAAAAGGGAAAGATGAATTTCCTTGACCTTGACTTTACTTCAAGCTCATAATTCCCCCCAAAGCTTCCATGACACATTAGATTGAACCATGGACACTATCTTCTTGGATGCAGATGAACATGAACTTCTGACATGTTCTTTCAGTGGAGGAGTCATGAACGGTCTGCCAGTAAATGATAAAGTGAGCTGAATTTTCCACATCAGTCAGGAGGCTGGTCTGGACACGTTTCACAGCACCGAAACGTAATCCCCAGATGTAGAATAAGCTGTCCTTGCTCATATCTCTATAACACTCAATATCACACTAACAAGTGTGTTAATATTCTGAAAAATGTAACAATTGCAAGTTTGATATTGCTTTTAGGACAGCTCAAGAAATGAACTTGAAAAAGTGAACTGAACTGACTTACATTTTAGACACAATATTGTCAGTTTCTTTGTGTTTTTTTGTTCCCTCAACGAACATTTCAACAAAGTTCCAAACAAAGTCAAAGCAGACTCGACCTGCTTGTCTGAGGAAAGACAGTAGTGTTTCACTCTATATAAATAAAAGTGTTTTATAATAAAGCAAATGATTCAACTGCTCAATCATGTCATGTCGCAATGTGTGTGTAACAATTTACCCTACAGAGTCAGAGGGATCCCAAAAATCCCCAGATTCCCCACCGTTAATAATAGTCACAGTCTGTCTGGAATACACAAACACAGACATGCGGAGTGATACAAACAGTGAAAATCAGAAATCTTGGAATGCGGCCAATCAATTTCGAGGGCCGGAACAAATTGTTTTGTTATGTTATAAAACCATATAGGCAATTTGTATATATGTATATTGGGATTGTTTACTTTCAGTGTTAAAAAGCATTAAACTGGTTCATTTATAATAGCATTATAAATTAATTTGATAACTACAACAGGCTATTATGAAATTAATTTACGCATTCACTTTAATACGGTGGGAAAACTGCAGAGATTCCATATACAAAGGCAAATATTAAAAAACATTAACCACAAGCATTCAAGAGCATGGAAGGTTTACTGAACATTGCAAATATGTTTTGTGCACATCTTCAGTATATAAATCAAACACAACAGGAACCAGTTAAGGCTTTGATGAGCATGACAAATTCCAGGAACAAAAAAAAGGAGACTAGCTGAAAGCACTGATGTTGCTGTGACAAAGTAGTGGGAGAGGTTGAATTAATATCATCTGTTGAGTCCATATAGTGAATTTTGAACAGAATTGCCTATCGGCCATATGAAGCACAGATGACTCAAGTTTCAAACCAGAGAGACACACAGTGAATTGAATACAGAATGTTTATTCTTTATAGGTCAGTGAAAGGCAATGTATGGATGTAACAAGCTCTCTTTCTGTGTTTCTCTTTGACCTTTTTTTCTCATTTTGGCTGGAGCTGCAGGTACAGAACATCCGTGGAGCCGCAGAATGCCTAAGCGAGTCCAGAAAACTTTCAGCGCTTTGTAATCCTTCAGCTCTTTTCCTAATGACTGACCTTAAATCCTCAGTGTTGTGAGAGATATTGTGCTGTTAAAACAGCAGGACAGCATGGCAACATTAATCCTTGCTAACAAAAAAAAGTGATTCCAGCCATTATGGATTACAATCATTTTGAATTTGCAGAAAGACTTGTAATAAATCTCACACTGTGAAATATAAAGTTTTTGGATTCAATTGTTTGTCCTGCAGAAATCAAATGGAGAACTGACTTCTAGATGACATGTAGCAATCTTTGACCTACTCCTGGTTCACACTTGTTTTGTCCAGCAGATCCTTCATTTATATATCTTAAGTAACATACAGAAACAAAATCCTTCATACGCCTTTTGAGTACACTGTCACATAAAGGCACTTATGGAGTTTTAGTGCTGGATGACAAAATGGAATGACAGACTCCAGTGACCTGAGGGTTGGCAGGCCATTTGGTTCCCGAAAAAAAGTCTCATGGTTGTACAATGTGAGAAATAATTCGGCAAGCTTTCTCAAGTCAGAATACTACTCTAAACAAGCCACCATAAATCATGCGCGCAGATGGATTTAGTCCTCACATACCACATCTAAAAGCAAGACGTCATATTAAGTCATAAGCGTGTGTTTGTGTGTAGCAAGCTGCTTTCACAGATTGGATGGATCCACTTTAAATGCTTGAGAAAGATTAGCAGAGAGGAACGCAAACAAACACACAACAAAATCTTTATGACAAACATAGCAACTGAGCTAATGTTTGGTTTAGGCATGTGTCTGTATATTTTGTTTAGAAGAAGCCTAATGAAGAGTTATGGATAATGGGGGATGTTTTTGTTTACATCTCAGAGATGATAAATGCAAAGGATCCCCCGACATGTGCAGTTGCAATGAAGTATAAAGCCATAAAGAACAGCTCATATTGATTTTAACAGCTTTAATTTAATCATTTTTAAACCTGTAGAATACAAACATCTGAGGCCACTATAGCAAAACAAGTGACCGTCTGCATCCAAATATCCATACTTCCCTATATAGTAGGCGAAAAACAACTACTGCTGGCATGGTCACATACAATGACAACATGGCGAATGCTGTACGCCTGGATTACATTCATGGTACACACATTCACATTATATATAGTAGAACATACTTTTTTAATGGATGCAAATTAATTAGGCCTACTTATTCAAAAGTAGTACTAAGAGATTATGCGATTTCAGATGCAGCCTCTGTCTTAATGAGTGAGTCATTGAATTATTCACTCATCAGATTCGAGAACTCAACACTGATTCATTCAGGAATTAAAGGGATAGTTCACCCAAAAATGAAAATTCTGTCATCATTTACTCACCCTCAAGTTGTTTCAAACCTGTAAGAATTTCTTTTTTCTGCTGAACACAAAAGAAGATATTTTGAAAAAATAACCAAACAGTTGATGGACCCCATTGACTTCCATAGTAGGAAAAAATATATATACTATGGAAGTCAATGGGGTCCAAAGAATTATCCCTTTAAACACCAGTAGTGTGATTTATTTTGTGGTTAATGACAAAATAACTGGCTATTTTGGGTCTAAAATGTAAGTCAGTATTGATTTCTCGTTCACATTAACAATCGTGCTGTTGGTCTAAGTAAGCAGACTTTGATGGCCAGCAGTCTTGCTCATGTGATATTGCATAATTGTTTTATTATTAAAACTTTTTCAATGTGGTCTCAAACCTTTGGGCCCCACTGCATGAATTAATGGCTTTCAAATGTGGCCACTAAACTTAGCAGTATGTGAATAAACGATAAAGAAGCCAAATGCAAAAAAATATCTCAAGAGAGGAATAGGCAGTCAACAGATTTTCTGTGGTCTGTGCTTCTCCTTGTTTGTGACTGACCCCTTAGCTGGAAATCTCCATAGTGATCCCAAAAGCTATTCGCTGAGCATTTGGCTCCCTCTCATCAGCTTTATACTGAGGGTCATACATCTAAAGCACCATCTCCTCAAAGAAAAAGAAGAGGAGAGAACTCAGTGCTCTTAATGCTTACTCACTACACAAAGAAAGACAGTTCGCAAGAAAATGTTCCAAAACCTCAACAAAAAAGACTTGCTTATTGTTCACACATCATCTGTGAGTAATTTGCGAGGCAGCAAAACGAGAGCGCTTGTGCTCTGATCTTCTCTCGTTAAGACCTATAGTTCTCATTATATTCTTCACAACTTTTTAACAAGGAGAAAATAATGTTTGTTTGGATTGTAAACCCATAGCAGCGAACACAAAAATGCATTATTCCTTTTACCCCCTAAAAATTGAAATTGTGCACTTCCTGTAATGGAGATCCCCAGAATGCCGGCCGTAAAGAAAACCAGGCAATAGGGCTCTTGAAGGGCTCCAGACTCAATTTGATGATTTAGATGCAACAACTTGACACTTATTTGGTGTTTTCCAGCTTTCAAAACAAGTGCCTTTAAGTCTAATACAAAAAAGTGGTAGAATTTCACCCTCATATGAAGTCTGTTTCAAATTATAGCTAAGACAATTCGTAATTTGTACTAAATGGCTCAATTGAAACATTCAGCCTTCACATTTTATGTGCAAATTCCACATAAATTGCAGCACATGAGGGCACTGTCTAAAGAGTATAAGCGATAATACTGAAATGGCTGGATGACAGCTAACAGAACGAACAACAACAGCTGATGTTTATCACATTGCTGTACTAAAACAGTGTGAGAAACTCTCCACCCAGAATGCTTTGAGGCACATGTCTGCAAATCCTCTTTAGCTGGCCTCCTTCTATACCCCTCATTCTCTCTCCTTCCATCGCCACAAGGTACAGAGCTCACATTGTTATTAAACGGCCCTCCCTGCAGCCCTCCCTCTCGCTCCTACTTTTTTACGGTGGCATGTTATTAAACTCAAGGGACCACCTGGTAAAATAAACAGGCAAATAAAAGGGGAGATGTAACAAAGCCCCGTTGCCTCCTCCGGCCCTGCCATGAAAATAAAGAAGCGTGTCCGGTTCTCCTCCCACTCCAGTCAGGCAGCTCCAGCTCACGGGTCTTACTTTACAGAATTTCCTATGTCAAACCACAGTCGTATTCGCTCGTGTCATTCCTGTAATTGAGAAAATGGCTTCTGGAGGAGCTGGAGTGAGTGGTGAGGGGCGTGACCTTTAGTGCAGCCACGAAAGAGTTTCGCACATTCAAGACGTGTATCCGCCAGCTACAGATTCTCTCATGCCTCGAGCAGCAACTTGGCAGAGGACGCATGCATGCGTGCAGAATGACGGCGCTGGCACACACACTCATGCCCTCTTTGTGGCAGGGAAATTGGCTTGACACACAATACTCTCCCAGATGCACAACTTGCTTCTCTGATAAGCGACGGAATACCACAGAGCAAATGATCTGGATGGACGGACAGAGAGTCCAGGCTAACGGTAGCCTGCTTTGTTCACAGCTGGTTTTAATATCAGCCATAATGACAGTCTGCGAGTAGGACTGACAGAATTGGAACCTGAAGAAAAAGCAAAAACAGAACCATGCTGCTGAATGTGACACATCCATCATTCTGTGCGTTTATTATTTTCCACTCATTTAACATGGAGGTCACATGAAAGATTGTGCATTTTAGAGTGAAAGATATATAGGGCTTGTTGGATAAAGGTCTCAAGGGGTTAAATAGATCACACCACTTCGACTGACCACATACATATTTGTGTTTGACCTCAGGGAATCCCTAAAACCAAACAGAAGGATAAAGAAAGGGGTTTAAGTTGAGGCAGCTGCTCCGTCACTCTCGTCGTTTCTTTCAAATCACCCACGAGACTTCCTGCTAAACCATTAGTGGAGCTTTCTGTTTAGGTCGACCCTGGATCTGATCCATCCCTTCACACATAACAAGCAACAGAGACCTGAACTCACACAGGTTAAGTATATTATTACAGCTAAGGTTTAGAAGATTGACAGGATTCAGACTGACTAAAGCAGAGCAAGTCACAAATAGGCCTATATTCAATAAAACTAAAAATGCTGTAATACATTAACTTTTGGGCTGTGATTGTTGTTTTGGAAATAAACATGACAGTACGTACAGTTCAAAGATTTGGCCCAGTAAGATTGATAGTGAGTAATTAAAGACAGACTTTTAATTTTTGGGGGAATATGCAGCATAACTGCTTTCAACACCAAGAAGAAATGTTTCTTGAGCACCAAATTCAGCATTGTCTGATTTCTGCACTGAAGACTGCAGCTAATGATGCTGAAAATTCAGATTTGACATCAAAGAAACCAATTAAAATTTAAAAATATTAAAAAAGTTATTTTAAAATTGAAATAGCTTAATAGTTTACAAGTTCAGGGTTTAATTGTATTTTTTATCAAATGCAGCATTGGTGAGCATAAGAAACATTAAATCTTACCTACCCCAAACTTTTGAAAGTTAATGTACACAAGTATGATACTACATTGGATGTATTATTAGATGTTTAATATTAGATATTCAGGCTATTTAGCTTATATAATTCATTCTGTCTTTCGCAACTCTTTAGCGTTATTATAATTGTGTGGCCCAGTCAGTGCAAAAAGAAACACCACGAGAAGCGATTAAGAGTGTGTGTGCTGGAGTCAGTGCACGATCTGGACAATTCCTCTTCCTCCAGTTCTCTGCCAAAGTCAACTGGAAACCTGGACATGTCTCAACAATAAGTCATGAAAGGACTTTTCAAAAACAGAAGGAAAATTTTATTAAACGAGAAAAGGTCTACAATAAATTAAGGCTCGCTGTAATCATTAAAAAGAGGAAAGAAATGTTATAGGTCACGCGACTGGGCCTGCTGTCGAAAGGTCTGTGGAAATTGATGGTCATAAACAAAGCGAGGATATTGACTTGCCAGAGTGAATACTATCATGGATATAACAGTGTTTGTGCTGGCTCGTTTATTTAATAAATGTTTAATAGAAAATGCTAATTGCCTCAACATAAGAGCTAGCGAATATTAAACCGTGATCAAACAGACAGGCCAAAATCATGAGGAAAAGCACTCCGTAAAGGATAGATATAACGTCAGAGAACCGGAACCACATCGCCATCTAGAGGCAGAACCACAGCACAACATAAACACACGGTGCAGCGGATTCACTTATAAAGGACGTGAGAATGACATTCAGCATGTGTTATTATTCACAGAACGCATCACTAGACCCAAAGTGTATATAAAAAGGTATATTGTATACAATACTGTGCCAGAAGATTTAGTTCCTGAAATAGTGTTAACAGCAGTAATTCATTGGTGTTGCAATTACATACACATTGTGATTTACGTCATTTGTTATTTAGTAATTTCGTGATTTCTGCATGACTGTAACATTGTTGGCCAGTAAAGGCTTGGGGAGATATAATTTTTAGTTGATGATAAATCAATAAGTATGCTAAAAAAGAAAAAAAAAGGATAAATAACAACATTTTAAAATCCACAGGGACACCGTATTATTTGAAAGATTTTATTAATTTATAATACAAGATTTAGGGATATTTTTTTTACATGTAATAATTTGTAGCTAATTTTCATAGCAGTGACAATGATAAAACACTCTTGCAGTAATTGGCCAAACAAAAGAAGATTGGAGACCGTTTCTGTGGACATTTCCACAACAAAACTCACTATCTTTCCAAAAAAATCCTCATCCACTCTCACTCCCACACACACACAATTAACACGAGTCAGCCATCTGATGTGTACTAATAAAAACTCATACTTGGACAAGATAAAAAGGTCCCAATTATTACTCCATTATTAATAATATTAATTTCCCACAATCAAAAGGCAAACAAAACAGACGGCTTACAAACATTAGGAAATAAAACACTCAATTGTTTCTTTCTTCTGGCCCAGTGGGAGGCCATTAGGGCCGGCCATCCCCAACGCACATTTTTACCTCTAATGCAACAATAGCAGGGGGTCCATGAATCCATAGCGCTTATAATGGGGGCTTTTACCAGCCCAGCCCTTCGCGCCAGACAGAGGCTTTCGGATGATTTCCTTGTTCTTTGCACCTGGACTGTGTCCCTCAGGACGCATTTTAGACAAGCATGGGACAGGATACAGATGATATATCCTGTCTGGGCAAGAAGAACAGTTTGTGTCACTTCACATCAAACACATGCTTCTTCAGCGGAGACGAGGAAAAGAAAAGAAAAAAACCTCTATTCAAGTAGACACAGGGTGAATGGTTTTCAAAGGCGGCTGGTACACACCCAGGGCGAGGAAACACTAGACTAGGGTCATGCACAGATGTTGACGTAACTAGGTAGTAAGAGGAGTCTGGCGACTTTGAGATCCACTCTCGATTGGTCCTAGGACAAAGGCAAAAAACGCAGGTGGCCATGGCACAGCCAAATCCACCAGCGCTATAGCAGACTCCCTCGGTCCACAGCAACAGACTGGTGCTTGTGTCATCACACCTCTCTCTCCGTAAGCTCCTTCTGTTTGAGGCAGGCAGGAGGATTAAGACTACAACACACACAGTGACTTCAGATAAGGATCCGTGTTAAGTGCAAACCAAAGTCTGTGATAATGACGCATATTAAGCTTCATCTGAGTCAGGCGTGTAATGCCAAGTGAAAACTGACACTTGGGTGTTGGGAGAACAGGAGGTCTCTCGAATACAGGACGTCCCTCTGAAAACCTGTTCGCACATCCGCTTACATAATTTCCTTTCAATGATTCAGGTACGTCATATTTGCACAGTTTAATATTTTCAGAGGAGGCGGCCTATAAACAAATGGCCACTTTACCAAGCAAAAATCAATTTTGGCAACCAAACGAAACGAGAAAACCAAACCAAGGCAAACGTATGAGATTTGATAAACTTGGCACAAGAGAGTCTCCAGCTACTTTAAGGGGCAAAAACACTGAACGAAAACCTAGTCGCACTGTCCCTGGGGCTGTTCTGTAATCATCCAGAATGCACCACGGGTTGGTGAGCAGAGACAGGAGCGGGGAGCAGAAGGACAGGAGGTGGGGAAAGCTTTGTCTGGGTTTTACAGCAGTAGACAGCAGCTGCTCTCTGTAGTCTTCTCCCTGTTCCTCTGGCCTACGAGAAGAGAACAAATATTAATTGACACCTAATAAATCACACAGGTCCTCCTCTGAAACACTCTTCAGTTACAAGAATGCGAGGGAAAAGCATGACACTATGATGACTTAGAGGAGGAAATAGCTCATATTCTTCCTTGAATGACAAGGTATAGTCTATAATTAATGAAGGGTGGTATTAAAATCAACAAACCACATTCAGAGCAGAGTTGCTTCGGTAATGTAATGCATTTCAGAGTGAAAGAGAATATTCGATGAGAAATGCAAATACAGGACTTGATTTTATACATCAGGAATGGATTGGATCAAAGTGGGCGTTCTATAGAGCTGGTAAGTCCCGCCCATCGGTAAAACCCCCAGTGGACCTCTAGGTTGAAAAATCGTCAATGCAAGTGAATGGGAGAAAATAATTATTTTCTGGGCCCATTTGAATTGTGACATGAATGTGAACATATGTTGTCTGTGAATTTTTTATATAATTTTTCATGTTACGAGTTTGACAGTATATGGTATGCTTCTTCGACTAGCAGTTGTGGAAAAGACATAACGAGAAAGACTACATGTCGCCTATGTGACGTCACCCCATAAAGTTGACTTACCCGTGGTTTTCGCCAACCTCAACGATTTTGTCCTCTCCCTGAAAGAAGGCGGTGAAGTGCACCAAAGACACAGAAATGTTTAGCGGGATCCGTGAGCTAGTGTCCGTGTGCGAGTGGTGGTGACGTTTCAAACGCGTCGAAAGCAGCGAAGAGTTGTCGTCCACAAAGTGCTCTCACACAAAGTCTAACAGTATCAAACTTCTACCCGCTAAATTGTAGCATTCTTTACACGAAAAATTATATTAAAAATTCACAGACAACATATGTTCACATTCATGGCAGAATTCAAACGGGACCAGAAAATAATTATTTTTTTTCCCATTCACTTGCATTGACGATTTTTCAACCTAGAGGTCCAGTGAGGTTAGCGGAAGGGGCGGGACTTATAGTGTTGTTTTTGGCAGCCTGTTTTAATTTTAGTTTTAGTCTAGTCGTTGTGTCAGGCTGTCATTTTAGTTTTTATTAGTTTTAGTCACATTCATACTCTTTTTAGTCTAGTCAAGTTTTAGTCGACGAAAACTGATGACATTTAGTCTAGTTTTAGTCAATGAAAATTGTATTTTAGTCTCTTTTTAGTAATGCGATTCTATTTAACCCAGTCAATATAGAATTTCAAGGTTATCTTATTATAGGCTAGTAGCCTATATTTAGGGCTGTGACAGTGGCAGTTTTTTTTACCACCGCGGTAATGGACCAACTACCGGCGGTGGTTATTTAAAAAAATAAAAACTCGTTTTATATTTCCACACAAAGACGCGTGATATAGCCTACCACTCTGCGCTTTGAGAGGGATGTGGCATGTGGGACACGAGCAGGAAAGAGACCATCTCTTTATGATATCTTCGTGTTTTCGAATTTATGTAAATTGGTCTGAAGAGCAAATATTATCCTCCACAAGGGCGAAATATTTAGGCTATGTTTGAGATTGCACTGCCAGAGAAAGTGAAACTAAAAATCACCCGCGCGTGTGAAACGCGCTTTACAACCAAACTTGACGCGCCCTATGTCTAATATAACAAGCACAAACTGTGTTAAAAAGAATTTGACATGCAAGTACAAATGTAGGCTATCTGTCCTACAGCGTTTTTCTACTTTACCACAGTAAAGAATACGAATATAATAGGCCTAATTAAAAGCGAACCAAAGAAACGTTTATCCCTTTACAAAACGTGAGACGTGAGTGAAGATTTGGGAAAAGAAACAAGAGATTCCATGCAGGGATTCACGATTTTTGGATATTCGATTAGTTTATTTAATTAAAGAATATCAAATGGGTTGTGCGATTATTCTCTAAAATAAAATCTCCATGTTCTGGCGCTGATGCGGTGACGCGACCAGAGACGCTGCCAATAACATACAGCTGTCACAAAGAACCGGCAAAAGTAATGATTATGAATGTGTCAAATATATCAATGAGACATTTTAATAGAATAACTAATGGAGTAATATTGTTAAATTCGCTGATAATCGGGTGACCAGATCGCAAACCAGAATTTAAAGCCGACAAAGCTATGGGTTCCCGCACAACTCTCTCATTCGTCGTGACGTTATAACATTTCGTCTCGTCTCGTTTTGGTCAACGAAAATGAAGAGACATTTTAGCATAGTTTTTATTTTGTAAACCACATTTAGTCTCGTTTTTATTCGTCAACGATATTGCATTACACATGTATTTTAGTCATCGTCACATGACCATGCATTTACGTCTAGTCTCGTCTCGTTTTCGTCAGGTGATAACGGTTCGTTGACGACAATATTTCGTCATAATTTTCGTTGACGAAAGCAACACTAGGGACTTACCAGCTCTATAGAGAGCCTAAGTCCCGCCCCTCCGCTTCCGGTTCATGGGACCTTAATTCGGAAAAAAATATGTATGGAAGTCAATGGCGAGAGACAACTTATCTTTTTATTCCGTCTGAACTGTGCCCTGAATTACACATATGATGTTTGTCAATTTAAAAGGTAATTATGAAAGTCAAGAAAGTCGCAGTTTGTCATAAAACAGAAGAGTAACGTTTAGTTTTATGTGAAAATCGCTCAATGAACTACATCTCTCGTCTCGCACTATGTACGTCGTCACAAGATCCGTTGCTCGTATGTGTGTATTCTGGCTCAAAACACTCAGGCATGACGCCGTTACGTTACGATTATAATGTAAGACTATAGAAAAAAATGACAGACGTTAGCTTCAGTAAAGTTAGCTTCATTCATTGAGAGAAAAGGTATGACGTCCCATGTGCGCCTTCTGGGTTTGTAGTCTTTCTAATTACGTATTTTCACAGTCTTATACCTCAGCAGTTTTACATCAAGCTGCGACTTTCTTGACTTTAAAATGCATCTTTTAAATTGACAAACATCATATGTGTAAATCAGGGCACAATTCAAACGAGATCAAAATATTTGTTGTCTCTCGCCATTGACTACCATACAATATTTTTTCCGAACTAAGGTCCCATGGTGGTCGACCGGAAGGGGAGGGACTTAGGCTCTCTATAGGAACCAGGCCTAGTTTATAATCAGCCTCAAATTCTTTTGAACTTTCAATCAAATAATCCTGTAAAAAAAAAAATTGTATCACGGTTTCCACAAAAATAAAACACTGATAATAATTTCTTGAACAGCATATTAGAATGATGTCTGAAGGATCATGTGACTGCTGAAAATTCAGCTTTGATCAATTACATTTTAAAATATGTATAAAGTTACTTTAAATTTTAGCTGTGTGTATTTGGATCATATAAATATAGCCTTGAAGACTTCATCAATATAGATCCTCTTTTCATGTTGACTTTGCATGAACTCAAGGGAATTTAAAACCACAAAGACTGAGGGCTACAAATGGGCCATTTGTTCGTGTTAACTTTATCTATTGTGAAGCGACAGTGTGAATGCTGGCTAAAACAAGCCTCTGCTCTGAAGCCAGTGTTTCTATTTTATATTATCAATACATAAAAGCACGCAACCTGCTTCCTCATTCCAAATATAATGACAAGTCATAGTGAACAAGAAGCTTGCTTCATTAAAGCCAGCACAACTGGTTAAACCGGAAGTACCAAGAAAGTTTACAGTTTTGACTCAGCATTGTGTGACTGGATAAAGTTCAGTGTTAATGTGACTGTTTGCATCTTTATTATTATAATGTGTCTGGAAGATTTACGCCTGGCATCAGTCCTCCAATTACTGCTGTGTCCTTGTCCTTAAAACAAAAAGTGGCTGTGGATAGGCAAGCCAAAGACATTTAGCCGTGTTTAGAGCAGTAGGAGCTTGCCAGAGGAATATATCAGGACTTACCATGGGAGTTCGGCTCTGGCAGCGTCTCTCTGGCAACCAAGTGCATGACAGTTGTT
Source organism: Scardinius erythrophthalmus (assembly GCF_964197995.2). Lineage (NCBI taxonomy): Eukaryota > Metazoa > Chordata > Actinopteri > Cypriniformes > Leuciscidae > Scardinius > Scardinius erythrophthalmus. Next base: position 20,881,941 of record NC_138233.1, on the reverse strand, counting down.
CGGCCAGGGGGCAACTTCAGAGCTATTCAACAGAGAAGTGGCATTCTGAATATCTGCAAACAACTTGGCTACTTTGCCCAGTACAAACAGCTTCTGACCTCCAGCATATTTTAACATCCACTTTCACTGTCCTCACAATAACGTAGAGACAGACAAAGAGAGCGAAACAACAGGACTGTCAAAGTGCGTTGACTGTGACAGACACGCAGACAAGGTCTAGTGCTCACCTCCTAGTGTGACATTGCCATGCAGGAAGCGGCCCTGGAAGATCAGCCTCAGGATGCTGGGGCTGCTCACACTCTCCTCCTCCCAGCCTGCAATGCAAGTCATTACATTCACTACTGAAACAGGCTTGCATGAAGCTTCACTATGAAAAAAAATGGTCAAGATCATAGTTGGACCGCATGTGGTCACAGATGATATCCAGTGAAAGTAAATCAGCAATAAGAAAAGTATCTAATCCATATATTTATTCCATATACATCTATGACAGACACTACCATTCAAAAGTTAAGGTTTTATTATGCTCACCTTAGGCTGCATTTATCTGTGATGGCAAAGCTGAATTTTCAGCATTAATACTCCCGTCTTCAGTCACATTATCCTTCAGAAATCATTCTTATATGCTGATTTGGTGCTCATGAAACATTTCTTCTTACCATCAATGTTGAACGGTTATAAGTTATGTTTAATATTTTTGAGAAAAGATTCTTTAATGAATAGAAAGTTCAAAACAACAGCATTTATTTGAAATAGAAAACTCTTTAGTCACTTTTAATAAATATAAAGCATCCTTTCTGAATAAATGTATTAATTTCTTTAAAAAAAAACTAAACTTTTGAATGATAATGTTGCCATTTCAAAGTGATTGTTTACCAAAAAAACCTAACATTTTACAGTGGATGATGTTTAGCAGTTCCACATATATTATTGAGTTTAACAAAAAGTTTCTGTGCACAAAAAAGTGTCTCAAACACAAATACAATACTTTAGCTACAAATACAATTAAAATATACACTCAAAACATACCTGCTGGCCAGTTTTCAAAAACATGGCGGGCAATGTCTGTGGCAGAGTCATTCGGAGAGAAAGTGAAATCCTGTGTCTTCCCACTTACAAGGATCAGCCGTAGATTCACCTGTATCCGAGTGAAAGGAGAGAGGAAACTAATTAAATCTTTAAATTGTGAAGCAGTGCCCTATAACTCATACACCGAGACATTTCCACCAAATAGACCTCAATGACCCTTTAATCTGTGCTCACCCCACAAAACATGAGACGACCTGGAGAGTCCTTTGCAGAAATGGGCATTCCCTCCTAATTAGATTTATGTTCAACTTTAAGGGTGAAACTAGTGGCTACCCTCTTTAAAGGTTCCTGTGAAATGGTCTGGTGAGTGGGGAAACACAGGGTAGGGCAGAGCTAATGCCTTTTCGTTTGCATGTAGTGATACCAGCCCCCCCTTTTCTAGACACCCCTTAACCATAATGCGATAACCCCAGGTGTCCCAGACAACCCAGGGCTGAGTTATTAAATTTACATGGCCCATGCATAACCCCTTGCAGGATGAGGGGAGCAGCACGGTGGATTAGCACAATAAATTTGCCCCATGCATGAGTCCTATTAAAAAGCAACAGACAGACACAATGCCTCTACAATCAGTATTAACACCACAAAGGCCAATGTTCATACGTTTAAGAGATCCATCATGCTGCCTAAAACATAAGGATTATTTGATTTTTACAGCTAACATGCTCAAAGGCTCCAGCCTTAGAAATAATTTAAAACCTCTCAGAATAAAAAAAATAAAAATTTTATATATATATATATATATATATATATATAATTTAATTACTATTTTATAATAATAATAATGATTGTACTATAATAATTGTAATTGATTTTAAACAAATTCCAGCAATAATAGATACAACGGCTATAAATTCAGACATAATTTTGCTGGAAAACAATTACATACAGTTCCAAACCTTACTGATTTGTTAAGCATTTTTAACTCATTCTAATTAATGCTTAAAGACAATAACAAATAAATCTAATCTATGCTAGCCAGCTAAACAAGTTTACAGTGGTTTCAATTTTAAATCAGTTTGCAACAATATTCAATACATCAAAAAAAAAAAAAAAAAAGTTTAGCCTTGCAATGATGACATAACCTTGATCAACCAACACAAGACAGTGATTTCGCCACATTGCCCAATTTAGGAATTGAACTGAATAAATTTGGCAGCATCCTCTTTGAATATAAAAAGCACCGTAAGACTCAATGTCTGCACAGAAAAGACACAAAGTGCCACTATATCAACCCATAATTAAAATCAGACCAGGAACTTTGAGATTCCAAAGGGTCTCTTGTTCAGTTTATTTCTTCCAGGGTTTACACGTCCCCCTGCCGCCTCATGGTTTTCAATGACTCCACTTTAAAAATTACATCACCCAAACTCAGTGTACAGAGCTTGGCTGGGCATTAATGCTTTCGTTCAGAATCAGATGAAGGAAGGGAGGGGGGGCTAAGAAGGTCAGCCAGTTGGCCCTGGCACTGCTGTGTATAAAGCCACATACGACAAAGCACAAAAACAAAGGAAAACTAGCTTTATGGAGACACTGCAACCAGTCAGCGGACCAGGAACAACTTTCAACATGTTTCTGAGAAAGTGGAAGTGAAAGACGACATTCAGTTCCTCTCAGTTTCAACTGAAAATGTGCGTGGACAAGTTGAGTAAATCGGTTTACATTATTATTTAATTTGAGTCAAACATATATATTCGTGGCATTAACACCAGCTCGCAATAGGGGGGCCCGAGTTTCCTTCCACCCCACCGTCAGGTCATGACCCAAATAGTGGAAGCAATCAAATAACATGACAGGAAAAGGACAACCTCTTCCAGCCACAAAAATGTGTTCATCCTCTCGCACCACGTGCCAGCTAAATCCTTACTAAGGGCCCCCCAATGCCCTAACCTAACCTACTGTGAAATCAGGCTCCTGTGCCGAGGGCATTTGCAATGTAGGGCACCCCACCCCCATTCAGACACTCTTGAAAGTATTCAGCTTTCACCTATGGGGACCAGCAGTGAGAACAAAAGAGGTCAAAGCATGATGCATGACGTCATGATAACAGACTGTTTACAAACCCCCGATAAAGGCACAGAAAGCCCTTCTCCAGCCTGCTCCGGTGGATTTAGGGTGTTATCAGCAAATCTGTGATGGATAATATAGACGAGAGCATAACAAACAAATAAGCACTCCCTGCTGCCCTAGTTCTTAAAGCCTTGACAAATACAAAACACCAAATCTGCCTAAATGCCCCAGAAACAGTACGCAAACACCTCTATAATCTCACGGCTTATATATTTGTCTGCAATAACTTCAATCATGTTGCTTTCATCCCAAAATTCTGAATATGGGACCCCATACTTGGCTACACGTCATGTCACTTTCAAATCGAGAGCTTAAAGGCATCACCATTTTCCCCATCCCCAAATAATGGCATTAAAACAACATATCCCAGAAACAAACAGGTTCAGAAAACAACAAGTGATCTCAAAGCTAGTTATACTGAGACTGTAACATACAAGATTCATTTAGTTTGTTCATTTCAAATTCACAACTTCTCAAAATTGATATGCTTTTGTCATTTTCATTAGTTTCAATAAACAAAAATTAAGTTTACAATAGTAACTTAGTGGTTTATAATAACACTAACTGTTTTTTTAATATAACATTTTTAGGCTTAAACTAATAAATGATTTCACAGACAGAAATGCAATGACGTCTCCCCACAAATGCGGATAAAAGGAACGGTTTACAATGAAAACGGTCATCATCTGTTGGCCCTTGGTTTGCATAAAACATGCAAGATGCATGTAGACGTTTGTGAATAATGATGCAAAGTTTAGTCTATTCATCAGATAAAGCCATCAAAGGCTTCAGAAGTTTTGGAAAATAGTTAATGAATCATTTTTTCCCCTGTCTTATAACTTGCCAGCCATGGTCACCACGCACTTTTCATAGCATGGAAAGGAGCAGCATGAACATTGTGCCAAGTAACTTTTATTGCATTATTTATTGAACAGACAAAATAATGAAAATATAATCAGTTCCGTGGGAAAAAAAGGTAAAAATAGATGACAAAAATGTACATATTTCAGTGAACTCCGCACCTTTAAGATTTGAACTCATTCTAAAATGACACCTGATGCTCATCATATTGATATTGTGCAATGGTGGAGGATGTAAAGAGAGATCTGGCCTGATATACTCACTGTGTCAGGGTCTCTCTGAGAGGTCATGGCTGTGATCAGAGGTGGAGGGCAGCCAGGAATCGATGGTTGACCAGCAGTGAGAGGGCAGCACAACTCCTGGCACAAAGACTCAGTATGTGTCTTCTCCCTCAGGCCTTTCACTGCCTCGCACAGCCTAACACCAAGTCAATTATTCACAACATGTCACACAGATTTGTTTACTATACACAGTCCAGTGGTCAAACCAGCATTAACACGATATAACTAATTACTATCTTAAGTGACATACTTTACAAAGAAAAACTGCAAAGTATTACAACATACAGGTGAGATGACAAGACATTACAAACACTAGACAAACACTAATTCACGAGATCCTGGTGAATGTTTAGCGAGTAAGGTAGTAACTATCCAATATACTGATTAATGAATCACCTAAACAATATGCAGCCATATAAACAATACAGTGTAACTTATGTGGCTCGACGTTTAACAGCGGATATGTATAGGGAAATACAACAAAAACAAACGTCACATACCTTTGCTCTACTTGACGTGAAGCCAAACTGTTGTTTGTATTACTGGATCAGCATTATATATCAGCTTGAGTGCTTGAATCCGTGTTAGGAATCCAGACCTGCCTGTGAATCGGACACCAAACCAGGATGAGCTCGACTGCCGATCAGGAAAAATATATAGTCCAAAATCAAAGACACATCAAAACGATGATACACGAACCATTAAAGAAGAGAGATGTCTCGATTATGATGCGGGAGATGTGAAAGGTTGTATGAGCAGAGAAAGTGCGCGCGACCGCTGGCCTTGAGCTGGAATAATTTTGACTGCGGCAAAATAAAGAGGAACTAAAACGACCGCTTTGATCGAGTTACAAACGCCTATCAAATCAGGCGCGGTCGTTTGATGGTCCAGTGCTTTCGTGATATATTAACTGATGGGTATATCCATCGTTATAATCAGATTAGATGTAGCCCAAATCACTCGCAGCGTTCGATCAGATTAATGGTTGAGAATTTAAAGACACCGGAAGTCAGCTGGCCATATATGCAGGAAACGGAGCACAAGGCTTTCTGGGACTTGTAGTTTTAACGCAGCTCTCCATTTTGTTCGCACCTTGCAGAATGGCAGTCATTTCACATGCTGTGTGATGGAATGTGGGGAGTTCTCTCTCTCTTTTTTATATCTAAATGAGCTTTTCATATTTTGCTTGTCTTTATATTCATGCCAAACTCAACATTTGGCATGAATACTGACTTTATCTTCTATATGAAATTCCTTATAGAATTTAATTTTTTTTCACAGATAGACACTCTATTCTCCAATCTTCATTTTTAAAAGAAAGCAACTGAATGACAATACTTCATATATTTATTTGATGACAGCATAGCACATAATAAAGGCACATTGAATAGGCTATTTACATTGGAATAATTCAAGCTGAAGTGTGTCATTTTTTCCAGCGTCAAAATACTTTCTCGTCCAAATATGCAGAGATAATTTAAATTAAGGATTTGTTTTCCTATGTACCCAAAAAGTGTAAATACTGCAGATATATGTAGCCATCCCAAACAGGGTGCATTTCCCAAAAGCATGGTCGCAAGTTCCGCTGAATTGTGTTGGTAACGACGACGGATACTTTCCGTCTGCTACTTTTGACCAATGGCAGATGATGGTGCGTTCTGGAAACATGTTTGAAAACAGTAACTATTTTTGAAATTTCTTTTGCTGGCACAGAAACTTCACACTTCAGCTTTAGAGAGAAAGTATGTACATGGATATGAAACCATAAGTCTTACTAACAGTAAACAGTGATGTCTTTTCAATAAAAGTAACAATACAATACAGCTATTCAGTCATGATGTAATTTTGATGTAAAACAGCTTTGAAAGAGTGAGAAACAGCAAGTCACAACACTGGGCCATGTAAAACCATTACTTCTGAGAAAAACTACAATAATACCCATAAGGGTCTATTATAAGAGAAGGCAGTGTCTGTTCAAAGGTAATACAACTGACTCATCATAACTAGTTGTAACAAGTAACAGATATGATTTTATAATAAACTGGAGGAAACAGTCCCAGCTCAAGTACACAGCAGCACTGTGTAAACATTAACTGTAAAACAATATTTGCAGCAAATTGTAATAACTTTTGAAAAATATACTGTACAAACAACTGTGTAGTGTAAAGAGCCATACACTATTCGGTCCATGTCAATAAAATATACAGTATCACAGCAACAAATTAAAAAGCCACTAAATTCCCAAAGCTCCATAATCTCCACTTTCAGACCTACTTTTCCTTTAAGAAAAAGCATTTACATTGCAATGTTTTTACAAAAAACATGAAAACAGCATAAACAATGTTATCTTAAGAAGATAACTACAATGGCAAAAATCTACATGACAAATAAGAGCACTTAGAGGCTGACGCGCAATGTGAAAAATTACAAATTTTGTTACACAAGTAAAAAACAAAAGACTATTTTAGAAAATAAGACAATTATGAAATGTCTGATTTTGCTATTAAGCACATTTAAGACAATGAGGTTTTTCTATTTTACATCCCAAATATGTACAGCTCAATAGAGACAACTTTAAAAAAACATTACAGTACAATAAGCAATAAATATATTTTCCTCTTACTGGTACATAAATACATCCATAAAGTTACAAAAATGTACAAGAATATACTTTTACATATAGAGATCTACTGATAAAATCCAATATTTTTCATGTATCACTTTTTCAATCATATCAAGTTTATAAATTTATGAACTAAAAGGACGTTTTGAGTTCAAAACAATAAAGCACCTAATATTTTACTAAATATATCACACTTTCCCAATTATCTCTGGTCCAGTAAACATATTTTGGTTCTGTTTACACAAATCCAAGTCGTCTTTAAATGTGAATTTAGGACTGAGTGTGATTTTGCAAGGGATGAATTCTGATCCGTTTACTTACAGTAGATAGGCTAGTAAATACCTACATTGGCTGCTATAGTAATGATGTAAACGCCAGCATAATGCAAACAGACTCATACCAGAACACCTGTTGGGGTGGAAAGAGAGGACAGACCAGTTTCAGTTTTGCCATCTTGCCACAGTGCTGAACTCATGAGGCACATTAGAGAACATCATTGTGCAATTAGTCACATTCACTAGTGAATGTCAGTGTGCTATAAGAGAAAATGAGTGAATTTGCACATGAAGGAAGTTCAATACACATTGCATCATGAATTACAAAAAAACTTCAGTTGGAAACGCCCAATGAGATATTTGCTGCCTGTCTGAACTAAGTCTTTGAATAACCTATTTATTATGAACGAGATGAGTCACCCTATGACCAGAGAACACCCACAGGCAGAGACACCCAGTTCACAAATGTAACAGTTCTGGTCCATCTCTTAACTGGTACCAGAAAAAAAAAAAAAAAAAACATGTGCATACAAAGTACATGTAGGACTAGACCATAGTCTTGTCATAATGAAGTCTAGACATACATAAGTAACACTGTCACAGTACCACTATGCACTGACACAAGGCAAACTATTAGTAGGAAATACAGTTTACCTACTGAATAAATTGGTCACTTTTCGATGCATACTTCAGAAAATTATATGGTGCAAAAATGAAAGTGACTGCATTTTACAAAACTGGTTGTTACGCAGCTGCCATACCAATCTAGTTTGCTCTTCTTAAGGAGTGGGCCCCTCATGTTCACGGTCATCTTCAGACAGGTAGATTGGCTTCTTTCCTTGAAAAATGGGCTCAGATTTTTTACCCTCAGAGCTGTTCCTTATTCCATACGCAAAATAAATAAGAAAACCTAAAAGAGACATGTAATGAAGTCAATCTTTGAATGAAAAACTGACAAAATATCCATATTAGTCTTCAATTACAATACCATTCAAAATTTTGGGGTCGGTAAGATTAAGTTTTTGAGAGATGTCTCTAATGCTCAACAAGACTGCAATTATTTATTAAGAAATAGTAATACTGAAAAACATTACAATTTAAAACAACTGTTTTCTATTTGAATATATTTTAAAATGTAATTAATTGCTGTGATGACAGCTGAATTTTCTAATTTCTTATCATCAATGCTGAAAACATTAGAGCTGTTTAATATTTTCGTTGAAACTGTTAACTTTTTTTTTCAGAATTTGATGAATGGAAAGTTCAAAAGAACAGCATTTATTTGAAAAACACTTCTTTTGTTACATTTATAAATGTCTCCACTGTCACTTTTGATTAATTGAATGCATCCATCCTGAATAAAAGTATTCTTTTCTTTCTTACTGACTCCACACTTTTGAATGGTAGTGCACATTTAACACACAATTACATCAATTATCCAAGTCAACAACAAATTGATATGCCATAACTCACCAAAAGCCATCCATACTGCGAAACGAGCCCATGTAGGTCCATTTAATTGCATCATGAGGTAAATGTTTACAAAGATACTGACCAAAGGCAGAATGGGGAGCAAAGGCACCTTCGAAATGTAGACAGAGGAGTACTATAAGTACCTAAACATTTGACACTCTAAATTTTTCAAGCACAAGGGTAATAACGCAGCTTTGTTAATGTAAGTCTCAGTACCTTGAAACTGATAGCCTCTTTACTCTGGGGCTGTCGCCAGATGATGACGATGCAGACAGCAGACATACCAGACAGGATAACAACCAATGTGATATAAAGAGAGTTGCCCATCCACTCCTGAATGTTCACTGACAGCACCACACACAGTATAGTGAACAGCACAGCTGAAGAGCAAAAGAGAAGGTGGTTATCTGCCTGTTCACTTTATGAACAACAAAAGTATTATTTTACATTTCCCTGGGCTTAACTTTACAGTTACATGTTGCAGCAAAAACGGTATCATAAGCGGGACCAAAGGAAATGCTTACATATGGTGCCAGTGGCAAAGTAAATAATGTTGCCCGAAATCTTGGTGGGTACGTCATAGATAGGTTGCACCAGCATCCTGAAGGAAAACCTTTCCTTAAGGGGCGTTGTCTCCAGCTCCTGGCCGTACTCATCCCCACTATCCACATCTGCCATGGCTCCTTTAGCCTCCAGCCTCTGTAGTTCCATTGGCTTCTCATCCACAGCCCTGGAGCTAAGGCTGCCTGGTTGGTACCTGCAGATTTAAAAATAAATAAATAAATTAGACACATTTTAAAAAAGTATCTTAATCCAGGCTCACCAAGGCTGCATTTATTTGATTAAAAAATGAGTGAAATATTATTGCAACTTAAAATAACTTTTCTATTTGAATATATTTTTAAATGTAATTTATTCCTGTGATGATGGCAAATATGAATGTTCAGCATCATTACTCGAGTCTACAGTGTCACATGATCCTTCAGAAATCAATATAATATGCTGATTTGGTGATCAAGAAACATTTATAATTATTATCAATGTTGAAAACAGCTGTGCTGCTTAATATTTTGGTGGAAACCATGAAACATTTTTTCAAGAACATCTGATGAATTGAATGTTCATTTAAGTAAATACTCACCGGAGAATGAGTACACAGACAGCAACCAGAGTGTATGCCAGCAGGGTCCCAATTGACATCAAGTCCACCAAGGCAGCAAGATCAAACAGGAAGGCCATCAGGGCTACAGGGAGGAAATAAAGGAGATTATAGGAGTTAGTCACATTTACTAAAAGAGTTATCTATTGACAGACATTATATGAGTAAGAATGCAGTTTTACCTGCAACAATGCCAGACACAATGGTTGCCAGCACGGGTGTCTTGGTTTTCTTGTGCATGCGGGAGAGGAAGCGAAAGAGCAGACCGTCCTCAGCCATGGCATAAATCACACGAGGCATAGGGAACATGGAGCCCAACAAGCTAAAGAACATCCCCACCAAAAAAAAAAAAAAACAGTCAGAAAGGCATTAGTTGTTTCATGGTGACTTTATTTCAATGTCAGTAATGTAATTACGGCTTCATAAACGTACCTGGTGGAAAGGGCACACAGAGACCCCACAGCCACAATATAACGAGCAGGCTGCCAGTGCACATAATCAAAGGCCTCAGGAAGTGGACTCAGGACGTCCAGCTTGTAATAGGGTATCATGAGTGTGAGTGCTGCAGACACTCCGAAGTAGGCAAAAAAGCAGATGAGCAGAGAGGCCACTATGCCGATCGGGATGGAACGCATGGGGTTTTTGGCCTCTTCACCTATACGACAACATCATCAACAGAGCTGGGGTGAGTTTGGTTTTAAAATAGGACATTCTGGTTTTACATGAGAAGTTTGCTGAACTTACTTGTGGTTGCAATGCAGTCAAAGCCCACAAATGCATAGAAGCATGTAGCAGCGCCAGAAAGGACTCCGGTAAAGCCAAACGGTGCAAAGCCACCTGAGCCGAATTCTTTTTCAATGTTGCTAAGACATGAAAGAGATTTCAACTTTAAGTTTACAGACAACATAATGCTTATACATTTTTATATACAAACAGTATAAATAATGTTTTTAAGTATTTTTGTTTTGTTTACTACCCTTTAATTATCATTAATTTAATTGTCATTTTTATCTGATTTTTTAATTTTATCTTTCTTGTAATTTAGTTGTATATCTGTATCCAGTAAATATGAACAAACTGATCAAGTTTGAATTATGCTCGAAACTGTACTTTCCAGATTACTATTGCTTTGCCAACATATAAAAGTTGAGGAAGTGTGACTTACTGTGCTTCAGATTTGTTGGTGCCATTAAGGTAGTCCTCCACAGTGAGGTTCCAGTTGGCAGTGTCGCCTTTCACAAAGCCCGATATGATGACAAATGTCAGAACCACCAGGTTGATTCCTGTGAAGATCTTGTTGACAAATGCAGACTCACTCACTCCAAATGCCAATAATCCTGTAGTGTGGGAGGTGAGAGGCAGCGAATTCACACCATTATGGTCTTTTGCATGGCAATGGTGAAAAGAAAGAGTGAGCAACAGTCCTATGACTAACATATATTGGTGAAGCGGATCATTTAAAATTATTTAATTCCTTTGGTGGAGCTTGTGTAGTAGAACCAATGAAAATCAGGTGTTGGATAAGAAGTGAAGTCAAGAAGATTAATTCTGGAGCAAAGATCCACTGGGTTAATGGAATAATGGAAGTCTTGACTTTGAACAACACTTTGAGTCAACTAAGAATTAACTAGGCACCATCGTGTTGGACAGAAAAATAAGTCAGAAAAAGGTTTCTTACCAGTGAGCAACAAGACCAGGATGAGGGCAAACAGATCTGGATACTCCGCTAACACTTTTCCAGTGTCTGGAAATGACATGGAGCCATTGAAGAAAACAGAGATCCTTTTCTGCACTAGATGGTCGAAAGTTGAGCTCCAAGCTCGTGCCACACTAGCTGTGCCTGTGACAAAGAGAGGAGCACATATGTAAATGCAAAAGACTTCAGAACGTCCACTTGTTAAGTTAAACTTAAGCACCTTCTCAAGAGTCCTTCACTCAAGTGAAGTAAACACTTCATGCAGTTTCAAAACCACTTCAGCTCATTCGTAATCGCATATAATTGGTCAAACTCTTGGGCTTGCATTCAGAATAAACTCTTGGGAGATGACAATTAATTGTTATATTTGAATTCAAAAAGGGAAAAAGTCATTTTAGTCAAAACGCTCACCAATCACATACGACAGAATGAGGTTCCATCCTGTGATGAAGGCCCATATTTCCCCAACTGTCACGTAGCTGTACAGGTAAGCGGATCCCGTCTTGGGTACACGTGCACCAAATTCAGCATAGCACAAGCCAGCGAGGACAGAGGACAAGGCCGCAATAAGGAAAGACAGCACGATTGCAGGTCCAGCCTTCTCTCTGGCCACTTGCCCAGCCAGGACGTATACACCTGCACCCAGTGTCGCCCCCACACCGAGGGCTATGAGGTCCAGAGTGGTAAGACAGCGAGCAAAGCGGGTTTCGTCCTGAGAGGTGTCCAGCACGCGACGCCTTAGCAGCATCTTCCCGAAGGAGGCCAGTTTATTCTCAATCATGATGGATAACGTTGAGAAGACTGGGATAACAAAGCTGAAGGCACTAAAGGAGAAGAGAAACAATATAAGTATATATATACACTTTTTATTTATTTATAATAATACAAAAAAAGATTTTTTTTGTTAATTAGGGCTATTTTTGGCTATAACAATAACTACAATTATAACTATATTAGCCTCCACACCAACGCACTATACTGTTATGTTTATTATAAGCACGTACTGCTTAAAATGTTTAAAATCTGGCTGTCAATGTTTTTATCATTCATTAGCTGGGGAAAAATATTGTTCTGAAAGTGATTCAAACTATATGGTTATCATTATAGGTGTGGTGTGGAATTCTCTATATTCATTGAATTAGAATGATTATTAAAACTTTATAGTTTTTGTCCTTGGTGTGAACGCCTTTTAACCAAGTCATTACATGTAAAGGGCATAAATATTAGGGTGTCTGCTTCACACCACACCCGTAGACACAGACAGAGCACTTTATGAACAACCCATTTCACCACAGGGCAGTTCGATCCATCATTAATAAGATTAATATCTAAGAGGTTTATATTGCCTTTTCATTATTGAACCATAATTTATGAAGTACAACAGCTTTAGAGCATTAACATTGGTGTGGCCGGAAACCATTTTCAGGCAAGACCAAACTGATTAGTCACAATTTACTGGCTAGATGAAAAGAGCACACTGGGTGAAATGGGAATAGTATCATGGTCAAAGAAATAAAAAATTATAGGAAACATTTTTAAAAAAGAAAAAAAGAATAGGGAGGTAACTCACCCTCTGAATGCAGATTGGTGAATATTTTAAAAATGCTATTTGAATACAGTGTTTACATATGACAAATAGTAGCGACTGATGATAAGCAGTGGCAGTCCAAAGCGTTGCACACTTTCATAAGGAAATAAGAGCACATGCAGTGAAGGTCTTCTTGTGTGGGTTTCTGACCAGCAGCTTTGAGTAGTCATGCATCTTTGATCAGGTCCTGTCTATAGAACACTAGAAGTAAACCTGCACCTGCTTATATGACTATTTAACAGTTAAAAACTTTTAACACTAATCTTTAAGCATTCTTACCACATTTTCTTTTGTGATACTCACACACAAAAATAAAACGAGGATGATTTATTTATTTTTTCTCAGATTAAACTCTTTTTACTAACTCCACGACGTCACTACGCGGAAATCATTGACTTCCTAATGATGACATAATCCTACATAAAACCATTAACACACACACACACACACACACACACACACAAACAAAAAGCAAACTATAAATCTAGCTAGCCCATGAAAATGGTTAAACTGCGATGATTATCAGTAACCTCACATAATGCACTGCCCTGTCCTAGACGTTCCTCTACTAATTCCAAGTAATAAGCATGCAATTTAAACAGGTTTGGACAAGGTGAATTCACAGGTCCAATGTCTATAATCTGACTATCCTGACACCTGCTTCCCTACTGATGAGTTTGCTGGTCTTAGAATCAGATTAATAAAATTAGGATGATGTCTGACAGCAGCCCAGGTTTTTGAAGCAAAGTGGCCATTTCACTTGGCCTTAACAATTATTTATTTATTTAAGCATTCAAATTGAAAACACTGATTTAAAGATAAAGCCATTGATTTAACTTACATGCATGAAGTCCAATACTGCACAATTACTGGTGTATCGTTTACTTTTCAAATGGAATAGACCAGCAGCACCTGTATGACACCTATATTTACAGTAATGGAATTTCATCATGACTTAATGAAACTAACTTACACTACAGCTCAGCATCCCATTAATAATACTATAGTTTTAGACCCAAAGGACATGAGTTACATATACATGTACTGATGCATTCAGTTTGGGATGATTAATTAAAACTAATCGAAGAGGTTTTATTTAAACCATGTTTAAATGAAGTAAAACTGTACCTAGAAAAATAAACATCAAGAAACATGTGCAATGACTGCCTACATGATGGAAACTATCATAGTGTCGCAAGACAGTATAATAATGTAGATGTACATGAACGTATATTTTTAACATTATTAGACAAATATAATACGTTTTGGTGATACGATAACAAATATATAATTTTCTCAGATTGTTTGAAATGTATTATGCTAGTATAAATAAATACAAATAATAATATAGAAGAGTACATTAAACATCGCGCGCCATTTCTACACGAGGATGTGTAATGCAATAATAAACATATGGGATTTCCGCTTTACTGTTAAAGAGGCTCTCAACACTTGACAGAACACATCATTCAGATCTTTTACTTCACGAATACTCCCTACGCCACACGTGAAGATTAAGAATGACATTTTATAAAGAATAAAGGTTAAAAAGGTAGTTACCCTCTCTTGAGACGATGAAAATCCAGACGAGACGATGCGCGCCGTGTGTAATCTAATCTAGAAGAATGAGTGGCTGACTGGCAGGACGTGGTGAATACTAAACTCAGGCGGAAATTCCTTTTAAGGAAAAGTAATTTCCCCCCAGGCAGGGTCGTTTTTTTTCTTTTTTCTGACGTCAATCTTAGTAGGACTGGTTGCCATCGACGACATTCATTGTTTTGAGAGAGCGATGGTTTTTCCAGCATTTTTTAAGTCCTGCTCTGCTTATTGCTGCATTTATTTGTAATACCACAAGATGACCCAACTAATGCAATGTGTTACAGTGGAAAATGTAAAATATGACTCTTTTCACATGCCTTTAAAACAAACAATAAACCATATTGTAATATTTCAAATCATTTCATAATTTATTAGGGAAAGCCTAGAGACAATTTTAATTGGGTTACATTTTATTAACAGTGTCTCATTTTTAGAAGCACATAAACATGCATAGAACTGCATAGAAATTCCACAACTGGTAAAAGTTAAAACTTTCTTTGTCAACACTTCTCTTCTTTTCTCCTCTAAGTGTGGGAGAGAGAGAAAAGACAGAATCAGGCAGAGGTATACACAATATTGCTTATATTAATATCAGCATAATACAATCATTTGATATTTATCTGTAAAAAGAACAAAATGCCAGGAATAAATTGTGAAGAGACACAGAATACCTACTTAAATTCTCTTCATTTCCTTTACACACATCTCAAGTTTTTCCTGCAATGGTCCCCAGTTTTTACACTCTATAAAAGGCAGGTATGCAAAATATAAGACATTATCTCACAATAAATAAAGAGGGTAAAATTATTGGAGAAAAAAATATGAAACTTGTGAAAAAATAATAATAGAGATACCTGAACGCAAACCCATTAGTTCTTGGAGGACGCTCTCAAGTTTGCCTTGAAGTTGCAAACAATTAACACAGCCTGGATGGGGGGTTAAAAAGATTAGGTAGGTTTGAAAATATTAGACACTATTTGTGAATTAGAAAACTTACTACATGAGCTCTAAGATAATAACAACCACCAAAATTCACCTGATTCATGTGCTCCGTCAGCTGGATGCACAGCATCACTCTCTACTGTAGAAAGAGCAGCATGTGCTATGGATACAAACACACATGAAATACATTACAACAAAAAAGTGTTAGAATATTTCACAAACATTTACTATACAGTTTTTGTCTATTCAAGTTTTTTTTTAACAATATAAGATGGTAACAAACTATACCAACCAATATCTTATTGTCTTAACAGTGTTTGCTCACCATTCACATTTGCTCATCCATATGAACACTACCATTCAAAGGTTGGGAATGACAAAGACAATTTGTTTTTAAAAGGATTTAATATTAGCATTTAATTGATCAATCAAAACTTTATTATTAGTATTTAAAAAAAAAAAAAAAGGTTTTATCTTTACCAGCGATGCCAAAGCCGTTTTCAACAGCCATTACCCCAGTCTACTAAGAAAACACTGTCACCTACTTCTGTGCTAATTTGGTACAAGAGGACACTTTCTTCGTATACAACAAGCACAGATGAAAGTGGCTCTTAATTGGTTCTTAGGAGAAAGCAAACTTGACCAAACCAGGACAGAGAGAAGTGGACAACAGAGGACATCATAGGGTCTAGTTTGAGAAACACTCCTCTGAGGTCCTCATTTTGCAGCTTCATTAACCGGGGAATAAATCCATGTTTGAATTGGTCAAAACAGCTTGATCCTAACATCCATAAAAAGTGTCTAGTGTGATCATTTAATGAACAGTTTGAAGAACACAGAACTTAATTAAAAACAGAAATAGTCATTTGCAACATTTTATAAAATATATATTTTTTTTCTATTTTACATTCACAATTAATGCAGTGCATTATGGTGGCACGGATGCCAATGTACCATCCTATAATTGAGTTTGAACAGACCTATAAATCTCCATTTCAAAAAGAATGAAAACACTCAAAGGGAAGGCATGCACACACTACTCCTTCACATGCATGAATTAAAAAGCTTTCAACAACAAGATCCCAAATCTATTCAGTAAGGCTATTACTGCGCCCTTCACAAGTATATCAATCCGCCTGGATTACATCTGATCAAGCAGGGAAAATATCTTGCAAATAAGAAATGTCAATTTAATGACTCAATTTTCTTGCCCAGATTCCTGGCGGCTTCTATTTTCCAGTGATATATCAGGAGCTGTCCTGTTGAGATTTGTCAGTGTGGCTTAAGGCAATGGGTGGCTATTTTCCACATTTTAGACACTATAATGTTCTTGAACATTGCTTTGACACACCCAATGCTTTTTTGTTCATAATGGACCAGATTTACTAAACAGGGAAAATTAGCGTGAGCGCAATCCCATAAAACCGCAGATGGGAATGAGAAGTTCTGCACGTGATCTACTGAAGACGCGCAAATGTAAGAACACAGACGCAGCCGCGTCATTTCCATAATGACCAACGAAATCTATCAAGAGAAGCGTCTGTTTTAAGACATGCTTTTTTTGGGTGCAACTGGTAATAATGGCGCAAATACCAGTAAATTGACTATTTAAATACTCCCATAGATTTTGCATCTGAAAGGGAAACTCCAACAAATGCATATGTAATAAGGTCAGCCACAAAAATAACCCTGTCCATGATTTTACAGTGCTCATTTTTCACTGACAGTAATTTTTAACAACAAAGGAGGGTTTGCGCTGGTGTAAGCTGTTAGTAAATCTGGCCCAATATCTTAATGTCTTTTAATTTTTAAATATCACAAAATATTGTCAGTAGCTAATATGTTTCCATTCAAAGTTGTTGTTTTTTTCACAAAATTTTAATCCAGTTATCCTATCACATCCACTGCTGATGCAAAGTCACATGAGTTTTTTTTTTTTTTTGCACAATAAAGGGATTTATTCAGTAAATAATACCATACATTTCAATCATAGTTTATGCGCATGTCTTAATATCGAATAAGACATTTATCTGCCTCAATTAAGCACATATGTATAATTTATGCGCATCCTGGCGTTTCCATCCAGTTTTTTTTATGCAATGTCCCAAAATGCGTATAAAAACAGGTGGATGGAAACATTACAATAATACTAGTTTTAAGAGGGTATAATAAAAACTAAAAAAAAATCAAAAATTTACCACAGTCCCCGCCAACCACCACAAGCGAAAATTCACCAGAGACTCATAATTACATTAAATTATCACTTTAGTTGGCTTTCCAAATAAACTTCATTGGTTTAACATATTTAGTGTTTAAAAGTTGTTGTAGACCTTCTGAAAGTATTAGAGATGTACCTGTTATTCATCCAGTCTCACTAATGCACTTATTTCCTATAGTTGTTCAAAGTAAACAATCATTATAAAAAATAAGGACAAATGATCGCACCAATTCTTTTTCTCTTTGCCGAAGGCAAACCATCATTGTTCAAGTGCGTTTGGCCCACACTGGGAAGCAGTGAATTCCTCTTCCTCATACCTTTCATAGATAGAATTAGAGGAAACATGATTGGAATGACAAAGCATTACATAAAACCAGAGTCCTTCATTTACATAATCATTTAGTCTAGGTATTTACTATGTATCCATGTTGCATAAAAGTATACAATCTGAAGATACACAAAGGAAAAACTATCATGGAAAAACAATCATGAATAGTACCTTGTAATACTGTTGTTGGTTTATTACTGGGCTGAGTCAGAATGGTTTCAACAGTGGATCGTGTAGTCTGAGGCGTCTTAAGAGCCAGTCTTTTACGGGTTGGGGGCGGTAGTCCTGATGGTTTGTTTTGCGGTATACCAGAGCTTGAAGGCTTTGCAACTGCAACCACATTACAGCTTACAGAAAGCACAATTACTATATATAATACACCATAGTAATAAAAAAAGTAAAATTACAATTTCACTGTTTTCTATTTTAATATATTTTATAATGTAATTTATCCCTGTGATGCAGTGTCACATGATCTTTCAGAATACAGTATAATATGCTCAAGATTGGTGCTTAGCTGCGAATTTATCATCAATGTTAAAAACAGTTGAGCTGCTTTTGAGGGGAACTTAATATATTAAGGATTTTTTGATGAATAGAAAGTTCAAATAGAAAGTTCAGCATTTATCTGAAATCTTTTGTAACATTCTAAATCTTTTTACTGTCACTTTTAAATAATTAAATGCAAACTTGCTGAATAAAAGTATTTTAAATAAAAACAAAAACATTTGAACAGTAATATAAATTGTGCAATGTGCATGTATAAAAAAGAAAGAAAAGGAAAATGAAAATGTGTATAAGCCACTCACCAGCAGTAGAGTTACATCCAGTGACAGAAGAAACCATAGAGGTCTGTTTACCAAAAAATAAATAAATAAATCACATTTTAACCCAATTAAACCCAACAAGTCCAACATTTTTATGTATCCAAGTGACTGATTCATTGCTACATAAGTAATAGAGTTTCCTACCTTAACAGTGCTAGCTGACGCTGTGTTCTTGACAGGTGCGGTGTTCTTTCCCTTGTTCATCTGTACTGACTTCCGGTTGCCAAGCAGGGTGGTGGATGTTGTGTCGCGATATTGTGGACCCTGTGTCCCTTGGATAGTCTTTGGTTTGTCCGCTACTGAGGAGTGCATGGACGACTGTGGCCTTGGTGGAAGACTGGATTTGGGATAACTGAGCTTAGAGCAAAGTTGAGGAATCTGTCTTTTAATTGGAAGTTTTGTGGGAGGCTTGTTCTCATTTGCTGGTTCTGATGTACTGTGACTTGAAATGCAGTTCGATGTGACCTTCTGACTTGAGCTCTCAGTCGCCTGCACAGCACCAGTTCCATTGTGATTACTCACACCAACAAGCTCATCATTCGATTGGGCCTCCATACTGTGGATCACAGACAGTCTTTTTCTCATAGGTGTGGGCTTCGCATCTCTCAGTATCTCAAATCTAGGTTCTCTGCCAAAAACGATAGGTGTGGATGTAACCATGAAGCTTGTTTTCATGTCCAAACTATCATCCAAACAAAAAATACTGTTTCTGCTGATGTTTCCCATATCAGAGGAGGGAACGGACTCACTTTCAGCTAATCCAGGTCTCTCTTTTATTTTGTGATGCTCCTCTGCTTTGAGCTTAGGAGCATCATTGGGAGCATCTACAGAGCAAACAAAAGCTAAGGTGCTTATCTCAACGTTTGTTTCGCTGCTGTTAGAGACTGGTTTAGTGATTCCCACCGAGCTAGAAGCACCACTGACCAGGTCTAATTCTAAAGCTAATTCTGTGCTTGAGGGCTTAATTTCTAGAGTGGTGTCCTTCAAAACTGGAACTTCTGGCACAGGAAGATCAGTGGTTGTATTATGTTCAGTAAACATCGTCTTAGCTGGTTTTAAAATATCTGAGCTCGATTGTTCAATCTCGCTAGAGGGTAGATGAGGTGCACTGGCTATTTGCTCCACAATATCAACCATTACATTGTCTTTTAAATTAGCTTCCTCTGTGTTTTTTATATTATCATCCAAAGTAGAGTTAAGATTACCACTTGGTTTTTCTTGTGGCTGAATGTCTATGGTTACTTCAAGCTTTTCATTGAGCTGTTCTGTTGTAGTGTTTAAGGGTGCACTATTCACAGATGAACTGGTTTTAGAATGTGCACTATCTAGATTAGGAATATCCACAGTTGCATTAACCCTAGTGTCAGGACTCTCTTTAGGGTCATGTGACTGGACCAGGTCAACAGTGGTATTTCCTGACTCAGTCTTAATATTGGGGACATCAATATCCACTGTTGAATTAAGTCTAGGGTCGGACCTCTCCTTTGACTCTTGACACTCAAAAGTGCTGTTCTTCTCCCTGGTGTTGTGTAGATCAACAGTCACATTAACATCAGTGTCAGAACGTTCTTTCGAGTCTTGAGTCACATTAAAAGTGCTGTTCTTCAACACTTCACTCATAAAATCTGATTTCTCTAAAGATGTAGTGGATACCGCGGGTTCATTGCAGTGCCCATCTGCTTTATCTGCTGTTGCACTAATGTCTTTCTCATTTTGTATTGATCTAGTAGACATGCTTCCATCTGCTGACTGACAGTGTGCTACAAGAGAGCAACTAAGACCGGATCCGATGGCAGCCTCTTTACTTGGAGCTAAAACTCCCTCGTCCTTATTTTTGGTTTGATTTTCTGATGGTGTGCAACCAGGGGAATTCAACACAGTTCCGGCTTCATTTGAAAGAAACGACGGGCCGACAGTGTCATCAAGAAATCCAGACACTTGGGGAAAAGGTTCATCTGCAATTGAATAGAAACTAGAACACACATCTGGCAATTTGATAGCCTGGTAAGAAGAAATGGGTTTCTGAAGAGATGATCCACCCATTAGGTTGCCACCGGCCTGAGCAAGCCTTTGCCTTAGAAAGCTCTCCATTTCAATAGCAGGAAGGTCTCTGAAAAAAAATGTAAAAGTCTGGGAATTCTTTTGTGGCTTCTCGAAACCTACTTACTAACAATCACACATCTCACAAAGGATGACACATGAGGAAACAACTATAATATACAATGCAAAATATAGCACCAGTTTAAATTCCTTAAATACTGATCTAAATTTAAACACTAAAGTACAGCATTGAAGAAACCCAAATGTGTTTAAACATCTGATAATAGTTCAGGAAGTATAACATAACACAACAGACTAAAAATACTAGAATGAACTAAGCTTGTAACTGACAACTGCAACTGACGATTGTTTTGCTATGGAAACAATAACCCTTGAAACGGAAAATAAGTAACGAGCCTACTTTCGATAAGGAACTAACAAACTCAATACTATTTCTAAACAAACAAACATATCATAATCATTAGGAAGCATTATCTTCTTCTTACCAGGTCTCTAAACAGCCTCAGGCGGACTCTCTCTGAGTGTTAGATACTTCCGTGTCTGACGATTTGAAAACGGCGACATTCTAGTCATTGGACAAGACCCTCAGACCTTGACCAATCAGAGCGACGATCTGTGAGGCGTTTAGAAACATCACAGCGCCCCCCAGTGCTGGCAGTTATATAGAACAAAGACCTCAGTTCTTTCTTAGTAATATACATTTGCATTAACATAGATATAAATACGCACACACCTATTTGTTGTTTCATTGTGCTCTAAAACAATTGCCTACACACTTGTCAACCTTCGATAGGCTATATTAAGTGAAATATTCATTTATAACAACAGATAGGTTGTCAGTGAAATCGCGCATATAGACAATGTAAATTTATAAACTTTGTTATGATTGATTGCATACATTATAGGTTGTTAAAAAAAAGAAATATGCCTACTTTTCAGTATTAACATCATAGAAATGGTTTACTCTTTTCTTATTAACTTTCGTTTCCGTAAAATCTGTTGAAGGGTAAAATTCCATATTAGCCTACATTAAATTTCGTATTTCATTTAAAATTCCATATTACATTTAAATTATCCATATTACATTTAAATGATACATAGGCTATACTTTTACTGACATATGTAATGTGCTTACATCAGTAAGAATTATATGTGACAAATTCATTATTGTTATTTTTATTTTTAGAACATGTCCATGAAAACATTAAATGCCGGACATCAAAAAAGGTAGGGGGAGAGACCAGGGCATGGTTGTAACACATTTTGTTACAGCATCTGTAACTCAGTGAATTCTTGAACTAGATTGCTCAAACTTTTATATTAAGTATATTTGTTTACTACAAAAGACGCCAATTCAATCCTCTACAAAAATATCACAGCCCTTATGAGTTGATGTCATATACATTTTATGCCTATGTTACAATCTAGCCCACTGCTGGGGTAAGTTGTAACAATTAAACAAAAGATGCAAAACCAGAGGCCACATTATGCAAAGCTTCAAAAACAGTAAACGATCCAAAAGAACAACACAAAACAGTGTCTCTCTTTCTGTGACTGACCATATCAAATCCTGTTAGCCAGGTGTGTGTAATTAGTCTACTCGAAAACTCCCTTAACAGTGTAATGAACACTCAACTCAGTGTACCTAAAAACATGTAAGTCTAACAAAAAAAAAAAACAGTGTAAATGTGTGTGAGAGGTTGTGTGTCTATAACAATGGTGAAAGTTTTTAAGAGTGTAGGCTCGGTGAGCCCATGCTGCTTGGCACAAATTACCCTCCCATTGACTTTGAGTTGCCATGACTCCATACAAGTTAAAAATGCATTACATTTTGCTTGAGAAACTACACTTTGATGTAATTTAAGTTATATTATTGTATCTGCAAATGTTTAAGCGTTTAACGTTTTCTTTATTAAATCTGCATTTGACAAACTTGACAGCCATTATATGGGATCTGGGATGAATAAATAATGAAATGATCATAGGACGCTCAGGCCTATCAAATTCATTAAAGCATTGAATGTAAAAAAAAAAAGCCCTGTTGTAAAAAGTCAAAAATTCTGTATTAAATCATTTCACTTTGACTATTGAATGTTTATGTGACAAGGCAAGTTAGGTCACATGGACCATATAGTGTCAGAGATTGTCTGATTATTGGTAGTGTCGATGTAGTGATTTACACTCCTAGTAAAATTATCTTTTTTCCAACCACAAAACTAAGAATTATTTTAACAATTATTTCACTTTTATTTGTCAATCTTCAGTACAGGTTTTCAGTATGAATTATGAAACCATAAAAAAGGAAAAAAATATCTTATTGTTTATTTTCAATTTAAAAGGGTCAACTTAACTTTTTATTGCATACATATCTAATTGATAATGAGTACTAGTGGGGACCGTGGGGTGTCAACTACTGATAAAAAAAAAAAAAAAAAAAAAAAAAAAACATTAATAAAAAGTGGTGTTATAATGTGTTTCTGGTCAAAAAGACTGTTCAATTAAAATGTTTTCAAAATAAATTAATGACTTAATCACAGATCTAATACTGGTTTTCACCAGGAAGAGTTGCATCATGCTGTGTCCATACGGTCCATACTGCGCACAGCAATTCTGGGAAAAGGGGTAATGCCTTTGAAGGTCCTGTGGGTATTGTAGTTCTCATGGTAGATCCGTGACCAGACAGACAAACACATGCATTAAAAAACTTACGAGCAACAGCTGACCTAGAATGAACAACAACACAGTGACACAAGTGAAAGTCTGTTTTAAAATGAGTACATTCAGTGGAGGTTACATTACACCACTGAGGGGGCTCTTCAAAATGTAAATGTATTACATATAAACTTGAATTTAATTTCAAAAAGTACGTAAGAAACCTATAGCCACGGGGCGATTTCCAATAATGGCGCGTCTTAACGATAACGACATTGTGGCGTAAACATCTAACATAAAAATAGCTTCCATCCAATTGATCTTAATTAAAAAATGAGATTGCCATTTCAACGGGAACCATTTGGACAGCATGAGGTAAGGGGATTCCATTGCATTCCATTGGAAATATATTAGGGGATTAGGCTCTTCACCCGCTTCATAACAACACAGAGATTCTTAAATGACAAAACCATTTAGCCACAGACACAGTCAGGACTCCCTCTCACACGCACACACATATTTAGAAACTATTACATAACATTTTGCGTGCTCAGTCTTTCTTCGGGATCCCGGTTCTCTCTGGTTGTGTATTTACGGACACGGTACACGACTCATCACATGACTGACTTCAATTCCCATCAATCCCTTCGACGCATGCGCACGACGCGTTGTCTGGCAGTGGTAAACAGACGTCAGAAGGGAGTCTTCGCCTCGAGTCAAAACAAAACAAAACAAGTAAGATCTACGAGGAATGGCAGTTTGTCTATCTCCATTAACAGCAGAAGAGAAATGATTTCGCATTGATTTCAAGAGACGACCAAGTTATTGAAAAGAAGCAGGTTTCTTCGACTTTTACCGGAGGGATTTTAACTCATAAAAACTGGAGTTGGCTAACTAGTTACTCTCTCTGTAGTAAAACTACGCTTTCGAGTTTTCTCTCAGAGGCCGAGGTGCCGGTGATTGCCTAGAAGCGGACGGGCTACAACTTTTTGTCTTTTCGAAGAACACATCGACTGTAGTGTGATTTGCGAAGGCTTCAACGGGACGGACACGTTCGGCTTAGCTGTGCCCGCGCAAGCATCGTGTGTAGCTGCGTCTCGAGGAACATGGCAGATGGTGACACGCGCCAGCAGCACACAGCGTGGAGGACCGTGCAAACTTGAACGACAGTAACAGAGATTGTTTATTGTACGGTAAAAAAAAAAAAAACATAAAACAACCCGTAATGATCGAGCACTCCTGTAAGATGTTATCTTGGTGTTTTTTTAAATGTAACATTTTGATCGTGATTAATTAAGTTAAAGAGCCTTTTCCCCCGTAGTGCTTCTTTTGGCGATTAAACATTCTTGCTCAACGCATTTGAGTTAGGATGTACTTTAAGCCTTGGATTTATTTGCTTTAACTTAATAATGGATCCCAATTAAAAAATAAAATGGCTTTGTTGACTTTGACAGGCAGCTCTGACAAGTAATTTACATTAACTTGAGTTCGTTTACAAGTACAGTATTCCTACATTGTACAGAAATACAATACTCAGTTTACTAGAGGGGTTGTTGTAAAACCCGTATTAAGGTGGTTTATCGCTTTTTGTAGAGTTCCTCAATTTGTCTGCTGTTTTTTTTTTCTTGTTCAAGTCTAATTGCGAAAACCAATCAACCATTCGCTGCTATTATAGGAACCAGTTGCAGGTTGATATTTTAGCAATTACGGCGCATGTTATGATTGGTTTTGCTATTTCACTTATTTAACTGCTTCGGCAATAATTTTTATCTGTAAAAAGGTGTTTATTTTTCCATGAAAAGTTCATAGATTATCCCGGCACTCCAGGGCGTCCTCTTTCCTGAGGTTTATTTCAGTAGTTGCTCTTGACAATCCAGCTGTTTTGATGTGTAGTGAATTTCCTTTGTTCTTTCTACATAAACAAAGAGACCCCCATTCTGTCCTCGTTTGCTCTATGTAAATCAGATGGTTTATGGTAGTTACTATTAAGGAGATTATTTGCCCCCTTTAATCTCCAATCTGAGGATTAACTGACGCTATATTGGTGTGTTCAGATTATTACGAATGTGCTGTTACCATAGGCAGTCACGGTTAAATTTAGTCTGGATTCTGTAGTATCAAGTATCAAGCAAAAAAAAAAAAAAACAATTCTAATCAAGATTATTTTACTTATTTAGTTATAAATAGTCATACTCTTACTTTCATCGCCCAGTTGGTGTATTTGGTGTTTTTAAAAGCATCGCCCCAAAACTATTTCACTTAAATCAAGCCTTCGTCTGAAATTATCTGGATTGTATCGCACAATGGAGGAAGAAAACGTACCCCCGATTGACCCAGATTTTGAGCCGCAGAGCAGACCGAGGTCATGTACATGGCCATTGCCTAGACCCGACATCTCATCTGTCAAAGCCGGGGGGGCAGACGGCTCAGAGTCCGCTGCTGGAACTCCGCCCGCGGAGGAAGATAAACACGAGCCTCAGCCAATCATATCCGAACCTGAGAAAGTCGCGCTCTCTGAGGGCGGGGTCGTCGCTGGAGTGGGCGGGGCCACGCCTCGAAAAGGCACTTCCCGGCGTAATGCTTGGGGTAATCAGTCCTACGCAGATCTGATCAGCCAGGCGATTGAAAACTCGCCAGAAAAACGACTTACTCTGGCGCAGATCTACGATTGGATGGTGAAAACGGTGCCATATTTTAAGGACAAAGGAGACAGTAACAGTTCTGCTGGGTGGAAGGTATGTAGAAGAAAGTATTCATTGATTATTTTGAGTAATAATAATCAGGGTTTGAAATGAACCTTTTCACTCACCAACCTAATTAGCAACACACATTTTAAGTTACTGGCCAAAACAAAAATATAAATCACATTTTCAAAAATCAAAACTTGTATTGAAATATCATATTGAAATCTATTTATTATAGCATTGAAGCCTCTCCTCCACTGACTAAAAAAAGTTAATGATCATTAAAATCATGCCCCAAAATATCGTCATGATGACAAAAATTATACCCAAGCAATATTACTTCATAATGTTAAAATGTTCATAATTCACAGTAAAGTCGTGGATGTGCAGTATTTTACTACTGACAGCTAGGGACGGGAGTGAGACTTTAAGTGTGATAGAATGCAATCAAAACGCTCTGAATTGGCTAGTGAGTTCATAGCGTTACCTGCCACGGTTGATTGGTGGGATTTAATTTCAAACCCTGATGATCTTAACCTTGTTATGCAGTAACATTGTTTCTATTTCATGTTCTTAAAATTTGAGATTTGATTTTTTTTTTTTTGTCCTATTTAGAACTCCATTCGCCACAATTTATCACTCCACAACAAGTTCCTGCGAGTCCACAATGAGTCCACGGGAAAGAGCTCTTGGTGGATGCTCAACCCTGAGGGTGGCAAGACTGGCAAAGCCCCACGCCGCCGCGCCGCCTCCATGGACAACAGCAGCAAACTGCTTAAAAGTCGTATGCGAGCAAAGCAGACTAAAAAGCAAGCTGGAGCAACTGGGATTGGAGGCTCTGGAGCTGCCCTGCAGGGTGAGGGTGCTTCCGGCGCCAGCGGTGCGGACAGTCCCGGGACTCCGGGTCAGTTTGGAAAGTGGGGGGTGAACAGCAGCAGCCCTTCCTCTCGTGGCAACCTGGATGACCCCGACATGTGGACGAGTTTCAGGCCACGTACAAGCTCCAATGCCAGCACCCTGAGCGGTAGGCTTTCTCCCATTGCCACGGGGCAGGAGGACGAGGATGACCTACCTGAGGACGGCCTTCTTGGTGGCTATTCTACAGGGAATCTTCCCCCAACACTAGCTGAGACCCTCATGGAAGAACTGGATTTGATTGACGGGCTCACTTTAATGACGGGTTCGCAAGGGGGTGCGAGCCCAAGCACGGCTCCCCCTGCCCCGCCTCAACCTCTACCCTCTGCATCCACTCTGCTGCCTCGGGGGTCCAGCTTTCCCACATTTAGGCAGCTGCAACCAACAAAGGCTTTGCAGGGATCCACTCCATCAGGTCCACAGAGCTCGGTTCAACCCACCGCCAGATCCAGCACAAGCCCTTCCAGCTTTGGAAACTCCCTCTTCAGCCCTCTGCCTGGTCCTGGTCACAGTGGTTTCAGTGCTCGCGTGCCCTCCAGCCTCGAAGCTCTCCTGACCTCTGATTCGCCCCCACCAAGCGACGTCATGATGACCCAGATGGATCCTCTCATGCCTAGCCAAGGAGGTGGTGGCCTTTTGGGGCTTGCAGGATCTATTTCCAGCAGCCAAGCCAAAGCAGGTCAGATGATGTTGAGCAAAGGCATTGACACAAGCACGGTGGGGCAGATGAGCCTTCAACCTCAATCCCAACTCCAGCACTCACAGATGGGCTTTGGAATGATGCACTCACCAATGAACCAGGAACCGCCTCAGCTCGCAACCATAAAGAACCAGCATCATGTGCCAGGTGCTGGGCTTCTGCAGCATGGAGCTGTCCCGACACCTGGTGGGAACGGAGGCCTGCAAGGTCTAGGCCAATTTGCTTCAGCACCCTGCTTCATGCCCTCCCAGGACCGTCTACCTACAGACTTGGATATTGAGATGTTCACTGAAAACCTGGACTGTGATGTGGAATATATTATCAACAGTGATCTAATGGATGGAGACTTGGTTGACTTCAACTTTGACCCCATCATACAGGGTGGGCAGGGCTATTCTGGGCCAGCGACCACACAGAGCTCCTCCCATAACTGGGTGCCCAGCTAACTCCATTTTAAGATGAGAACAGGTAATGTATCAGAATTTTATTTTGCTTTAAGGGATGGCCAAACCTGTATGACTTTTTCTTCAGAACACAAAAGAAGACATTTTATATATTTATATAAATAAATATCTTGCAATGAATGTCAGTTGGGTCAAATGCTGTTTTGGCCCCATTGACATTAATGTAACAAAAATGGTTGAAACATCCTTCAGATATCTTCTTTTGAGTTCTGTTTTTGAGTGTATGGTTTTGCATTATTTATATAAAGGTGCTCCTCTTTGTCTCCTAATATGTTAATGTTTTTTCTATGTATTTTTGATGTTTTTACAGGTTTATCCCTCATCCTTAAAACAACTTCGAAAACAGATGTGGCACATTGCCACAAAAAATATTCTCAAATTTTTGCCTCTGCATTTGCCATTGTACCTCAAATACATAAACTGCTTTGGTTAAGGACAACACACACTTAGCCAAGAAGTCTTTGTCAGAATTTTCAATTAGATGACAAAATCAAACCTCATACATGTCAAGTGCCAATGTCAACTGAAGAGTGTGCTGTTGGACACAGAGAACATGGTCTTGAAACACATAGTTTTATCACTTTTCTTACATGTGGAACTTTTTTTTTTTTGAAAGGTGCTGTTTTTTGGCCAATCTTGGACTAAAGAAGCACAACTAATAAACAGCTAATCATGTTTATTGCATTAAGGCCTATGATGTGTAGTATAAGTTGGAGATGGTACTACTCTTTGATCTTCTTCACACTGATAATGGAAGTCATTCAGCCAGGAGGATCAAACTCTGCAGCTTTTCTTGATGTGAACTCTTGCTCGTTGAACAGCAGTGGAGAAGTCTGAGCAGCCGCGATTCTGCATTGATGGAGTGACTTGCTGTTGCTCTCAGCCCCCCTTTGAGGATGAAAACAACATGGCACCACAGGAATGTTAAGTTGAGAACAACATTAAGTGGCGATGGTCGCAACAACCCCTGAACACAGAGCAGCTGAACTTTTACGCTCTCTCAACGATATGATGCATTCTTGTGCATCAAAGGGCTGAAACGTTGCTGAAAGTTTCAAGGTGTTCATTGTGGTTCAATGTGCAATTAGCTTGACTTTTATGACCTCTTCTCTCAAGGGTTTTTTCCTGTGATGTGTTGAAGAGGCTGATAACTGAATGATGATTTAACTGTCTGCTCTTAAGTGTTTGTTAGTGATAACAACAGTATGAAGAAATGTGATTTTTTTTTTCCACAGGGCATTTTGATGCATTTTTAATCCTGCCAACAGATTAAATGGTATAGTGTTATTGTTGGAAACTCGGTGCCCTTTTGCAGAATGCAATATCTGAAGATTTTTTTGTGTGTGCTGGAGGGTGTGTGTGTACATTTGTGTGCATGCAAATATGTTTAATGCTCCCGAAACTTGATTCCAACACACTGACAACAGAATTTAAAGTTATGGTGAATCATTTCAATAAGGCACAAAAGAAAGTTTGTTTTCTGAGTTATATGCGAGTTTGAAGCGAATCTTGAAGAAACATGGCTACGATAATGAGATGTTATGGTTCCTCTGGCATGTTTGACTTTGTCAACAGAGGCACAGAAGAAAAAACTATTTTCTCATTGATCAGTTTTTCATAAACCGCACTACTCATATTTTGTTTAAAAAAAGTCATTAAAGAACAAAAACAGTCGGATATAACGACTATAATTCTAATTTAGATTGGAGAGTTATCCTTAACAGACTAATAAAAAAAAAACAAGCTGTTAATTAGCTTTTTTAACGGTCATTTTCTATGTAATCTTTTATTTTTGTAAAAGATGAGATGCATGTAGATTTTATACAATAACCAAAGGAACACTAAGGACTGCATGTTGGATGGATGGACAAATTGCAGTGCGAATAAGCTTTACAAAACCTTTCCGAAAAATCAACATGTAAACTAAATCTTAATTTGATTGGTTGCATGATTACGTTTATCAGAATACAATGCTCCAAAAGTTGAAATATGCTATAATTGTTTGTGCTAAAAAAAAAAAAAGAAAAAGAAAAAAGCTCATGAACTTTCTAGGCAATGAATATCATCTCAAAATGCTAGACTGGTCCAACCGAAAAGGATTAATCCAATGTTTCACTCTCAGGGTTATGAAAAATAATAATTAAAACAACTTCTGTAAGGAAGTAATGAGATAATCATACTATGACTTCAATGCTCACGGCTTTGTCTAAAAAACGAGTCGTTTATGCAAGCCAACGTCACAGATATTTTACCATTGGAGAAATATATCTAATGTCGCAGTTTATAATGAGAGATTTAATGTATGCTTTTTTTTAGAGTTTCTACAAAAACTTGTAAACTGCCAGTGAACACTATAGCATGTCGCTTCAGAGCAAACCATACAGTTTTAATGCCCTTTTCTTTTCAACTTTTACCTTTTCTGTAATAGAAGGGTTAACTTTTATTTTATAATTGTCTCAGATGGTTTTTACTCTATTAGTTTAAAACCAGCAGTCTGAAGGTTGATTCGTTTTAGGGGTGTATGAATTGGCTTCAGTTTGAGAGCTTGACATTAGTTACTCTTATGACATCAATGTAATGGTCTGAGTACATTAGATTAACTTAAAATGCTCTCTCTCCTTACAAAGGAATAATTTTGATCCTATTCATTGGTGCTAGATATTAAATGACTATTAAAGAGGGCCATATTTTATTGGTGCATATGTAGATATCAGGGCCTTTAATAATTTTATGCAACACATATTGAATACAATTTCTTAATGTAGAACATAGTATGATAAATGTACCTTTGTTTTAATTCCCAAACTCTCAGTTTTTCTCTTCATTATAAAAGAAGCTGTGAATGGGAAGGGAGGGACTTTGCCATCTCACCACATGTTGTGAATGGTGTCAGCGTGGTGTAACGTTTGATACAGCAACTGATGATTTCCAATCAACCGTTTACATTGATGTTCTTGTCTTTTGGGGCATCTTTTCTCATGTTTTTATGTTTGTACGTGTAATGCAGAACCGTTATGTGGTTGTTATACCTGCATGGTACATCTTCCAGAAAGCTTTAGGCTGACAGTCACCTTTGGCATTTTCTTTTGTCATTTAAATGTGTTGATATAAGTTGAAATTTTATGATTAACACCCTTGCTTAGTTTCATTTCTCAAAAAGTACAAATATTGTATGTGCCCCATCAGACAGATGTCACAGGGCTGCTGCATGAAATGCAGGAATTCCACACCTTCACTCTTTCCAAATCAAAATCTCTCTTTCCTTGTTTGATATTATCATTTTTTCCCTTTAGTATTCATTCTTTTAGTTCCTTTAAATTTTCCAAGAGTTTGCTAAGTATCCCAGTTGATAACACAGGACATTAGTTTATGGTCTGGGTTGGGTTTTTTCCTCCGTTTTTGTTTTGGGTTATGGCGGGATGTAAGACTGACGAGTTGTGCATAGCCAATATACTGTATATGTACTTGATTGCTTATTTTGTTTTTTTTTGTCCCCCCATATTTTGTTAGTCAGAGGCCATTAAAAGCAATAGAAAAAAACCTAATCTGTTTAACGGAGACTGTTTTGTTGTGGTCATTCTGTCATTGGTCCATTCATTTGACATTAGCACACATGCAGGGCATTCATTAAATCCAGACTAATTAAGCAGTAGTAAAACATGATTCACATTACAGCAGTTTGATAAACCATTCATATTAAACATGAAATTAAACATATTAAATCTGAATGACCTGGCTGGCATGATGGTCGCACAGAAACTTGAGCTGATAATGCATATTCCATGTTTAGTCAAATTTAAAGTCAATCGACAGTGTGGCATAATGTGAATTCATTTGTTTGAAAATTAATTTCTAGGCTACTTGTTCCTCCTTTGGCTAAAACCTTGAGACCCGCCAAGAACGATAACTACAACGTTTTAATAATCATTCTAATTTTATCAGAAAATTTAAATCCTGTCACACCCTCAAGGTGTACCAAACCTGTATGAGTTTTTTTATTTTTTTGAACACAAAAGAAGATATTTTGAAGAGTATTTGTAACCAGACAGTTGACCATATAGCCATTGTCTTCCATAGGAAAAAATGACTATGTAAGTCAATGGCTGCAGTTAACTGTCTGGTTATCTTCTTTTTAGTTCAACAGAAGAAACTCATACAGGTTTGGAACAACATAATTTTCATTTTTGGGTGAACTATCCCTTTAAGAGTTAAACCACTCACTGTTTCCATAGTGTAGCCACAAGACGTAAACAATATGCATGTCAACATGATTTAAAAAAATTAAATAAAAATAAAAATAATAATCAGATTTAGCCTTTTCCGCGTAAAGAAGGTAAACGGTAAAGGTAGAAGGTAAATATAAACAACTGTCACCACCATGACATTGACAATGCTATACACCACGGTTCTTCAAAATTGGCCTAGGAGGTCCACTGTCCCCCAGAGTTGAGCTCCAGCCTTTATTAATATCACCTGTCTGTAATTTTTCTAATAATCCTAAGACCTTGATTAGCTAGTTCTGCTGAGTTTGATCAGGGTTGGAACTAAACTCAATGCCAGGGGATATTTAAAAGAACCCGTAGTAAACTACGAACAGCTTTACAGATCAAACAATACAAAGCATTTTAAAGTAAGAGTTAATGTTAGTGATTTTATAACATTAGTTATAAACATTACTTTATGATTCCTTAGATAAATTTGAGATATTGTATAACAACAGACTACATACAGACCACATACTACAACAGATGGCTACAACAGACCACATACCAATTTCAGTTATGTTAAATGTTGAAAGTCTACCTGAGATGACTAACTGTGAAAATTAGACTTGGCAAGACTTACAGCAAATGATCTTTTGGGATATAACCTATTGACAGAAGAGGTTGAGCAATGTAGAAGTGCCAACTGAGACAATTGTGTGTAATAATGCTGATTGTAAGAATCCTAAGCATATGATCTATGTGTGATGTATGATGAAATAGTGGACTAGTAGACCTTTCTGTCAAAAAAGGGTTAAAAATTATAATTTTAGGGCTGGATGGAATGAATATGATTCTGAACTGCATTTGCGGGCTGAGAAGAATTTACAAACTGGGTTTTAACGGGTAAAGCTATGTATGGCCCAGAATGTGAGGAAAAGAAATTGGCAAATGCTAAATTTAAATATGCTGTATGGTATATAAAAAGGAACGAGCTGTCCATGAGAGCAAACTCAATGGCCAAGAATTTTCAGCAAAATAATGTCTATGAATTTTGGAAAGAAGTTAAGGCTATCAATAATAGTAAAATACCACTCCCAACTAGTATTGATGGGGTTGTTGGGGCTGAGAATATTGTTAAATTGTGGAGAAAATATTATGGAGATATTTTTAATTGTGTTGAGAGGAAGGAATTTAAAGTTGGTCATGTGTCGAACGATGAAGGTATGAGTATTGCACCTGAGTGATGAGGTCAAGTACGCAATTGAGAAACTGGCTGAGAATAAAGCATGTGCTCCAGATCGAATAACAGCTGAACATTTGAAGCACGCTAGTTCAAGGATCACAGTGTTACTTGCTGTGTGTTTTAAAGGATTTTTAATCCATGGTGTGTTACCTGATTCCATAACAGTTTTACTAGTGCCAGTAATTAAAGATAAAACAGGTAAAATAACTGGGACAGAAAACTATAGGCCAATTGCATTGGCAAGTGTGATCTCTAAAGTATTTGAAGTAGTTAAAAGAAGTAGTTAGTAGCCTAAAGTATAATGTACATAATTCCACAGTTTTTGTGTGTTTTTTAGATGCATCTAAGGCGTTTGATCGAATTAATCATACTGAGTTATTTATAAAATTGCAAGAAAGAGGGGTTTCGCCATATTTGAGAAGAAGCTTACATTTTTGCTGTATACATTAAACCTTAAAAGTTCAATGGGGTAAGAACGTATCGGAACCGTTTTATATGACGAATAGGGTTCGGCAAGAGGGGATATTGTCACCTCTTCTTTTTAAAGGAGAACTCCGGTCAATTTTAACATTGAGCTCATTTTTTGTCAATTTGGAGTGCTGTCAATACAGAGAACAACGACAAAAATCGGTGTTGCCTACACCGAGTTATTCTATTTTTAAAATTTGCACCCTGTTGACTTCAATGGGGCAAGTACTAAACCTGCTTTTAGCCTCTTAACATCCTTGATGTGTCATTACAAGTGCACAGAAAATGTGAGTGATTCCTTCAGAGTGAACACGAGTGAATCTGACTGCAGTAGATGTGATAAAAATGATGTTATTTGAGACAGCGCAAATACCCGTGTTTACATCCTGTTTTAGGTTGAAGTCCAAAGTAGTCGATTGCCGAGTTCACGCGCGTGATCATCATAGGTAACTAAACCTGTACATGGATGGTCTTTCTGTAGAGTTAAATAATTGCAAGACTGGATGTGTAATAGGTTATAGTCTCATTAACCATTTGATGTATGCTGATGATTTATTTATTATGTCTCCTTATAGTGCAGGATTACAACAGCTGATTCGAGTAGCCTGTTCAAGTTATGGTGTGCAGCATGATATTAAATTTAATGTTAAAAAGAGTGTGATCATGATTGTTAAAACCAAAGAGGACCTTAAGCTAAATTTTCCTTCTTTTTATATAGATGACCAAGTTTTAAATGTGGTAAATAAAGTAAAATACTTGGGTCACATCATTAGAAATGATTTAAATGATGACGATGATGTAAGTTGTATGGGCAAGCTAATATGCTGGCTCGTAAATTTTATATGTGTAAAGATGATGTTAAAATAGCTCTATTTAGGGCATACTGTACTTCTCTTTATACTGCCCACTTGTGGTGTAGGTATGCAAAAGCTAAAATGAAAAAGCTCCAGGTGGCATTTAATGATGCGCTAAGAATTTTGCTTAAACTCCCAAGGTGGACAAGTGCAAGCCAAATGTTTGTATCTAATAATGTACCTATAGCATGCTGTTTTAAGGAAGTGTATGTATAATTTCATATGTCGGTTGAGTGTTTCAAAAAATAGTATCATAATGGTCTTAAATGATATTATATTAAGTGATACAAGGTATTTTTCCAGTTTCTGGAAGCATTGGAATGAAAGCTTGTGTGTCTTTTAATTTTTGCCTGCTGTTTGTCAAAATTTGTATGTATTTTTCTTTTTCCTTTTATATGGACCCATGAGTCTGAAATAAAGAATAATAATAATATAACATTTTATAGTATCACATTTTTCATTTTAAACGCTCCATTTTATTAATCCAGGAATATTGAATGCTTTATTTGAATTGATCGTGTTATTTTCTCAAAGTGATTGTGAAGGGAGATCTACCACTAGATGGCAGGATTGCAGTTAGCAGTATCAGACGCCATTATTAAAAAAATAATTCCTAAATCATTTGGATGCCGCGGTAACGCTGAAGACATTTCCTTTGATTAAATTATTTGTAACCATAACGCTAGTTTACTGAATCTAGGCTGATAAAGCTTATACACATTCATACTTAAAAACGAAGTAAAAACAAGACACATCAATAATATTGCATATCTTTATAGAAAAAATAATCTTTCACATTTCAAAACTTTTTTTTTTTTTGCTTGGTTTTTCAGTGTCTTTTATTTTTTTCTTTCTTTTTGGTCAGTTTAAATTTTTATAGTTCCTACATTTACGTGGTAAATAAACATTTTGGCAATAGCCAGGCTCGTTCAGTCAGCATCGCTGAGTCGCTGAGGAACCATCCTTAACGTCTTCCAGCTGAGGAGATGGTGGAGACATACTGGAAGTCTCCACGTTTCAGGGATTTGGCAGACTGCCATTCAAGAACAAGCATTTAAGACAGTCCTGCTTAAGGTAAGAATGGCTGTGCTGCAGTTGTATTCTGCTTCTTCTCCTGACAAATGTCTCCGGTTGTCTGTTGCTGTTGGTCAGCCCGGATGATGCACACTCTTGGCTTGTCTTCCATTCTCAGCTAGATTTAATGCAGTTTAATGCCATACTGATGAGCCAAGAGCCAAAAGTCAAAAGGCACAGAGCGTCCAACACAGACTGCGGCTCATGTACTACTTAACACATTTCTGCTGATTTACATATCTTAGTATTAAATCAAAACAGTTCAGAAAAGAGCCAAACTGATACAACAACATCACCCTCCCTCAAAAACAAGGACAAAAGTAATGCAAACGATAAATATTAAAAACACACAAAACCAACCATAGGTGTTGCCCAAGTCATTCTGCCAACTGTAATTAGTTAACCAGAGCGATGAGAGTTGAACACAGTACAGGTATTTGGCCTTGTCAACAAAACTGGACATTGAATATATAGGTTCATGGCATCAGAGGGCTCAACGCCCTGTAACAATGACAGCTGCAACCTCACTTGAAGGGTTTTGTGCAAAAGGTTCAGTGCAAAATAATAATAATAATAATAATTTTGTGCAGGTCAGTTGTGGGAAAGATAGTGATGACAGGCTGACTGCAAACCTTTCTGCATCTTATAGTCCTGTCAGAAGCCTTCATTTGATCTATACCAACGTGTCGACGCTAAAATCACAAATTATAAGCTTATTCTGAGCCCCTTCTTACATACATCACAAGGTGACTTAATTTTTACATGGTAAAATATTTTAAAACAAGTCCTAATTATTGGATATTAATTTCTCGTGAATAAATGTCTACACTGGACAACCAGTGCTTCTCACTAATCGCTGCTCCTTTCAAAATCCATTCAGTGTGTGAATTACTTAGGACCTATTAAAATTGAAGACTTTTAAATGTTTTTTAAACAGTTTTCAAAATTAGCATGCAACATAATTGATTTCAAATACATAATGTGTTAATTTGGCCAATCCGTAAAGAGCAGGTGAAACCGACTTTTTGCCCTAAGAAACTGAGAAAGTCTGAGAACACTACCACGAAGCAAACATACAATTTAAAGTAGTTTAGAAAATGCAATTCCTTTCAAATGCACACTGTAAAGCTGTTTAGATGACTACTGAGATGAATGGGATGAATTATTATGGATCCTATAAAAGTACCAATAATCGTCCTTTATAGCACCCATGCAGAGAGGAAAGCATGTGGAAGATTTCGGAAAAAACATCAATGCTAATCGATGTGGGGTGCGTTTCCCATGCAATGATGTAACTCGCTGCTTAACTAACATAGTACGAAGCATCGTTGAAGAAAACTAGCTGGTCACGACTTTCCCGAAACCATGTTGTCGTAAATTGGTCGTTCAACCACATTGGTAAATGATATCGCGCAGGCGGTGGAGTAATAACTACTTGTAATGAATCTGTTTGAGATCGAATAAATGATAGATGTTTTGCTACAAATCATGGACAAGGCATCTGAGGACTATTTCTCATTTTTCCTAGTTATTTTGCTTCATTTCCAGATTTAATCGTAGGCTCTACTTGCGTAGTAGAGCTCGTACGCACATGCACACTCTTCAATAACAACGCTTTAAATCTTGACAAACTAAAATACGTAAATTACATTATGTATTGTAAATAAAAGATATAGATTGTACTGAATGTTAGCTTGCTTATTTGGCTCAAGATACGGATTTATTGAGTCCACGTCATGCAAACAAGAAACTCTGCTTCTAACCACAGGTGGAGAACTGCAGTTCCAACCACACAACTTTGCGATGCTGTTTGCGAATGTTCGTTAGAACTATGTCTTCGGGAAACACCGACTCGTTGATGCTGAAAACGATGGAACTTGCGACCAAAGTTGGCTAATGATGCTTTTGTGAAACGCACCCCTGAATAAAAGAAATCAGTACTCGGACGACCTGCTGTGTGCTGAACGAAGCCACAGCCGAAAGCTTATTGAGATATTATTTAGATGGATGCTGTCTTAAAAGTGCTCATTAAAAAAGAAAGTTGCAGCCGTTGAACCTTCGTTAAATTTTGCTCTGGTCTCACTATTCTACATTCAAATGAAATATCTGGAAGCCATGTTAAGCAAGCACCTTTGTCCAGTCACTCATTTCCTGTAAACAGTGACCTTTCCAGAATTTGATACCTTGGAAACGGACAGTTCGACACATCTCTCAATTGAATAGCAACAGAAAAAAACAAACAAATGGGAAAATATTAATAACAACAACTACAAGTGAATAAAAAGAATTGCACATTAACCGTCTGGGATAAAGAAAAAAGAAAGAAATTGTACACACACAAAAGAACATCTAACAAATTCACGTAGGAGAAACATGCAAAATGACAGTAGGGGGTGAGCGATTGCTTTGCACTTTTTTTTTCTTTCTTTCTGAAGTTTAGCAAAGAAACTTTTCACAGCAGTACCTTGCGTCACACTGATCAACTCAGAGACAACAAATAC
Organism: Scardinius erythrophthalmus; assembly: GCF_964197995.2. NCBI lineage: Eukaryota > Metazoa > Chordata > Actinopteri > Cypriniformes > Leuciscidae > Scardinius > Scardinius erythrophthalmus. Next base: position 20,843,091 of record NC_138233.1, on the reverse strand, counting down.
AGAGACGGAGAGACAGATCTCTGCTCTTATTTCTTTGCCTTGATTTCCGTTGTACCACGTCCCTCTGTGGTGCTGTCCTATGCGATCATGTATTGGGTGATGGCTCTGAGCGCATACAGCAGCTCCGCCTGCAGACGGGCCTCCATCACTAACAAATTTACATGAACCTAAAACACAAAACCACAGAAAGATTTGCATTAAAACACTATTATAAAATATCATCAAACCATTTAAAGTAGATGATATTATATATATATATATATATATATATATATATATATATATATATATATATAAATAATGCCAAGTCAGCAGCATCTTCATGGCGAGAACAAAGTAAATAACTAAATACATTCAGGTGATACTTTTTTTACATTTTTTATCATCTCAGATGTATTTGACTACAATGTTATCTCAAAGTAAAAACATTGTCCATTTACAATCCAATGTCCAGTAAAGTATGTCTAATGTTCAAACTGAACATAATATGCAATTTGGTGCAGTTGCTGATATTTATATAGTCAAAAAGTAGACGTGAAACGATACATTGTTATATTAAGATACCGCGATATGAAAATGCGATGTAAACTATATGATTCAGGATAGAGTTAGTTTTATCCAAGGCTAAGCTTACTGTATTTATAAGGTATAGCCTAATTAACCCAAAAATGTCAATTCTGTCATCATGTACTCACCTTCATGTCATTTCAAACCTATAAGATTTTTAAAGAGATTTTTTATGAAACCTGAGAGATTTCTGTCCCTCCATTTAAAGTAAATTCCCCTAAAACTTAAAAGATCCAAAAAATGTCAAAGGCATCGTAAAAATAATCAATCGAGTGGTTTAATCCAAATCCAAGTCTTCTGAAGAGACACGATGGCTTTATATGATGAACAGATTTACAATGACGTTCATACTGTAGTAAACACGGACAGTCAAATGCTTGCGTGGCGAGCGAAAACAACATGAGTGAGTAAATGCAGAATTAAAAATTTTTGGATGAACTAACCATTTACAGTTTGGGAATAATCATTTTGACATGCTTTCTTGTGATTAGAACTGTGCACGGATTGTCTGTGAAAGAGATCCAACGAAACCTTCATTGAAAGCGCAAGTACTGTCTGCGTGAGAAAGAAAAAAAAAACATTTACAGAGATTAAGTGACGTTACTACATTAAACTGCTATATATATATATATATATATATATATATATATATATATATATATATATATATATATTGTTGAATGTAATGTAGAATAATGCAATGGGGGAATATTTGTAGGACCTGATAATAAAATAGGCCTAATTATAATATTATTTTAATAATAATAATAATAAAGTAATAATAATGGGGAAAAAACTTAAATTACCACTATCGTATCATGACACGAGTGTATCGTTACACCCCTACATTGAAACGCATAAATTCGTGTCATGATCCGCACAGAGTATAACGTCACGGGTTTCCATCTCTTCCAAATTACAGAGGTTATGGCGTGAACTTGGCGTAAGCTTGTTGTTTTGGCTCAGGAGGAACTATAAAAGGTGGCTGCTGTTTCGGTTGCGGTGCTCTGTGACTGACGTCTGTCTAACTCTGCATAGCACGAAACGCGCTGATGGCGTGTGATGTCTGCGTGAGCAGGGTGCGCGGAGGTATGCGAATACATATGTTGTCAGGCCGATAGGACATTGTACCATTGCATTCGGACCAAATGTTTGGACGGACATTTTATGGTCCTACACCTTCCACAGACAATAATACACATATAGTAAATGCATTTAGACCACTTAACTAAAGTAATTGCAATCAGGATGTGAAGAGACTTTCAACCAACATAACAATAAACGTTTCTGGAACAATCACCCGCCCTATCTTTAACATGATTTAAAAATAAATAAATAATAGTTTCAAAGCAAAGATCATGTTGATCATTTAAAGGCCTTAGAGATTTCCATATTAAATATGATACAGTAGACTTAATAGGGTTAAGCAGATGGTGCTGAAGTGTACGCAGCACAAATTTTGATAGGAAATCACCTTCTCTGAAGCTTTGACAGGGCCCCAGGACAGCGGACATATAGGGGTCTTGCTGGAGTCAGGGTAGCAGGCCACAGCTTTAATGTAAAGTTTCAGTCCACGCTCCAGTAACCGGTTAACTTCCCCATAATCGTAATCATCATATCTGAAGGTAAACATGTCAATGTAAGTGCTTTGTTTTTTTTGTGTGCATTTTTCAGCATGTTCAAGTTGATGAGTCACAAGACAATTTTAATGTAGGAGTGTGTAGTTTAAAGCTAGGCTAGAAATAAACTCTAATTTCATTTCATGTTTCTTTTGCATAAAAAGTGCAAACTAAAACCAAATTGCAAAAGTGTAATAAAAAAATAAAATAAAAAAAGAATTCCGGGAACTGTACCTGATTCCATAGATACAATGAATGTAGTTCCAGATGGCTCGTTTGAGATCGGGACTGTGAGGGAAAGGGAGGGAGGCCACATTGCGGAATCGCTCGTCTAACAAGTGCCCTATATCAGAGTAGAGCCTGTTTACCAACGAAAAACCATGATCCTCCCATGAATAGTCCTGCACAGAAAGACAAATAAATAGTTCATAACATCAACTTTACCACAGAATTTTAAAGATTCCTAAAGGTAATTTCTGTATATAATATTATATATAAATATTATTATAATTTAAAATAACTATTGCAATATAGTTTAAAATATTTTTTATTCATGTGATGCAAAGCTGAATTTTCAGCATCATTCCTCCAGTATTCAGTGTCACATGATCCTTTAGAAATCATTTTAATATGTTGATTTTCAGTGCTGAAAGCAATTGCGCTGCTTAATATTTTTGTGGAAACTATGATAGTTTTTTGGGGATTCTTTGATGAATAGAATAAATAAGAACTCTAGTAATAATATTACTTTTGATCAATTTCATGCATCCTTGCTGAATAAAAGGATTTACTTATTTCTTACTCCAAACATAATAGTGTTAGGATAAAAGTAAGAAAGTAGTAAGTTGGAATAAAACAAACTATATTAACATAAAAAAATGTAACTACAGGAGTTGCATCCAGTTCCCATTCAAATCAAATGTAGGAAGCCTAACAGGCATTTGAGAGGACTTGTCAGTGGCACAAAACCTCCTTTTAAGGTTTTGAGAGTAACGTTAAGTTCTGATAGTCTTAAGAAGGGCGGGTATGAGCTGTATTTCTGACTCTTAGTACCCTTTCATGCTACTACTTTTGGTAGCTGACACCCAATGCAAACTCTCCGTCCCCACCTGCACCCGGAATACTTGGAAATGGTCCTCCTCCCGTCTGGCAAATTCCTGGTAGCCGAATTCTGGATCTGTGACGAAGCGAGAGGGGTCTGCAGAGAACATTGCCTCCTCCTCCTCCACATCTAATATGGAGTTGCATTTGAGAAAGAGAAAGGCAGGTTACGAAAGAGGGTCCATGAGAGAGAGAGAGAGAGATATACACACAAGAAAATGCGCTTGTGTAAAAATAACTCGAAACATTCGTCCTAATCCAAAATTACGCTTCCTGTTTACAGCAGCGTTGGGAAACATGGTTACACAACACACTGTCTTTAAACTGGTGAACAACATCTTACCAGAATGTAGGAGTGTCTGTGAATGAAGTCGGTCTCCTTTTCTTTCCTTGATCTCCTCCTGTGATTTCTGAATTTGTTCTAGAAGGCAAGCAACTTCACAGCTGGAGTCTAGAGACTGCAAAAAAACCAGACCACTTTTAACAATAAGACATTCTGGTTTTGCCAAAATTTCAACTGACTTCACAATGCTTGCACACTGCCGTACTAGGGTTGTCAAAAATATTGTTACTTAAGAATCATGCTGATAGTTAAAAGTAAGTAATGCAGTATTTCTACAGTGTTGATAGTGCCAATTCAAAGTATCCAAATGGTATGTCCATGATCAAGCCAGCCACGATCAAAATATGTGTGTGCCTATTGTGAATATCAGAAAATGAGTAGAAAGATCGTACTTGTGCTGTATGAATGTTTGTAGAATTCAGTTTTTGTAGTTTTTTTGTAATATAACTGAAGTAGTCTCTTGTCCTCAACAATTTATTTGATCAAAGATACAGTAAAAACAGTAATATTGTAAAATATTACAATAATAAAAAAACATGCTGATTTGCTGCTCAAGTAACATTTTTTTACATTTCTGAATGTTTACCTGAATACTGACACTACAGTTAAATACAAAAATGTTCCACTGTTTACTTCATTTGCATCAGTGATATATTGCTTTAAAGGAGAACTCCGGTCAATTTTAACATTGAGCTCATTTTTTTGTACATTTGGAGTGCTGTCAATACAGAGAACAACGACAAAAATCGGTGTTGCCTACACCGAGTTATTCTATTTTTAAAATTTGCACCCTGTTGACTTCAATGGGGCAAGTTTTAAACCTGCTTTTAGCCTCTTAACATCCTTGATGTGTCATTACAAGTGCACAGCTAATGTGAGTGATTCCTTCAGAGTGAACACGAGTGAATCTGACTGCAGTAGATGTGAAAGAAATGGATAAAAATTATGTTATTTAAGCCAGCGCAAATACCTGTATTTACATCCTGTTTTCGGTTGAAGTCCAAAGTAGTCGATTGTCAAGTTCACGCGCATAGGTTTAGTTACCTATGATTACGCGCGTGAACTCGGCAATCGACTACTTTGGACTTCAACCGAAAACAGGATGTAAATACAGGTATTTGTTCTCTGTATTGACAGCACTCCAAATTGACAAAAAAATTAGCTCAATGTTAAAATTGACCGGAGTTCTCCTTTAATTGAATAATATTAACAAATTAAAAGTGCTCAGTGGTGTATTAATGGTTGAAGAACTTTTTTTGATATTGTGACGACTCTATGCTGCATATTTTATCTGCTTTTTGTTATTTACCAGCTTCTTCAAAACCCGAACAAAACTAATTCAGAGTCAAAACATCTTTTATCAACTAAAACTGTTGTGAATGATCATTTATACCCTTCGGCGTGATGCCTTCTCTGTGGGTCCGGCACGGGGCGGTGATAAGGCCGTGTTGCCGTTGGCAGCGTCACAGAGACAGTAACCAGGGGGCGTGCCGTGATGCACTCTGGGAGTGGGAGTGCCATCAGAGTCAGAACCAGAACCAAAAACAAAACTGCAAAGGGAGTGACAGTGGGCCAGCAGAACCACTGCCTGAACGAGCTCAGCCAGAGACCAGCACTGCTCTCCCGTCTTGAGCAGAGCCTGTATGTGCGAGCGTGCCGTGAGCCAAGGCTGATGGGCCAGGACCTTGTTGATGTGGTCAAGGTGCTGTAGACGTGGGGGTGCAGCCTCCAGCCCCTGAAGCCATAATGGGTCTCCACCCACACGCAGAAACTGAGCTGAGTGCAGAGACACCAGGTACCTACAGTGATGCCGTGCTGCAGCCTGAAACACAAATATGGGTCTTCAAATAAAAGCAATAAAATCGAGATATTACTTGAGCCTGTGATCAACTGTAGAGCACGTGCAAGTAGGGATGGGCAGTATGATAACATATTTATCGTGGAAACAACAATATAAAACCTATCGTTAGAAGTTTCGCTATATCGTTAATATTGCGGTATGCAAATATGTCCACGTAGCACAGTACTACTTAAAGTTCTTGACACTTTAGAGTGATAAAGAAACATGTATGAATGAGAATAGCACATGCAAGAGTGCAATAGGCCGTGAAATAAAGAGATCAATGCGGTGATCGCACTGACAGACACATCCAAAGCACACGCATAAAATGACGCCTTTCTCAGACAGCATGCGATCTCGAATTCAGTTCTTTTTCGCAGCTTATTGCGCTTAAATGGTCAAATACACATATTATGTCAGAATGCCCATCGTGTGGAGAATTCAGACTATTCATGTAAGTGAATTAGAAGTTGTGTCTTATAACATAAACAGTTGGGTGAAAACCGGATGCGTGTCAGTATATTATATCTGTACATTAGGTCTTAAAGTAACAGTAGCCTAATATTCCTGCTGCCATCTGTGTCATTAATGTTAATCAAACAACAACAATAAACTTTATTTTTACATTTGATTTAATTTCTGTAGCATTTCTTTCTACGTTAAATAAACATTATGTACAAGTTCTATTGTATTTGTCCCATTGTCTCAAAATTTGAAACAAATTTGTGAAATAAAATTTCTCGTAATGTGAAATAAGACTTTGGCCATAATGCCTGATCATTCTGTTCTTACCATGATGGCAATGTAGTGGCGGTAGGGCAGGGGCAATGGGCCATCCATATAGAGGATGTAGTGCTGTGTGCGCAGGAAACTCTCCAGGTATTGTGGGTGAGAGGCCATCTGCTGAGACACCGTGTCCAGACGCCCCCTGTTGGCCAGAGCCTTCATACACAAGAGAGAAGCACGGTCTTTCTCAGAGTTCACCATCACCTGCCAGAATAAAAAATAAAAAAACAGAAATTTACATACAAAGGGAAGGTAAAAAGAGCATTTAGTGAATGAAAAATACCTATTCAGTGCAGTTTTTGTGTGTAAAATTTGTTAATCTCAAAGGTTAATCTCAATCCTTGAAATATTCCTCAAACAGTTTCCCAAAAAAAAAAAAAAAAAAAAAAAAAAAAAACACGAGTAAAGGAATATTAGCAAACAAACACTGCTTCTGCCACGGGTTCTGTGGGTTTCGAGGGACAGCAATAGACATTCCACACTTAGTTCCTCCTTTAGTATACAGACTAGACAGACGTCTGTCGACCTCAATCTCCCACTTTCACGCCCCAAGATGCTTAAAATACATCCAGATGATAAAAACAGCAACTGGACACCATACCCATGGATAACCACAGACATAACTTGAGATCTATGGCTCAATCATCCATATTTAGCATATGGAGTCTAATTTACATAATTAAGACACCTTGTGGAAAGAATATCGATGTGAATATAGCAAATATAATCCCTTGATGCCATTGTTTAATCGGTGTTGAGCAGATCTGCTGACTCATGTCTTCATGCTCTTAAATGCTGACTGTGAAGGCCAATCGAGGCCTTGTTCCTCTGCCTTTGCCCTGCTTTGTGTTTGACTGTGGGATTATGGAAATCCTGCCTACTCCCCTCCTGTTTCTGCGACTCACAGAGAGAGAGAGAGAGAGAGAGAGAGAGAGAGAGAGAGAGAGAGAGAGAGAGAGAGAGAGAGAGAGAGAGAGAGAGAGAGAGAGAGAGAGAGAGAGAGAGAGAGAGAGAGAGAGAGAGAGAGAGAGAGAGAGAGAGAGAGAGAGAGAGAGAGAGAGAGAGAGAGAGAGAGAGAGAGAGAGAGAGAGAGAGAGAGAGAGAGAGAGAGAGAGAGAGAGAGAGAGAGAGAGAGAATACTGAATAATAATCGTTCACTAATATTAAGAAACAGCTTTTTTTTTTTTTCTGGTGGTGGGGAAAACTATGAACCAATTAATATCAATTTCACAATTCCACACAGAAATACGTCACATTATGGAAGTTCAACATTTCGAAAGTGCATTTTGACACAATAACAGCTCTGTGGAAATGCTAGATTTTTGATTAACTAAGCAGTGAAACTACATTGGGTCTAGGCTAAGGCTGCACAACATGTGCAAAAACACTTTTTTTTTCTATCACTATTATTTTCTATTATCGTTATTATAACTAATGTATGATAAGTACATTTTACAATAAAACAGTGATATGTCTGACATTATATTCAAGATAAATTGAACTCATTTAGGCAGTTTGTCCTGAAGACCTTTCAGTTTCAATGTGAATTTGACAATAGCTTTTCTCAAACGAAAAGGTGAAATGCTCAGAGCTGCTCTGGAGATGATGAAGTCCACATACAGTGAAGACGGCAAACCCTGAAAAGAACCACGACAAAACTGAGCCGCTCATTCACAAAGAGACAGACAGAAAATGCAGAACTTTTTGTCACATGCACCTAATCGTCCAGATGTGGGCTAGTTATCATTGCTAGTGCGTGATATGAGATCAGTTCTAGTGTTCGACTGTCCGTACTGGCAGCAGTTATTCCTTCGAGTAAAACGTTGCTCCATGGGTCTAGCTGGAGTTCGGTTACACTTTCTGGGGGGAGAGAAGATGAGCTCGGACAGAATGCAAACATGAACGTGGTCACGTATTGAATGAAATCTTGATATCTATGGGGGACAACTGAGGGTCATGGCCAAAAAAGCCCTGGGCCATCAACCCTTCCTGACACTACTGAAGATTCACTGATAGCAATCTTAACATTTTCGTCAAGCGTTTTCACTTGAATAATAACAACATGTTCACTTTGCGCCCTCACAAACCGATGGGGCCTTTAAAATCTGGACTGTCAACAGAATCTGTATGATGATGAGGATTTTATTTCTTTTGAACAACATTCACATTTCTTTAGATATTTGCAATAATGTAGTAGTCTTATATCATGCTAAAAAACATATCCATTACCACCACCTAGGCCTTTAGAAACTGTACTAGAACTCAAACCACATGCTGAGAAGATTATTGAAACAGTGTATTCAATACTGAATTCAGATTACCAAGATTTCATGACCTTATTGAAAAAACATTGGAAAGATACGCTTGAATTGCAAATGAGTCGTCTTGGCAAGACGCTTTAGAAAGGATACATTCTTAAGTATGCGTCACACAATCATTCAGCCCAAAAAAAGTTTATAAATTGCACTGGTCTAAGATGAAGCTGGCCAAAATGTACAACAAAAGTAGATGCAATATGTGATGGGTTCAGAACAGAACAAGTCAGTCTTTCACATATGTTTTGGTCATGCTCAAAACGTACAACCTTTCAAAAACAAAGAATTGATATTATTGCACACCTGCTCACTTTCTTCAGTGTTGATTGTGAGGGAAAGTGTGTGGGTAATAAATTATGTTAGGACTACAGATTGGCCTTCCCTTCCCAGCTCTTCATACAGCGGCTGGCAGAAAGGAGAGGGTTATAAATAGTTCTGGAGGACAGCTGAGATAGCACTTGCATAGATAAGATAGAAATGCCATTCCTGCGCAAGGGACACCACGAAGAAACAAAGATCCCAGCGTTTGCACGAGATATAGGCTAGTAAACATCTCTCCAGACAGGTTCTTAGAGTAAACATTCTTGAACTTAAACACTAGAATAAACCTTCAGTCAATATTTGTGTCTTAACCCAATTTAAAGTGCATTTTTATTGAAATGAAGTTCTGCATTGTGGTGCAAACTGTGGTTTGTTCTCTATTTGGAAAATGTGTCAGCCTAACCTGTTTACTGAGGTATTTGAATGACTGAAGCTCAATATTTAATATTATGACCATTTAAAAAAAGACACTAAAGCTGGTTGATGACAGATTTTGAGAGGCACAATGATGAAACAGGAACAAAGACACTCTTCTTCGATCAAAGAAAAATATCTGTGTCAAGTCAGTGTTGAAAGTACGATATGTTTCTGTCTGAGAAAAGGTGTCTTGTCATTCAACAGAGTCAAGGTCACCATGGACTAACATTACAGTTACCTAGAAAGTCAGGCATTTTGATACATGTTCCAGATCAAGAGTCTATCAAGGCCTATTTTTATATAACATCCATACATTTGTTGTGTCCAAAATAACACACTATACACTATACCTTCAAGTGAATTAACTTTATAAGGTTATGTTGTCATCAGTCTGATCGACCCTCCACCTCCGGTACGCAAGGAAAACTGTGGCAGATGAGTGTACCAAGTTTTCAACATTTCACACTTCGTTTTTTCAGTTAATTAAGTGCATCATCCAGGCATTTAATGTTTAATTTTCAGTATGAACACACTATTCATACTACAAAAATGGCAGAAAATAGTACTACATAACATTGGGATGCACCTTTTGTTTAGATACTGTAAAGTGCACTAAGTTTTAAGACGAATGAAGTGAAAATATGGTCAACTAAGGACCATATTGGCAATATAGCACAAGACACAGAGACAAGTCATTTAAATGGGATTAAGATGTTGAAGTCAGCTTCAAACAACGAATCAAACACTAGTATCCATTGGGACGCACTTTCCCTTGTAAACAGATCACATGTCTCAGAGTCTGTTCGAATGCCCAAAACTTTTCAGCGGTGACCCAGAAAAACAGGCAACTGCAAATACAGACATATTCAACATGGTTCAATACAGAGTGTTAGTTTCATAGCCTGTATCGGCAGCTTCACAAAAATCACAAGGGGAGTCTCTATACCTGGAACGAGACAAAACAATTTGCAATTAACTACTAATGAAACTTCAGAGGGAAATTAGAGACTAATGCAAGTCAGATGAGAGGCTGAAAGACGCTCACACACCCACACAGATGCGGCTCAACGAAACGCTGCAGCAGATGCTGTCAACTGAGGAGTTTTTTATACCAAAACTGCGATCAACAAAGGTTAAACTTGATATTTAGAGTATACAGTTCAGAAATAACGCCTTCCCAGTTCATGGTCATCTGTGTAGGGCTATTTTGAAACTTGGGGTGATTTTTGTCAATACAGTATGCCTCATTAGCACCAGTAACATGCACCGACATGTCTTTACCAACAGTCAACACGAAACAGGAAGTCAGTCTCATATCCTCTTAGTGAGTCGCTCAAATTCATCTGAAATGTTATTTATTGGGTAAAAAAAGTGGCACTCTCAGCCATCATAATTCCTGTTTCTGTGATAATAATGATGTATGGTCTTTACATAATAAATCAATTATTTGTTAGATAAAAACAAGTTAATGTGCTAAGGAAAGCAGAATCTATGTTTTACAGAAAAAAAAAAGGAGTGCATGATCACTCCATGAACAAACAAAACAGCGTTTAGATTTGAATAAATTTGCATGTACCCTTGCATTGAGATTTGAATGAGTTCATGTGCTTATTCTAGCAGGTCAAAAGGTCTAAATACCACACAAAAAAAAAAAAAAAAAGTTTTGTAATAGGGGAATAGAGAGCTAAAAGGGAAAGTCCACTCAAAAATGAATAAGTACTAATGAAATTGTTATGGCTTTTTCTTCTGTGGAACATAAAAGACATTCTGAGAAATGAATTCGATTTTTTGCAAACTATGGTCACCAAAACAGTTTGGTTACAAACATACTTCGAAAGATCTTCTTTTGTGTTCCACAGAAGAAAAAGTCATACAGGTTTGGTTTGGAACAGCATGAGGGAGGGTAAATGATGACAGATTATTTGGGTGAATTATCTCTTTAAATGTGCAACATCTTGTCATTCACTAAACCAAAATAACCAAGACAGCAGACATAGTGAAAACAGATAAATATAAGCCTACTGCGCGTCTTTTGTCATTTGAGTACTGTCTAAACATGAGGCTCTAAATGGCGGGGGGCTTCAGTTCAGGGCCTGAGTCCAGAATAAGAGCAAGATGCGATATTTAATCTGCATTCTCAGAAGGCCTGGAGGGCTCCATCCTTGACACGCGCAAATGTCCCAACTGCAGTTGCACAAACCCCATCGCTCTGCTGCCTCTCTACAAAGGAAACACTATTTTGGCCTGCCAACCTGGAAGCCAGGAAGAACAAAACAGCCAGCTGCACCTCACTGGGTGTTGGACTGAAACAAGCCCTGCAGCAAACACACACACACACACACACACACACACACACACACACACACACACACACACACACACACACACACACACACACACACACACACACACACACACACACAGTAACACACAAACAGACAAACAAGGCAAGCCACATATGGAAGCAGTCAGACAACCAGGAAGACTGACATTTACATAAAGAGACGGTGACATATATTGAGCAGCTTGCACATGACTGTCAGTGAAGTGAAGGCAGATTATTGATGAATCACATTTCTGTTTGGAAAGTCCAAGCTTTGGTCTGCCGGTTGAAATCGCTTAATTACGTTATTTTGCCAGCGTTGTGTTTTTCATATCCAGAAGTGAATCATGGTGTCAGTTATTCCTCTTATTTTTATCCCCTTCCTCCTACGCAAACTGCATAACAGATTACTATTGCATTACAATGTTTTTCAACTAATTTTACCATAATGTTCTGACAAGGTCATAATAGATATATACATATATATTTTAAAGATGCTCTTTATGTGAAAAACATCAGGGGAGATTTGAAACACATACTGTGCCATTAAAACACTTCTCACCTACAGATATTTTTCCTGAAGTGTGTCTCTTACAAAAGGACTAGTGGTTAAGTTAGTTGAAGGGAAAAGGGAACGAGTTTATGATGTTAACAATCCAAGTACAAGCTAGGGGGATTTTTATGGGCTGGCAAATGAAGAGCATATTTCTGAGAAATGATTAAATGACACATTCCTCTATTGTTCTCCTGTATGCGGAACAGCGCCGTCACAACAGCGGCACCCTCAGGTTGCAGAGGGTAGTGCACGCGATTGAGGAGAAAAACAACTTTGATTGGCAGTACATCAGCATCACATCGCATAAATGGAGAAAGAGAAAACACTCACACTTCCCAAAACCAAATAGTCAAGCATGATGAAATGGTAATACAAGTTACATCTTCCCTTAGAGTCGTGCAGATTGTCGTGTCACGTCTTTTGTGGTTGTAACTACAAAGGACTTTGTGTCCGCGCGACATGAACTGCGAAAAAACACTAACGGCCGCGCTACAGACAAATTACAGATTTTCATTTTCACAAATGCTTATACACAAGCTTTGACAGGATGATAAAGCATGCAGTTAAACATTAAAACTCAATACCAGAGGACAAAAAAGAAAACCGAAAATTACTAAATCGATTGTCTTCATGTATGAAACAACAAGAGATTCGCCTTTTAAATCATTCAACAAATGGCCCAGACATGACGGAGAGAGTCAAACCCACAAAACTTCAATATGCCAGCATAAAAGCTTATTGTCATGTAGGTTTACATCATTTCTTGAAATCCATAACCATGACTTAATCTGCACCAAAGGCTCCCAAGATTGTTCCAGACTGCAGTCTTAATTCCCCAAGAAGCTTAAATGTAGAATATCTCCAGCATTAACAGCAAAACCTCAGGTTTTTCAAATGCACATTGCACACTTTTACGAGTAGCCTAGTCCAAATAATAGTTGCAATATGAAACAATGGTCATCTGAACTGAGCATATGCGCGATAAAAGGGGATTATAAATGCAAAAGGACTTGCACAGCTTCTTTTTTATTACATAAAACGCAAAATAGGCGACAAAACAATGTCAGAGGATCAGTATTGTTAAGCGAGCAGACTTTGGTTACAGATGAATGGCAGGGCAGCACAAACGTCCTCAAAGTCAGATTAACTGTAAAACTGCAGCTTTACACCGTGTAAGCACTTTGGTCTTGTCATAAATCAACTTTATTTCAGGAACAATGAATAAATAACACAATGAATTAGCGTTTAAATCTCGAAGTGAATAGTTACTGGTTGAAAAGTAGCGATCAGAAGAACAAAACCGACAGAAGAAAGAAAGACATCTTGATCCTGCAAATATGTGACTCATGACATTCATGTACGCTTAAAAATAACGGATAATATTTATGGCGATGAGTCTTTTCTGTCAAAGAGGGTCTTTTGAATATGTATGCAATTTAAAATGATGACATAAGTAACTTAACGTTATGCGATTGAGGAGCGTTTTGAACATGAATGAATGAACGATAACTTGCTAAGTAGATGAACTGTCAACTTTGAAACTTCCTAGCAAGAGTCTAGGTTTACAGACAATATCTTCACTTCAGTGATATATGTTACCTGATTTTGGACAAACTGACACTGGGTTCCAATGCGATAATCCATGATTTTCGTGCAGATGATCATTTTCCTCCCTGTAAGTGCATGAATGCGGCTCCTCTGGCTTTCTTGGTTCTTCTCACCGACTCGCTAACAAAGGCCAAGCCGCTATGAGAGCTACATGTCCGGACATACAGCTGCAGTATCAATGGGTGAAAAAAAAGCTGTTGACAGACACGTCCAGTGATGTTGTCCAATCAGAGAGTTGGGAAGGTGGGTCTAAGAGTGGAGCGATGGCCAATCAACTTTCAGTACTGGATTTTGTGTGCGTGTGACGGCTGCGTTTGTCCGAAATGCGAGCCAATGAGCGCTGTCATGTGGTGGAAAACTACCTGTCTGTCAAGCACGTAAGCCCGCCCACTTTCATGACGCAATGCAGCCTGACAACTGATTACAATATCGCACTGTCTGTGAATAACTTATATCTTGTTGTGAATTCATTATTTGGCCGTTATTTCTCTGGATCAAAACTGTAATAGACATACATAGTCAACATACAACATCATAGTCGTACTGCTCAAGAGAAAGTGTTTAATTCAAATCATTTGAAGCTCTACATTCTGTGAAGTCGGTATGAAATGGAAGTTGAGTCTCTTCCCTGCTGTGACGTATATAGGCTACCAGTGAAACTGTTTCTCGAACAAGAAAAATATAGCGGGATTTAATTTGTCCATTGGGAATCGATTGGATTATTGGATCTTTGTGGTTCATGTGACGTGAGTGACAGGTTGTCCAGCCCTCGCGCCAGTAAACACGTCATCAAAACACGTTTCAATATATTTTTTAAAATAGAAATCATTTATGGTTCCTATTTTCTTCTCTTCTCTCACAGCTATAAAGGCTTTTTATTTATTTATTTTACTTTGTAACAACTGAAATATGCTTAGTCATGCATTTCGAAAAGCTCAATCAGATAATATTCGACTGGAAATTGGACCATAATACACAAGGAGACTGTACAATTCATGGAGTTGGTGAATACAGTGATACAGCAGGCCCGTCAATTAACTCATGAGGTCTAGGACAAACTTCTATAGGTGTGACCATACTCTGTCACATTTATGTAGAGATCATTTAAGGCAACACTATTATGATATATAGTGGAGGCTGTTTAAGTGAAGTTGAGTCATCTGTTTCATTTGCCTTATTACAGAGTCTCATTACAAATATGACAAAAGTGCTTATTCAGCATGCCATGTCCTCTATTTCCGTTCACCTCAAGTCAGAGTGATCTTAACAAAAGCCTTTGGGCTCTCATTGTCTGGACACAATCCATCATCTCTCCTACTACATGTGAATAGGCTCTTGTTTTGGTAAAGGTCTTAGTATTTGGAATACAGTCAAATTTATGCCGTTAAACTAAGATGATTTCTTTTTACTTTGGATAAAAACATGTGATACCTGCAGATTAGATCCTACAATGGAAGTGCATCAGACCTGACCCCAGACACTGAAAATGTCATCTCATTCTTTTTTATTGATATTTGTAAAATGAGCATTGCAATCTTGCAATAAGATATGTTTTACCATGTTTGTCTTAAGGGGGGTGGAAGGGTGAAATATCAACAAATATTTTAGTTTTTATCACTGTTTGATTGTCTGAGCAAAATGTAACAAATGGTACAGAATGTTTTCTGATGCTGTAAAAGAGTTTTCTAACATGCCATTTACTCAAGTATGTGTCTATGGTAATTACAATTACATTTTAAATCTCTTAAAAATGTAGGGCCACATGTCTGAAGAGCAGTAAAACATTTGTGTAATATCAAATGCACTACTTCTTTGCTGTGTCTATGTTAAAGCACACTGCACAAATCACATTTTGTTTTAATCAAAGTACATTCTCCTAAATGGTGCACTGTAAACTAATACAAGCCTCTTTTACTCTATCTCAAGCAGAACAACCAGTCGATTCAGCTGCCTCACTCTTCTGGATCCCTCAAAAGTGCCAGTTACTGCATCATAAGTACTGAGGGTGACCCAGAGTGCAGCGAATGCTTAAAAAACAAGACCCTCTGTCCCACAAGGAGAAGGGACTTGTGTTACTGTGTTAACAGTGAATAGCAGATTTTTGAAAAGACAGAAACTCACAATGGCACAAATTGATGCAAAAAACAATATTTACAAATGTATTTACAATTAATTAAAATATACTAATTATCATGAAAATGAAAGGCAAGAAATAAAAATAAAAAACAGTTTTTTTATGATTATTTTTTTATAAATATGGCCCAGGGAGAGGATTCTGAAATTACAAATAAGAAACATTGAAAATAAGGTGTCCGTAAAAACTATGCAACGAATAAACAAATAAAGTTCTTTCTAAAGATTCTGGTAAATAAATAATAATAATAATAATAATAATAATAATAAAGTAAAACATCTAAAATGGCATGTTTAATATATTAGGATGCTTTTCCCCCCCACTGCTAGTCATTTTATGACTTTCTTCAAAGTACAGCCACAAGGGGGCAATTTATACAAGTTTACTTTGAAAAGTTGAGCTCATTACAATATACTTATCTTTTATACCATTTATCTTTTATACCAGCCTCCTCCACAAACATCTCATAAAAACTGTTTACACACGCACACAGGAATGCTGGCTGATATCTAATTATGAGAACTTAAATGTACAAAAGAAGCCCAATGAAACTCTACATGGTTGTTCACACAAGGGGAAGTGAGGCATTACGTATTGAGCACAGGCAAGACAGCTGCAACCTTCACTTTGAAATATAGGCCAGTAAGGCAGTTTCAGTTCAGCATTGTCAATCACATTCAATCTCATCACACATTATGACTATCCTTTATATGCACCTTCCAGAATAACTGACATTTCCAAATTTCACAACCAGGGCTTTAAAAAAAAAAAAAAAAAGCCAGGAGGTATATGTGCGGTACAACATCAGGGAAGGATGTCACAAAAGATTATAATGGCCACAGACGGTAAAACCGCTAACTGGCATTTCACCCACTCGTTCCTGTCTAATGGCTGCATTCCGCCCACATTGTGCTCTGGTGAAATGCTGAAAAGGAAAAATCTATGTGCTGAGTAACACATCATAAAGTTCCTTGCACCTGCAGGGCCTACGTACGTTTTGCTGAAAGTCTGCAGCTGCATGGATGAGAGAGACAGACAAGATACTCATCTTGAATTATATTTCAAGATATCATCATGCCTCTGGCATAAAACTTATTGCAAAAATACAGTTTACACCCACTCCGTCAGCATTCAGACAGGTTGATTGCTTACCAAATATAGATACAAGCATTAAAGTTTGTGCAGTAACTAACTACACACACCAACCCATAAATATTCCCTCTTAGATTCTCTCTCAATTTGTACCCAGCTGGGAAAAGCTTGGTAACAAACAGGTATTCATACTAACCAATCACAGGCAAGACGATGACCTCATCTGTTGCTTAATTGCAAGGGGCCAGTGGAAAATTCCAATATTTTTTAAAAAAGAAAACAGAGAAATAAGGACAGAAAGAAAGACAGATACAGTGTATATATATATATATATATATATATTCAGGTTAATTGGGACACTTTTTGCCATTGATATGACTGGAAAAAAGTGTCCCAATCAACCTGAATTCACCATATATATATATATATATATATATATATATATATTGAAAATAATATATACACACATAAATTCCTTCCCTTCCCTTTCATCTTCCAGCAGAAGGATGTACCTGAGTTTAGTCAATATAGTAACTTTGAATCTCCTTATGAAAAAATTCAAAGTAATACAGCACGTATGATGAACACATCTGTATTTGAATAAATTAAACTGAGACTTAACATTAAAAAAGAGCATGAAGACTGAAGTGATGGTGTTTTCTCAGTTCCTGCTCTTCCTGTCCCCTGTGTGGCGCTGGACTTCATCATTTACATGCGTCATCACTTACATGCGTAACTTTCTTGCGCTTTTTAGTCTTCACAGCCACATGAAAACAACACACAAGATTAGATTATTAAGTTATATTACCAGTTGTTTTACAGATATGTCTGTGTAGTGAATATCTGGCCACAGTAAATTTTACAAGATTTTTTTAAACAGTGCAGCTAAATACTGAATTTCAAGCTGAATAATACAAAATCGAGGTGACAGCAGGTGAACAAATATGAGAGAACGGTGAAGCTCAGATGTGGCTCTAAAATACTCACGGTTTTAAGCAGTGGTTGAGAATTGATTTCCATTGATTTAGCCATAAGAGCCTCCACAACTCGAAGCTGCTTCAGACGAGTTTTCTCAAGATTGTCAATCTGAGTCTGCAGAGTCTCTGGAATTACACACACATTAACAAACAACAGTAGCCTAGAAATCTAGACGCACCCTAGCGGCAGCAAAATGTGTTTTGCAGCCAGGGCAGTCTAGCAACTCTCCATTGACTTTCGAGCTGCAAAAACCTAAATTGGGTCAGGCCAATCACGTTGTGTATAGAGTAGGCAGGGCGGGCTTAACATAATGACGACAGAGTTGCGACGGTTACCTGCCAGCTGCCACTTGAAAACAAAGAATGACGGAGCTGCTGCTGCTGGCGAACATCTTTCGAATCGGCTTTGTCCGCGACTCTGGAGGACTTGGAGTTAAGTTTTTCTTTGAGAAAAGAGCATAGAACAGCACTTAAGTCATTCTTAAAAAAAGGAAGATGTGTTCGTAGTTTTGCCGGCCAGATATGGCAAAAATTGAATCTATCAACTAGCTCCGCTGTTGGGAAAACGCTCTGGTTGGTTGAAGCGCTGTCCTATTGCGTGCAGAGGGAATTTGAAAGACAGCCGTTTATCCGGCCCCTCGGATACATACAACCGGCGTAGCGTCATAGAACGTCTCTGAAAAGGTTCACGCCCACTTTTAGGGGAAAACAATCCGGCGAGCGCCATACACAGTAACGGATTGAGGACGTGTACTAACCCTTACAAACATGTAATTTGTATTTAAACATTTTTTTTTCACACAGTAGGCTACCCCTATTATGTATTTGTATTTAATTATTTTTTTCCACACAGTATTTTGTATTTTTTATTTTATTTTAAATACATTTCCATGTATTTATGCCCATCTCTGCCTGCCATCATCATCAATATCTTGCTGTTATGGAAATATCATGAATTACGGATGATGCTATCGAAAGCTAAATCAGGCTAGTTGTATAGCTGGACAGAAACGTGCACTCAGTAGCTACTCTAAATATAAAGACACAATATTATACATTTAAAGATGTTTACTTATTAAAACCGTAGTAAAATCATTCACTGGCTACCTGGTGACTCGATGAGGTACGAGTAAATGTCCGGGTAAACCACTGGGTGGGGTTGTTAGACCATTTTGACGCTGGTAGAATGAAACGGGATATGTTTTTAAGTTGCCCAAATTAAGTTTATAAATGTATCGTTCACGCTCTATGGAAGGCAGGGTGGACATATAATTACTCAATGTATTTCATCTAAGTGATTTCTGAAGTTATACACGTCTGCCGGCTGTGTACGGACGTTGTTTTGTGCCGCTATTTTGTATTGAAGTCTATGGGAAGTCTGGCTTGTTTTCCCCTAAAAAGGGGCGGTTACGAAATTGACAGTTAAGTTCCCGGATGTGCCGGTTGTATATATTGAGCCGTGACTATGGTGAGTTGCCAGACCCAACATCTTGATGTAGGTCTGGCTTGCCAGGCTGAAACAACAGCGTATCAGCAATATAAAATACAACGCAACTGCTACATAAAATAGCTCAAATAATAATAAAATTGTAACTTAGACTATACAGTAAAAAAGTATTTTTGTCTAAACATGAATTCACTACATATCCAACATGTTAGTATTAACGCAAGTTAATTTAATCTATATTCTCTGAAAACAATCATGATATTAGTTACCTTTCAAGAATTTTCTTCTTCGCTAAATAATGTATATATATATATATATATATATATATATATATATATATATATATATATATTATAAAACTGATTAAAAAATATATTTTTGCAGTGTACAAAATGCAATGGCACCTATAAGAGCAGAGTGAACACTGGATAGTAGAGATGTGGCAGACGTATAAGCCCCATCAGACGTACCTGTAAACACACACACACACACATCCCTGACTGTTACTTTAAAAATACACAAACTATTCTCTTCAGGTTATCAATAAATATCATGTGAAAAACTCAAACTCACGCTTAATAATGCAAGCAATGAATGACTCTCTAGCATTTAGGAGTCCACTACCATTCTCCTGTGAATTCTCAGGCATAAAGAGGAATTTCAGCACTCCTTGTTCATCACACAGGTCTATAAGCTCTGAAACACACACACAGACACCCTCTTAAGATATTTGTTTCACACGTGTAATAACTGTCACATAATACGTGTTTCCGGTCTCTGTACAACATTTTAGCCCACACAGAAGCGCAGAGACGCGTTAGGGAGGAGGACAGTGTTAATGACAGTGGTAATGAGCACTCCATTAGTGATGGGCTGATCCCGGGTAATGTCCCTTACTACATGCCACAGATGTAATCGGACACCGTTGTTGGAGTATGTGCTAAGAGAGAGTGTGAAATATTAACGCCTGAGATCTGTGACCTCCTGCACAGAGGTCACGCCGAGTTTGGAAGAGCACGCTAGGCTCAGCTAATCTCCCCTGACCTGGGATCTCTAGAGCATGTCGAGTACAGCCAGTTTAACCTACTCTCAGATACACTAGGCATTTCTTTGACGTGGAAAATTCACAACAAAAGCACAGCTCTTGAATGACTGAAAGTATCTTCAAAAGACAGTCATGTCATTTTTAAGATTCTGTTCAATGAAAGTGCCCGAAACTGGGAAAAAAAAGTAAATATAGTTTGACTGATTATCCACATAATCTTGATGTATGAGAGAAAGCACGGAGAGAGCTGTACCTGACTCAGCAAGTTGCAACCTGGTTTTAATGTACTGCATGAGGACAACAACTGGACAATCGTTGTTGACCAGGAATTCTTCATTATCTAAATACACAAACATCACACTGATCAGTTCTTTGACATTTACAACAGACCAAATAGAGAAATAAAACAATTTGTGTAGATAGAAATCAAATTTTGTAAGTTACTAAGCAATATATAGATCTAAAACAAATATCAATGCATTTATTGCATTGATATTTAAAGGAGAACTTGGTAGCTTTTTTAATTTAATAAAACTGTCTAGAAATCATTTGGATGGTTAAACAACCTGTTCTGGTGATATTGGTGACTTTCCCCGCTCCCCCCAGCGTTCCCAGGCGGAAAACCAACCTTGCAACTTGTTCACTACCGTCCCGGCAAGATAGAAATTGGAAGTCTCGTGAGAAGCGAAAGCGAGAACGAGAACGAGCGCGAAACACAAATTGCTTTACGGCAATTCGACATAAACACACACGCATGTATGATGTATTACCAGATTACCCACCTCGGAAGACATAGCTCCACGCGATACAGTTGGCTTGCTCCGATCAAAACAAACGCACATGAGCCGCGGTAGAGAGGCGGAGGAGGCCGCCGCAAGTGAGTTTTTTACGACTGTGTTGTGAAATATACGCCCCACCACAGCTGTAGGGGGAGCTCGTGGGGAAAACATGCGACAACAAAAGGGAAAATCAGCGAAGAAGTGACTAGAGTTCGCTAGAGTTGCCGAGTTCGGCTTTAAACAAGTTGATTAATAATTGTGATCCTTACCTCCATGTTTAATGCAAATAAACATTGCGGCAGAAAATAACTTGAAACCTCAGTCTGCTGTTCAGTTTTAAAGATGCATGCCTGCTGTAGCTGTGCTTACAAATTAGTGACACAGCAGACAGAGAGTAACATAATCATCAAGACTGTGATGTCACAATGACCTGGAATCAGAGTAAGACTAGTGCAAAGTGCCTGTGATTTGATTATAATGATAAATTCTGCCAAAAAGAATAGTAGGCTACTAAACTATAAGAAAAAGATGTCTTACTTTCTTTATTGTTTAATAGGGGCCGATCGCCAAGACTTGAGAGAGTCATTTTATAAAATCTTAGCCATTAATGTTTTGTGTGTAAATAAAATTTAAAGGGTAACTCTCGCCAAAATTGAACCTTGGCTCTTTTTGTTAATCTACCCGAGTCAAAGTTTCGTGTAAAGGCATAATTAGAATAGAAACGCAACTTTTAAGATTGACCGTATTTTCATTTTAGGTCAAAATGCCTTTTGAATGGGAGTGCATGGGGCACTTATATGATAGCATCAAAATCGCTATTTTTAAAACACTAATTGGCTCCACAACATAAAACTGTGCTCGAAGTAGCCTATCACCAGGGGCTCTACACATGAACTTGAGCATTGACTACATTGTTTGTGTACACAGAGTTTAATAAAAAGAACTTCAGGGAGTAGCTGACTTATTAATAATGTTAAGCTGACAGAGTGTTAATGTCAGAATGTTTATTTTTAAACCACAACCTTCTAAACATCATCCAAACATCTTCAATGTGTGCTTTTTTTACCGATATATTTAACGATATCTTTTGCATAATTCAAACAACGTCAAACTTGGCACTGCACTTACTCGAGTCGTGCCCGTATAGCAAGACACCAGTCAAGTTTGAAATCCATCGGACTAACGGTTCGAGAGATATGCGAATAACACACACACACACACACACACACACACACAGACGTTCCTGTAATTTATAAATAGATAGATGAGGGCAAACATCCATAGGGCAAGAAAAACAACAATAGCATATGAATAATCAAAATAGGTGTCACATAAGTGGATTTTAATGGATTTTGTAATATCTTTTTGTAACTGCTTTTCTCAGAACTAACTTACCTTTTCTGTGCCATTTTGCGATTATTTTTAGGTAACTGGTCACAATTAGCGGATTTACGAAGTCGGTTTGCTTCAAGTTCACCGTTAGAAAGTGTACAAATAGCCTACCTGTAGTCTGAACTTGAAACAATACATAGCATTTTAGAATGAAAAACCAAAAAAAAAAAAAAAAAAAAAACACATTTTTTATTTCAAATAAATGTTGTTTTTATTCACACACACAAAAAAGTATCACTGTTTTCACAAAAATATTAAGCAGCGCAATTGTTTTTAACACTAAATCAGCATGATTTCTGAAGGATCATGTGACACTGAAGACTGGAGGATTGATGCTGAAAATTCAGCTTTTCCATCACAAGAATACATTTTATTTTAAAATATATAAAAAATAAAGAACAGTTATTTTAAATTGTAATAATATTTCACAATATTACACTTCTTACTGTATTTTTGATCAAATAAATTCAGCCTTGGTGAGCGTGACGACCCCAAACTTTTATGGCCACTGTAGTATTAAGAATTTTTTAGCAGTTTAACTTTCTTATACTTCAACTCTACATAAAATGAAATACAATGGTAAAAAGTAAATGTGCAAAAGAAAACCGACATTAAAATGTAGCTTGTGAATGAGATGACAGTACAGGTGAATGGCTTATGAGCTCGGCTGTTCTGCAGGCTCTTCTGCAGTGCTTGGTTCATCACACTTGTCAGTTTGAGAAGCGGGACTGGCCACAGGTGTGGGACCGGCGTCACAAGGGGACGTTACCTCACACACATCGCAGGACAGCTCAGTGTAGTCCGGCTCAAAGGCTTCCTTCAGCTCTCTGGAGATGTGAACCCAGCTCTGAGAAGAAATTGAGAGGGTTTCAAAGCACATTTACTCATGATTTACTCACAGAAATACAGCAAAAAGTTTAATACCTCAACATTTCCATCATGTTTATGGAACAAATCCTGTAGGTTCTTGCTAGGGTCAGGCACAACTGGAAGTAAGATGATTCTTTTCCTAATACGGATTGGATTTAAAAAAAAAAATATTACATTATATAATTTAATACAATAAAGCATTTACTAATATATAAATAGGACATAAAGTATTAGTATAAATTGTTAAAAAAATAATGATTAATATACTGAGTGAAATGTCTTAAACATCCCTCACCTCTCACAATAGCACAACGACAAACCCAGCAACAACAGCAGAAGGACTGACAGAATACCATACGACCACTGCCACCAGCCTTGTCTGCCGATGTCCTCTAGAAAACAGAGAAGCACGATTGGAAAATATAAGACGACAAATGAGAGCAAATCTCTCCGTGTCCCTCACTGGCCCACCTGCACTGCCCCACTCCACTGGAGCGCTCCAGTTACTCCAGAAATCCGAAGAACCACACTCATCAGCAACAGAGCTCCGGACTTGGAAAACATAGTGCTTGTTCTGTGAGACCTGAGAGAGACTGTATGACATTTCTGTCAAGTTTGGCGACTGGGAGAGAAAGAGAGATGAAGATGAGACAGTTGGTAGAATGAATGTAAAATGGTCATAATATCGTATCGTCTCACCTGGATTGTGTCTTTCTGGTTGCACAGAATGCGCACCATATGGACTACACACTTTTTTTTGAGGGGGCCAATGCTGTCCCACTGTAGTAAAAGTGTGCTGTCGTGCTCATTCCACATCACTGACAGGTTATAGGGTGGATTTAGATGCACTAAACAAATACATGTACAATAACAAACAAATGAGTCGTTAGTTTGGAGGGAATCAGTCTGATAATTTACAATAGACTCATTAATATATATCTATAATACATAAAGGGATAGAGTCATTATAACAAAATAAATCCTAAATGAGGATCTATCTATCTATCTATCTATCTATCTATCTATCTATCTATCTATCTATCTATCTATCTATCTATCTATCTATCTATCTATCTATCTATCTATCTATCTATCTATCTATCTAATAACATGGATATTAACCAAATAAATAAAAAAAGTGGACATGAAATATTGATTTGAGTTGAAATTAAATTATTGAAATTATATGAAGAAAGACATTGTGGAGTGATATGAGAGATATAGTAACTAGCACAGGTGAAATCTGTTCCCTGGCACAAGAGCCTAAAGATTGTTGGTCATAATTGAAAAAAATATTTGGCAAAAGAATGCTTCCCAATCAGAAGCAAGAAATAAAGAGATAAATAAAATGATTTTCAGATTACTAGAGGGTGAAGAAATTATGTATATTTATTAATAATATACAGTACGGTTCAAAAGTTTGGGGTTTGCTTAGTTTTTGTGGTTTGCTGCTCAAAAAACATTTCTTATTATTATCATTGTTGAGAAATGTTGTGCTGCTTAATATTTCTGTAGAAAATTATAAAAAAAAAAATTCAGCATTTAGAAATCTTTTATAACATTATAAATGTCTTTATTGTCACTTTTGAACGGTAGGTTTGACACACCATTGAGACATTGCAAATCTGTTTGTTTTCTTACCATTTCTCTGGAGGGATTCAAAAAGTGTTTTAACACTGAGGTTTCCTCCAGTGAATACAGTTGTTTCAAATGTTGGAAACCTATCATCAGATCCATTGAGAGGAATTCTGCAGCCTTCCGTGTAATTGTGCTCCAAGATGTATTCTGTACAGTCATGGGAGGCGTAGTTTTTAAATCTGACAAAGTAAATATAAAATCTAATATTATTTCTCACTTATCAATTATTACCACAAAACAACATTCAACAATAATGTATTTACATACATAGATGTATTCATGAGTATGAGTAAAATGGGTTGTGGGAGACTTACACACTGCTGAAGGTGTAGTTCGCTGTTGTTGTTTTTGGGTGCCAGATGCACTCCACATATTCGAGATTGATGATCTTACACTGCACACCTACACAGGCCAACATGTTACCAAAAATATCCATGTAGCAATTCACAAATTAAAAAAAAAATAGGATTTTTTTTTTTTTTTTTAGTCTTGAACTTTTTATTTTCTAACAGTTTCCCGTAACCCACACAGAGAGAATGCTAATCAGTCTCAGAATCACAAACCTCAAGAGCATCATCATAATCATCATACACACAAAAATGACATCCATAAGAAAAACCGTGGAAATCCCCACTCAAACCATCGCTCTCAAACTTTTTCTTTTAGAAGACAAAAACTAAAAGCAAACATACAATCAGAATCCTTTTTTACAAACAGTATTTTTCAGTGAAGATTATATTCCCAGACTTGTGATAATAACTCATAAATGTTTGTGTACCTTTACAATGCCATTAACCACAAAAACGCTGTGCAGACACACAATGTTGTGTGTAATTATATACTTACTCAGAGCAGGTGCTGAACAGCATAGTTGAAAGGACAAAATTAAGAACAGAAGCACAAAATATAGTCTTGATGTGTGAATGTAAGTCATGCTCTCCTCTGAGCGTCTGAGCAACAAATGAGTAAGGTCTGATTCTACACAGGATGTTCAGTACAGCGTGTTTCCTTGACAGCTTCCGGTCCTTCAATTAGAAATATCTTGATAGACAATAGAAGTAATGAGGGAAAAAAATAGACATAATAAAATGCATTAAATATTTTATTAGTAATTACAGTGATCTGAAATTTTATAATTTTATTAATCAAAATAACATCTTTTTCAGTTTTAACAATTTACTTTTTTTTATATTTTAACACAAATAACTAGCTAATAAAAAGACAGAACATTTTAACACAGCTTCATATGACTCTCACCACTATGGTGTCATTATTATTCAACCCTTCAGTGCATATATCATCAAAGGTCAGTTATCAGTTTGGTAAAAAACAGTTCTTCTCAACCATTAGAGGGTCCAGTGCAGGTATTTCCATTAAAACAGGTTCATCCTCAGCCCGAATTGGCACGGCTCAAGAGGCGGTTCTTAAACAAGTCCGACGGCTTTATCTAAAAAATTGGCGAAGTTCTGCGGTTGACCAGGCACATAGGTCGACAAAGCAGACAGATCCATGTCCCGCAAGGTCTGAGGCAGGGTACTGTCATAACGGGTTAAAAAAACACATTTGCCGTCAGCACATCAAAATGTAACCATAACAATAGTAACCACTTAAATGGTTGAAAAAGTGAATGACTTCCCGTATAAAACAAACCTGCAAGTGCAGTAGATAAGATGTGAATCTGCCTGCAGCTGCTTTGCGAGCTCCAGCTGATGATTGTCCATTAATTTATCGTTGACCACAACCAGGAGAGGTTTATTTGCTCCGAGTGCTTCCAAACAGCTTCCTGCTCCTAATGGGGATAGAGCCGATATTAAGATTTAAACTTATTTCTAATCTGCGGTATAACTTTTTGTTATATAGGTAATTATAAAGTCCACAACAAACTATATTACATGAGATGAGGGGTTTAAGATAAATATGAGCATCCTTGTGCGAGGGACCCCCACCCAAAAAATGTAAAAGCATCTATAAATTAAGTAAAAAGACTCTGAGAAAAATTATGGGAATTTTGTTATATTTGATATTCATATTCGTCAATATAAACAACTGATCTGATGGTTGTTATAAAGTGTTTCCTTAATTTGCTTGCCCCAAAAAGAATACACCTCATTTATGTTTTAACTAAACTGTATTTTAGAGTAGTGTTTGGGGCACAGGGAGCTTTAAAGGGATAGTTCACTTTGAAATTAAATTTTGTTATGTTTTGGCTTACCTCAAGGGCATCCAAGATGTAGGTGTCTTTTTTTCCGCAGTAGTTTAAATTTTGATATTTTTAGGTCAAACCGTTCTTGTCTGTCAGTCATATAATGCAGTTCTATGGTCACTGTCTCAAAGAGCATGCACAGAGTCCAAATTAAACAATTCCCCATCGTCCAAATTAAACAATTCCCCATCGTAAGTACACATTCATGGCCTAAGACACGAAACGAGCGTTTTGTGTGAGAAAACGAACAGTATTTATATAATTTTTACCTCTTATACACAGCCACGTCCAAGTGATCTGAGGGCGCGCGCGCATCCTGGTGTGTGACGTGTGCGCAGACTGGTGCATAGATATATACACTAGATGTCGCCTTGGCTACGGCAGTTCATTGGAACGAATGTCTTTAATGCGACTCTAGTGTATATTTCTATGCACCAGTCTGCGTACAGGTCACACAGCAGGATGCGCTCGTGCCCTCAGATCACTTGGACGTGGCTGTGTATAAGAGATAAAAATTATATAAATACTGTTCGTTTTCTCACACAAACCGCTCGTTTCGTGTCTTAGGCCATCAATGTGTACTTACGATAGGGAATTGTTTAATTTGGACTCTGTGCATGCACTTTGAGACAGTGACCAAAGACCTCAAAATTGAAACTACTGCGGAAAAAAAGACACCTACATCTTGGATGCCCTTGAGGTAAGCTAAAACATACCAAAATTTAATTTCAAAGTGAACTATCCCTTTAACCCACCAGCATGACTGATGACCAGGTCTGAGTGTCTCATGTCCTCAGCGATTGAGTCTTTGAAGCGAAACACTTGTAGTGTCAGTCCAGGGCAGCTGTCCAGATCAGGCACAACTGAACCTCTGCCAACCTGAAGCACCATGTCTGTGTAGCCACGGTGAATGAATGCCTTCGCTCAGAAACATAAACAGGACATACGTGTTTTTCAGTTAAAACTCACGGATTATTGCTAATAAAACTGAAGCACAGGTACAGAAACTTATTTGTGTCGTTCAGAATCTCACAGCTCACTGTTTATGAATGGTATTACCTTTACAGATTCATCTGAAGTCACAGTGCCAATCAGATCATCAAAACTTGTTGTCCCGACAGTTACAAATACAGTTTTCATTGTATAAGTGTGACAGGTCTTACTAAATGTCACAGAAAACAGCCTCGAAAAAAATGAAACCAGAAATCGTGAAGAAAACATAATACATGGAGATTCTTTTCACCCTTCAAAATAAAAGTCCGACTGGTAAGTGCACTACAAGTCATCCGTTATCTCAAAGTATTTACACTTAGCCTTGTCAAAGGTGTGATTTGTCTCTAAAATAATTTTTTAAAATATATCAGCATATAATATGAGTATGTTTGATGAAAGCAAACAAACAATAAAAAATAAACACTTAATTTGCATAGCCCATTCCTGTTATAGTAATTTACTGCACATCTCATCATTTATCTTTATATTATATAAAATATAACTTTTTTTGAAAAATAAATAAAAATGAAAATCATTCTGTTATCATAGTATCACAACTAGCTGAACATAGGGGAGATCATTTTAAATAATTCCACGATTTTCTGGCATTTATTTTTTATAGAAATATGTCCCTAAAACAAAGTCACATAAAATGTAGAGCTCAAAAGGTACTGCCTAACACCAAAGACTCAATTACAATTATTAAAACCTTTTATAACCTATTTAGCACCCTTTAGAGAAGTGGTTCTACTTTTTTTATTTTTTTCCTCTAAATCTGGATTGTGATTCAAGGACATTGAAATGACTCCTCAAGCCACTCCTGTGATGGAGTCACAGGCCTTTAACTGAGATGTGACTTTTGTCTTGTCATTCTGCCACAGATATCTAATCAAGCGATGCACATGGTCACCATTCCAACAGGTTTTCCCATCTCCACACACAATGTTTGAGCTGTTACAGTAGCCATTACTTTCTTGCCCATCTACTTGACCACAGGCCTAATGTGCAGACAGCAAAAGGGTGAACCTCTGTGACTTCACATGTTCAATTACTCAAAGGCTTTCTTTTTTGTATTTAATGCTGCATTTAAAATACTTTCAAGACCCACATAGCCAACAAGCAAACAGTGTCCTACTTCAAGCTCATCATGAGACCCCTAGATTTCAGACATTGGGTTTCCTGCCACAATAAGACAGATTGTTGGAAACTGATAATGACTGATTTCCAGGCAACTTAAAGGTCATTATCAAAAGCCTATTGTGAGGTATTGCATGCATCAATTTCAAGTTCTTTATTTAGTTGTTTCGGTTTAAATGTCTCAAAAATGTCATTGATTACCAACTTTGGCATTTGTCCATTTTATGTGTTTACAGTTTTAAGAGCTAAGAGTTATATTTACATTATGGTGATGAATGACTTAACATTACAAGTTTCTATAGAAGCAGTGGTGGAAATGTGTGTCAAAAACAAAGATCACAAGAAAAGAAAGACAACACAGGTTTTAGACTGTAATCATTTAAGGCATCATCAATGCTGTACTTCAGAAACAACGCATACTGTAGTCACAAAAAGCCAAAACAGCCAAAAGAATATAAAAACGCAGTATTCACCTATCTCGGTAATTAAAGACTTTAATAAATAGAGTATTAGGAGAGAAAGCATACATACCAGTAGTTTAAAAAAAATCAAGAGGGGGAAAAAAAAGAAAAGAAATGTTACATACTGAGGTCTCAAACCTGCATAATGGCTGTTACAGTTTAATAATTAGATATCAAACTTAATATGTTAAAAGAAAAAACAGGGGACATTTACAACAGAGCTTCTCCAGGGATATTATAGCCCTGAGCTGACCTGCTCGTCATAACTTTCCCCTATATACGAAAAATAGCTATTAATAACCCAAAAGTTTCCTGTGCTCCAATTCACAGACTGTACTTATTTCCAGGTAACCAAAACATAACTTGAAGATATTGTATATGTGCTCTACAATCCAGACCCTGGAGGATTTGAGTTTTGAAGACCCTGCGATGATTTATTTCCGGGCAGTAAAGTCAAGCCTCGGCCAGATGTCTTAAGTGTCAGAGTTCAAGGGGCTCAGTGGCACAGGTGTGGCTCAAAGGGTCATCCGATCAGAGACTGGTTCAAAAGAGCGTCCGTCTGGATCATGTGTCTAAGGAACACAGAAATGAGAAATGTGCTGCGGTTACAAGAAATATAAACAACATTATACGTATAAACGATACAAAGAATTTAACTTTCAAATAAATGTCGTCTCTGTTTGAAGTAAGATCATCTTCCATCGGCAAAACCTGAGACTCTAAAAAACTGTTTACATAAAGACAATGCTGAAACGCCACATCTCTCAGGAACACCATTTCCTGTTTTGCGACATCACTTTCCATTCAGGATGTTTGGATTTCCCCTTTCTTCACAAGGATTTTCCAGACAGCGCGGTCTCTTCATGCTTCTCACTGGTATTGTTCTTCACGGCACATTCTTGTTGTGATCCAATGATAATTTATATACATATTTATCATTGGTCAGAATTATCACGACACAATTTAGCAGTGTACATTTATAAAAAAGATTTTTTTTTTTTTTTTTTTTTAAATCGGGGAGACTCAATGAGATGTGAGTGCACTGGATAGCCTGAATGTTGGTTTGTTTACTCAAGGTCTCGGCCTCTCATACCTGGAGTGAAAGTAAGGCCGGGACGCGACGCTCACTGCACAACGCAGGCGGTGCAGCACTGCTCTTGCTTCTCGGGCAAAGTGGTGTAGTTCATCTGCCTTACAATCTCAGCGAACAGCTCATCAACCATGCTCTTGCTCTTGGCCGAGGTCTCTATGAAGGGACAGCCCCACTCTTGTGCAAGGGCACGTCCGTCAGAACCCGCGACCTCCCGCTCTGACTCCAGGTCCACCTTATTCCCCACCAAGATCAGAGGCACCTTCTCAAAGCGCTTCACGCGGACGATCTGGTCCCGCATTGGTCTGATGTCCTGCGGAGCATGGAGATAACAGAGTTCATGGGAATGATTCGTCACACAAAAGTATAAGATAACACAGTTTAAGACCCCAGTTAGTTTTGTTTACAGAGAAATTAACAGGAAGTAGCAACAGATCTTTTCTTCTGTATTGTGATACATTAGAGTGTAACAGATCATTAAAAAGGAAAAATGTAGAGTGAGGACTTGATTCTGTCCGACTGGATTTTGAGATGTGGGCATTGCAATCAAAAGTGGAAACAGATGAATGTGAGCTTGAAGGGCGTGGTTTAAACGGGAAAAATGACTGGAGAAGTCCTGCATACGTAACCAGTCGCTTCACCAGAATATCCAGTTATGACGGCAATACTAGGTAATTTATTAGTATTCTTTTTTTTTTAATGAAACATGCCCAGATGAATTTTCTTTCACAGTTTGATATAGGGTGAATATTAATTAATTTGATGCCAATTTTAATGGAGAGTCTGGTTGAGGTGTAGGCCTGATGACTTGAGATATAAAAGTAACTTTTTCTACATTATATCTGGCTTTAAGTAGACATTTTATCAAACTACTTTTGTCTGCTTTTGTGTATTCAGATCTCATCCAATGTTGTTGCTATTTTATCCAATACAAAATGCTATGTGAACAATATAATGTTTGAGTTGGATAATAAATAAATAAAAAGTTATGAAACAAATGGGTGTGTGTGAGAGATCACCTGGGATCAAGTCTCAACCTGTTGCATATGACACAACACTACTTTACCTTATGTTTTATGTCATCTACAGTTGGACTGAAGGGGTTTAGGTTTGGTAAACTTCTAAATTACAGAGGTTCCCATGCTATCGAGTGATATCTGACCTCGTTTGTGGTATTACGCAAGTAACTAATAATGTCCTAATCTAAACCTCAAGTGCTTATTTGCTGAACTTGTATAGCCAGATATGAGATGCAGCACTCACCTGAAATGACTGCTGATTAACCAGGCTGTAGACTAAAATGAAGCCTTGCCCATTTTTAATGTACAGATCTCGCATGGACGCAAACTGCTCGGTCCCAGCGGTGTCCAGGATCTCCAGCACCGAGGGGGACGAATCCACCTCGATCTCCTTCCTATAGAAGTCCTCAATGGTCGGGTCATATTTTTCTATGAATGTCCCGGTCACAAACTGGACCGTGAGTGCGGACTTGCCCACGCCGCCGCTGCCCAGCACAACCACCTTATACTCCTTCATTTGGTCTGATCCAGGCTTAAGCTACAGCTAACTTTATCTGCTCAGCAACGGCCATAAAAACATAAAAATATCACAGCACTTCTAATCTAAACGTTTTACGATCAAAACAAACACCGGAGGAGCACTTTTCTCGGGTTCGAGGAAATCAAAGCCACGATTCAAGAGGAGTGTTTTCTCTGAGTGAATATCTAGCTAAATCCACAACGCCCCTCCATCTGCACTCTATCTCCATCGAGATCCGAACATCCGAGAGTTTGTTAGCCACAGAGGCGATATAAAACACAAGTATTGAGTGCAGTCGTGTCCATGTTTGGCGTCCGTGTGAATGGAGCGCTACATGACTAGCGTTAGCTGGCTAGTGCTTCTCAAAGAGCGAGGCTGCATTCACACACAAACGGCCCTTTCCTGCTTTAATACCGCGTCTGAACGACGAATATAATAACCAGTTTCAGGTTTCTTGCTCTGGGATCAACTCATAGATGCCGTCTTGGAATCCTGCATTGCCTTCTCTTCTTGTGTTTCTTTCCCCCGGCCCGCCTCTGCATATCGGCCCAGACAGCAGCAACAGCAGCGGCCCCGCAGCGGAGCTCCTCTCACACAGAAGCGTGAACGAACAGTTCTTCCGATTCGGATCTTTTCAGTGAATCGGTTGAATTGGTTCACGGACTGAGCGAATCGGACTGAATTGGGTCCGAGTAGTTCTCGTGAAAGGGCATTTGGAACCAAGGGTTTGACCGACAGACCAAAAGTTAATAGCCGAATAACAGAAATGTATGAGAAAAAGTATTAAAAAACGTTTACTTGATTGCATGGTAATTTTATCAACACATAGTTGGTCTAAATAAATATATATTTTTTTTAAACGTGGAAAACGTTTTTCCAACAGATATAAGCAATAGTAATTTTAGTAGTAATAAATTAGTAGCTGGTCATTTGTTTTAAAATGACTATATTTTATACACTGAATAATTAGTGCAACAGACTTAAATGACAAACATTAAATAAATACTCTTTTTAGTAGGAACACGTTTATTGGGATGTAGTGACATAATTACGTTACGTTTGAAGCAAAGGGTTCGCAAAGTCCTTTTTCTGAACCGGTTCTATAAAATGAACTGTTCAAAAGAACCGATTCGCTGACATAAGGCGGGCCCCGCAGAGAAGCGCTTTTCTCTCTCACACCGCACACTGACCAATAAACATCCGCCGGAAATCACATCACTCTCACAATACAAAAAGTATTAACACAGGACAGCAATTTTAAAGTAATTAACATTTGTTGTGTTTTTGTAAATCTGACTGGCAATCAGGCTAATTAGATATGAAAACTTAAAATGAGTATAGCAGAAATCTCAGGCTCAGAGATTTAGGGGAACTTACTCTTTATATACCAGCACGGCCACACCTAGGCCTACCTGGAACCTTAATTACTGTATGACTCGTTAAATAATTAATATTATTTATAATAATACTGGTATATAATAACCCTATGTATTCAGATATTGAGACAATTTTTACAGATTATATACATTTACAGATTATATAATTTATAATACTAATATTATAAGATAATTATAATAAGATAAAAGATAAGAGAAAGTGAGGCATAGGCACAGTCAATGAGCAGACTAATAGTTATTTGACAGTGGCCAGTGTGTTTTCAACATATTAACAAGGTCAAAACTAGGCAATTTAAAGCATGTGTAATCATGAAGTGGTCAAGGAGCTGTCTCTGTTAGTGAACACACCTTGGACATCCTTTACAACACACAAAAAGTCACAACTGATGGCATTATCTTAGCATGTACAGTGTTTTGAATAGTTTTGTACAGTTAAGCAAATGATTCTTAAAGGAACACGTCGACTTTTTGGGGCTTTAGCTCATTCACCGTATCCCTCAGAGTTGGATAAGTCCATACATACTCTTCTCATCTCCGTGCGTGCCGTAACTCTGTCTGACGCACCCACCGCTAGCCTAGCTTAGCACAAAGACTGGAGGTAAACGGCTCCAGCTAGCATACTGCTCCCAATAAGTGACAAAATAACGCCAACATTTTCCTATTTACATGTTGTGATTTGTATAGTCACAGCGTGTACAAATAACAAGGTCACATGAGACACAGCCGTCTTCTAACCGTACACATACTGGGAACTATATTCTCAGAAGATGAAGCACTGCTACTCCTGTGGAGTGATTTACTCCAACTCTGAGTGAAATTTCTGTTCCTCACCACGGGGCTTCTCAGGTGGTGCGAGCAAATCACTCCGCAGAAGTAGTAGTGCTTAGCCTTCTGAGAATATAGTTCCCAGTCTGTATTCGGTGACTCATGTGACCTTGTTATTTGTACACGCTGTGACTATACAAATCACAACATGTAACTAGAAAAAATGTTGGTGTTATTTTGTCACTTATTGGGATCAGTATGCTAGCTGGAGCCGTTTACCTCCAGTCTTTGTGCTAAGCTAGGCTAGTGGTGTGTGCGTCAGACAGAGCTACGGCACGCACGGAGATGAGAAGGGTATGTATGGACTTATCTAACTCTGGGGGATATGGTTTATAAGCTAAAGTCCCAAAAAGTCGGCGTGTTCCTTTAAATACAGTTCTTTTTTTTTTTTACATCTCTTTAGAGCAGTTTGTAGTTGAATACAACCAGAAAAAAAACACACCAAACACAGCCCAAAATTGCCTTTTAAGTGCTTTATTAAAATGTCAAACAAAAAGAACAGAAGTCTTAAGTATGTATATATTCCATACATTGATATATTGCAAAGGGATTGACAAGAAGCACAGTTCTTGAAGCACATACAAGCACAATAAGCTAAATAGAAAGAGAAGCATTTCATATAAAGAGTCAAAGCATTCAGTTTTATCTTGTCCTACAGTGGGAGAGAGAGGAATCTATTTCATATGGCTTTGAAACAATGTAGACATTCTTAGAACGGTTCCACACACACAATAGCATTTACAGAGGCATCAGCAGATGCCTTTAAAGGGACAAAACCTCTTCATCAACGAGCGATTTCATTTGAAACTATACAGCTTTGTACAACATTAATGTGATGCTCCGGTCTCAGTGACTTAGTGACATGTAAACACAAACCAATGACGTTAGTGTTCCAGTAACAGGTATGATGATGACGTGACTGAATGTAGGGCACAGTTAGGTGGAAGTCTAACCTCAATGGCTTTCTTTACAGACCAGTCCTTTCACATCACACTGAATGTTTAGGCACAGGATAATGGACAGCAGAAGAGCTTTTGTTGATTTTCTCTGTCAAGCACAGTGGTAAAAGGAGCGTCCCGTGTGTTCGCATTCAGCTTCTGGATGCAAGTCGGGACCCTTAGTCTATGCTAAGTCCTAAGTGCTACCTCAGCTTTACAGTCAAAAGGCTGAGGACCATATTCAATTGGTCCAAAGGTGCGTCTATATGCAAGAACCTACAAAAGACTCGGTCTCTCCCTCACTATAAGGGCAAGTGCCATGGCAACAAAATTATTGGCTTCCAAAGCAACTGTAGAGCACAGAATGTACAAGTTTTCTTCAACAGAGGGTTTTGTCTGGCGATTTAACGTGGGATTTTGAAGGATATCCTGTGAGATTTTCAGGTTTGTTTGTTGTTCTTGGTGAATGCACAAGAATGGAAAATGTCCGTCAACAACCAAACCAAACCAAACGGAAAACTGAAATTCGGTATTTTGTAGAACCTGCAGCAATGCTTTCCAGCTGTGGTCTGATCCTGAGGTGCTCTTTATGTGCTAAACTGCCCCATGCTGCCCTCCAGGTCTTCCTGTTACTACACCCGCTGTTTCACCGCATCTCATGGGACTACACAGAAAACAAAACTGTGAGCCTGAAACTCACACGACGTAGAGGTAAAAGAGAATCAAGTTGGCCGTTCTTTGGTTTCCGGACACAACCGCACATCGGGATCAGACGCAAGCGGACACAGTGCTCAAACTCGACGCGCTTTTGTAAGCTATGCAAAACTACAAAGCCTTTTTTGACATCATTATTTCCGCAAAATGCAATATCATGCTTAACGATAAGAACGAGGGCATTAGCAAACAGAACAAACAACACATTTCTCCGCAACACCCCGGCAAAACAGCATCTATCTCTTTAACAGTTTACCTGTATTCCAAACAATACAGACATTTGATTTGAATCTGCTCTTCTACATATATATATATATATTTATTCTTCTATGTATATTCAAAATAAATTCTGAATATTTTGACTCATTTATGTACATAAGTGCAAACAAGGTGAATAACACACATTCGTACACCAATGGGGTGACGTGAGTCACCAGGTCCCAGCACAGCTGGGGTGCAGTCTGGGCGGGCCAGAGGGGGACAGACACCGAAATCAGGGGCTCACGTTTATGACATCACAGGGCTGCGTTATTTATAAAAACCGGAACGCACCATTGCGAATGCATTGCCAGCCCTTTTTGATCAAATTATAAGACAAGAAAGTCTTTTCCCCCGAATTGATCCATCAGATTGGTTCAAAAGCTCAGATGCTGTTTAAGTAAAGATCTGGTTCTTATCTAAAAGTGATCAGCAACCCCAATAGAAAAATAATAATCATTAAAACAGAAATAACATATGATGTCTCCAAAGGGCCTCTGGACATAAAGTATCTCACAAGTCTGTATATATATATATGTATTATATATATATATATATATATTTTTTTTTTTACAAAATAGTCAATCATATCTTTTTCCAAGACAACTTAAGAACACATTCCCTTTCTGAATAAGTTAACGTTGTACATTATTTCACTTGAAGTGTGAAAAAATTCACAATTAAGATATACAAAGGTAGCCATGTTGTAGTTTTGTTGCCACAGCAACAAGAACTTACTATCATAGGTAACAATGAATCTATCATTGTAATACATACAAATGTGTATATTGATATATAGATATATAGATTAAGTATTTTTTAATCTTAAACCACTAACTGCACAAACTATGATGTAGATTATTTAGATTATTTTAATTTCATGCGATGACAGACTTTACGATGTAAGGTAAGGAACCAAGTAACGCTAATGATCAAACGCAAACTACCATTGACAGCGTTGTCAAAACACACCGTAACATGACTGAAGTCGTGAGGATATAGTTAAAACAGGTACCGTCATTAATGTCTGTCGATAAAAACTAGAATGATGACGATGATGAATTTGTAATACGTACACATAGATTATTCTAGCTAACTACTTTATGCAGGTATGCACACTTCTTAAAAAGTGAGATCTTAAAATCCTAAAGCCCCTGATGAGGCACATTGTTTTTTCTTTATCAAGTATTTCGTTGATTCCAGCTGGATTGCAGTTGGAGAAGGCATAATTCTTTATATAAGAGAGAGAGGGAGAGAGAGAGAGAGAGAGAGAGAGAGAGAGAGAGAGAGAGAGAGAGAGAGAGAGAGAGAGAGCATCTACACCTTGGCTGGGCAATGGAACTCAATTACAAAACACAATCCAACACATCAATAAACAGTAGAGATCCTTCCTAAAGAAATCCACACGTATTTGCCCCAGTATTTCTTAAAACAATCTTAAAACACATGAACAGTATACAGAGATGTTTACAATACAGATATTTCAGTTATAACACAGTATAGTTTCATCTTGCTCTGATTTTGTGTTGTTTTATACCACCATTGTATGCTATCATTTCAGATGTGTTTGGCCTAGATAGTGTGTGCTGATCAGCAAAAAAGGTGCAATGATGGTTTTTAAGGTCTGGTTATCACAAAAAGAAAAGAAAAAAACGCTTTATGGCTCTCTCTTGGGGTTATTCTGTTGAAACAACATGGCTGTCCCAAAGGAGACAACAGTTTAGAGAAGGGTCTTTGAGATAAGTGATGATAAACACTTTTTTTTCTCAGTTTTCTGTCTTTTTGTACATCAACAGTGGATGGCATTGGGAGGCTTTCACTTCCTTGATATGTTGAGAAAGGTTGTAGTTTCGTTCGAGAGAAATGGTGACACAGGCATCCAAAACCTCTCGTGACATTCTCTCTGTCTTAAATGTCACATTCATTTATGCATGTAAAGGCCCGTGAGGGGCAGTAATGTCTTGTCAATGAAGCTTTGGCTGATGAGGGCCTTTACTTAAGTACCCAGTCTGAAAATAATTAATTTTCTTTTTTTCCTTTAATGGTAACATGTCTACACGAGAGCCGCAGCTTTCAGCTCACAGTCCAAACAAGAATAATATTCTGATGTCGCACGGTCATCTACGCCCTTGCATTTTAGAGTCTGCCGACTTTTGAAAGTAAGGACACAGTCAGTGATTTAAACCAGTTCACACTCTAAACATGAACACAACAAACACAAACACAAATAGTCTTAAATAGTCAAAATTCAACCAGCTGTCTCTCCCGAAGTCAAAATGGGCAAAGAAAACTCCAGTACGACCCTAATGGATTGCAGGCCTCTGTGTATCGTCTGTCTGACACAGTTTTCATGTTCCATCCATGGACAAACTAAACTATCAATAATATATTACAGCAATAATCTAATAGAGCTCTTGGTTGGCAAGGACTGGAAGTCTATTAGTACGGCGTCCACTGATGCAGTAATGAAAACAGCTGCTGAAAACCACCCTACTGTCAGTTTCCCAACTGTAGGACTCGCCTAATGAACGGTAGCAATAACTGAGATGTTTCAAAACAAAGCACGAGATAATAGCTTGCTCAAGTGGGTTTACATTTGCTGCTCGGGCGGGCACATTTGCGATATTGCAATTTAAATCCATCTGGCTCGCGACCTTGGCGTGACAAGGCCCGATTGCGCAGTCTGAGTTCTCCGGTGATTGGCACAGGGTGACCTGTCTGAGAGTCATTGGCACAAAAGCAGTGCACTTGACATGTCTGTGCAGGGGGGCGCACATGGTGCTGAATACAGCAAACCAATGGGAGAGACGCAGAATAATCAAATAAGGTATCAGTCTGTAACTTCGAGGAATGCTTTTGCATATCTCCTTCTTGTGATTTGAAATGAGCGTAAACAGCTAAACATTGCAGTTAGAACTGATTATGCGAGATTCATTTTGGCAACTAACGACCATTGAAAACAGATCTTATAGTACTCTGGGATGCACCAAACATGGCTGAACAAAAAGAGAGACGAACAGACTGTCACACAGCAGGTGGGACAGAGCATAGATTTTGGCAGAGACAGTCCAGCCATCAGAAGGGGGTTGTCTTCAAAAGATAAGACATGGTAATAGGGTGAATCTCATGAAAATATGTCAAATTTCACACCAAAATCAGAACAATGCAAATTAGATTTTGCATAAAGGTGAAGCCTCATTTTAGGATTGCTTAGGGACGTCATTCTTATGACAATATTTTGCAATTATTTATTTGTAACTAGCAAATTATTTTTTACTGTAAATCAAGAAACTTTTTTTGTGATTTAATGTTTGTGTTAAAATTAGCATTAAACAAATACAACTGTGATGTATAAATACAGTTTATTTATATATAGTTATTTATTGCGTATTACAGTGATTTTCTTTTTTTTGCATTATGGTAATGGCGATAGGAGGCAATGTGCTTAATTGTCCTTTTTTTTGTCATTCAATTGTCTTATTTCCTCTGCTTTTTGGGTGACATGGACATGTTTCATTAAGATACAGCCTAATAACCGTAGAAATGTGATATGTATTTATAATCTAAAAAGCAAATAAATGTGACTATTTTTATAGTATTTGATATCCAGGACATCAGATGATAGTTTTGCAAGAAACATTGAAGTCCAGCTGGAATTAAAAAAAAAAAAGTCCAGTTAAAATCTTCTCAATGAGACGTCTTATACATCCAGAAGGCCTGCAATCAGACCTTACATTTCAGTGTGCAGCACACTGTGAAACAAGAAGTGCTCATATTTAGTCTGCTTAAGGCAGTTCTATTTTTAAAACGGAGGTACTAGTATGTGAACCAATCTTGTGTTTGACCGCCTCGACGTGGAGCTTGAAATGCGAGGTGAGATACTTCAGGCATGAATATTAACACTTATCTCAGTAGACCAGTTTTAGCCTGTTAGACAGTGGTTAAATAAATAATACTCTTTCATGACACCAAGAAAAACCAAGTCACTCACAACAGCACACATCTCTAAGTTGACGGAAGAACGACACATTGATTCTGAAAGGCTACACAGGTATACTTTCTTAGTCTATGATAAAATGCAAGTCATTTGTAGTACAGAAGACATCCACACACTTGTAACTCAAAGGCACGAACAACGACATTTTGAAAACCTCTCAACGAAAAACCTAAATCAGTATCATGAACAGATTATCTTACAAAAGAATCAATCATTTTCAAATGATCTTTTTTTTTCTACATTTTGAAATGTAAACATGAAATAAAACGTGCCACGTTCATTAATTATAATTAAATGTGAAAGAAATTACCACCACCACAACTATGTAAAATATCATTAGCAGGTGTTGCTCTCACACACTCTGTTGTCACATTCAACGACGGAGAAACATTCTGTCTGCTGATGATCTGTATCGGCTCCATCTCTTACCATACATCGGCTCTCAAATCTAGTGTTCACCTGCAGAGAATTCGTTTTCTCAGCTAATTGGTTTGCATGTATTCGTATGGCTGTGAGTTACGAGAGCGTTCCGTCTCCTGATTCAGCATCTGCACGCTCCTTAAGTCTCCTTGCTTTGAGATGGCATGCTTCCTTGTACAGTTGTAGGTCCAAATTTAAGTATTGCCTGTTTCAATATCAACAAACCTCTGTTGACGTCAAATGAAGTGGGCATCTCTGATATGAGGATGAATGTATTGCCCGTTAAGGACTTACTGATTAGGCACACGTTTGTTGCATTCATTTTTCTGTTGTGTTTGGGCACACATTGCATGAGTGATGGGCCTGATTAGGTTGTAGGATTGCGGGAGAGGCTTACTGGATTCAGCGTCATAGGTGCGGCCACCATGAGTTTAGGAACGGGGTAGAAATGGGCCTCCATGGGAACACACTGGAGGTCCATGGGGTCGGTGCTCAGTACCTCGGCGGCGTCTACTGGAAGACAGGTACAAATACAGCCCGCAGATAAGGTAGTGAACCTCTTTCGGTTAAAAAAGCAATATGCAAAGAGAATATAGTCAATTCTTATCTCATCTACTCGAACATCAAACCCGCAGTTCATTCCGAAAATGAGAAAAAGAATTACAAGAGAATGAATAAATATCGTGCCATATCATCACACAATGCATCAGTTATCTTGAGACCTGCAATTCCACATTTGTAATTTTGCAAGACATATTTCAGCGTAAAAGCAAGCGAAGCAGGAAATGAGCGCTGACACCTCCGGTCTGCGCAGAATATACCTGTACTTTAAAATTGCTTTTAGATTATAAACTAGTGCTAAAAAAACCACTGAACATCTCGGCAGCATACATAATGCTAAAACAATCCACATTGTAGCTATTTAGGAAATAAAGAGGGAAGCGAAACAAAAGGTTGGCCGTGTCAAGCTCGTGGCTCATCTATGATTCTGCAGGACAGATGAACTAAACAGACTAAATGGTGAACTGTCTGTTTCCTCACATTATGTACTTTGAAGCTAACTGTAAGATTAAGACAATGAAGAAGGAAGGACAAACAAAAATTCAGAGAACTGTCATCTGAAAACAGACACCCACATCCAATTTACAGAAAAACGAGAACACGTATACCATCTCACGCTAGTGTGAGCCACAGAAACAACTTGCTCCAGTGCAAAATGATCAAAACAGGGTGAAGGGGGTGGAAAAGACAATGAACTTTTGAGCTTTGACATTTAAAGTAACAGTATCAAAAATGATACTTCTGTCATCATTTACTCACCCTCATGTTGTTTCAAACATGTACGATTTTTTTCTTTCTTTGGTGGAGCGCAAAAAGGAGAATTTTGTGAAGAATCATTGCACTTCTTGATCCATACAACAATACTTCATAGTGACTAAATCTGTTCATTTCCAAAAATGACTTAACACCACACGATCACCAAAACAATGCCATAAAATAAGTCCATACCACTTGAATTGAGCTTGAACAGATGAGTCTTTGATGATCAGATCAAATAGTTCACTGAAAACAACTGGCTCAATAGAAAAAATGATTAATTCAAGGATTATTCAAGTGATTTAGGAATCAAATCAAACAGAAATGATATCTTATCATATAAACTATCATATAACTTCACAAGACTTGAATACAATCGTACAGGCTACTTTAACGGTGCTTTTTTGTTGTATTTTCCTTTAAATATTCACTATGAACTGTCATTGTATGGAAAGAGCTGGCAAATAATTCACCATTAATGTCTAATATTATGTTCCATGGAAAAAATAGCAGCATTCAGGTTTGGAATGACACGAAGGTGAGTAATTAAGGAGAGAATTTTCATTTTTGGTGAACTATCTCTTTAAATGCAGTTGTTTGCTCTAACACACAGTGAAGACACAGACACAGACAGACAGAGATGTGAACACACACAGACATGGTTGAACTGGGACATTGTGCTAAAGAGGTAGAGGCACCTCACTGGTCCACAGAAAACTCAACGACTCAAGGTCATTATGTTCTACCATTTTGAATCAGAAAACATGAATTACCACTCTCTTTACTCAGATCTCAGACATTA
Source organism: Scardinius erythrophthalmus (assembly GCF_964197995.2). NCBI lineage: Eukaryota > Metazoa > Chordata > Actinopteri > Cypriniformes > Leuciscidae > Scardinius > Scardinius erythrophthalmus. Next base: position 20,799,830 of record NC_138233.1, on the reverse strand, counting down.
CATTTTGATTTTAAAGTGTTTATATATATATAATCAAGCATTATGGTCTATGGACCAGTCGGATGCCTTACAGCTGTAAAAAGGAGAGGCCAAAATGAAGGGGCAAACCTGGTTGGAGGTGGCTGATTCAGCAAAAGGAACATTGGTGACTGGGGTCGTAGCCGACGAAACAGTGGAAGTGGTGGCACCGTGCATCATGGGAACTTTTTTCAGGCGAGTCAGACAAGAAACAAGGGAAAGGGGAAGGTGGAGGGGAGGAGGAATGTTATGAGTACCATGACATAATATGCCAGAGGAATAGGCTGAGTCATGGCAACTACGTCTTTATGTACTGCAAAGATGATGTATTCACTCAAGAACAAACATGCAAAAGAACTTAAAAACACTTTCGTTACGTTTTAGCTTAGAGAGTTTTATCCGATCACAATTACTTTAAGATAAAACTATTGAGAAACCTCTAATGGGGAAAATAAAAACATGGCCGTAATCAAAATCACACACATTTGGAACAGACGGGATCGTCTGACTGTCATATTTTGATGGGGGCCGGAGAATGGATAAATATACAGTAGGGGAAAAAAGCAGGGAATGTAAATATGCAATTCATTCCCGTCCAGATATTGCCGTAAAATAATATGACACTTTATTTCTTTGGTTTTATTTGAGTTAACCTGATATTTGACATACAGTAATCATTCTAAAACACCATGAAGTAAGAATTTAGGACTATCTAATAAAACCAGCTATTAGTAATCAACATAAAGAGATAAAGGTCATATCATATGAAAAACTGCAAATGAACACAGCATGATATGTATACAGCAAGTGCATTACAAATGTCAAATAATGAAAATAAAAGAAATAGAGAAAATGCTATGTCTCTAAAAAATAGAGACATGCGCACAGGCACACACTGGCACACTCACTGGTTCAACGCAGATCTAGTGTTTTGACAGGACTGGTGAAGTTGTTTCCCAGCTAAATGACTGTTAAGGACAAATTTAACTAGGCCAGCTAAAAAAAAGTTTCTGTTAGATTCTGTTCGGGAATATTTAAACCGATAGTGGTCAGAAATGGGAGGGGTGATTTCTACCTTTCTAAACAGGTAAATGGTAAGGTTGTGAGTGTGTGTTAGTGAGGGGAGGGGACCTAGACTCTACCCTCACCAGTATGTCCAGGCCCTGACAGGTAACGACTTTGGGGGGGCCTGCAGTTGGTCCAGTCCCGCCTCTCCCAGCGGCCATCTGTCATTAGGCCTTGGGGTTTGAATAGGCCTATAATAGATTTAAGGAGGTGAGGGAGAGGAGAGGATGAGGAGGAAAGGGCACAAAGAAAAAGGAACCAGTCTTAATGAGTTGCGTTGAAGGCTTAGGCCTTGCTTATTTGTGCCCGCACTGTGCCGTCAGCTGCACACAAAAATCACACGCACACATGCAAGAACAAATGCACATGTCATACATTGAGCCAAAATAATGAGCAAACAATAACAAGCAGTGGAAGCACACAGGTTGGGTGTAAACACAGTGACAGACAGGACAGGGCTAGGCCTATAGTTTGAGGCCTCATGAGGAAAATGACAGTGTAAGGAGCATATGCTAAGCTGTCCTCGTCTTTTTTAGTACAGACCATTAAATACGTCTCATATTGATGTGTTTAGGTGTTTCTTCGACTATGAGCACTTTTTTTTGGTCTTTTTCTCCTTAAAGTCATGAGCATTTCCACCACGTCCCAAACAATGTACTGTGTTTAATAGAATTTAATAGAATTTATCGAAATAAAATGGCAAACTGTATAACATGACGCTTATTTCTAGACTAAAAATACCACACAATGAAAATATTGTTCACAAGTGATATTTTATTAGCAGCAGTAAAAGACAGTCATAATGTGTAAAAAATTATATAAAATTTATTTGAATAATCAGTTATTTTCAATTATTGACAATTAAATTTGAAATTATTATTATCTTTTAATGACTATTCATATTTAATTATGAACACTTTTTTTACTCTCCTCAAAGTCTGTTTCCATCCCATCCTATATGATGTATTGTTTATTAGCATTCTTTGGTGGAAATGGAACTTTAAACAATTCTTTAAATAGAATGGCTTTAAATAAACAGCAGCTAGACTGTAAATGCCACACAATAAAAATTCTGTTCACAAGTAATATTTGCCTTGATTTTTTTAACGGCAGCTGTAAACAACGCAATCTTGTTGTGTAAATATTCATATCAATTATTGATATTAATTAATGATTTAAAATGTACAATTAAAATGGAAATGGTTTATGATTATTACTTAAAAAAAAAAAAAAAAAAAAAACTCATGTCCCCTGGGACATAAAAGTGCCCACAGCTGGAGAAAAACCCTATGATACACTGCTGGGCTTTTGGAGTTGGATGACCTTCCTGTCTGCCACAGATCTGAGATGTTGATGTAAGGTAAATGTTGATCCAAATAGACTGGGAAGTGACCTACCAATGCCTCCAGATGGAGCCATGCAGAATACGGAGCCTGCAACACCATGCACAAAGAGCCCAGGAGAAGAGAGACCGAGGAGGATGGAGGGGTGGAAGAGATGGGGAGAAGGGGGAGTTAAAGCAGCGTGAGTACAAGACAAAACCACTTTAGAGTTAGTGACACACAGCGAAAGAGCGATGACCGTCATTATGGACAACATGGTGGCGAGATGGAGACATGGACACAAAGCAGGGGGAAACCAGAAGGAAATGAATCACGCTGGCAAAAAAAAAAAGGTCCTCATCAGGAGGTGGATGTTAACCTGGATGCCAATCCATTGTTGTGTCTCGTCATCTCAGTAGCCCAGTGCTAACAAGTTCAGCTTGACTTGTTTAATATTAAAATCAACATGCTTAAAACGTGCTGTGTATTGGAGTTAAATAGAATATTAATCAGGATAAAATCTAGAATGGGGCTTCATTTCATCCATAAGGATTTGATTTGATCAAAGTGTATTAGGCTATGATACATATGAAAATAAAAGTCATTTTCCGGTAGATAAACCTATTACCTTGCTTTAAAATAACATGCATTGGATAACCTACCATGAAACATTTATTAAGTTAAAGTTAAAAGGGCCCATTTTGATTTCATGTAGTCTGCAAAGACCTCATGAAATGGTATCATCAGTAATACCCCCTTGTGACGTGGGAATAGTTGTCAGAAGCTTAATGAAAGTGTCGCTGACTGCGGTGTATTTTGTTCATAACCTACATTTACCTTTTTACCTACGGCGATTGCATTTAGGCTTAAAATTCATAAAAGCTTGTGTTCATTTTTGAAAATTATCATGATGAACGAAATATGTAAGAAGCAAACGTTTGTTGGTCAAAGGGCTTTTTTTTCTCTATAATAGTCCAAAAGCCAGAGGAAAAAATCATGCTGAGTTTTTATCGAGGGAACCAGGGTGATGCTAACTTCTGGGTAGGCCTTTAAAAATAAGTCGTCGCTGCAGCGCTTTATAGACTCCGATTAAAAGCCACACAATTCCAATTTTGATATTACTGGGTCATTAAAACTCTCTGCTGGGTAGCAAACCTACTGTAACTAGGCCGAATGGTTGCTGCTACAGTCATTTAGGCAAAATACAATCTAGTTTCTCTTACCGAATGTGAGAACAGCAAATATTGTGCACTGCAGAATCAGAACAAGAGTGGCTAATGCTCGGGTGCATGAGGAGACAATGCCGGGCTGTATGCATCATGGGACTAATGACATTGGCATAGGGAGGACTACTATAAAGAGAGCAAGTGGGCTTACAGGGAGAGAGTTGGCAAGCAGAAAATGTGCTCAAGTCCTCGTCTAGCCGGGCACTTTGTCTTTAAAGTGCTGTATGTATGCAAGCCAAACTATTACAGGAATACGGTGATATTAGAGCGCAGTCATTTGTCTGCGTAGGCTCACCTGTGGGAATGAACGCTGGCTGCTGCAGCTGCATGCTGGCCAAAGCCTGCTGGTAGTGGAACATGCTGGGGTTGAAGACGGCAGCCGCGCCGTTGGTCTTCTCCAGGGTCGGTCTCTTTGGTAGCTGTTGCATGGCTCCTGGTGGCAGAGCCTGAAGTGATCAGGATGACAAAGAAGAAAGAGGAGAAAAACAAAAAGAAAAAAGTGGGCGGAGGGAGAGGTCATTGACAGCCATGATACTGAGCCACAGAAAACTTTCTACTGTGTGTGTTTATGTCACATGACAGTGATATCTGACATATTGTGGATATGTCATTCTAAGTGTTGCAAGTCATGCGTCATAAATAACAGAGAAATATTATCAAACCTTTGATGGGGATGTATTTGATTACTTCTTTCAGGATGCAACAGAAAATGTTTGTTATTATTGCATTATATTTTATCATGCATATATGCTACTGTTTAAACGTTTGGGGTCAGTAAGATTTTTATTTTTTTTTATAAATGAATACTGAACTTTCTTTTCATTAATAAATTGTAAAAAAAAAAAAAAAGTTATATATATATCACATTTTCCATTAAAAACATTTAGTAGTATATTAAGCATTTCAACATTGATAATAATAAGAAATGTTATTTGAGCACCAAATCATCATATTAGAGTGATTTCTGAAAGATCATGTGACACTGAAGACTGGAGTAATGATGCTGAAAATTCAGCCTTGCCATCACAGGAATAAATGACATTTTAAAAGACATTAAAATAGAAAACAGTTATATAAATTGTTATATAAGTATATATAGGTATATAAATAGTTTTTCCCCCCAAATAAATCAAATAAATGCAGCCTTGGTGAGCAAGGTATTTTCTCTAAGAAATTTAATAATTATGTTACTAGGATTATTTTTAAATAATTGAATTGTTTAAAGATGTATTTTTAATAATTAAAAAAAATTAAGATCTGAATCTAAAGGATTACTATTTAGACATTTTCTCAGCTTGTTTGTGATAGCTTGTATACTCATCAACTCTTATTCTATCAAAATAAATAAAACTGACCAAATTTGACTATAATTGTGTTGACTGTAGTTTTGACACAAACTGAAGATTTTTTTATTCATGTTATGCTGTGGCTCCATCTCTGGGAAATGTTTGGATCTGCTTCTCTATTTCTCTAGAAGGGGTGTCAGCAGCATGATATCAGAAACAGAAACTGAAGCGAAGCGTCCTTATCTGCCTCTGATAATTAAACTGAGAATGCTCAGCCCAGATGAAGGCATAATGAGGAGAATGTACGGCTGTCTTCCACTGTGTAATTCTGTCTGAAGACTGATATGCAAGGTGATAAGAGCAAGGTCAACAGGAAAGAGGATATCTGTGATTCACTAACGGAGGGATGATGGGGGAGCAGTCCGACCTCATGATTTACATGTGAACTCAATCCACAGTAACTCAATAATAATGTGCTGTACTGTATAGCACTCAACAGTCAGGTTCACAAAGTTAAAATATCAATCCAAATCTCCATAGTGATTCTGATTTTCAACACTAATGAACAAACCTTTCAAGAAAGACTACCAATGAGCTCTAAGGTTATTATGATGATGGTGTATGTTTCTAAAGAAGAAGAATGAAACATCACTGAACTTACTTAAGATGGATTGTGACGCTATTTTCTTCTGGAAACAAACTTTGTTGCATTATTTTCCTGTTATCTCTGTAAAGCTGCTTTGAAACGCTGTATTGTAAAAAGCGCTATATAAATAAATGTGACTTGACTTGACTTAAAGTCTGATATTAAAATTCTGTCTAAATAAATAACTAAAACTAAAACCAATCATTATAAATGCTGCAGTTTGAATTTGCATCACAAGATAATAATGTACAGTGTGAAAAAATTATATTTATTGTATGATTTGCTGAAGGTGTTTTTTAAAGATTAACTTTGTTAGACAATGGAAATATCTAATATTGACCAATACATAAAAAAACTATTATCAGACAACAGCCAATATGGTACTGACATATTTTGCATCCATACAAAAGATGTGAAATACATTCTTGTGTCTCTCTTTTTTTTCAAATGTGAATCCAATTTTGTGATTCCTCTTTGAGCTAGTAGGTTTGGTTCAAAGTTTCAATTTTCTGAAGTGCCTGTAGAGAAAACTAATGAGAAATATACTAGAACCCAGACTAATAATAAAAAAAAAGATCTCTGCATATTTATTCAGTTTCATTTCACTTCTAACTGATTAGTTTACAGAGGTTGTGGCTGGTTTCTTACAGCATCGACACGTTCGTATGCATTTGAGCTATATGCAGTATGAGCAATTAGAAATGAACAAATTAGCAAAGAAAAGACACAAAAATGGGTGAAAGATCAAAGTACCAGGTTGAAAGTTGGCTGTAGGCTGCGCTTCAGAGGACGCACTGGGGGCTGGGTATGCGAGCAGTGACCACATGACGATGGCAAACCAATCAACGACAGTGGACATAAACACAAGACAAGAGAATGAGCCGTGAAGGAACAGATGCAGCAGAGGTTAGAGAGAGAGAGAGAGAGAGAGAGAGAGAGAGAGAGAGAGAGAGAGAGAGAGAGAGAGAGAGAGAGAGAGAGAGAGAGAGAGAGAGAGAGAGAGAGAGAGAGAGAGAGAGAGAGCTGGGTAATAAGCTTGTAGGACAACAAAGAGAGCTGTGAGGATGTAAAGACAATCAAGCAGTGTTCAAAAAGAATGACAGCATGAACTGAGAAGGAGTCAAATAAAGCCAACATGTGATAAAGCCTAAGGCAAACCAGGTGACTGCAAGAAGCAGGGGAGGATATCTGGATAAGGTTCCCACATCTGTGCACTGTAAATAAACCTGCAAAAATGTTACATGATAAGACTAGGGAGGACTGGGATAAAGATGACACATTATTAAAGGGAAATTGGCTGCAGTACGCTCTCGGGCGAGAGGCTGCTAACTAGTGGAGGTTTCTGTGGGAATGAATTGCTTGTTTTCTCCTTTCTTATCATTTTTCTCTCATGCACCTGCACTGCAGACACTGTTTGCGAGCGATCACGGAGCCCTGGTCTTCATACATCACACAAGAGACAAAGAGCTCAGACACACACACACACACACACACCCTCCTGTGGGGGGATCTGAATTATTTAATACACTCCTGAAACTCACATTGAAGGTGTGTGGAAAGTGAGTTATAAATACACACACCTTCATCTGACACTAGTAGAGCTTATTGAAAATGGCATACTGGCTGAAACTATGGTTGCTGGTCACTTGGTTACTCCAGTGAGACTGTCCCTGTAACATGTGTAGTGAAACTTGCCTTGGATGAGACTGTCCCTGTAATATGTGCAGTGAAAGTTGCTTTGGATAAAACCGGATGCTAAAATGGCTATTTGCTTACAAGAATTGCCCAGTACAAGACATTTCAGTCCAGTGATGACATGAGATGTGATAAATTACTAACCTTGTATTAAAATAATTAACCGAAACCTCCTTTTCCACCAAAACGGTGCTGAATGATGACGAAACTTGCTAAAATACTACATAAAATGCCTACAAATAAACAGTGGATTTTGGTTTTTGTATGTGATACTTATGAGTTTGAAAACAAACAAAAAGTATATTATATAATATCATTGAAGAATGAATGGTAATCATGAATGTTAATAATAATGAATACGCTATTCATTTTTTTAAATAAAATGGTTTGAGTTTTGATTCATTTCGATTTATGCCATAACAAGCTGCTTATGATTAAATGGTCAGAATTTATTTAAATATGTAACAAATTCAATAAATAACAATGACTTTGCATTTATGATATAACACAATTTTATTAGATTAGATTAATTTATCCCCCAAGCGCGAAAATTAATTTACAAATTATTTGAAAATGTATGCTTTATTTTATTCATTTTAAAATAAATTTCAAAATTCAGATGGATAGATAAAATAAAGCACTTTCCACACAATGGTTCTAGATATATGTATCAAGGTCTTCACTTGCTAAACTAGTTTCATTGAACAGAGCATTAAATTATGTTTAGCCCAATTATCAATATGACTACTACTTTATATTGTTGCCTTATTGTCTTTACTGATGGCATTTTTACACAGAACATCACCTTCTGTACAGTATAAATGATGTGTGATTGTCGTAATTATGAGAATTAGTGTGTGTGATTGTCATTGTAATGGGATCGTCTCAGTAACTCACCATGGCAGCAGCATTCTGGCTGGCTTGGTGCTGCGCCGCCTTTATCCGGGCCTGTAAGTGAGCCGGAGGGTGAAAGTACTTGCATTTGTCACGGGTGCAGCGGCCCTTGATGTAATCCATGCAAACAATGACCGAGTTCTCACTGCCGTCCACCATGGCGGCTTCCATTGGGTGGGCGTAGCGGCAGTCGTTCTCCCCACGCGTGCAGTTTCCCCGCTGGAATTCTCGACACACCTGGGAGCAGGACAGCAGAGATTACCTATCACCCATTAGTTATGCTGAAAATTAACCTTAGTGACAGTCATTTTAATGTGAGTGGCCTTTGTCCAACTCTGTGTTGTGAGTGGTTGCCAGGGTGTTGCTATAGAGTGCATTAGAGCCCACACACTTTTTTTAGTAACATTGGATCATTGGATTTTTTTCATTAATTTTTCCCACAGGAATAAAAAAAAAAAGATCTTTGTTTTATGAATGAATTTTAAACTATTCATTTAAAGTTGTTGATTATATTTTAACTAATTTAACTAAAACAGTTAACTAAAAGTGTGATGGCTTTGGAAAAGTGACAGAACGCAATTTGAGATATATTTCATGTCTGTAGCAGTGTGGAATGAGTTACATGCCAAATGTGTATGTTTAGCAACAGTTACAGTGATATTATTAGAGATCACTAACTGTTCAACACCTCAAGTTTGTCTGTGCGAACATGTTTCTGCGTTGAATTTCCGTTGCCCATGGCCATGCCGGTGGGGCTCCCCGGGACCAGCACGGGGGCGCTGGGCAGAAGCTCAGGCATGAGACTGATGCCCGGGCTCATGTGGCTCAGGTATGGGCTGAAAGCCATGCTCGGACTGTTGGCCAAGGAAGGCGTAACTGGGAAAGAGGTCTGGATAGGAGACAACAAGGGATAATAAACCAATGTTTTCAAGCCGACAGAAATGATCGTGACGTTATTGGTTATGAAAATCTGATCTCACGATAGGCTGCAGCTGAGCTCCAGGCAACATGAACTGCATCTGCTGGGCCAGCATGGCGGCTGCGGTCTTCTGCTGGATCAGGTTGTTCCTGCCGTTTATCTCCAGCTGGGTCTTGAGATGGGGCGGAGGATGCAGGTACTTACAGTTATCACGTGTACAGCGTCCCTTAGAGGGGTTGAAGAGGGAGACACAGAGAGAGACAGAGAGATGAATTGCACTGAATCTCAGCTACAAAAAGATCCAAGACTTCGTGCAGTGTGACAGGAAGATAAGGACTCCATGATTGAAAGGATAAATTAAACAGGAATCCCTAGATATTTGACAGTACCGATGCCAACTTTCCACTACAATAGAAACATCCAAAACCCAAGAAAATGAAAAGAAAATAGCATAATCTCAGGAGTGCTGGAAGGTCTGAATATAAAACGATCAGACGAAACAGCAAAATGACAGCATTGGGACATGGACGAAAAAAAAAATTCACTACTTCCAAATGAATTGACAGTGACAGCCTTCCCTTTCTGCCCGTCTGTGCGGCTGACAGATTATATAGCCCTTGTGGCTGTTGTACACACTCATACTACATATGGATTGGATGCATAGCATGATGCTCATCACCCAGCTGTCCAAGCAACATGTTGATGGGCGAGCAGCAGACACGGTTAAATACACACACCAAACGTTCATGAGCGGGGTCGATTAGCTGCGAGACAAACTCAATGAACCCATGGAGCAATGCCATTTGTTCTGCACTGCGTAGGTACTGTAATAACCCAGTAGGGAAAGATGTCGTTCCATCAGTCTGACAGTTAAACACTCTGGCTGATGTTATATGGATAAACCTTCTCTATTTCTCTTAACATAAATTTCTTTTCTTAAATTTTCTACCCTTTTCAGGTTATGGAGCTCTTGGGGATGGAGAAATGGAGCAGCTATGGTACAAAACTGAGAATTGCATGCTATACCTAGCCTATAACAATTAGGAAATGGTAACAATGGTCGACTAATAGAGCTGTTAAACTTAAAACTTAAAGGGACAGTTTCTCCTAAAAATGACAATACTGTCATCATTTACTCACCCTCATGTCATTCCAAACATATTAAACTTTGGGTAATCTTAAAAACACAATTTAATATATTTTTGATGAAACCTTTTGGAGGTTTTTATCCCTCCATTGAAAGTTCAGGTAACCAAAACTTTGAATATTCAAAAAGGTCATACAGACATAATGATGTCTTGGTTTAAACCAAGTCTTTGGAAGAGATAAGTTTGCTTTATATGAAGAACAGATTCAATTTAGGTTTTTATTCACATATAAACACACATACATTAAATGAGTCACATATGATAAATAAAGAGGCTTAAACAAGCTTCGACGTTTACCATATGTGATATCTTAATTTGCGTTTCGAAGATAAACCAAATTCTTATGGGTTAAGAGCGTCATGAGAGTAAGACATTTTTGGGGTGAACTACCCCTTTTAATGTTAATCTAGGGAAGAGGTTAAGTAAAAAATACTGGTGAAAATGGCTGAAAAAGAAAGTTGGTTCAGAGGTGGAGCGACATACAATTTGATGAAATATTACAAACACAAATGTTTCTGACAGATGAATCATTCTTTCTTAAAGTGATAGTTCACCCAAAAGTGAAAATTCTGTCATAATTTATTATTATAACCTTATGTTGCTCATAATGATTTTCTTTCTTCTGCAGAAAACCAAAGACCTGATATAAAAGAATGTGTGTCTCTCTTTTACATAAAATGAAAGTGAATGGTGACCATGGTATCAACCTAACTTAAGCTTTCATATGGGTTTAAAAGATTTTGAATAATAAGTTATGCAGACTACTTATAAGGCCATTCATTTCTGGAGCTTGACAGACCAAGTCTTTCACTGTAATTGCATGGAGAAGAGCAGATTGGACTGTCAAACATCTATTTTTGGTTACGAAAGAAAACCAACCATGCCTACTTGGCTTGTTTGGTGAATAAATTATGGAAAAATGTCAATTTCATTTAACATAGAAATTAATTCCGTATTAAAGAAAGCAAATATTCTATGAAAAAAAAAAAAAAAAAGATTCTAATGTCATTTTATTCTAAAGGAAGATTTGTACTCCTTCAGCGCAAATCTTCAGTGCTTAAAAAAACTAACAAAAACCATGGTTTGGTGCACTGAATTTCTTCCTTTAATGCATTCAGATCTGTGAGGGAGGAAGAGTTTAAACACATCTTAATGCTTCATGTTGCTCTTTACAAACATCATCTGCAAGAATGCCTGAAGAGTTACAACTATCTTCGTCAGCAGGCATGCAAAGGCAACAGTGATTTGATTTGCTGAAAAACTTTTCATTCTTTTTCTTTCTTTGGTTAGATAAGAGACTCTATTTTTACTCAAGTTATCACAGCTTTTAATGGGTTGTTGGGCTCACAAATCGAATTGAGCTGCGTAGCATGCAACACGTGGTTCCAACAGAATGGAATCTGAATGGAATTCTGATGCAACCCTTATGGAATCCAAATGAAATTTGGGGAAACAATGAATACAAATGGTATCTGTGCAAGGCTAACAGTTCAGACGGAATGTCAAACTGTCACTCCATATGAATGAGATGTATAACTGTCCACCACCAACAGCAATTTAAACACTTGTCTGTGTCTTCAGTAGCCTCTGGGCGGCTTTAAACAGTGATGAAGTCCTAACAAAATTTGAAGTGAGTGAGTGTGGGGGTGTCTCTTTGCTGGCCAGTGTGATCTGGTGCACTTAATGGAGATGAGAGTGGGTGTCTGGAGTGTCAGCGTGCAGGCCAGGGACAGTGTAATCTATGTGTGCTGTCGAGGAGTTGGAGATGTTCCACCATCCAACTGCTGCATCATTCAATGCAACTCCCACACAGGCAGCCCCATATGACACCTAGTCGCACGTAGTCAGATGGCATAAAGTCATGTCCACATCGCAGCCTGTTCTAGTCAAGAGCTGTGCCCTTGGCTCACTTGTAAATGAAGCGAGTTCAATATAATTAGAATTGGAGCGTTTCTCTATAAATATAGATGACATTCACTGCAAACCCTGTGATAGTGTGTTAAAGTACATCACAACAAGCAATGTTCATCCATCGGTCTCCCTGCATCATCACATCTGAGAATCCCATCAGAGCCCGCTGGAAGAGTAAGCATATACACCACCTAAGAATTGGTACTTGGTATTCTTTAACTTCAACTACGACATTTAAATATTTTTAATACACAAACATTGTTATTAAATTAAGTAAATAATTATTTAATCAACCTAAACTCATACTAAACACAGTATAATGTATTAAAATATAGTGAGCTGAAATACATATACATTACTGTTGAAGTTTGGGGCCAGTGAGATTTTAAATGTTTTTGATAAGAAGTCTCTTATGCTCATAAGGCTGCATTTATTTGATCAAAAATACAGTAAAAACTGTAATTTGAAATGTTTTCATTCTAATATGCTGATTTGCTGCAAGAAACATTTCTTATTATTCTTCTCAACGTTGAAAAAAGTTCATATTTTTGCAGAGGTGGACAAAGTACACAACTTCCTTACTTACTGGTCAAATATTAATCCGTTAAAAGTAAGAGTTGTAAAGACCGATTTTTACTTATGTAAAAGTACAGAAGTACTCGTTTTTAAAAGTACTTAAGTATCAAAAGTAAAAAGTAAATGTCAATGCATTGTTTTATTATTGTTGCATTATTGTATGTAATACTTACAGTACTTTATGCATCTGAATCAATGCCTGCTTACCTAACCTCATATCAATATCAAAATTATTTCTAGAACACAGTTCCAGTACTGAATGTGAGAATAAGTGCAAACGATAACGTCCACAATAGTTTCGGACACCCAAATGGCTGTTCCCTCCAGTGCCCTGTTTAAAGTTTTTTGAACAGTAAAGACTTGAGTAAAAGAGTATCTGATTTTAACAGTACTTAAGTATTTTACTAGTACTGAATGTAGATAGGCTCAAAAATACAGTAGTTCGCAACACCTAAGAGACATGCCAATGAAAAACGGGAAACAGTTGATTTATGACGAGAGCAATCAAAATAATACTGAACACCTCAAAATAGCAATAAATAAAGGTCGACACAACAGCCTCTTAAACGTCTAAAACACTCAAGTCTCGGTTGAGCTCAAGTGCCACCCCCCCCAAAAAAAAAAAACAGAAGTAAACCAATATCCTTCAAAAAGTTATAGTACCTTCAATGCCCTGTAGAAGGCGATATCACTTCTTTTGTAGCAGAAATAAACTGCTGCAGAAAAAGTTAGGTGCCATGCAACTCATCACAAATATATTGGAGTAAAGAGTACATGAAAAGCAGAGAGTAAAAGTTGCTAATAGCTTTGATACTCAGTCAAACTACAAAGTAGCCAAAACGATACTTGAGTACAGTCAGGAACTAATTATATTTACTCAAATACTTACACCATTGCTTTTGTGTGCAACATGCATCAGTCAGTCTATGTACGATCTGGTTTAGTGGTTAATGGGACGGTTGTGCCGTCTGAGCCTGATACGATACCAAACACCACCCCGCTTCAATTCCTCTCCATAAAACCATCATAGGTAAGAAACTCACAAGCAAGGATGTACACAGTCACAAATTTGTGTAACACTGTTAATTGCGTGCCCTGACACTTGTACGTCGCTTTCACACACTGACATCGAGAGCAATTGCATCAGCGGCGTGTGTTGTGGGAGTGTGTGCGGGTAATGAGCAGACCGTCTCGAAGGAGCAGACAGGTGATCCTGCCAAAGCACACATGAGAACCAGACTCACAGCCAAGCTTTAACATTCTGGAAGACAATGAGAACATGCCGCTCATTTCAATAGTACACAGTGATAAAGACAACACAGGTTATCACCACAGAGAGATGCAGCAAATGTGCAGAGGGCTCTGACAAGTGTCCCCCACGAGAAGAAACATTGCAGAGATGAAAAGCTGTAAGTCATGTCATGTAGGATGGACTAGGTCAGGGATCTCCTCTGCGTCGTCATGGTAACACACCCGGCAACCGAGAGTAAGTTTTGCCTCATGCTGTCTCCTAACTACTGATTGGCCAGTGAGGAAGAAAGGGAGAGGGAGGAAGAAAAAGAGAGACTGTACAAATGGAGAAAGCAGACTGCATATTTGATTATACCACAATAAACCTCAATTAAAATCTGAGCGCTGAACCTTTTCATGATGGTAATTTTCCTTGTTAAAAAAGCATTTTTTAAAAGAGATTATATTCCCCAACAATCTTAGACAATATATGTTGTGCCAAAAACATCATTATTTCATTTTTTCAATACAATTTACCCTCCTTTTAGTAAACAAGCTGTTTTTGCTACTGTACCTTTAAAGGTGAACTCAGTACTTCTTCAAGTTGCGATGGACAATATGGTAGTTGTCTAGGACTTATGGTGTAAAGCCTAGCAAGAGTAACTTCTAAGTGAGTAGTATTTAACTGGTCATGTGATTTAAACATGGTGGCCCCCATAAAGCGACCCACTCCATGCATGCTTTTATTAAGAGCATCAGCATGACTGGTGTCAGTCTCATATGAGTGTACATCATGTAAACATTTTTCAAAAGAGCTATTCATTTATAAAACTTTTGTTAATGAGTGCAACTTTATGATTTTAATATGCAAGTTACCTCTGTACCACTTGTCCTATAGGGTAGCGGGGATGCTGGAGTCTATGATCATGTTTTTGTGATTGTCATGGGTTTTTGCATTAAATTGATCAAAAGTGACCGTAAAGACATTTACATTAGCTACGTTTACATTATACCCTAATAATCTGATTGTAATCTGTTGTGTGTGTCATTCTAATAGGGATGAGCAACTCAATACTACAGTATCGATACTCAAAAGCTACTTATTTGGCATCAATACCTAAAAAAAGTTGATATTAAGATGATATCAATACAAAATGTGAGTTTCTGCATCACTTTCAAATGTTTTAAGTATTTTTTTGTTTGTGCCAAAAAAAACCTGACATATTTAGCAGGCCTGTGTCACATGACTGTGAGAATCGAGTTTACAGCCATGCAGTCACACGTCACACACACACACACGCACGCATGCACGCACACGCACACGCACACACACACACACACACACACACACACACACACACACACACACACAAAAACACTTACTTCCACATTAAACTGAGAGAGATAAAGAGAGTGGCAGAAAGGAAATCTAGTTTGGTGTGCGGCTACTATTCACCTATTGATAAATATACAGAAATAGGCAATGATATATGATATGACATGGTATTTATAGTTTATTTTATTCATATTTGGTATAGTTAATTACTATAATATTATTTAATAATAATAATAATAATAATAATTCCAAAGTTCTGTAAAATACAAGATAATTTTTGCACCTATATTAGTTAGTACACATTTTTATATATATATAATTTTTTTGTGATAACTTTGTTATTGATGACTAGTATGTGTAATGTATATATGATTTTCTTAAACAAAAATATCAGTATAAGTATAAGTATCACTCATCCCTACATTCTAAAATTCTCTTTTCACTTCTCGTCTGTAAAGACGTGCAGGACGATGTCGTCCCAGCGATCCTTGCTTCAGACTCTCATACACAGACCATTTGTTTTAGTTGCGGGAAGGGGCATTTTTACTACTTGATAAATAAGGAGCACAGCACAAAGCTCCATGTGCTCGTCATCTCCTAATTAGGACACGAAATAGATAAATATTAGATCTGCTTTTTAAAACTAAGTAAAGGAGGATGGCTAGTATGTGCAAACAGCGGGAGGCTCTGTATATTCATGTAGTGAGTGCATGTCAAAAGATCAAATCAGATTTGTAGCTTGTTACATATAAACATGCTCAATTACCCGATCACTTATTTAGCATTCAAGTAAACACTATCATCAAATTTCATCAACTGGAATGATTTCATTCCATGCAAACGTAGCTATTGTTGCAAAAGATTTCTATTTTTAACTAAATGTAACTTCCTATTCATCAAAGAATCCTGAATTGTTTTTTACTAGTTCCCAGAAAAATATTAAGCATAACGACATTTTATGTGCAACAATATTTGACTATTTATGTCCTAATTTTTATTATTTATTTGAAGTTTTTATTCTTGCATTGTCTATTCTAGTTTGTTATTATTATTGTGCTATTTATTGACGAAGCTGCTTAGACATACACTCCAGTTTCTAATGTTTTATTGGTTAATGTTTTTATCTTGTGTTTTTGACCGGGACCTTAGTACTTACTTTGGTTCCTTCATGTGAAAATGTGTATGGAATGACAATAAAAGACCCTTGAACTGTTCATGCATCTGTCCATTTTGATTTTAGCTTTTCATAAAGTGTTTTTTCAGACAAGTGGAAAGAAAACATCCAAAACACACTTTTACGTGTATCTTTTATAGCACTTTATCTATTTGCGTTTGTAGGTTTCAATTACAGTACATCTGTTTTCTCAAAATTATTTTTGAGGCAGAAATCTCCACTTCAGTAACACTTACACATTTGTATTCCTATTTATATTCTGAAGGTTTTTACCGAGGGGTTTGTTCATATATAATTTGCCTGATTTTATTTAACATTTTTTTTCTGGCTGTTGACAGTATTTTCTGATGTATGGAGTGATAAAAAGAGATCCAAAATTGGTTTAAATGTAGGCAAATTAGTATAATGCCTCATTTTCATATTTAAACATAACATTTTGGAAAACCTGCAATCTTTGCAATTCTTAATGTAATCAATCAGCAGGGAAAGTATGGTGAAATATATAGGCTATACAGACATCCCAAGTCTCCCGGAAGTTCCGGGAGTCTCCCGCATATTGATAGCGGCTCCCTGATACCCGCAAATGAGTTAAAATCTCCCGGAATCTAGAGCGAGCGAGCCAGAGCGCGCGTGCACAGCAGAGAGGGAGAGGGAGCGAGAGACCTTGCGTGTGTGCGTGTGTGCGCACGTAAAATAGAGAGCATCTGATTGGCCTGTTTCGGTAAATCAACCAATCAATTGTCAGTGTGGGCGGGTTTTATCGCTTCTCCCGAACCGAATTAATCAGTTCAGTGTATCTAGAAACAGGAGCGCCATGGCAACGGGAGAGTGCTTCAAAAAAAACATGCAAAAAACGAAAGTATAAGATACATTTTACGGCAGACTACATGGAAGTGTACCCCTGTCTTATAAGAGTAAAACATAATGATAGGATGATAATGAGGGGGGTACCTCCCTGAAATGAACTTTTGCAGGTTGGGATGTCTGGGCTATAGTTAATTTTTTACCCTATTTACCTGGGGTATCTTGCCTTAAAGGTGCATTGCACAAGTCTCTGAGTTTTTGCAGAACTATGCCCCCTCTGGCAGCAAGCGAAACAGCAACCAGAAGTGTGCACGCTCACGGACAAAAGTTTTCTTTTTTTTATCTTACGTGGAGTTTGCGTTGGTGTTTGAAATGAACAACAAGCCGGTCTCTTAGAATCCATCTTCTACAGAGAATGGCGGGCGAATACACAAACCTGCCAGACATAGCCAGGTGAGCGTGCCGTGAACGCGCATGACCTCACGCCCAGTCTCAAATTCCGACCCGAATCCCTCTTATTTATTTTACTGTACAGGATTATAGAGACAATCGCAGTGATCAGAGAAGGGCTCATTCAGCCCATCAGGCAATTGTTTAAGCATGTATGGGTTAGAAAACGGGTATTTTTAACATGAAAAGTTGCTTAATGCACCTTTAAAATATATTCAAATAGATATAATTATTTATATTTCACAGTATAACTGTATAACATTTTTAAATCAAACATATTGCAGCCTTGGTGAGCATTAGGAACTTTAAATAACATTTAGAAAAGTGCCTTCACACTTTTGATTGGTACTTTAATATTCACATAGTACTAAGTACATCTACTCTTTTATTGCAAAAGAGCAAGGAAAATCGTGGTTTCCAAATGTCCCCATTAAATGTACTTCCTGGAACAGTGTCTCTCAGTGGCCATTTAGTTGTCCTATTTTCTAAAAATAACTTTTCAACTCATGTTCATGTGAATAAGACGCAGTCAATGACAGTACCTGCTGATTTGTTTTTTTCAGACAGAAGCCTGTGCCAGCATCAATAACTCAATCACATTTACATGGACTAGCTGACTGCCTAATTCATGCATCCCTGATACGTTTCAAGCAAAACAAACCAGATTAATGGCCAACAAACAGCAAAAAGCAAGACATTGTGCATCAGGGTCTAGTGGAAGGAAGAACAGAACAGCAGCCATTAGCTGATGTCGATAAATTAGAAGAGATGTGGAGGTGTGGAGGGGTGCAGAGGAGAGAGAGGCCTGGGGGGATGAGATTGGGCCTGGAGATAAATGCTGGAATTATTTTAACATAAAAAATGCAACGATCGTGATTGAAGGGGGCTGCACTCAAAACCTGAGACCTAGCACAATTAATTACAAGATTTAGCAGAACACTTTAGCAACTACGTAGCAATGCCCTGGCAACGACCCACAACACTAGTGTCCGGCATACTAGTACTATGGGTGGATGCCAGTTGTTCAGCATGTTTTTTTAGCATGTTGCTATGCTGTTGTTCTGGGTGGTTGCTGATGATTTGTTCTTTTTTTATTGATTTAAAATTGATTGGTCGGACCACCTAGAAAAGTGTGAAGCACCTAATGACATTAGCATGAGCATGTGAGCATGTTTCTCTGCCAGTTTTTTTTAGCAGAGAGGTTCTGCATGCAAAGGTTTGTCTTGTCTCAAGGTTTTTTGTACAAAGAAGTGACATTTCAATAGATTCAAGAAGCATTATTAAACAGTGTAACATACATTGCACTGATTACAAATGGTACCATACAGTACAAAACGGAAAAAATAATTAAATATAGAGTTAATTTTGCTGTTCGGTGAAGCGGTCATAGCAGTGCTTCATATATAAAACACGGTTAGTGATTGTTTTATAATATAAATGATTTATCCATACACCTCTTTTTTTTCTCTTTTTTTTTCTTTTTCTTTTTTTTTTACATGCGCCCTTATAATCTCTCATCAAAAACGTTAACTTTCCTTCCCCTTACAACAACATCTCTTCTCTGATGACGTGTGCACCAGCGTGAGGGCGGGACAATAAGCTGTCACTCACACGACATCGCAGATATTACCAAACAACAATGATCCAATCAATTTCCGACAAACAAAAGTCCCGCCCTACATTATTCATATTCAAGAAGCAGTTTCACTCGGATATACAGTATGTCACAATAATAGAGAAGAAAAGACAATCACAATTTCCGTTTCATGTCGACTTTATGTGCGCCTCTTAGCACTTCAACAGGCACCATTTAAAGCTACACTGTGTAGGATTTTCTCTCATCTAGCGGTGAAATTGTTTATGACTACCAACTGAATATTACTTCCTAGCCCCTCCCGTTCCGAGGGCGTTTTAACTCCTACGGTGGTCGTATTATTTCAAATCTGCCGGCAGTCGCGAGTAATCTCCCCCTCGCATTCGTCACGGTGCCACTGAGTGTAAAAATGCGAAAGGCGAAGCTTGAATTTCCAGGTATGTCCCTCTTTGGCTAATGTATTTTCAAGATGGAGGCGCAACATGGCTGCCGCCATTCGAGCGACTCACTCGTATGTATCTTAAATGGCAGATTCTACGCTTACGAAAATACTTGATTAGTTGGTAGAAGTAATTACACATTAATGGGCACAAAGTGTTTTTTGCTAAGAATCAACTTAAAAAATTACACAGTGTAGCTTTAAACTATTCAGACACACACACAAGAACATCATGAGGAATAAACCGCAAACAGTTTCTCTCATTTATTTCCTCTAGCTTTTATCTCTCTCAGTCATAACAGCAATCTGACCTCGAGTTTTTCTGATAGTGACGGCTGGCTACTTTTACTGTTCTGATAAAAACAATCCAACAATTGGATGAGTAATTAATCTACACAGGCCACTGGCACACAGTGCTAACAACTGTAAAACAGTTCATAGGGATTACTGTATCCAGTCGGCTGGCGCTGTTGCTAGGCCACATGTAGCTTTCTCTCTCACTCCTCCTCATCCAGAGCTCCCCCACACATGCTGCCCACAGCCAAAAAAATGGCCAAATAATACATTCTAGCTCAATAAAAGAGGAGACAGCTGCTGCACTCAGACAGAGAGGGCCTTGTCAAGCTCTTTCACTGCACATAAACACATAAGCAGAGACATAAACACACAAACACATTTGTTGTGCTCATAGCTCAATGCTCAGAGTCCTGATTGACCCACAGGTCCAGAGAGTTGCTTCCTGAGATGAACATGGACAATCAGAAGATAAAAGGTATAACATTTGTGACCCTGGATCACAAAACCAGTCACAAGTCGCACGGGTATATTTGTGGCAAAAGCCAACAATACATTGTATGGATCAAAATTATTGATTTTTATTTTATGCCAAAAATCATTAGGATGTAAAGTAAAGATAATGTTCCATGAAGATATTTTGTAAATGTCCTACCGTAAAAATATAAAACATTTATTTTTGTGAGTGAATACAGCACAATCGCGAACATAAATGGACAACTTTAAAGGCGATTTTCTCAATGTTTCGATTTTTTTGCATCCTCATATTCCAGATTTTCAATAGTTGTATCTCTGCCAAATATTGTCCTATCCTTCCTAACAAACCATACATCCATTTGAAAGCTTATTTATTGTGCTTTCAGATGATAAATAAATCTTAATTTAAAAAAACTGACCCATGTGACTGGTTTTATGATCCAGGTTCACAATTGAGCTTATAAATCAAGAAATCACCTAAAGCTGAAAACAATAAATGTAAACTGTTTATGGAAATACAAATTTTAAAGGGACAGTTCACCCAAAGATTCTGTCAGCATTTACTCATTGATGTTCAAAATCTATATTAGTATATTCACAAAAGGAGAAATTATTTAATGTGCTGGTTATCTTTCATGCAGTTACAATGAATGGGGACTGATGATTGCACACTCAAAAGCTCCAAGAATGCATCATAAAAGTAATTATTATGACTATATTTCAAGTTGTCTAATGGCATATAACAGCTTTGTGAAAGAAACAAAATAAATATCACTAAAAATCTTTACATCCACTAATGATGAATCATGAATGAATGAATCATTCTTTTTTATGAATCAGTTGATCTGATTCACATCCATCTGAATTATAGCCTGGCAAGCCAGACCTACATCAAGATGTTAGGTCTGGAAACTCACCATAGTCACGGCTCAATCCGAGGGGCGGGATAAACGGCTGTCTTTCAAATTCCCTCTGCACGCAATAGGACAGCGCTTCAACCAACCAGAGCGTTTTCCCAACAGCGGAGCTTAGTTGATAGATTCAACTTTTGCCATATCTGGCCGGCAAACCGACGAACACATCTTCCTTTTTTTAAGAATGACTTAAGTGCCGTTCTTTGCTCTTTTCTCAAAGAAAAACTTAACTCCAAGTCCTCCAGAGTCGCGGCCAAAGCCGATTCGAAAGACCGTTGATCTCCATCAGCAGCCGCCATTCTTTGTTTTCAAGTGGCAGCTGGCAGGTAACCGTCGCAACTCTGTCGTCATATGTTAAGCCCGCCCCGCCTACTCTATACACGACGTGATTGGCCTGACCCAATTTGGGTTTTTGTAGCTAGAAGGTTTATTGAGAGTGTCTAGACTACCCTGGCTGCGAAATACATTTTGCTGCCGCTAGGGTGCGTCTAGATTTCTAGGCTATCTGAATTATACATTTATGAATATTTGATCTAGTTTCTTAGTTCCTACTCACTGACTTCATGGTCCAGTCAGATTATCAGCAAATAATAACTTAAACTACTGTGATGACAAAGCTGAACTCAGCATTATTACTCTAGTCTTCAGTGTCACACGATCCTTTAGAAATCATTCTAATATGCTGATTAATTATTAATATTGAGAACAGTTATGAGTTAATGATGGTGGAATTGATGGAACTGTTCAGTTCAAGTAAAAGCATTATTTAAGAACAAAAAGTAACAAAAATCAGCATGGATTATTTTGGAGATAATAAAACAGTATTAGCATGTTTTTTGCATATGGTATTCCTAGCACTTTTGAAGTAGCATGTACATACTCCCAGCATTCATTGGTAGTCAATTAATTTGACATATTTAAATAAGAATGTCACATATCTTTTTAATCATTACTAACCAATCCCAGACCAGAGGTTGCAGTGTTTTAGGATGACACAAACATACACTCAAAGACTGATTTCATCAGCTGGAGAGGTGCTGACAACATGACCAAATATTGTTTGTGAGTGATCTAATCTGCATTAAAACAATGCTCAAATAATGCTCCTTATAGTTAATATATCACAGTGCAATAATAATGCGTGCATGTGTATTTACCTTGAGTGAGTCGAAACAGGCGATGACGCGGCCGTTCTCCACGTGGCATGTGCGAGAGGGGTGAGCAAACTTGCATTCGGCGTCCGAGCGTGAGCAGGTTCCTCGCTGGAACTCTCTACACACCTCCAGCGTCAGCCACTTGGTGTCGCGGCCCATGGTCACATTGACGGCCATGGCGGTCCCTCGGCGAGTGGCGGGTGAGCGGAGGGCTTGGGTGGGGCAGCCAGGCGTGATAAAGCACAAAGGCTGCAAAAAAATGAGCACAGTGGCGAGGAGATCCTCAGACTACCAGTCTAGAGATGAAAAACAAACTCTCTTATTGACAGGTAGGGGGCATAGTCTAGTGTTTAACCAAAGGGTAAGTATGACGAGAATATGAGATTAGTTGAAAGTCAGGTAGGGAGAGCGACGAATCGAGAGTGCTGAGGTGGGGTAGGTCACTGTGACATGCTGCGGTGCATCTTCGGCTGTCTTCCAGGAAAACGAGGCATTAAAAGTAGAGTAGAGCGGCACTTTCTATTTGTCTGCAGTGGTCGTCCCACTGTCTAGACTCACCCTCGGGAGCGTTGGGTTTAAAATAGCTTTCTTGCATTGATGTAAAACGGACTCTCTCTCTAATTTTAGGCTTCCGAAACCCCCTGCCCTGTTGCCATAGCCGGAGCAGTCCCTAAAGATGCTCGCATGTCTGGGTCACAAGGGATGGAGAGACTGCAGAAGTGAAGGGAGAAACACTTTGCGAACCCAAAAGGGAAACTAATCGACTGGTGTCCTTGTATTATAAGGTGAAATGGCGAGTAGGCGAAGTTGGAATCGAGGAACAGGCAAATGGGTTGATTGACTGTCAGGGTGAAATATAGCCCATGCCAAGGCCAAGCGCACACCGCTCAAGTCAGCGGGGAAAAGAGCGTTCCGAAGCAGAGACCAGCCAGGATGGGAGTGCAGACACAGAGGAGGGCTTCCGCAGCATCCAGATGAGGCACTTTATGGTGATGCAAGTCTTCTTTTACTTGAATCGCTTTCTCATCCCTCCTGCTTTCCCTGCATTCCTTTCATCGCACTGTGACTTGTCCTCGCGCACTTCTAAGAGTCCTCTTGCAGCAGGAGAACCTACCTTTGCAAAAAGACACAAAAAGCAAAGGCAACAAACTCAGTTAAAACAGATTGTCCTGTTCAAAACGGCAAAAACACTTCGCAAAAGGAATATTTCGCAAAAAACAAACAACAAAAGTACAAAATAACAAAAGAAAATGCCTGAAGCCGCAGCTGTTTATGTTGCAAACCTGTAACTGGGGAATACAGAGGTGAGCAACAAACAGAGAGAGGCTGAAAGCGCATGGCAGAAAGCGCGAGTGAGAGAGTGCACGAGAGGTAGAGGAGGAGTGCAGACGGGAGGCAGCCAGCAATGCAAAGGCTGTGTCTTGATTAAGAGATGGAGGGAGGGAGGGAAAAGAGGGAGGAGGCAAAGAAAGGGACAGAGACAGAGAAAGCACATGGGAGACAGCAACGTCACTTTATGTCTGTGTGGCGGATGTCGAAGTCACAGAAAGTTAGCGGCAAACGAAACGGCGCTCGTTGCGGAGGCCATAAACTATGCGGCGAATGTCACTCTCAGCATTCAGGATCTGAACGCTGCTTTTGTGAGAGAAAAAGGAAGTAGAGCAGTTGAGAGGAAGGGCAAATCCCCATAGCTGCAGCTGCTGAGCAGTGAACACGGCAACAGCCAATCCGCAGCTGCGATGCAACCAGGCAAGGTGAATCGACCAATCAGGAGGAGCCTAATATATTGATCGTTAGTCTCCCCACCCTCTTTGTCATTGCATTGCTCCTTGGCTGAATCCGAAGGAGAGTGGCTCTCTTGCTTCCCTGGAGCATTAATGGGAAGGTTTCAAAGTATAGGCAATCGCTGCGGCGCCTCATCGGAGTCACAGGTGGGAGGAAGAAGGGAAAAGAAAGGAGAAGCGAATGGGTCGTTATCGCATTCATTCAATGCGCGTGGCGATGTGGGAAGGTGCAAGGGTGGAGAAGTGAAATACCGGGGGCGGTGCAACAGGGGGATGTGAGTGGGTGTCTTGGGTGGGTCTGACAGCTGATATGTGGTCCCTTGAGAGAGAGAAAGAGACAGTACAGTGAAGAATAATCAATGCTGTGATGACCAAGCACACTCGAAACCGATGCGGGAGGGAGGGATGGCTAAACAAATAAAAGGACGGGAAAATGAAAACAAATAATGCAGAGGTGAACGAGCAGGCAGTGAAGGGATTAGAGGAGAGGTTAAGGGAGATACTATCTGTCTGTCCCTGTGTCTCACAGCGACAGACACAGACGGAGGAGGAGGGGGGGGGGGATCACGCAGACAGACGGTCCAGTAGGAGAGCAATGCGGTGAGCGGATGAGGGAGATCGGGAGAGAAAACGAGGGAGAGAGGATAGAAATTGAATTAATGACACCCACCTCCAGATACAAGAACAAAGGCACTAAATACAGCGTAACGTAACACCAGGCAAAGCAGAAAGTAGGTTTTACAGCAGGCTGACGTGAGCACACCCTCCCCCAATATCAGCCCTACAGTAAGATCGATGAAGACGCCCCCCCGGGGAACGCAGACCTGCATTGAGCTGTTTGTCAGCACTGAAGTTAGCACATCTCTGTCTCAGAGCAGCATGGTACCTCAGCCACACCTGCTTCCTGCATGCACAGTGAAAGGCCAATTATCTCATTTATATGTAAGCAGGTGAACGGAGAGGTGATCCGTGAAGAGAACATGTGGCCGTGACGTCAGCCGCTGTGTCTGATTCCCTCCACAGACGCCGCTGTTACCTTAATATGTAGTACAAGCGTTGCCCTCCCAACGATTGCTAATCCCCCTCGCAATGATAATCATCGTTATTTCCCAAATTGGATGATTTTTATCTTCGCGGCTTGCAAAGCTAACGATCACACATCCCCCGAAACAATGCGACCTGTTATAAATAGATGTCTCGAACTGATTATACAACGTGATGAAGTAAATTATTAATGCAAAGTGGACCGACAAAACGCAATCTGACTGGTTGGTGTAGGTCTGGCCTAGTTATTACAAGCTGTATTTACTGTAAAGGCATAAAAGCAGATAACACTAAAAGAAAGGCATATTGTTTCATCTAGGACGACTGAATGAAAAGCGAAAAAGCAAGACAAAAGTGTTGGGAAAGCAAGGTTACTTATAAAGTTAAACTAAGTAAAGAGCAGTCAACATATTCTATTGAAAAAGTAGTTATTTACAAACAATTTATGAATTGTTCACAAGATCAATAACATGCATTTAGAAAATAGATATCATTATCATCAAAATTTTTATATCAGCTAGTACCAATCTAAAAAAAATAAAAATAATTATTCATCTCTATTGAAGGCCGATAACCGATTCTGTACTGATATACCATGCATCCCCAATGATACCAGGGACTGTAATCAGTTAATGTATTGTTTCATAAACCATCTGAACGATGCAAAAAGGAATCAGAATATGAACTGCCTCAGCGTGCTCAGGCTGAGCATGCAATACAATGTGACATTAAAAACAGCAATGCAGCGTTTTTAATGCACATTGGAAAAACTATTTTGCTTGTTAAATTGAAAAGCTACACTATTGTGAAAAGAGCTAGTAACACACAGCTGAAAAAAACATATAGGCTAGATTAGATGCATCTAAACTTGCATTGAACCTGCAAAGAGATTTAAAAAATAATGGTAGAAAAACTCTTAAAACCCTAAACCCTGATGCACTTCAGAAAGAACATTCATTTCTAATTGCACAGACAAGAAGACAAATAACCGTGTGCTTGATACTAATAACGTCAGCTATATGTAGTACAATTGTTACACAGGCTAGTGTAAGTGCTGGCTGTGTAGTCGGTTTACTTTGATGTTCACTACAGCAGAAAGACGGCTGGGCGGAGGATATACAGCACAGTATACGTGTGTGAGTGTTTCTGGCGCAGATCTACAAAGGAGGCTGTAAATATCAGAAGTGTGGAGGTGGCGAGTGTGTATTGTTTCTACAAGATCACCGAGCTGTATACACATCGCACTTGTAGCAGTGTCCTTCAGGCACCGCATGTGGCCATGTACACAAGAATCAAGTAAATAACTGGAATGTATAGCAGAAGACTGGGCGTTTGAGAAACAGATCTTGCATCAAGACCTGGCTACAGTATAGGCACTAGCGTGCTGTTTGAAACCGTCAACAAAGTCAACAAAACCACCAACTGTCCGTCTGTGAGAAATAACATTATTCCTGCTAAATTAAATGCTAAATGCTATATATCGGCATGAAATGAAAATTCACCTTATTTATTTTGTAAATCCATGGTATTGATCTTATCTCAGAAAAAAAGGTACAAAAGCCATCACTAGGACGGTACTCTTTCAAATGGTACACCTTTGTACCTAAAGAGCTCATATTAGTACCTTAAAGGTACCAAAAGTTTTTTTTTTTTTTCAACTGTGACTGTTGATGAATGCTGGACTTCTTCATCATTTAGTCTGCTTAAAGCCACCCCTCCACAATCCAATCAACAACCGATGGATAGAACCAAGTCCTTGCCCTACATTTTTTTATTATTCTCTAATAAATGTCACTCGGATGTCCGTCCCAATACGGAAGAAAAGATCTGTCGCGTTACATCTGTTTCATTGCAAATTTAAAGGAATTGTTCATCCAAAATTAAAATTCTGTCAATTTATTTAACCCACATAACCTTCATTTTGTTCCAACCCTGTGTGACTTTTTTTCGCCTGTGGAACATACAAGAATGTTTTAACTGTTTTTGCCTATGTAATGAAAGTCAATGGGGTCCAAAACAACATCAGATCATATTGACTTTCATTTTACGGACCAAAAAAAATTTCTCAAAATATCTGCTTTTTGTATACCACAGAAAAGAAAAAAAACATGCAGGTTT
Source organism: Scardinius erythrophthalmus (assembly GCF_964197995.2). Classification (NCBI taxonomy): domain Eukaryota; kingdom Metazoa; phylum Chordata; class Actinopteri; order Cypriniformes; family Leuciscidae; genus Scardinius; species Scardinius erythrophthalmus. The sequence continues at coordinate 20,772,312 of NC_138233.1, read as the reverse complement.
GGAACGACATGAAAATAATTTACTAAACTAAACTTCATTACTATGCTTTAAAAAACTGAAAACCAGTCACCAGAATTCGTTGTCTATTTGAGACACACTTGCTGAATGAGCTAATCTTAGATCTTGGAATTATCGATTATACAGATCAATATGACAACAGCTGCCCTAGGTAAAATAATTACAGGGATCACTAGAGTAAACATTGTTTAGTGTTCATTTGAGGTCTGTTTTAACCATTTTCAAAAAAGCCTTTCACTGTAACTCATGTCATGTACGAGGAATTTTAATTAAATTGAGGTAAAAAAACAGACTACAATGTGGAAAAATAAACTGCCGACCAATATATTTTAATAGCCAACACAAATCTCATGGCTTGATGAAGCAACATTCTGCAGACGTGTCTTTTTTTCAGGTCCCAACGGAGTGCAACATTTTGCTTATGTAAATAAACCAAAGGCCACGGGGCCTTTTGAACATTTTATTTTTCATGGAAGCTCAGTCTTTGGGACATGACTAATGTGTTAATAGGGAAAATGGAGCAATGCGGCTGCATAATCGTAATCGTAACTAAAGCTGACCTTGAAATGCTGGGAAGGTGATGATGGGCAAACAGGCGCAGCACTCAAATGATAAGCATTTTCAATACGGGGTTGTCACCACTGACACTCTGACAGTCAGTGGCACAGAGTTCCCAAATAAGCTCAGAAAAGCAAGTGAACGAACTACATCGGAATGATATGCAGAACCAACGCATGATTGAATCTGGTTCTCTGCCTCTGCCATACTCGTCCTCAGAGACAGCAGTGGGAGTGCGAGGGTCAGCTGGCAGAGGTCAAGGCAGGAAAGAGAGGAGTCTGCTGTTCCAACGCACTGCAGCGCTCAGCAGCACTGGAGCGCCACAACATAACCTTCATACCACAGAGCTGACGCATACAAGGCCAGCCCAGCATGACCAGCACATACTGCAGCTCCACCAGCACAGCACATGCTCCCCACATGCATTCTGCTTGCTGCAACTTGTACTGCAGCATTTCTCACGCTGAAGTGAGAGTTCAGTAGCTCAAAGTTAACCTTTGTAGTGCTTCTTAGTGACTGTAATCATTTACATAATTTACTCTAGGGCTGGGATAAACGATTATTTTTTTAAGCGATTAATCTAGCGATTATTTTTCCGATGCATCGATTAATCTAACGATTCATTTTCCCGGCCCGATTCGATTCGATTATCGATTATCTCCCCATTAGTTGACTAATAGCAATTTATACATGTTAATTTACATATCTGAATGAAAAAACATGAATTCCTTAACATTGCAATATATGTCTCGTGAGTTCAGTGTTGGACAGATCAGTTGTTTTAACCATTCATTAAAGTGAATCGGTTCAAATGAGTCATTAGTTCGCGAATCGGACGTGTCATTAGTGGACCTGTAGCCTACGGCAAGCGTTGTGTGATTATCCTGGCAGTTTATTTTTTACCACAATTCACACTCCGCGGTAATTCAAGAGAAAAAAATCTCCGAATGCTCCACGTGAAACTTTGGTCTTCCGCCCTTTTTCTATCGTGTCTAATGATTTTGATTAATATGCACGAGGGAGGGAGAGAGAGAGAGCAAGACAGCGCTCGTGTTGTTTGAAGACTGTGAGTGCGCGCGCGCGCGCGCGGCCGGGGCTCTCTCTCGTACTTATATGCGCCCTGTCAAGCGCAGTCAGTCATTTTATTCTACATCACTAACCGATCAAATAAGGCTTTGGCAGCCACCAAAAAAAAAAAAAAAATCAATGCAGGAAAACCCCTGGATTGGTTATATAACGTTGGATAGAATGATGGTCCGGCCATCGCGTATCAGCGCACGTAAGGTAGCCTACACACTGTGAAGTAATTTGCAAACGTTTTTTAGAGAGATGAAAACAGGTCGACGAATCGACGCGCATATTTTGCGTCGACGTCATCGATGACCCCGACGCGTTGTCCCAGCCCTAATTTACTCACAATCATGTTGTCGGAAACTTGTACGACTTACTTTCTTCTGTGGAAGATAAAAGAAGATATTTTAAAAGTAATATCTTTCGTTCATACAATGGAAGTCAATGGTGACCAAAACTGTTTGGTTACCAACATTCTTCAAAATATCTTCTTTTCTGTTGCGCAGAAGAAAGAAAATCATACAATTTTTGGAACAACACGAGGCTGAGTAAATGAAGACAGACTTTCCATCTTTGGGTGAACTATGCCTTTAAATGTCTCTTTTGCACTTATGTTGCGGAGGTGAAATCACAGAGAAATGAAACTGAACCCACGTGTATTCTCAGAAATAGTCATGCTTTGGGGAATTTGTGATTTTAACAAGGTTTGCTGTTTTAATATGATTTCAAATAGCTTTTTATTCATTATTTACTGTTTATGTAGTTCATCCAAAAATGGAAATTATGGTATTAATTTCTCACCCTCATATTGTTCAATCCTGATTTTCCAAGCTCCTAAAAACACCAATAAGTATCATAAAAGAGGTCCATACAGCTTTGTGTGAGGAACAGAACAAAATTTCAGTCATCGTTCACTGGAAATATTGACATTCATAGGTCTTCTTGGTGTGTTCATGAGAGACCTAGGGATGTCTGATTCATGAGCCAATTATTATAAGTCAGATTTTCAATAAATTGGGTGATTTGAAGTTCACAACCATTCTCGAGACTCAATGATCTGGTTGCAATGTTTCAAGGTCCACTGGAGAGGAAGAATATCAGTAAATAACAAATTTCACTCTGTCACTCAAAGCCATCATATGGCTTAATTGAATTTTAGAGCTTAAGTCATATGGACTACTTACATTATACTTTCATTGTGCTTTTTTTGGTCATTTTGGAGCTCTGGCCTCGTGAGGGTGAGTAAATGATGGCAGAATTCAATTTTTTTTGTGTGGACTGTTCAAGAATGAGTAGAAATGGCTGCATACTTTTCTTAAAAGGATAGTTCACCAGAAAAATGATTTGTTCATGAATCAGACTGATCCGGGTTTTCAAGACTGAATTATCTGGTCACAGTGGTTTTTAGTCCACTGGAGTAAATGAAAATTATCATCAAAGATATCATATAGCTTAACTGAATTATAGTGCTTGATTCCTATGGACAACTTTCATGAAATTGCCCCTTTTGAAATTGACAGTCTCAGTTATCTTTCAAATTCACTTTTTGTGTTCCTTCCTTTGAAGGGTTAGTTCCGCTTGCACTCGTCTATATAATGCCAGTGAATAGCGACCAGCATCAAGCTTTTTCAAAAAGACGCAAAAAGATCACGTGACGTATGTTCCAAGTGTTCCAAGTAATTTATGACTACATTTTCATTTTAGGGTGAAATCCCTTTAAGAATAGTTTCAATCAGTATAAGATGGCTGCATACTTCTTTAAATGATTGAATCGTATGAATAGACACACTGTCCTGGCCATTACAGGGAACAAACTGTCTGAATGACATTTAAAGGACAAGGCTGATCAGTGCAGAGAATCTGATGCAGAAGTATGACCCAAATGTAACCGATATTAAGCCATGTGCGTACTTCCCTTAATGAAAGGAAGCAACGCAAAAATACACATAGTTCTCTGTTCCTCAGAGCCAGAACTGCAGCATTCACTAAAAAAAACCCCACAGAAATGGACAGTTCTGACAGCTTAGGTGGAGACATGCTCTAACATGGTGGAGAGAAGTCTTGAGAATCAAGAGCTTGTGAGACGGGACTGGCAGAGGAGAAAAGCCCCCAGCCACAGGGAAAAATAATTAGGTTAAGTATATATAATCCTTTCAGCCTATTACAGCCCCACTGCCTCCATTCATAAAAACATGCAGCTGCCTGAGCTCGCTCAAAAACTCACAGCAAGGACAGAGACACGTACAGTGCTCTAGAGAGCACAAACAAACTCTAAAATCATAGGCTTAAAGCAACATGACACATTACAACAGGCTGAGCCTCTTCCCCTCTGCCCAGCTCAGTGTAATGTTGCAGCAACAAACTGGAGAAACGAAACGACTATGAAGAGCAAGTGCAGGATCAAATACATCATTTTATGCAATTATAAACATCACAAGATGTTCAAAAGCAGGTCAGCTATTTTAAATGAAGCGCAGACTTGCCAAAGCCTCATTTGCGTTCGTGCAAATGCACCCAAATGATATTTAATAGTGCATTGCACTTTACAGAATAGTGGTTAAAAGCTCATTTGTGAGTAACACAATCTGAGCATGTCATAACCTACTTGCGAAAAGAGGGCAGTGGCCATATTTATAGAACGCAATAGTCTAGTTCTTACAGATTCAGTAGACAGAGAACCGATATTTACAGCAAGCTAGCTAAATACGACAGCTCAATCAATATTATAGTCGCTCAATGTTTGATCATTTGTTGCTTTATCAGGCCAGCACCACGTTTTATTGCCATTTCAAAGCATATGGCATAAACTACCATGTTTGCTCCAGCAAAGCGGGAGAGGGGAAATGAGGACATGTGTACAGTAAACGTACTCTCCGTTCTTATCATTAATTTTATAGGGTGAATGAAAGCGAGAGCAAAGTCCACGGCGTCAGTGGCAAACGTGCCTGAACCTGTGGTGCAGTTTCAGCACATGCGGCGGCAATATGCGGATATGAGGTGCTAACACGCACTGTGTTTGAAAGACTGAGAACGTGTGTGCACGTGGGACCATCAAGTAGGGGTGGGCGATATGGCAAAAATATCATATCATGATTGTTTTTCAGGAAGATCATGTATTTTATTTTATAGATTTTATCACAATTATTTTTCATATTGGTCAATGAGCAGCACAGCAAATCTAATTAGCCTATTTAAAAAAAAAAATCATTACATACAAATCTTTATTTTATCTTTGTTATTAAAAATAAGAACAAAGAAGCAAATTACAAATACAATATACAAATGAAATAAACAGTGCTTTAAATTTTTCAGCTATAGTATTTAACAGTAGCATTCATGTAAGAAATTGAATAGACAAGTGTAAAAAATAAAACACTATGACTTCACTGTACAAATTATACATTGATTCTTATTAAAGCTACTGAAGTTATTCAGTGAAGAGCAGTGAAGTCTTTTTTTGATTAACATTAATGATAAATGGAGGCAAGTATATAAGACTGCTGTCACTTTAAGACCCCATGCCTGGATCTAATATACAGACAAACAACTGTTTATGTTCACTTAAAGGGACAGTTCACCCAAAAATGACTCACCCTCATGTATTTCCAAACCAGTAAGACTTTTGTTCATCTTCAGAACACAAATGAAGTTCTTTTTGATGAAATCTGAGAGAAATCTACGTTAGACTACGCAAAGTCTAAATTCAATCTGTTCATCATATAAAGGGATCGTGTCTCTTCAGAAAATTTGGACCAAACCGCTCAATTTTACAATCTCTTTATGAACATTTTGAAGCATCAAAATGGTAGTTGCGTAGACTGTCAATGGAGGGACAGAAAGCTCTCAGATTTCATCAAAAAGATCTTCATTTGTGTTCTGAAGATTCCAAAGAGGTAACCCTGTCACTGTGTTGCTAATCATGTGATGTGAATGTACGTCGCTTGCGTTGTACAGTGTGTTAGCACAAGGGTGCCTCGCCAGAACTGCAACTCACAGAATGTGCACTGCAGCACGACACTACGATATTTCTTCAAAAGCAGATCTTGGAGACATTTTAATCTTTCACAATCTAAAATCATGACATCGCACAGACACGCACACGTACCATCAGGGGGCTTCCTAATATTTTATTCCCTATGAGGTCAAAACCATAAGGAGGATTACTGGCATCTCACCTGATTTAACCCCACACCTCTGAGAAGGATTTAGCTCTCGTTTTCTCTCGTCTATCACAATCTGAGCAGTTGTGACCACTGGGAACTAATGGAGCTTGTCGTCAGGCAGTGTTCTGTCTCTGTGCACGGCATGTGTGTGGGTCTAGTTCTAATTTAAATCAGGAAGTGCAGGACAAACAGACCCCTCAGGGAGAAGGAGGGCACGCGCTATGTATTAACCTGGTATTACCACAAAAATATATGACTTGTCAGCCATGTGAAGTCCTTTAAATCGCAGACATAACTAAAGGGCAGCGATGCCACTGAAGTCTGACAGACACCAGCCCTCTGAAGCAGCAGGACTCCTCTGACCTGACCTTTGACAGTGCACATCACAAGGTGTGAAATCAAACAGAATGTCAACTGCTGCCACTCACACGACTGTTTGGTGTAACTCGCCCACTTCACTTTAAAGCAACTGTATTGTCATGCATATATTGTTCACACAAAATCTGTGGCCTATAACCAAATTAAATCAAAAAGAAAGCCAAGATAGATTTTAAAAATTTTAATATGAAGCAAGTCCTAAGTGCAATGCAACAACTGGCAGTTTCAGGGACACGATTGTCCAGACCTCCACAGCCCTGCCGTTTTAATGGTCAATAAAACACTCAATTTTCAATGTCCGATTGTAATCCATGGAACATGTCATCGCTATACTTCTTAATGTACAAACGTCTCGTCACGAAAAACCTTCTTGAAATTAGATATAATGAACTAACAATTATTATTTTTTTAGCATTAATTTTTTCCAAGTACATGTTAATTCATATGCAAATTCATATTAGTTAACAATACATTAATGTTAATCAATACAACTTAATGTTAAAAATAAATTAGTGTAGGTAAAACATTAACAATAATAATGTAAAATTGCTCAATTTTCATGTTAACTACTGCATTGGCTAACGTCAACATTTACAACCTACCTTATTATAAAGTGTTAGACATCTATCTAGGTGCTAACACATATTGTAGATATTGTAGAAATGTCCATGATTTTTTTAATATCTAATTAATTTCCTGAGGGACTATGGGAACCCTGTATAGCCTACTAAACCGCTACCATAAACAGGCTTGACAGTGCAAAATAAAGGTCATCTGACTCAACAATATGTTGTAGAAGGAATGCTTAGCTATACACTCAAGCCTGGACAACAAAATAAACCAAAGCATTTGGCTTTTGCCAGTTGTCCGTGCTGGCAAATGTCCGATGATGTTAAGGGTAAGCGGGACAAAGGACATTTAACTTCAACCACACCAAGATACAAAACCACCCTCACAAATGTTCCAGTCCCACCTTTCACATGTTCCAAGAAATCAAGGACAAATTCAGCTCGAACCGTGGGTGAACACCTTATGGTTGGGATTACATCCAGCTCTGGCCATGAAAAATTGAAATGTCAGCATGACAGAATTACTTGTTTGAGATGCCAGACACAAATACAGCATCAGAAAAGACATACAGCCCACTGCACCTGACTATTACAGGGACTCATAACATGTGAGCAGAGTTTGAGCTCCATCCAACCAGTTTACAAACTAGGTGCTGTTCAGGGCACCACAGCACTGATGGAAAGCTCAACAGCTGTCAGCAAGTGTATGATCAATGCTCGACACCGAACTGCATTACGGACGTTTTTATTACAAGTGACAGCTTGTGCGGTAAGGTCAAATGATAGGCTTGGCTACTAAGAATATGGAGAAAGTCAAATTCTAGTTTTATGCGTCACGGTGCGATGAGGCCATGTGCGCAAAAGCAAGGTTAGAGATGGAGACCCATAAACGAGCCAGCGTCAGTCGTGACAGCGAGCAATGCATTACACCCATCGCATTTGCAATAACATGTGTGCGGCAAGACTGGATAAAGAATATGAAATATTGGTCTTTATGAAAGCAGATGACTCACCTGTGCAGACGGCGCGCGACTAGAGCTCGGGTGACATCAAATGCAGCGCAAAGCGAAATAAAGATTTGTCAATAACTACGTCACGATCACTGGCTGATGTGAGGCGCGCGCTTTGGTTGCAAAAGTTCCCGCGTTTAACCGAGAGCTTTCGATCGCGCAGTTTGCAGCTGAAAGCCTCGTAAAATGACCAGCGGCTGCGGGGTGTTTCGAGTTGAACGACGAAGCTAGCGATGGGGAAGCGTGAAGCGAACTTGCTAGCTGCTGCTAGGCAGAAGACGAGACGAGGGAGGGCAGAAGGGAGGAGTAGAATGAAAGTGTGCACGGCACTACGTGCATTCCCATGTATTGCCTCCATTTTAGGGGGATTCCCATTCGACCTCAGTGCAAACTGCGCCTCATGGATATGAGGACACCTATAATGAGAAATATTTCACGCAAAGCCTTAAGGAAAAGTGGATTTAAATGCATTTGATGTCGTACAGTACAGCAGCTTTATTTACACTGTTACTTTGCTCGTGAGTAACGGGTGTTTAAAGGTGCACTCAACACTTTTTTAAACTAAGAAACTTTACATAAATGAACGAATAGTACTTTTATATAAATAAAAGCATGAATAGCATGAAATAGTCCCCCAAATTGGCTTCTAGAAAATACCGATTTATTGTACATAGAGCGGGTCGCCCCCTCGTGGATGCAGCCATGATGACATCACATGACCTGACGTATCATACAATTAACCAATTACTAATACATGTTATTTTATATAATGGACAACAAATATATTCATAGGCCTGGGTCAATAGAATATGGAAAAATGGTATGGCTACGCATGTGCATGATCCAAACAAAACGAGAGTAACTAGAGTTATAAGGGACAATACTCACAGAAGAGTGAATTAGTGAATTGCAGCAGTCAGCACAAACCAACAGCGACAAGCAAAAACTAATTGTGGGATTTAAACAGCAGAAGTTAGTAAGCTTTATAGCCTAATTACAGGCAAAATGTGTATTGTGATATAGGACACCTTATGTACAACATATCGAATGTATTTATACATGTAAGCTTCCATTCAGAAGCAATGGGTGTTACTTTGGCTCCATCTGCTGTGAAGAAAAAAAGGCAAAAATGAAGACTCGCCCTTCCAGATCAAATGCAACTAGATGCAAGCAATATGGATTATTATTAAAAAAAATATTTGTACTCACATATATTATTCATTTTCCAGCAGAGCAATCTGCGTTCCTCAGTACAACCTATGGTGTGGTATAAAGATGAAGTAATTCACAATGTTTTTTTTTTTATTATTTTCAAGTAGCAAAATACCATGAGCCAACCCATATCATGTGATCCTATTGGCAAACATATAAATAAAAGGAATGAGAAAGAAATACATTTCATACAGTATAAAACATCTTAAATAAAAAAATAACCCAAAAGACAATTGCTGGACATCTTCAACAAAAGGCAACATATGTGCATGGGATTGTGACTGTTGAGGACACTTGGAGAAGAAAAAAAAAGGCAATATTTTTAAATCTTGCATTACAGTGTATGTAAATAAAAATGGGCTGCCACCAGCTTCTTCCTTTTCTTCCAAGATCAGAAAATGTTTCATTCCATTCTTTGGCTTTAACGAGAAGTACTTAAGCTATGTATTCTATAGTGATTTTCAGAACATTAATTGCAGAGATGATCTACCTGCAACCTTGAGTCATAATGCCCTCTCTCAAGGGCAGAGTGGGGATGGGACTCTGGATTTTAGCATCTTTTCAGTTCACAAGTCACAAGAGAGGTCAGGCAGCAAGACGATAATTTAAAACTATGATACTTGACAGTGAACTGGTGCTATGAACCAATATACATGGGAATTATGATGTGCATTCCATAAAATTCATGTGACACAAAAAGAGCAACCCGCAATTAACAACCCGTACGTGCTAATATTTAGCAGTGATTTGGGCTAAAAGGATTATAGTACCCCATAGTAATAAAATGGAATCACCATTTTCTAATTCATTATTGAGTTCAACCCCCTTCCCAAATAGCTGTTGGCTACCGCCACTGCTCCACATTTTCTAAATAGTCCAATATGGTTTCATTGTCATCCTCCTCTAACCAGTTGTCCTCTACCTGTCCTTCTGTCTCACTCTCCAGCTTTTGTCCAGCATCCTCTTCTTTTTCTTCTGAGAAAGCGGGATAGTGTTCTGTCATTGGTGGCTCCTTGGTGGGTTTAAAAACAGCTTTTCCAGTCACCCCCCACCAAGGCTTCACCTTGGCACGTAGCTTGCGTCTCTCCTGCAGGCGTCGCTGACGGGCCTCCCTGCGCTCCTGCTGTCTGGCATACTGGAATCGCTGCAGGAAAAGGTCCCGCGCATACTCATACAGCTCCACGTCCCACTGGTTCAGCTCCCGAATCCTTCGCTGGGTCTCTGGTTCCACCTCTACGCTCGCAGCGCGGGTGCCATTGAGCTGTGTGAATGGCGCGATGAAGGCCAGGCGGAATGTCTGCTCGAAGAGGTACTGAGTCTTACGTTGATATTCTGTCAGACCAAAAAAGGCCATGTTTCGCAAGTTGCGTTTGGCACTTTCCAGTAGCATGACCCAGCGCTGGCTCTCACTCATGATGGAGAGGTTATAGCAGCCCACCAGGCTGAGGTCGGCCAGCATACGGGTCTGTCTGTTGTTGGCCAGGTTGTAAGGACACGCCATGAATTCCTCCAACGAGCAGCCCGACCAGTCGTCACCAGTGTAACAGCTGGGCAGCTCGGTCAGGGTGGGTAACCGGCCATCACAGATGTGTTTAGAGGCCTTCCATGTGGCACCGCGCTGAACGTGCCTCCATTCGCTCAGGTACCGCCACACTGGATCCCTCAGGATAGTGATGTAGTAGTAGTTCCTACTACATGAGACAGGAAAGAGAAGAATTTATCAAATTGGGTTATCAAAAAAGTGGCTAAATGAGTTTAAACTAAAGCAATCACACTGCTGACTATAAAAAAAAGAAACAAAATGAAATGTAATATTGCATATGAATCATTAAGTGGAGTAAAGCTGTCATATTTTGTGCATGTTCACAGCAACAGAATTATTCATGGCGTAGTTTCTGTTGGAGTGTGTCAGGGGAGCGATCTTGATGGAAAACGGAATGAATTATTGCTGGTTGACTGTAATTATGGGCATTTTAGCATAATGAGCGAATAAGAAGAATCATCTTTCAGCTCACATCCTGAACAGTTTCCATACGAATATCAATTAAGACTGTCTGGACAAATCCATTCAACAACAGCACAGAGAAAGTCTCTGGTGAGCCTCAACTTTTTCATTACTTGCAAGCCAACAATGAGCCCATGGGATAATGATCTGATCTAATTGTGTCCATTTGAAAAACAGGCCTTTCATGCGTTTATATCTATATACATCAGTCAATATTGTTGTATATTTTATGCACCGAAACTTTGGAACAGCCTGTTTTTATTAGAGTTGCCCCTATACTACACCATTTTATAGTAAAACATATCTTTTTTTTCTGGCTTTTAATCATATCTGATGTGAAATGTCTGGTCTTGCCGGTGTTTGTAATGTTATGTTGTACATTACTTTGGTCAACAATCGTTGTTTAATGCTTCTATATAAATACATTGACATTGACTTAAAGTTAATATTTAAAAATACCAATAATTTAAAAAGTTGCATGTAATCTTTAGCAGATCTCAATTAAAATCCACACTGTACATTATTAAATTGAGATGCTCAAATTCACTTTTAAGACAATTTTACTTTTTAGGGGTTTTCATTTACTTAGATAAAAAAAAAAAAAGTATAGATTTTTAATATCTGTCATTCATCAGTTATCAACCAAAACAACAATTGACATTTGACAATGATTATCGCCTTATCAGTATCCAGGCTTTGGTGTCACATGATCTTTCAGAAATCATTGTAATATGCTGATTGGTGCTCAAGAAACATTTGTTCACTCTAAAAACAGTTTTTCTGCTGAACATTTTTGTGGAAACCGTGATGCATTTTTCAATATTCTTTGTGAATAGAAATTTTGTAACAACAACATTAAGTGTCTTTACTTACACGTTTGATCAACTGAATTCATCCTTGCCTAATAAAAGTAGTAATTTCTTTTTAAAAACAACAACTTTTGGTTACACTTTATTTTAAGGTGTCATTGTTACAGTGTAAATATATATTTAAGTACTGAGTAATAATAATTAACTACATGTACTTACTATAGGGTTAGGGTAGGATTAGTGTTTGGTTGAGGGTTAGTTGAATGTAATTATGCATAATTTACTGTTATTGCTATGGTAAGTACATGTAACATATGTAACAAGGTCACCGTAAAATAAAGTGTTAACCAACTTTTTAACAGTAGTGTTGCTTTTAAAACAGTACCAACCTACTACGCTTAAGACAGTCAAAGCCTCCCAGTGCAAACATTGCTTATCCCTTGCTACGGGGAGTTTGTTTAAAGGACAAGCCTGAGAGAATGGCAGATGTTCTGGTGCCAGCAGGCTGTCTGCCCTCCAGGGTGTCTGAAAGGGTGAATGATTATGATGATGGGTCCCCTGTTGCAGGAATGCGCTGAATGAAAGCACTCTAGGGTTGAGCCTGACCTGTTGGAAACCTTTTGTCTCCACATAATTGACTTGCTGAGAGGCTTCAGCACTGAACTGAACGAGAACAATATGAGGGGAAGGAGTGGAGAAGCACACCGTGACACCACACAACACAGAAAACCATAACAAAAGAAATAAGTTTGTTTGTGAAGACGCGTTCCAGTCCATTATAGACACTAAAATCAGTTTATTACACTGATAAAAACCAATTAAACACTCACCTGGGAATCCCACGCCTCTCCTGAGCCTCACGGTTGCTCATGTAAGAAGGCACGCAGTTAGTGAGCTCCGTCCAGTCCGCGTGCAGACCGCAGGTCCAGCCGGTGGAGAAGCGAGAGAACAGCCAGGTGTCCCGTTTGCCCGGCCGGAAGCAAGTACACTTCTTCTGGCCCGCATGGCACTCGCACGGCCTCTCCAGCTGGATGTTGCGGACCAGGTGACGCCCGAACGTGGTCCCCCCGGTTTTCTGAATGTGGAGGAACACTATAACATCGTCCCCCTTGATATTGAAATCTACAGCGCGATTAAGGTCTTTGGTGGTGAAATTAAAGCGAGGCACAAAGCGAACCAAAGCACCGTCTTCTGAGCTGTACGGATCTCCCGCACCGGCTCCGTTCATGCGATCCCCGGGCGCGCGACTCCCTAGTCTCGAGGACAATGATGCCAGGTGTAGCAACTGGCAGTCGGACGTAGGACATATGTATTGTAATACAATAACGCCGAAACACAGGACCATCAGCAGTGCGATGAGGAGTCGGCTGTAATAGGATTTTTCATCCATCTTCTCGCTGGAAAAGTGAAAGCATTACTCGGTTGTGCGGTTCCCCACCGCGTCTCGTCGGCCGGGAGGAATGTAACGTTAGAACAAAACCTGTGACTCGAGCCTCAGCACATCCAAACATGAACACGCCCAGCGCTTTTTGTGGACGTTTGTCTGCTAGTATCGAACGTAATTAATGTCTACATGTTTCCACGAGGCTTTCCCGTCCGTAGTTACATCGTATCGCTTTGAGATCTACAGATAACTTCTGCTGTTTACCTCTACTACCACAATTTCGTACTCGCTCTTCCCCGTTCCCTCCGCACCCGCATATCTCTCTTCACAATAAAAGTCCTCGTGAGGACAATTATTTTGGGGAAGAAAAATTTACAAATTCTCTTTTCTCTTTTCCAATACAAGTGGTTGTCTAGACAGTTAATTAGCTAAAATGTTTCCTCTGATAAACAAACAATTTGTTTTATATTTCACATTTATTATCGTTGTAAACTATCATCAACAACAACAACAACAACAACAACAACAACAAAACATTAAATACCTAAATAAATAATGATAAATTGTGGTTGTTTGTTTATAACACATCTTTGGGAAGTAGCTGCTTATATATTCATTTATTGAATTAATTAATAACTAATATATATATATGTGTGTGTGTGTGTGTGTGTGTGTGTGTGTGTGTGTGTGTGTGTGTGTGTGTGTGTGTGTGTGTGTGTGTGTGTGTTTACTAATTATTAATATATTACTTAATAAGCAGCTACTTCCCAAAGATTTGTTATAAACAAACCACCACGTTAACATTACTTATTTATACAGTATACATATATATGTATGTATGTATATATATATGTATATATATATGTATGTATAAATATATGTATGTATATATATATATATGTATATATATATACGTATATGTATGTATATATATATATATATATACGTATATGTATATATATATATGTATATATATATATGTATATGTATATATATATATGTATATGTATATATATATATATATATGTATATGTATGTATATATATATATGTATCAATGTATGTATATATATATATATATATATATATATGTATGTGTATATATATATATATGTATGTATATATATATATGCAGAGCCGGTTCTAGACATTAGGAGGCCCTAGGCAAAACTCATGTTGGAGGCCCCCCACCCCCAATAAAAAAACACTTGAAACAAATATGATTCCTAACCTTTTTATTTATACAACATTTAATTTTAAAATCAGTATATTTTTACTTACACAGTACATAAGTTTGGACACATTACTATTTTTAATGTTTTTGAAAGAAGTCTCTTATGCTCATCAAGCCTGGATTTATTTGATCAAAAATACAGAAAAATAATATAGTGAAATATTATTAAAATTTAAAATAATGGTTTTCTATTTTACTATACTTTATATTTCTGTGATGCAAAGCTGAATTTAGTGCCACGTGATCATTCTGATTTATTATCAAATGTTAGAAATGGTGCTTAATATTTATTTTATAACCTGTGATACTTTTTTTCAGGATTTTTGATTATTAAAAAGTTGTTTTAAAAAAGTCTTCACTATCACTTTTTATATATTTAACACATCCTTGCTGAATATTCCTGTTTTTTTTTTCTGTTTTTTTTATCAAATAAATGCTGGCTTGTAGAGCATAATAATAAACTTCTTTCAAAAACATTAAAAATAGTAATGGGTCCAGACTTTTACCGGTACTCTATGTACATATTAATCAAACTTTATCTAAGATAATCTCTTTTTTGTTTAATGAAGATGTTATTGTTGTTGTTGTTTTTTTGCTGTTTTATTCAATTTATTCACAGTTCCAGAATCACACTTCAGTAGATGAGCATAAGTGCTTTTATATTGCATTGCCACCTTAAATATGCTATACACAAATCAAGTGGAAGAGAAAGACACGATCGCTACTGAGCAGAAAAAAATATATAAAGTGATATTATTGGCGTAATGTCAGGAATCTAATCATCAGCAGAATTTAGAAGATAGACCCATAGATATGAGATCCTTTAGACTATTTGAAACATTTAAAAATGTTGTAGTGTATTGGCTTTTTAACTTAGAATACAGACGTCTTGTCTTTTAATTTTATAGCTTTTTTACTAGTCAGCTCCCGACGCGATGTTATTCATTGTACGCGCAAATTCAAAGCGTCGCGTCTGGGCACGTTAATGACGCTCGCGCTCTTTTAAACTCGTAATAAAGCGGTGAATGATTTTTCCAGAAATGACGCTGATCTACAGTACAAGTTTATATTTAGAATACATTGCAATCACTCCAAAATAGATGACGACAACTCACACACCTGCATTATGAGCTGTGCTTCTTTGTTTGCTTATTAGGCTTTTGCCTCGCGCACCTGATGGATGCGTTCGTTACACATACTTTCAGAAGCCGGCACCCGCTTTGTAACGGACACATTAATTGGTTTAACTGCAGTAATGTAACAGTCTATGGTTAAGATAAACATCGTCACTATTTTTAGTTAATTAATAAATATTGAAATAAATTGTAGATAGGACATTTGTACTTTTTTTTTTTTTTTTTTTTTTCTCTGTCTGGGCCCCATCCCGCCAATCGGGCCCTAGGCACGTGCCTAGTTTGCCTTTGCGTTAATCCGGCTCTGTATATATGTGTGTGTGTGTGTGTGTGATTGTGATTGGCATGGGGTACTTTCCATAAGATCATCTCTCAATGCAAATCAAACTAGCTATTAGGCTAACTGAAATAAAACCATGCCAATCTCTAGGTATGGTGAAGGCTATGTGATGATGTGGGGCTATTTTAATTCCAAAGGCCAAGGGAACTTTATCAGGATGCATAGTATCCTAAAAAAAAATTGAAAAAAATACTTAAAAATAAAAATCTGCCTGCCTCTATGGGAATTTAACATAGGGGTGTACTCACTTATGCACCATGTATTTTAAGGAAGAACATTTATTTATTTACGATACATTATTCATTCACAAAGAAAATTGGTGTCCTTAAAGGTTGGGTTTTTCCTAATTTTTTAAATTAAGGCATTAAGTTCAATTTCCAAAAGATGATTTTTTATTCCTCTTTTTAGTCAACTTTAGCATGGGTGTATTCACTTATGCATTGCACTGTACATATGTATATATATGTATGTATATATATATATATATATACATATATATATGTATATTGCATCATAATAAAGATTATAAATGTAAGGTTATTCATGACCCATACTGGATAAGGTTTCCTTCCAATAGAATAGAACATAAACTGTCGAGACTATGAATCTATCTAATCAAATAACATTTGAAAGGGATCTTATGAATCTTTGCTAGCGTTGATTTGATTTGAGAATTTGAGTCTCTGAAGGTGTAGCTTTCTTCATATGGTCTATCACATTTATTTTCTGTACTATTGCAAGAAAACCTCAAGGCATGGTTATTTTTTATTTTGATATATGTTAATGCAGAAAGGGACATTAATATCCTTATATTCATATCTAGCAGTCTTCATCTTATCTTAACAGTTTAATGTAATAACACACAGGAAGACCAAAGGACGATCTAACACTTCAGCTTAATTAATGGTTTTGATTAATCAATGTTCATGATTGGTTTAAGTCATCCTTTGTTTTCAATAATGGGTCCCTCAAAGAGATTTTCAAAGCAATCATGCAATTCAGTAGTGCTGATACTGGCAAGAGCAGAAATGACACACGACACATTTAAATATCTGCAGTCTTTATTTCAACAAGACTAAGAAATGTTTAATATAACTTTTCTCTTACATTTTTAGCATCTATCTCTTTGTTTTGCCCATATTAAGCACATACTCTGAATGGGTAAAATCTGATGAACATCTCTCAGAGACCACTAAAACGACTGCTCATTATTTACAATTTTTTTTCCTTTTCTTTCTTCAGTCTCTCTGACTCCTCATCACAGATGACTCCATTGATATACAGGGCCGCAAGTGCCGCAATCTGTCCACCTGAAGTTCAGCATTCAAACTAAAGATGACATTGCAGAGGTTCATTCAAGAGTCCATGTCATCTTCACGCTGACTCGGAGTAGCTCGACATACTAAGCATTCCTTTCCTGGTCTTTACATCAGAGCCATCTTAACATGTGACAGTGGGAAGCTTTAGGTCATAAGGAAGGATAGAAAGCACATATTTCTTCCTATTCGTGGCAGCACGTCAGCTTAGAAAAAAATACATATCCAATCTGAGGTGCGTCGCATTACTGCTGTGGAGATATTTACTCGTTTCAGGCTCCTGAAACCCTGACAAGATTCCGTTCATGTCCGAGGACTGGCCATTCATCCATACGCACTGAATGAATCTCCAAATGAATGAATAAAAACAAACGTAAAAGTTGAAAAGCAAATATGCATGCTGCAGATATGATTAAAAGCATCATTTAAAACTCTCTTGCTGTGAGGTATCTGAATGCCAATTAAAAGTGCATGTGACATCAGGAATGATCAAGGACCGATGGCCAGCCCTGTCCTTGCATCAGCTTGTACAATTTTCACAATCCCCTTACATAAAACTATGACAAAACAAATGCTTACGGTAGCTCGGTTTACAAAATCGAAATATCATGTATTATGAAATCTGAAGCCAATATAAAACCATCATTAGAATGCATTCATCTACAGACATAAATATTTTGAATACTGAAATTAAGATAGGCCTACCTAGAAAAGCGATGCTTGCGAATGCCTTTCAAAGAGACACGTGGTTAAATAACTTACTGTACAAGAGCGAGGGGGGATCGTTTTTTTTCTGAGGTGAAAAACCTTTCTTTTAACCCATCAAACAAGCACTTGTCAGACATCTGAATGGGAACTCGCAAAAAAAAAAAAAAAAAAAAAAAAAAAAAAGTCAACTGGTGTTGGATCGTACCACACACGCATTGCTCTATATGAGGAATGGTTTTAAAACACCGTACCGACTTCAATGGATATAAATCGGGAATGGGAAAAAGCTGGACATTTTGTGTTACAAACAGAAAACAACCAAGAGAGGCCACCCAACCTCTCAAATCAGCACCGGCTGTCTGTGTAGTGAAATCTGCAGTACCTGTACTATAGTTTTATACCTTACAACAGAAAATCCTGTGTAAAATTCATCCACAGCTCAGTCTTAAGCCATCTTCAGCATACACCCGTCTCCAGCTGGTCCTGCTGGGAAGTTCAGAACTAAACATCCAGTAAAAAACTATTTTACTCAGGCCACAAAGTCTGCATCATGCAGGAAAACACATCTCTGCACGATCATCGTTGATGGAACCATCAAGGCCTATTCATCAATGGATCAACTTCCACACAGACCTTACCTAACCAAAGCTCCTTCATCACACACTATTAAGTTATTACTGAAGACTACATTCTCAAGTTATAAATTATACCACTGAAAGTATTTGGGGCGATGAGATGGGGGCTGTGAAAGTTGTTTGGAAACCAATACAGAAAAGCTTTGTGTCTGGGAAGTGTTGATTTCATTCATAAGGCAGCATTTTATATATTATAAATAAGCCCTAATAAAGGGCTTGTTTATAAACTATTTAAGGCATCATTAAGTATTTATCAACCTCAATAACATTCAGGGAACATACATGATCTGCATCTAACCGAAGCCTCCATGCACATCAACACACACGCTCAAAATGGATTAAAAGTCAGTCTAATGAGTACTTCATACAGATTTGCTTAAATCATACATGTGTTATATGGGTTGATTAATTGTTTAGCTTTAGAGAAAGCCCTTGGATGATATATACAGCCAATCGCACACACCATCCAACCCAATCACACACTCAGCCTGACCTACTTTCAAACAAACACGGCACTTATTTAAACCATAACCGGGTTGACGATTCTGGACTCTAGAGACGTGGAGGAATAAAACCCAGCTGACGTGAAATGCGGAGTGGAAACGTATGAAGTCCGTTCTTATAAACACACACACAAAAAAATACACTGAAGGGAAGTTATTTGAATATTAATAACTTGAGTGTCTTCCCCTGATGGCAGGTAGACGGAGATCCTGAAAGCAGTGTCTTTAATGTCCTATGGCAGTTTTCTGCTCTCTTGTTCAAATTCGTACAAACACGCATCCTCTTCCTCTCTCAGCCGGTCTTATCTCGTGTGAAGGGTGAGTAGGGCGAGCAGGAGCGCTGCCACCGCCAGTGCCAGACTGCAGGGTGCCAACCGTGTACCACTAGAAGGCTGGTTTCCAGCCAGAGGCTTGATGATGATGCGAGGTTTGATGGGCGCTGCGGTGGAGAAGTAGATGTCGCCGTCGCGGTCACTGCCACAAGAGGGCGAGTCGCAGCTACTTCCGCTTTCCTCTCCGCTGCCGGCATCCTCTGAAGAGCCAGGAAAGACAGATAAACGTTAAAAACAAGGCTTGGATGATGGCATCCTGCGTCATATCTTCATACTGAATTTCTAATAAATTTAACCACAGCCGTTGTTGCTCAAATGAAGTGTGCAGAAGCAGATGCCTCGTACCATTGACAAATGAGATGTCAGTGCCAGTGTAAGCAGCTTTAAGCCAGCTGGTCATTTCCTTCAGCGCTGCTATTTGCCGCCGAATCACCATGTCTGGTTTGGTGATGTCAACTTCCACATCAGGATTAGACACCTGATTGGCTAGGCCGTTGCCCATGACGACAGATTCGTACCTGCACGTGAGGAAAAGGAGGATAAGTTGAGTGGGCTGTCAAATGTTGTGGAAAGGAACGAAGTAATTTTACTGTATCTGGTTCAATGACCATTAAGAGTGTCTTTACACTGTAAAAAGTGTTCAATAGACTTAACTTAAAAAAAAGCGAGGAAACCTGTGCCTTAGAATTATTAAGAAAATAAACTTCATGCGTAATTGATAAAATTAAGTTATGTGAATTCCACATAACTTAATTTTTTCAATTACGCATGAAGTTTATTTTCTTAATAATTCTAAGGCAATGGGTTTCCTCACTTTTTTTTTACTTTTTTTTTTAAGTCAATTCATCTTTACAGTATAAAAAAATTAGTTTAAACCAGATGCACCAAGGTCTTAGAAATGCTCTCTTTGTATTCATGTAAGTTTCATGTGGTTTTATAAAAACTTGGTCACACTTTATATTAGGTGTCTGTAACTACCACTTGGATAAAAAATTGTTGGGTACAATGTATTATTGTGTTCATATAGTATTGCAAAACACGTTTGATGCTATTGAGGTGGGGCCGGGTTTGTTGGTATGGGTGGGTTTCAGGGTGAGTTAAGGTGTAAAGGAAGGGTCAATTATAGAAATTAATTACAGCTGTAATTACATGCAGGTATTGTCAAATGTACAAGTAGAACGTAAAAACATTAATGTACACAATAACCTTACTTACTCGTTAGTGCCTAGTAGTCAGGACATTTAAGTAGCTTTTATAAACGTGCCTTAGAAAAAAACATCACTGGTGTGAATCTTGAGACAAAACAATGGATTTCAAACAATGGATTTTAGACTGGGACTAGCTTAAGCCTTGTCTGTGAAACCGGGGGAAAGACAATATAAAGTGGGACCAAAATCTTTTTTCTTTTTGTTTGGTTCTTTTTTTCTTTTCTTTTTTTTACCATTTTCAATAAATGTTTCAATTTAATTATAAAAAAAAGTCATGTAGTTTAACAAGTGAAAAGCAATACCATATTTTCACATTACCAAGTGTTCACATTTTATTTTCAAAAATGTTTTTATATAGATTTTCAATGGCAATTTATTTTATTATTTAAATTTGAGTTATTAATTAACCCTTGCATTTTAAAGTGTTTTTTAAGACCAAAAAAAAAAAAAAGAGCATCATCTCATTGACCCACCTGCTTTTGGCTGTACCATTCCAGCATTCATCACCGGTGGAAATCCGGTCTCCAACACACACCGTGTCCGGCAGGGTGGACCAGAACTTCTTGGCGTGCTTCAGTTTCTTCTTGACATCCGTCAACTAGGAAACAAACCGTTTGTTACAAATGTTCCATTCTGATCTGGTAGAATCAATCAACATGTTTTTAAAGAAAGTGTCTGGAATGGATATGTGGTAATAAGGGAAACTCTTATCCTCACCAGTCGGTCCAGGCTGGTGCCAGCGGCAGTGGTGGGTCTGGCCTCAGGGCTGTAGGGTCGGAAACGGCCTGGGAAGCCTGAATCTTTAGAAGAGCGTCGAGTGCGGAAAGCCATGTTGGGTTTGGGCTGCCCACAACCCTGAAACACCTGAAACATACCATAAATATATAAATAATATTATGTGTGTGTATGTATTAAGTATGTATGCATGTATATGTGTGTGTATATATATATATATATATATATATATATATATATTAGAGGTGGGCATAGATTAATTTTTTTAATCTAGATTAATCTAGATTAATTTTGAAATTAATCTAGATTAATCTAGATTAAAATGGCTCATTTGAATTCTGCCGAAGGCATTCAGAATATGTGTGCTACCCAAATAATGACTATAAAAGTAAGTCTTTGAGAACGGGTTTCTCAAGTCAGGTGGCGCATTAGACCAGGGGCTCATCTCCTGTTTCCAAAATGCATCCCAAACTGCTTGAGAAAGCTGTTCTACTCACTGTAAAAGGTTACTACTGTACTGTTACCGTCCGTAGGCAACATTAGGTAGGCCTATGTTATTATCAACTACTAGCGATGTTGCCTAAAATCCATATTGTGATATACATTGCAGCCTCTTGCGATAACGATATTATAATAAAACCATTTCAGAACAGGTTACACAGACCCTGCTAAACAACTGCTAAATGTATTTTTTTTTTAAAGGGTGTATGTAGTTTTGAGAACATATATTGTGCAAAACTGTAAGTATACAACATAATTTTGCAGATAAATAAAATGTAAGTACACTAGCTGCAGAGATCTTAAGTAGGTCTAATGTTTATTATGGCTTGGAGTTTATGAAACCCCAAATTTAAAATTAGAATATTGTCTAACTGATGTCTTTTCAGTTAAAAAGAAACACAACAACGATTCTTAAAATCGGGCGCAGACAGAGATTATGTTCTACACCACTCAGATATATTGGGAATAATACGCGCGCGCTGGTATTCAGTGATATGTTTCGTTTTGAATTTGCGGTGGTAGAACGGATAAGTCACGTTTTAACTTACCGAACTGTTACCTCACACACTCTGTCTATATAGTTTGCTGCTGCTCGTTGCACCGATCTTTTTCACCAGTTTTCACTTTCAGCTGTGTTACAGTGTTTACTTAAGATGACGACGAATATGATGCGTTGCAGCCGGGTGTTCCTCGCGGCCGCGGGTAGATTGCGTCATCATAGCTTGTGTAGCTTGAGCCAGCTCCCAACCCAACTTGGAGAATAGATTAACGGCGATATTTTTTTTATCGCGCAATAAGAGTCTCGCGTTAACGCCGATAACGGCCCACCACTAATATATATAAATATAAAACAAGCATTTGCGATGTACATGTCATTTTGAAAATAAATTAAAAACCACACCTTCTGTGAGACCTGCATGCTGTTCTCCTGCATGTTCATGATGGCGTCGGAAATCTTGACGTCTATGGGGTCCATGACAGACTCAAAGTTAAAAGGTCCCTCTAGCCTCTCAGCGAGACCCAACATGGAATCTAAAATGGAAAATAAATGCATTAATGAGAGGAACACCCACAAAACAATCTATTTCAATACAACATTTTCAAAAACCAATGCACAAACAATTACTCGGCAAGTTATTTCCACCACTAGAGGGCAGCATACAGTCATCGGTCCAGGCTAAGCTCATGAACAGCTTGTAAAACAGACAGAGGCCTGAAAAAGGCGCCCCAATTAAGGTTCCCCCAAAAGCTGACAGGCAAAGTGAGCAAAGCCAGTCCTAGAGTCCCGCAAGCCAGGAACAGTTTGCGAGAGCGCATGAGAATGGGACCTGGGACCACACGGCCTTCAGAGCCACAAGAGGCCCAAAACACTTCATGAAACACAAAAACAGAGCAGCTCCCCAGCTTTCACTCCTAATTCAAGTCAATTTCAATCCTGGTTTCAAGCTGAGGCTTTACGTAAATTGTATTGGCCTAAGAGCAAGTGAACAAGAGGAAACCATTTCAATGTGACCTGTTCATTTTTAATCTGTGCTTATTATACTCATGTGCTTAGTTTGGAAAACTGGTCCCATTACATCCAGTAATGGTTCAGTAATCAATCAATTACTTGAGTCATTTAAAACTCTCTTACCCAGGAAGTTATTCCACTCTGTGTCCAGATCAGCCTGATTGGCCAAGCAGCCTCGCATGACGTTGAGACAGTAGTTCTTGCAGGGCTTCAGTGCCACCTGGCCAGTACAGTATGGGCAGTATAACATCTTCATAGCTGCACGCACGCAGTTCGGAGAGGCGCTTACCTGAGAGAGAGGATGAACAAGAAGATTGTTATTGAGCAGAGTCAGCAAAACAGACACCAGAGGAAAAGGTTAATGAGTCTGTAACCGAATTCATATGCCTGATGTGGCTGATAAAACACTGAACAGAGAGCATTAGTGATCCCTAGATCTTAGACCCCTAGAACTTGTTTGCTCAATTTGTCATTGGAGGTTCAATTGCTTCTGCTAGTTCACTACACACACAGAGAAGCCTTGGCCTCTGATCTTTTAATGCTGAGAGATAAGCACCGATGGGTTCATCCAGGTGTCCACCTTCACATGCTGATAAACCCTACAGAAAATCTGTACTTTCGAACTCTGTTGTCCCTGAGCTTAAAAAACAAAAGTCAGTGCTAGGGCTAAGTATTAATTAAGATTCAGTAAATCTGATTTGCAAACTCTTGATTTGATTTGATTCTGATACAGTTAGATTGTATTCTAATTCACTGGGGTGTCAGTTTTGAATACATAATTTTTCTTAAATAATTTTTTTTTAAAATTCTAATGCTGTAACTTAAACAGGCCAGTTTTTGACAGATTCAAACTGATTTAAATTGATCTTTATTAATTTGCCTTAATTTGTTTTTTTCATAAGCAGGGTTATCATCATTAACTAATACTAAAAGTAAAATAAAAACCATAAAAAAAAATTAAGCAGAAATAAAATCATTAGATTATTATTACACCGTGTCCTAACCAGACGCGATTCGATAAGATTCCAGCGACAAATAATTTGTCTGTCCACACTAGATACGACGCGACTGCGAGATGCGTCAAAATCAATCAAAACCCACAGCCAATCAGAACAACGTGTGGGCGGAGTCTCGCGGCAAGTGCACAGACACCAGAGAGTAATCTTGACGGCAATCGCTAGTAAATGGATAAGTAGGCTACATAATCAAATTCACAAATATTACACCATTTAAACATTATTAAAAATACATAGGCTACTGAGTTACTAAAACAATCTTTGTCAAAGAATACACTTGTTTGTTCACAGTTTGAACGCTCTTGTTTCCATTCGTTTAATTTCAAGATCTGAGGTGAATTATCCATTGTTGCATTTACAGCTACAAAGCTGAGTGCACTAAATGATATTCAAAGTCACATTACACGCTTTTAACATTAATTAAAGCACATAAACAGTACCTTAGATTATCATTGCCACACTTTGTGTTTGATGTTCCAGCGCGACGTCGCAGAATAATAGAAACCGTTTCTAAAATAGAATCGTCGCGGCTGGTTAGGACAAAAACTCTGATTAACATGGAAAATATACCTTTTATCGCGCCGCGCCGCGTGTGTAGTTAGGACACAGTGTTAGATGAAAAAAACTTTTTGAAACTTTTTTCAGTTGGATGCCAAGGCAACATTTTCCTTTAGTTCAAGTTAGTACTAGAATTACTACCTGGAAATAAATAAATTGAAATTAAACATTGAACCTAACTCATTGCTCTGCATGTTTTAATTCGCTAAAATAACTGATTCAGTCATTTCTTTATGAATCAAACCAACTGGTCATGTTGTATGTTTTTAATTCACTACAAGAACTGCACATAAGAGTCACTCGTTTATAAATCAGACCACAAACTCTGGTAAAATATCACTTTTGCTGTGGTGCCAAAGATTTATTAACAGCAGCATAGATTCATTAGCGGGGGCAACTCCAAAAAAAAGCTTCTCACCGTGGAAACTTTGCCCACCACATCGGGCATGAGCGCCAGGCCGCGGGTGAACGTGCGGACTGCGATGAAGGAACGGGTCAACTGCAGGCGGAGCTTACGTGGAACATCTCCGAAGGGTTTGAGCTGCTCCATGTGTCTGCTGACGCACTCCATGTACGAGTCGCTGAACTCATACTGCACATTGACCAGTCGGAACATGCGCTCCAGAAGCTCCGTCCAGAAGTCCGCAAGCATGTCGTCCAGGTTGACAGCGCTGCTCCCGTGGCTGTAGTAGCGGCGTAGATCACGGAAGAATTGCTCGAAGAGCTCGGCGTTCTTCACGTACATCAAGCCGTAGGTCCGCACGAACATGTCGTTGAGAGATTTCTCTGCATTGTCCAACAGCTCTCTGAAGAACTCTGAGAAAAAAAGAACAATATTAAGAGTTGGTTAGTTTTAAATGCGGAAAACTTGATGAAGTTTGTGCAACTGTATCCCTTATGTGATCCTTGCTGCGGTGAATGTTCTGATGAGATTTGTGGGAGAAGAAAATTAGATGCATTTCCAAAAATCTTGTCAATTTCCATGTGCTTGATTGTATTAATTGTGTACTTGTAGCATACTTCAAATCTTTAAAAAAAAAATGTAAAAAGAAAAAAACTACTAGCAGATAATATGATATAATATGTAATAATGAAATAAAAGGCCACTTAAGTGTACTTTCATTTTACTATAAACTCTTGACAATACTAGAAGTGATGTACTTTCTATGAAATATCAACTAATTGTATTTCATATCAACTTAAACAATGATATTTTCATGTAATTGTAAACAACAACAATCTCAATTCACCCAAGAATATTTATACAAAATACATTATTTCTGTTATAAGTGTATAATAATCTTTTTTAAAAGCACACTAAAGTGTACTTCATCACAGGAGTTACTGACAATCATGTTGTTCCAAACTTGTATGCTGTTATTTTGTTCCAAGAAACATTTTTTCTTTTTTTCAAGAATCATCATCAGTTTTTTAAATCACCACAGACTGTCAAACTCCAAAAAGGATAAATAAAAGCACTAAAAAGAAGAAAGAAGAAAAGAAAACATTGTAAGTCTTCTGAAGCCATTTGATCGCTTTATGGGAGGAAAAGATTGACAGTCATTTTTCTCTGTTAATCTCCACTGCAACTCAAATAAAATATGGTCCACGTTTGACATCATGATTTTTAGTTATGAGATGCTCAAAAACAAATAACGATTGATGCAGTCCAACCTGTCAGTTACACTGTAAAAAGTGATCAATTGACTTAACTTGTGAGGAAACTTGTTGCCATAAAACTAAGTAAATAAACTTTATGCAAAAAAAAAAAAAAAAAAAAAGAATTAAGTTGTGTGGAATTAAGTTCACATAACTTAATTTTTTTAATCACGCATTAAGTTTATTACTTAATAACGGGAACGGGATTCCTCACTTTTTTAAGTTAAGTCAACTCATCACTTTTTACAGTGTAATCACAAGTTAATGTACTGTATTAGGGCTGTGCAATCAATTGAATTTCGATTTTGGCTTCCAACGATCACCAAAATAGTATAATCGAGTAAAAACGATTATTTTGCCATGTTCTGTTTTGCAAGAACACTCTTATTATTAGACTCCCTCAGCTTGAATATTTAAACTGATAAGACTTAAAGAAGTGAAAATAATCAACTTTTGTTACGATGCAACTCTGGCCCGATTGTGCAAGTGACGATTGTCCGTCATGTCCCGACTCCTAAACGCGAGAGTGTAGTTTCGATGCTTGCCTTGTCCAACCCATTTTGAGAGAAAGAGAGAGAGAAGACGCAGCACCGCTGAACACTCATGCGGTTTGTGAAATTGCGTCTTGGAGAAAGTTTTTAAATGATTGATTTGATTTTATAATCTGTGTGGATTAATTTAGGCTACTCATACAATCTACTTGCTAAAGTGAATCAATGTTTGCGTGGGAATTTCCCGCATTATAAGAGGTAGACCTGCGGGAATTATTAAAATACTTATTGAAGTATTATCTGTTATATTATTTTAATAGTTCAAAAAGTGCAATAAATGTTCAAATTTCGATTTTTTTACGAATTGTTGAAAGGTGTCTTTTTAATAAATGCAACACGTTCCCAAAGTCATGTGAAATAATCGTGCTACATAATCGTGATATCAATACTGACCAAAATAATCGTGATTATAATTTTTTCCATAATCGAGCAGCCCTACTGTATGTCTTCAGAAGACTTGGAATACAGGCAATGTCATCCAGACAACATTTACATTTCTTTCATGGTGCTTTTTTTGGGCCTTTTTTTAACTTGACAGATGTGGCCACTATAAACTGTCAGAAAACATCTCAATAAAGATTCATTAAGAATTCCATTTGGAACAACAAGCCAGGGAGTAAATGACGGCAATTTTCATTTTTGAGATACCTACTGCTTTGACATTCATTAGTTGTACATTAAGAAACTTTTGAAAATGAGTATTTTTGGCAAGCCCTCATCTTTAAAGTACTCTTGCATAAGAAATAGGATCCCTGAGATCTCTTCATCTCATCTTTAAAAGAATGTGCACTTACTGGCCCTTAACATGAATATAACACACGTAACATGAAACAGAGTGTGCAAGCAGAAATACTTCACTTTAGAAAAAGCACACAGACTGTCAACTTCAACACGTATAAAATGAATTGTTATTAACTTTGGAACTTCAGCTGGCAATACGTCCATGACTATATGTCCATATGTCAAGAGACAGCGATTTAATGCTCCGCAGAGCCCTCGGCCTAACTCGCTCTCTCACTGACTGGAAAACCTACCAGATCTGCCAGGGAGGCCAGAAAAGTGTACGCTTATTATCTAAACAGATTAATGCATATTCCATTTGACCCAATGCAAGGTTTTCACTCCAGGAAAATAACTTTTGTGTTTAGAGCTGAGAGTGCAGAAAGGATGAAGGGCAGCTCGTGGTTCCAATAGGTAACGTCTCGCCCATCAAGCCGGCTGAGGCTGACCGCTATCAATGGCATTTTCCTGTTGTCACATTCCATTCGCTTTTCTTTCTCTCCGCACCGCTCCCGCTCCTTCCTTCAGAAGGCCTTTCAATAGGATTACTGAATAATGCCGACCCCCCTCCCCGAAAACGGACCTGTACCCCCCTGAAACCCCTCACTCTCACTGACTCTCTCCTGCTTTCAGTTCATCAGTGGCTTCTGAAGGCTCTCTTCATTGGAGACGTGGAACAATGCCCTACTTCATCCTGTGGAATGTCAGGCCCCCCCTTCCCTCACAGCCTCCCCAAATAATCCAGCCCCTCTCTCCCATGAAACTCTCTCTCTCTCCCGGCCGGCAAACCCTACTTTCTTAATCTGAACAAAATGAGAATTCCAAAGAAATGCTTCACCTCTCTTCCCGCGCTCACACACGCTCGCCCCGCAAAGGGCGCCATTTGTTTTTTTGCCTTTGTATCACCTTCCTCCTCTCGCTAAAAGCCTGCCGGCCCACAACACAGATGCCCAGTGCATAATGAGCGAGACTTTGAAGTGTTAATTGGCCATGAATCTGAAAGCGTCATATGGCGTTCTCGTAAAACCGTCTTTCACAACCCATGGGCTTCATCGACATAAACAAGACACCTCGGGTTTATAAACAAACAAAACGTACTGTGCTGCTGTCAATTCCACTTCGAGCTAACACAAAGTCAGCTGAATGATAAGAGGTGTGTGTTCATGTGAGAGACGGACAGGGGAATGCAAGTGTATTCAAGGGCTTTTCTAAATGCCCCCATCCTGCTGTGTAACCACGGATACCGGAAACACCGCAGCCCTCGCATTTAGCTCCCCTCCCACGAGTGGCCCTCGGCCCCTGGCCCCACACAGGGAGAGAGATAGAAGGCACCCAGCTCCACGCTCCATTGACAGAGATTAAACCTTAAGGGCCACCGCACCCGCCTTCCTCCAGACCCAAAGGAATGCCAGAGCTGTCACAAGTTTAAAGTCGGGGGGGGAATGGAAAACGGACGAGAAAGAGGTGAGGATGAGGAGGAGAATATTTTCCAGGTCTGCATGTCATTGTGCCATTGCCAAAAAAAAAAATGTACATAAGCCACTTGTCAAAAAAACACTTCATGGAAACACGTTAAATTACCGTCAAGTGGAATTAATTTCTGTAGTTCTTGGAAGATTTTTGTGCATATGCATCAAAGCACAACTAGAGACAGTAATTATACACCAACTAAATGCAAGAAACTTAAGTGTTTGCTAAACCGCATATGGGTCAATGGTATGATGCCAATTTTTTTTAAATCAGAATCTCAAAACACATTAAAATGCAATGCAATGATCACAGGAAAAATTACAGAGAAGCAGTTTTGTTAAAATATTAGTATTCCAAACATTTTTGTCAACTAAAGTCATGTGGTGTAACCAACTTGCAGAAAAAAAACAGGAAATATCATCATAGACTATTTCAATGTCAGCATGTCTTAAAATAGCAGATAATTGTACCTTTTTATGAGAAGGCAAGATTAGTTTAGGTTGTAAAATGTCAAGAAAAAAAGTCAGTATTAAGTGACATATAGATGTTATCACTTTTTACGTGGTTACACCATATCGTGTTTCATTAAATAAAAACTTTCATACCATAAAAAAATAAATAAAAAATTCTAAAAACCATATGAGCTAACATAAATGGAAAGAGTACATTTCTGAAAAAAAATAATAATAATTGTAAAAGATATTTTCTTTATCGTGGACACTCTTATACACTCTAGTCACTGACCTATTACCAGCTGTTTATAAAGCAAAGTAAGTCACTCAACATCCACCTTCACCCACGCCTCTTCCTCTTTACATCCTTCCCAGCATAACTGCTGAGATTTTGGGACCCAGTGTTGTAAGCGTTACAGTTGGAGGGGCTTCTTCGTCATTTAAAGGAGACTTTATGATACATGGGAGTCTGCCAACAAGCGGGCTGTGGACCTCCCTTCTGATTTTTCCATTCAAAAGACCTTTCTGCATTGGTGTAGAAATGTGAGTGAAAGGTTACGGGAGGGTGCTTGCTGGGAGAACTACAGAACCATGTTACACTATCTATGAGGAGGAATGGAAAAGGGGTGTTTAGACTCACACTTCAACAAATGCCTCAAAAAAGGTCCCAAAACTCTTGAGTGCTCAAACATGTTCCTCGGACATCCAGAGGAGGGAAAATTCCAGACTTATTCACTGTCCCACCCTCCACACTAGCTTACTCCTCTACTCATCCCCCTTTGATAACTCTTCTTTATCCCAGGCAGTAATTGTTCCCCATTTGTGCTAATTAGTTGCTCAGCTTCTTTCTTTCCCTGTGGGATTTCAAACCCCCCTGCAGAGGTGTAGAGGATGAGAATTTGGTAGGGGGTTAATCCTGAATCTTGCAGTGGAGTTGCAGCTCCGCCAGAGAGGGTCACCTAGACCCAGACCGGACGCACTGGGAGGAACACACACACCAAGCTCTAGAGGGAGAACTATTTCTGGTAGGGGACTTAATTGCCCGTGACTCCATCCTCGAGGCTTCCCGTGGTTACCCCCCTCCAATCCAGCCAAACTCACTTAAGAGTGTGCGTGCTTAAATTCATTTCATCTTAATGACATCTAACCACTGTGTTGATAACGAACATGTTCTACAGTATTTCCTGCTGAACAAGTTGTGGGTAATCATTTAATCTTCATTATCATCTCCAACTACTATAAATACGTTCACCTCTGCATCCTGTAGGCCTGTCCGGCACAGAGGAACCGTCTGTTTGTGCGTAAACAAAAGCAAAATGAAAATCTTCCGTGGCGAAAACCTCTTATAAACTCTCAAAGAGACTCAAGCATCTCATTTACACCTTAGACATTTCCATAGTGAAGAAAATACTTATGTTTCAATGAAAGAACACATTGAGAGTGTCTTTGTTTGCAAGCATAAAAGCTACTGGTATTTTAAGGCCGTATAGCTCATTAAGTCACATGCCAGGGTCTAGTGCACATTTAACGCAGACTGGCGATTCGGAGCGTATTCCCACAGTAAAAGTTCAAAAGACCTGAAAACCTGGAGATGGAGGAGAAATGAAAGGCATAACAGACTTATGGCAGAGAGAAAAAAAGGGGGAGAACGGGGACAAAAGGCAGCAGAGAAAAAGAGCAGAGGAGGCGGGCGGGATCTGGCCACCGCCGCATTCCGACACGTCACATTCCTGCTCACATCTGGCTGCAATACACACGATCCCTGTTACCATTCACTCCCTGAAGTCTCACTTTCTTTTTACATTCACACAAACAGCCAATCTTGAGAGCCGACCAGGTCACCTTTCACTTCCATCAATGTTCCCTGCAACCATCACCTCAGATTCTGTTCCCTTCCTCCGCAAGAGGGATGTTAAAAGATGTTACTTCACCACCAAGATGCTATAATGAATGTAAATATTAATAAATGCCTAATGAACCAGTTTAATATGCCTAATAATCTTGTCTATTATTATTATTATTATTATTAAACATTAACAAAAACAAAAAACAACAACTTTTACATAGCAAAAATAAATATATAACATATAACAATATAAAAGATATAACAAAAACATTTTTATTAATTTATTTTACATTATTAGTATTAAACATTATTAAAAAGAAAACACTTTTGTTAAGATTGTTTAATTAAAATCAATTAATTATTATTAATTAATAACTAATTATTATTGATAGAACTACAATAATTATTATTTTATCATATTAATTAATCATTATTAAACACTTTTTCAAATAGAATAAATGTGTTTAATAGCATATTTGTTTATGCTGTGGTTTGGGAATTAATAGAGAATTATGAAGTTTCACTGCTATTGCTATTGAATGTTGAAATTGTACTATTGTGACAACACTAGTGTATATACAAACACTCAAATTATCATCAGATGTTGTTACATATTCAATAGTATGCTTCAAACAACCATGAACATCATAACACACCCCAAGCTCTCGCAGAACTTGCCAGAAAACCGTCTGTGTTGAGTCCATTAAAAACCGCTCGGCTGCTCTGCCAGAGTAACAGAGCTTTGGTAAAGCTGGATGGCCACATGTGAGTTAACATGGGTCTCATTTACAAATAGCTGTGGCTCAGAGCGGATGGGTGACGAATCATGTGTGACTGGAGGGAGATGTGCCATCAGCACTTCATTTATCCTTCTTTGACTGTCCAGTCATTGACCATCAATCCAAACACCATCTCGCCATTTCATCTCAGAGGCTACGGCCTGTTATAGTCCTGTTTAATTCTCTTTCAGCATCCCAGAGGGATGTTTTTCCTTCAAATTTACCCTTGATGAACTCAAGCTGGGCTGATCCGGATGCATGTGACCAGGTTTGTCTCACTTTTCCCCATTTGACACACTTTTTATGACATTACCGCACGAAGAGAAGGGAAGACATAAAACATGCATTATAAAGCAGGCGAGCGCGTGTGTGTGTGTGTGTGTGATAGCCGGCAGAGCATCTGCGGGGTTTTCCCCTCCTGAGTGAGTCAGCAGTGTCGATGCATGTTCCCATGCACCCCTCTGCCCTGCACTAGAGAAACCTGATCCCTCTCTCTCAGCCTGATATTCACTGCCACATGCATTGCAGAGAGGAAGCCAGGCCTCTACGTGTGTGTGTGGTCTGTCTGCATGGCTGAGAGTGTGTGTGTGTGTGTGTGTGTGTGTGTGTGTGGCAGATGACTGTGGGATGTTGAGGGACAGGTGGAGAGATGGACATATAGACTGTGTGTCTGGCAGCCGGGGGTGTCTGTCAAACTAACCGTAGCAGTGTATGGAAGGGGATCAACAACTGATGAACCAACAATATTGCGGAACTCGTTTTAAATGACAAACAAAACATTCTGATTGGTTAGATTGGTAAGAGCTGTA
This sequence comes from Scardinius erythrophthalmus, assembly GCF_964197995.2. Classification (NCBI taxonomy): domain Eukaryota; kingdom Metazoa; phylum Chordata; class Actinopteri; order Cypriniformes; family Leuciscidae; genus Scardinius; species Scardinius erythrophthalmus. The sequence continues at coordinate 20,739,061 of NC_138233.1, read as the reverse complement.
CTGACGGTCAAAGTGACTGTGTCTCTGGGTGAAGGTGTTTTGTAGATTGGAGCTGAGCTGATGAACGGGGGCTTTCAGGTCCATGCGGCTCTGCTGACTTAACTTCTCCTCCATCTCCAGAGTACAGCAGGAGAAACCTTGAGGACAAACCTTCAGATGGTCCCCTGAAATCACAGACAGAGAGAGAAGGAATGTAAAGTTCTGCCACGACAAAAAGGCAACCAGAGGGACAAGAACATGAGCTGGGAAAAGACATGGTGGAATGGTAAAATAAAGAAAGAAGTGTATTTAAGTGTTAACAGTTTAACAAACGATTGTTTTTATGCTTACCTTTATAAATTAAATTATAAAAGTATAAAATAGAATTAAAATAATTATAACAACAATTATAACTATTGTTGCTATTGTTATTAATTTAAAAAAGTTATTACTTTTTTATTCTTTGAGATCTGAATAACTGCAATGCCGTGTAATTTTTAAATGAAAAAATAGAGGCATTTTCAGTAGTGGTCTCAGACTTTTGGAACCTACTGTATAATGCAATATAATGCTTTGACAACATAAAAGCTGTTTTACAATGCCAATAAAAACTAGACGCAAGTCCTTTCATTTACCTTGGCAACCCAAAATCCGAAAACCTAATTTCTGATACAAATCAAACAAAGAGCAGAACTGAAGGCAATGTGCATACAGTATAAAGTGAGCTGACAAGCCACAGGCATCCTAGATGAAAAGCAAAAACTGAATATTCAAGACCCTGTGGACACAAGTTTCAGCAGTTCTGAGGGAACCCGGGCTTTCTTCGCGATTCACCCCATCAGAAAACAAGTCTGCACTGCGGTCGACAAGTGAACGGCACAGATGGACAGCGAGCGGCTGGATTAAACAAGGCATCACATTAACATGGGGAGTGTGAGCAGGGCGGACTGTGAAGTCGCAGCTGCAATAATGTTTTGTTTTTCTTTCTTTTTTTAATGTGGTTGCTGGAATTCAGGAGAACACAAGGGTCCTTTCAGTGGACTGGACTCCGACCGGCGGTTTGGCTACCCCTGCTGCTGTTCAGCAGGACTGGCCACTCTGGATTGCATACTGCACACCGATGAGAGACCCCTGCTCTCCACTCCTTAATATGCATATACATTCATCTCCATGAATTTCATTTTTATTCAGCGAAATTCCTACGATTTTGAAGGCCATCATGTTCCTGTGGGGGATTAGATTAGACTTAGCCCAAAAAGTCAACTAAATTTCTAAAAGAAGACAAACATAAAAAGTTATAATGACTGCTACACCTCTATGATAGACAAACTTGCTGCATGTTGCTCATTGTCTGTAATGGGCGCAGTGAATTCTGTCATGTGCACGATATCTGTGGCACGACTCATATCGTAACATCTGCTGAACACATCGGCGTGGGTGAAAAGCGAGTAGCTGTTGAGAGCTTACAAATAATCACCATCTCACAAAATATCCAAGAGGAATTGTCACTGACCACTGCCAGGGCTTGTTTTACACAGGGGGAGCAGGAAGGAGTGACACTGTATTTGCAGTGGCACTTAATATGCATGCCAATGGCTTGCTTTTTAACGAATAGGCCTATCTATGTTTATGATAAAACAGGTATTGACTGGGGTGTCATTACTGTACCACCTTATTCCATCAATCCTGCATTAAAGCAGATTTGAAAAAATATCAACAAAAATGATGGCTTCATACATACAAGGAGTCTCAAACAATTAGTCTATAAAGCTGAGAAAGAGCAGCACCTTCTTCAACCCGCCGCAGCCCCAGACCAGCTGTACCCCTCAACTCCACTGGGACCCCGTCCAAATCACTCACTCACTTTCACACACTTGGCATCAGGTACATACAAGACCTGTACATCATATCTCAGCCCAACAGACAGCTCTTTGTATACAGGCATTTGGAGAGAGAGAACCTAACCTGAAAAAGCAAAGCAAATATTCTAGTAAAAACATCGAAAATGGAACCAAATTTAAAGGTCTTGCAAATTACTGAACAGGGAAAACAATTCTGAACCTTTGACCATTTCAATACAGCCCATTAACTAATCAAAATAAATCAACGAAGGGAAAAGGTTGATTTTAGTAAAGATTTTTTTAAGCAACAACGATTTCAGGTTTAATTCAATGTGTTACTTGCAATTTTTATACTAGAAAACATAACATTTCTGTAATTTCGAAGCACCAAAAGACATATTGGCCCACTCAAACAAACAATTTAGAAAGTGCCACAGTATTTGCACGCTTTATTTAATAGGTTTATAATCAATACGTCTATCTTTTAAGAGGCCAAGTCAATATACTTGCAAAAGCTAATCTGGCCAGAAATCCATCACACACGCATAAAGGAGGCTTCTGCGATTTCATGTTGCTTTAATGCAAGGCCAAACTTTTTGACAGAAATAAGATCAATTTCCATGCACATGTGATCCTTTGGAGTACACCACCTGACTATAAATCTGAAAGAGGGATTTGTTATTGCTGTCTCCAATAAGTCACTTCCTGTTGCTGTTCTGAAGGCCCAAGAACATTCTGTTTTGCTGACGGATGAGGGAATGGAAATTGCCCTGTGGACAAAACCCAGATTAGTCCTGACAACCCCCATTCCCCTCGTTCCCCTCTCTCCTTCTTACTAGGCCACGATGGGCCTTCGGCCCCAGACAGACTTCAGCCTCCATAACCCCACGCTGCTAGCCAGCAGGCTTAACCACCAGGGTTAAAGGTTAACAGCCACTCCTCTGAGAGAAGCCATGCACTGTGACCCTGCTAGGGGTTTGACCAGCAGACCCACCACCCACACATATTACACGCACACACACACACACACACACTCAATCACAGGCCGAACCCACTGAGTCAGAAGTCATAAATTCTCCAGGGGATTATTTCAGGCCGCCCGCCACTATAAATCGCTCTGGCCACCACATCAACATGCCATTGCCAAAAGAAACAGAGTAATGGGCTTCCCTTGTCTGCCTAATAAGACATATGCGGAAACTTCCACATGCCAGCATGAGTGTCATCAACACCATCGCTTCTACGTACAACCATCATTTCAGGTGGATATGAGCCATGGAGGATCATCATTCAGCTTCTTATTTGAAAAATAAACTTGCATCTCTTCAAAAGCCATTTCATAGCTCCACTTTTCCTCAATAGAACAGATTGAAAGACATTCAATCTATTCTAGAGAAACCAAATAACATTTCTACAAAAAATGCAGCTATACACATTGTTAATGTTTGCCATTCAAAATATAACTGACAGCAATGATGCGTGTATGAATATTTGCATGCTTAACTGCAAATGGTTTTCTTTCATGCATTTATTTGCATACTGAATTGTCTTTGACAAATGGCCTTACAAAAGACACCATTATTTAATTTTCATGAATTAAAACAAGGTTGAAGGATGAAAGTACACTCTTTAAAGAGCTGTCATATTTAACTGACACAACAAAGGAAAATCATGATGGGGAGAAAACCCTGGAAATTGTGTTGTGAAAATTATACGTGCCATAGGAACAGAAGTGGATATCAATCCCTCACAGCTTTGTTTTTGGCAAAAAACATGCCTGCTCCAGTTATTTTAGTATTATTTATATACCATACTAAGTTTTAGTGATTATGTTATGTGCTTTTGTCATTTATTGTAATTTTTATTGCATAGAATTTTTAATAATTGTTGTACTTCAACTTCAACATATTTCAGTTTAGTTTCCAAGGCAAGATTTTTTTTTAATTTATGTTTTTCATCTAATCTAATATTTTATTTTATTTTATTAAATTACCAAATACCATTGTTAATATTTTTAGTTCAATATCAACACTGGCCTACCCTCACTAAGGTGAACTATCAAGAAAGTAATGTCATGTTCACTCAGTGATAAGAGACATTCAAAATGGATGTGACAACATGATTCACACACTACTGTGAGAGTTTACTACAAAGCAATACGGCCATAATCCCAACACCAGAGCCATCTTTACACTAACACAAGCTGCAATTACCACATAAGGAGGGGAACTGCTATTTTTCCCTGTTGTGAAATGAGGTTTAAGACGGCCCGACCCGACTAAATCAAGTGTGTTGTTTTGGCTAGTTTTCAGGAGAGATAACCACAACTTGCAGATAAAACATCAAACCTTGAGGGGAAATGCTCCAAATGAGTATTGCTTGAAATCTTTGTGGAATGAGTACACTCCCCCCCCCTTTGGCATAAGACGCTTGTACATTGCTATTACCCTTGAGATGAGAGTGGTTTATTGAGATAAAATGCAGGGCGAAATTAAGCGCAGACATTTCAGACCGATAAAAGCTGAATATTTGATTTCTAAATCATAGCCTTCCTATTATATGGTTGTCTCCTCCAAAATGTGCCATGCATGTTCAGACGTGTCCCTGCCAAAGCACTCTCCTGCCTTCACACCATCTGCATGAAGACAGATCTCAGCCCTCTTCTCTCTGTGTGGCCTGAGGCTATCTTTGGACTGTCCATCCTTCATTTAAAGACTCATGAATACAGGGTGGAGGAAGGAGAGCTCTCACAATGACTCCTGACAATCGCTCCCTTCTCTTAATTCTGTCTGATAGCCTGAATGGAGATGGGCCTTGATAACAACAAGACAACACCATGCAACACCTCTGCTCTGAAGCATTTATAAAACGCACAAAACTTGGAGTTAGAGTGCTTTACAATACAAACAATATTTTACAGAAGTACCTGAGGCATTTTTCATATTGAAGTAAATACTGACGCCTTTAGCTAAATATTTTACAATTAAAATTTTAAATCATATTTAAATACAAAAAAAAAAATAAGCCATGTGTTCCAGTATTTTACTAAACTAAATTAGATATTTTGAATTTACTTTGTTGAAAGAATGATTCCTTTGAGAATAAAACAAAAATATATAAATATAAAGCGTAAACCAGATCATTTTTATATTGCCCAGACTTAGTCACCTTTAGTACTAAATCTTTATTTAATTCAAGCCTAAAAGTCTAAATACTTTGGTTCACTCAACGAGTATGAGAGACCACAACTGGCATCTTGTTCATAAGGAAACAGCTGGTGCTCTCTATTAATAGAGTTGTACAGAAGGTAAAGATACAACTCCTCAGGTTTTCATTGTGCGGTTCCCACCGCAATGGGAGCGCATTCAAACTGGAAAACTGTAACAGGAACCCATTATTAGAGAGCAACTGCTCATATGGTGGTAATAAAGAAGGGAATTACTTTCTCTTTTTCTCCAAATCCAATCCAGCATCTCTCAAACACTGCCATGACAAGTTTACAACACTATTGCCAGCACAATGATGCCTTTCAGAGACTTGCAATAAATGTAGGACGGCTAAATGGAAATGACAGCAGAGCTGGCCGGTGCATACGATCACTAAACAAAATGGTGGATGATGTCAAGGGGGTCATTTAATGGCACTTGGAGTGAAGCACTGAGAAAAACAGGCCTTGGTAAGGAGGCACTTAACGCTTACACGTAGGCCATATTGTCCTGTAATGTCATCAGATTTAATGAGACAAGCTTTTACTTGCTCACTGTCAGTCTATATGACTACCTCTTTCTCTTCTTAACATATTCTATACTTTTGCAGTATTTTATTTTTTGCATTTTAGAGCACTTATGTTAGTCAGGGTTTCTTGTTTTAGGGCATCATAAAGTGTCATATTTTAGTTTTTTAAATACCAATTACGCTTTCACTAACCCATTAAATTACACATAAAGGTTTTGCTATTGTACCTTTAAAGCTGAAGTGTATAATTATTTTTAGATGTTAAAAACTTAAATGTAACCAAATGCTTCAACTCTAAGTAAGCTATTCATGAGCCGATTCACTGGAAAAGATTTCCTCAAACACTGTGGCATGATTAAAAAACATTGCTACGCTTGTTGGCGTTTTAAGACCAAGCTAAGCCAATGTTGTGCATTTGGCGCGGGGCTATGTTTGCTGATCAATGAAAGACTGTTCAGGAAACTGGAAAATGGTAAATTCCAATGTGTAAATGACATCTGTTATGATTAGCTAACCTAGATAAATTGGAGCAAGGGCTCCTAGAACTTTTTGTCAGTTGAACCCCTTACACATTAAATGTTTACTTAAAGTACCCTCTTAGATTTTGAGATAATATTTTAAACATTTGACACAATCCCATGTTCACGGCTCTCTGATGTTGATGATAATAATGCTAATTATTATTAGTAGCAGCATGTTTTAAATCTAATTATTAAAAACAGAAAAATCAATAAAATAATCAATAAAAAAATATATTTGATAATTATCCTGTAATAATGAAATGCACTGAGTGATTCACTCTGGAACATGCAGCGCCTCAGACTATACAGTTTTTTAGTTAAATTTCAGCATTAGATTTATAATAATAATAATAATAATAATAATCGCACCAAGCTATACAATAGCTGCATGCCCAATTTATTTATTTTAAAAATTTACATTCGATATAATTTAGATTTTCATCAATTCACAAAACCCTTTCTGTTCCCTCATGAACCCCCATTTGGCAAGCTCTGAAATGGAGCATTGGATAAACAATGCATAAATGTGAGCGGCCATATGTTAGTACACTGATAGTTCTGACATCATAAACATGACCCACTTTTTCCACTTAGTTTCCATAAATGAGCTTGACGAACCTTAGAGTTTGTCTACATAAGAGATCAAACTCTCATTTCAAAAGAGCAAAGATCATCTATTTTTCAAAAACAGGCCAATGCGCTCATGCGCTCATGTTGATGCTGTTAACACGCTAACAGCCTTGATCACAGGGGTAAAGTGAAGGGGGCGATTCAAAAAGCTCTGAGACTGTGCTCAAGGACACATTCCTCAGGTCTAACACTATAAAAACATCAGCAAAAAAAACTCTTCACAGGTCTGTTGACCTACAATTAGAGTGATGTTTTTCCAATCCATCCCCCCTTTCCATTCCTGATATATCCTCCTCCTGCTCTACGGAGAGCACCTACTATTCCCTGATCCTCTGAGGCCACAGATCCTGAACTGAGCATTTTCCATAGTAGGGTGTTTACTTGCTCCATCTGGTTGATCCATCCGCAGAGGTCACGTATCACACCGTGTCTGGAATGAGCGCTGCTAATCCCTTTCGCTATTTAATCTGATGATATGAGCGATATCCTCTGAGAGACACATCTCTCTGCAGCCCTGTGGGGCAGGTGTCATATTAATGAGGAAACTGAGTTAACAAGCAGGATATCCCACGCCAACTGGCCCAACTGACGCCCGTGCAGGGCAGGAAACCCTCTTACAATACTGTATAGTCCAGCCAAGGGCTCATTCAGCAAACTTTGGCCCTTGTGCTCAGTAAAGCCAAAATAAAGGAAGAAACACACAGTGTGATTAGACAAAACATGACAACTATGACAACTGCTAGATCACTGCTTGCCCAAAATATTCAATTTAAATTCATAATAGGACAACAGGTTTAGTCTAGAAAGACTTTCTCACCATGAAATTGTTAATGGTTAATGATTTTACAGAGGTAATGGAGCAGACATGATTGTGGGGAAAAAATATTCAACAAATGGTTCATGTGTTGTTAAATGCAAACCATGTCCATGCATTTTTTAGGTTCACATTTATGCATGTTTAAATGCATATTTTAAGTATTGTGATTATTCACTTTTCACAGGGTCTTGCAGTGTGAAATACATTTTTAAAGTCAGCATGAAATGAAAATTCACTTAGGCCTATTCTAAATGACCGATCCATGGATGCGTTTCATGTTTTCACTCGTAATTTTGGATTCCAATAATGCATGCCAGACTTTTGTCGTTAGTTTTTTTTTTTACGTTTTTTATAATTGTTTAATTCAGACATGCTGACCTACCAAAAGTATTTCATGTCAGCTACCCTTGTTTCAGTAACATTTTAGAGCAAGAGTTACAGTCAGCGCTACATACATCTGGTTGTACTCTGAACCAACATAAATCATAACCAAAAAAGATTTAGACCCACAGAAATGCTTAAATCCATTTCTTGCTGAGCTCTTTATTCAAATCATATAAAATAAGCACTCAAGGTTCGCTTTGACATGGTTCAGATATTAGGAATTTCAGCTGAGGAGATTTAGAGTTGAAGAGACTTGGCAGTCTGCCACAAGGCCAAGAAAAGCATGTGTGCGAAATGATGCTTCCTTAAATTAATCAGGGATTAAAATCTCTCACACAGCTGTCAAAACACCAAACCACCAACATTTTCATTTCAGATGCCATGCAGGTTAATGAAGAGGAAATAAATGTGCAAAAACAAAGCAATATGGTTGTTTTAATCAAAAATCAAGGTCCCGATCGTATACTACCAAGCTGTAACACTCGACTCTTAATAACAGGCTTATGAGTCTAGACGGTTGTGTGATCATTAACCAGGGTAAGAGCATAGCAGTTAAACCATCTCCTGCTCTTCTGTGGTGCACTGAGGCACAAAGCAACATGTAAAACAAAGAACAGATGTAAAGTATGATGCTGGGCAGGGAGCCTTAATACCACGTAAATCCTCAAACTCTGAATCAGTGCGGTGAGACACACATATGTTAGATTGATGCCTGTGTGTGTGTGTTCACACTTGAGCGATCACCCACAAGCTCTCATCCTTTTGTACCAGTCAATTTCTGATTGCTAAACCAGAGCAGGGCCTCTGGCCAATTAAAACTCCCCACTGGTAAGCATTCCAAAAGGCTGCCATCCATGAACATTTACCCAGAAGTCCTTGGGGAGATTCCACAACATCGCTCCAGTCTCTCACTCCATGTCCGTCTCCCTCTCCCGCCCCAGTGTGCCGTCTCTGGCTTTGTCTCCGCTCACAAAGGCTCCCTGCCTACACCACTTCCCAGGTCACCTCATTGTGAATCATTTAACTTGGACTGCCTCTTTCACAGACACATTAAAAGTCAGGACACTGCATGTTTGGAGTTTAACAGAGGAATCGACGAATCTCTGCTGTTCATTACTTTCATGAGAGCTGGAATGTGAAGCTTCTCAATCAAACTACATGGAAGTCAGTTAATGACAGAGCAGGGTCAGATCTCATGGGCGAAAGTTGACATGCACGGCATGGCGGCGAATTACAAGTAGTGCTTTATTATCAATCCTAACAATAGATAATATTATCCGTAATTATACACTCTCAAAAAGGATGTTAATTCTTAACACATTTTTTGTTATGACTATTACAATACGTTGTGTCATTTTGCGTGTCATTTTTTAATTCAAACTTTTTTTATCCAGCTAACTTTTCAGGAACTTTTCACTCAAGCAACGGTAATGGTTAATGTTTAAATTACTATATTTTGATTTACATTTTTAGAATTTTGACTTTTTAAATGTTGACTTTTTATGTAAAAGTAGTGGGATTAATAAATTCTATACAAGCTACATGTGAGTTTGTTGTGTTTTTATTGCATACAAGTTTTCAACTATAACATATAAGTGTGTAAAAAAAAAAGTGTCTCAACATTTTCTGTGTTAAGAGGAAGCAGAGCCGGCCCGAGGCATACGCGAACTAAGCGGCTGCTTAGGGCCCCGTGGCCACCAGGGGGCCCCCAATCGACAATCGAGTTTTTTTTTTTTTTTTTTACATATTAAGTAACTTAAACAAGTGACATAAATTTAATGAATTAATGACTAATTCAAGACAAGAAAATTCTGATTTCATGATCAATATACCTGCCTACAACAACTGTGTCTGCCAGTGTTTGAGTCATGCGCATAACCTCGCGTGCATATACAATTCGTGCGCAAAGTCACGGTATGTTAAGCCATGTCACAAAAATTGGATTTGATCAATGGTTGATGATTTACATTTAAATCAATGATTTATCCTTTAAATGTAATAATATTCTGAACAGAACAAGAGTAAAAAAAATAACTATAATCAAGCCAAAACGAAATAATTTAAAGCGAAATTGAAAGTAAGCGGCGTTGGGCTCACGTATCTCTCTCAAAAGAATCAAAATGTTTCAACATTCGCGATGTATTTGGATGGTAAACTATTCTTTATTATAGGCTTTGTACTTTACTCACGTTCCAATATTGACGGGGAAAAAAATCATCCTCTTCACTTGCGCTAAAATGTGCTTGGAAACATCACAGTGGAGCGGTGCTTACGCTGAATGTACGAATTGTACAACTGACTAATTTAAACAGAGCAGTGTAATTTGTATATGTTAGGTTGACTATTTTATTATTATATTCTATTACGGCTATAACGAACAGAGGTGTGTGTGTGTGTGTGTGTGTGTGTGTGTGTGTGTGTGTGTGTGTGTGTGTGTGTGTGTGTGTGTGTGTGTGTGTGTGTGTGTGTGTGTGTGTGTGTGTGTGTGTGTGTGTGTGTGTTGTGTGTGTGAGGCGCGGGCGCGATCAAACAGTGGAAATATAAAAACATACTCCGTCATGTTCATACAAGACATCATTCAAACTGCAAAGTGTTGCAAAACGTTGGAGGATATTTTGCAAATAATTTATTTAATATGTTTTGTGACAGTTTGTTTTGTGATCTATTTTTTATGAAGTATTTATTTTGTATTAATACATAACCTCATTGTATTAATTTATAATTTAACATTATAGCGTGACATTTGTGTCAATAATCGTCAAGCACAGGTGACTCCGCGTGGTGGGAGGGGGCCCCCAAATCAAATTCTGCTTAGGGGCCCCAAAAGGCTCGGGCCGGCACTGAGAGGAAGAACACTTAACACTTAACTACAGACAAAGATGTGTAAAGAAAACATCAGTTTGTTTTGTTTTCAACAATTTTTTAAGTGTGTATGTGCTTCAAATGACATCCAATATCTACATACAATCTTTCAGACTTTCTTATCCTAAAATAATTTAACAAACACTATGAACCATCGGCATAAAAAAATTATACATGCCCATATTCTTTAAAAAAAGAAACACAAGTGTACCATTGATAAAAAAAAAAAAAAAAAAAAAAAAAAGTTGTATAGGCTCAGAGTACTTTTTTTTTGCGTTTAAAAATAGATAAACCAACTAGAAATGTGAGCTTTCCTGACCATTTGACTACAATTTATTGGCTTAAAAAACAAACAACATTTCACAAATTCACATTTATTTATAAGCCAATACCAAAATGCACCATTTGGTGCATTTTTGTTTATGAACAGGCAAAATAGTGTATACAAAAAGATACATACAGACTTAAAATATTAGCCATCATATCGTGTATGCACCATAATTTAGCACTGGTAAAATTTTCTATGTCAGTGCATGTCTGAGGGAAATATCAGAGAACATAGTTGATTCATCCTTACAGAGCGGAGTAAGGGACGTGGTGAAGAAGTCAACACAGCGGCTCCATGAAATGGAGCAAAGTTCAGTTGGAAGCAATTACACACCCCCAACCAATACCTCCAGCCAGAGATACAATAAAAGACAAATTACAATAAGCCGGTGTGTAAGCAGAGACACTGACAGCCTGGAATGCACCGTTTATTTACCCATGAGGAAAAAGAGGGCAAAAGGTACAAACCCGGAAGAGACGAGGAGGAGGAGGAGGGGGTTGAGAAAGAGGAGAAAATAACACATGAAAGCTGATGACACAGCTCACTCTGATGCTACAATGAAGGAATCCTCAAAACTGTGTGACACACACAGATGGATGATGGTGGAGAGGTTAGCAGGGGGTGGGAAGATACAACGTGAGAAACTGCAGGCCTGGCTGAGCAGTGACAATGCATACATCACCTAAAATAATCAGTCAAACGGTAACAAACATTCTAGGGGAACTGCAGAAAACTTACTTTTCCCCTCAAACATCAACAACCCCAAACCAAAGCTCTGCTGTAACGCAAAGTAACAAAGTTATGCTAAGAGGTAAACACATAATGATGCAAAATGTAAAATGATGCCTACTACCCCTCCCAAACACATCTTTCCTTGTAATTCTTCAATACAAATTGGAATAAATGAAAGTTGATGCTTCAGATTAGTTGCTATGTAACAAAAACTAAGCAACAGCGTGCTTTCACTGAAAGATGCGAATATACATTTGGCAGACGCTTTTATCCAAATCGACTTGCATTACATTCAAGGTACACATTTACATTCTTATCAGTTCTTGCTTTCCCTGGGAATCGAACCCATGACCATGGCGTTGCAAGCACCAACGCTCTACTGTTTGAGATACAGCATATACAACACACAAACCTATTAATATATATATATATATATATATATATATATATATATATATATATATATATATATATATATATATATATATATATATATATATATATATATATATATATATATATATATATATATATATATATATATATACAAACCTACTTGCGTTTCAACATTCAAACCAAAAGTATGCCTTGAGCGCACGCTCAGAACCAACTACTGTACAGAACTGAGCTCTTTCACTTCAAACAGCCCTAGAAGATCCACACAAACAACCTGAGGTTCAAAAAGGGGGTATTTCTAGGTCAGAGCATGTCTTGTTTGGAAATTTGCAAGCCTACCATAAGCCGCATACGACTGAAACCACAAACACGCTCACTGTACAGCTCTTCAAGTCTAGATCCCCTTTATTTTTACACTCATATTCTTCCTGACTCTCAAAATCCATTTTTTTTTAAAACAAAACATCTCCTTAACCTTCAGCATATGAAAGGTTTTAGCGCAGGAGTGCTATATTTTATCCCCCTTGATAAAGCAAACCAGCAGAAGACCTAGCCATTCTTTGACACTGTTTATAACCCGACATCTAAGGGTGGCTGAAATCCACCAGATGCCGAAACTGACGGACAAGCATCGAGGTAATGTGTAAGCTGTGTGTTAGAAAGAGAGAAGAGGGGATGGGGAAAGAGAAAGAGAGGGGCCCACGGGCAGGATGAGGTCAGGCCAAAGATCATATTTCCAAGTCCTCAAATCTACAACACTGCAACAATGATTCTGATATACCTGTTGGGCTTAGGAAACTGGATAGCCGTGAAGTTGGCGGGCAGAGCGGCAGAAATAAGTGATTGTGGCGGAGTAAACCTATACCGGGATAAACTTACGATGCTTTTGACTGACATCTCACCCATCTAGGATAATATATATAGAAAGGTATGTAAATAAATCAACCAATAAGAGGATCTTCTGCGCTCAAAGACTGAAAGGAGATCAAATGTGGCCATTTTGGGTTTCAGGTCGGTTCTCCATTTTGTTTTTCAGAGAAATCATTGCTACGACTTTGCCCCACCTCAAATACATTCATCCAGGGTCTGCATGAGTGACTTGTGGCAAACCGAACAATCATACTAGACTAGAAAAAAGTCACTTAAATGTCGGAGCCAGAGGTGGGACCGGAGCCGAGACATTTGGTTTTGATGACCGTTTTAAGAGTTCCCATCACCTCGTCAGTTAAATTGACGGAGGTCTGTGAGGGAGCTCTTCAACCTCCTCCACCCGTCTGCACGAACACACACCACCTCAATCCTCCATTCTCTCCAAAGGCTTTTTTACATGTGTATGAGGTGCAGAATTAGGCAATCGAATGGGTCGTATATAAGCGGGCTGAAACGAGTCCTGGTCTGAGGCTCATCAGGGGGAGTCTTGATGTTGGCCGTGGGAGTAATTAGCAGGGATTACAGGAAATCTGGAACATTCCCAGAGCTGAGGGTTTCTGCCCAAAACCCAGATGAGCCCCTGGCCTACATCTCTCAGCTCTCAAAACAGCCTTAAATGATTGTTAGAGGCAGGAGAAAAACCACAGACATAATATAGTCATGATTATCATTATTGCTTTACATTAAGGTTGTTTTGATACAATCATATCACGTTTAGTAACACTTTACAATGAGGTTTAATTTATTAACATTAAGGTCCACTGTTAGTTATACTTTTACAGCATTTATTAATCATAATTTGTTTTTCCTACATTTTCTAATACATTTTTCACATTAAGTTGCATAAATTCACATTAGTTAATGAATTATGAACATGAAATAACCATAAAATAATAAATGCTGTAAAAATTGTTCATGGATATAGTTTTATAACACATCAACTAGTGTTAATGATTTGAACTTTGTTCTAAAGTGTTATCGACTTATAGTATTTATTTGTATGTGCTTTTTGTGTCGAGACATTTGGGGTGAGTACGTTTTTGAAAGAAGTGTAATATTTAATGCAGTAAAACAGTAATATTAAGAAATATTACTACAACTGAAAACAACTTTTCTATTTGAATATATAAAAAATGTGTTTTATTCCTGTGATGGAAAAGCTATATTTTCAGCATCATTACGCCAGTCTTCAGTGTCACATGATCCTTCAGAAATCATTTTAATATGCTGATCTGATGCTCAAGAAACACTTCTTATCGATGTTGAAAACGGTTGTGCTGTTTTCATCATATTTTGATGGTCACCATTAAAGCTGCAGTCGGCAAGTCTGGCAGATTGGTTGACTTGAAAATTTTGAATGTTTACAACTCTCATGCCCCTCCCCCACTACCAACGAGCACCCTCCCATAGACGTCGTGTTCGTCAGTGCGTGTGTACCTGATTTTCTGTGAACGCCGCGTCTCTTCAGCATCGATCAACACCATGGACTCGGAGGTAGGCTGCCCTGGCTAATCTATCCATATATAGCAATAACAGAGGAATTGGAAGCTTGTTAGTAGATTTTCTCTCCGCCATCACGCTTCGTACAATCTCAGGCGAACTTCAGGCGTGTCCTGTGCATGTGATATTGAAACGTGCGCAAGCCACGAGGGAGAGGGGATCTGTGACTGTGGCGTGTGCACGATGTGATTGACAGTCAGATCTCACACCCCCCAGCGCTGATTGGACCCGATGAGACGGGAGCGGTGGATTTTTGCAAAACAAATAACACGCTCCAGGTGGAGTTAGAAGCTCGGGTTTTTTTCTAAAACCACTTTATTTATGTTGTTCTGTTGGATTATAATGTCGATTTCACTGAATATGATAAAAAAAAAATTGCCGACGGCAGCTTTAAGTCGTTGAACCTTTACATGCCATACATTTACATGTATCCATATCATTTGGTTGATTTTATGCAGCTTTTTGAGGTGTAAAAAAAAATATGATGTGAAGAATCTTGGGAGAAGATCTCTGAGCACTGCTCAAAGCTGGAGGACCAACACCGACCTGACTGAAACCAGCTCAAAAAACAAAAACAAAAAAAGACACCACCTCTCAAATAACACACACAGGGAGCTTTCGCAGAGGAATGAGGGCAAGGGAATGTCCCAGTGGAGAACTGTATCCAAAGTTCCAGACTCTAGTCAGTCTTGAATACTCCTCCACATAGCGGCCATGCTAATGCCTGATGGCAAAGCCACGGGAGGAAGGGTTTGAGCAAACAGCAGCCATCGCTGTAGCAGTCTGTTTTGGTATTAAAATCATCTGGAAAGCTTCCCACACACAGAGCAGAAAGGGAGGTGAAAAGAGTGGGGCAAATGAAAAGAACGAGGGGATAACACTTGGATAAGAGAGAGCGAGGGAAAAAAGTAGCTGCTTCGGCACAGACACTTCCTACAAAGCTGTTCCTATCCAGCGGGATGCAAGGGAACAGGAACAGACCCACCGGCCAAGTTTGGGGGCCCAGGGAGTGTCGATTTAACAGCATGCAAATGGGAAGTGTTAACAAGGAACTTCAGTGCCAGCCTGTATCTGCCTTCAAGTGTGGAAAGCCACAAACACAGGGCCCAATATTACACAGCACCCATCCGACATCACTCTGTACTGTGCCAGATTTACTCAGGGAAAACCACAATCTACACTAACAATTGTCACAAGAGACACATGTCTTGGGTTGAGGAAGTTTGGGGATTTTTTTTTTCATGTCTGTGCACATCTGCCTCATTCAGAGCGCACGGATGATTCAGGGTGAGTCAGAGCTCATGAATCCAACCCTGGGCAACGTTTCGGAGCGTTCTTCGCATTCCCTGCGAGCGGGTCGCTCGCTCTCGCTCATATGTGGTGGCAGCTCCTCTTAGTGACATGTAAAGTTGCCTCTCACTGCCACCGTTTTCTGTCTGTCAAAACTCCTTCCTCTTTCATTCAACAGTCAGTCAAATCTCTGTTGAAGATCCTCCAGCTGAGTCTTTGTTGCTGCTCCTGGCTCTGAGGTCCCAGTGAGGAGGTCTTGGTGGTCCCATGTGGAATGTGCTAAGGAGGGGGCAGAATTGGGCTAAAAGGGGTGCCCCATTGATCCCACACACTACACTTACCCCCCACCAGGTCCTCTTCTTTTTTTTTGGGTGCAGGGGGCTTAGAGAGGAAGCCAAGTAAGAGCTAAAAAAATAGACTTTCTTCAGATCAGCTTGTACAGCCTGATCTGAATTAGCCACCAATTCACCAAAACGTAAAATAGTTATGAATTACCATAAGAGTATGTTGGCCAGGTTGCACTGCACTACCACTTCTCCTCCTACCTGCTCATGACCAAACATTGTTTGTTTCACATTCACAAGACCGCTTCCTTCTGATAGCCAAACTGAATTACAGGCTGTTTTCAAATGGGTTCAGGTCACTGAGAGCACAGCGCACAGATCAGCTCTGTTTCAGTCTCTCCCACAGCAGGAAAAACCCATCTACAGACAATTCAATATTTCGCAAAGGATAGTTGACATTTAAACATCAAAAACAATGTTTTTCTGTGCGACGTGAGAAACAATTATTTTAAAACTATTTTTAATAAGCACTTTTAATGAACTCATATTAAAATTAGTACATTTAAAATGAATTTGTAACTAAATGACTATTTAAGCAAACAAAAACTATAAAAAAAAGTCTACTGTAAAAACTACTGTTAAAAAGTTTTGTTCAGTAATATTTTGAAATAGCCTAATACTTTGACTCAGCAAAGATACATTAAATTGATCCAAAGTGACAGTAAAGATTTATAATGTTTCAAAAGATTTTTATTTAATGCATCACATGTAATGCATCAACAACAAAAAAAAAGTTTTCAAAAAATATTAAGCAGCACAACTGTTGTCAACATTGACAATAATAACAAATATTCTAGAGCAGCAAATCAGCATATTAGACGGATTTCTGAAGGATCATGTGACTTTTCAGTAAGGATGCTGAAAATTCAGCTTTGCGTCACAGGGTGTAACCCTGTTACAAAAATTTGTTATTAAAATTTAAGTTAATGTGCATAATCACTGTAAACCTAATAATTCACAAAATATTGAAGTGTTTTTATTTAATAGTACACACACACGGCTGCCAACAGTGACAACTAATGTGATTTGTTCTTTAATTATCGCACTTGCGAGATTTTCCTCTGATTAGCTGGAGCAGTGTATGTGTGTGTGTGTGTGTGTGTGTGTGTGTGTGTGTGTGTGTGTGTGTGTGTGGCGGGGCACTCTGATCTGACACAGTGGCAGACAGAGGTCTCATTAACTTGGCATAAATGAACTTTCTTTCTGGGATGATCAACTTCTTGTGACACTCAACCCATCTGACTGTCAGTTGAGGAAAAATGAAGTTGTTTGCCTTTTACCCAACTTTTACTGAATTCAAGTCTACCTTTTATCCTGTAATGCACTGACTGCATAGAGATGAACTCCCATGCTTTAATATGTAACGTTCAAATGAGGTGGAATAACACCTGCTGTTCTGCATTTTTAGAGGATGCAAGACTACAACAAATGAGCTCATATCTATTCTCTATATCTAATCACCAACTCTTTGGGGGGAAAT
Organism: Scardinius erythrophthalmus; assembly: GCF_964197995.2. Classification (NCBI taxonomy): domain Eukaryota; kingdom Metazoa; phylum Chordata; class Actinopteri; order Cypriniformes; family Leuciscidae; genus Scardinius; species Scardinius erythrophthalmus. The sequence continues at coordinate 20,721,292 of NC_138233.1, read as the reverse complement.
GTGCAGTGCATAATGGATTTAGACATTGTACAAAACACAACAGCTGAGAGTTCTGCAATCCCATCAGTAGCTGATAGGTATGCTACGATCAGGAATTTTGCAGCCGATACTAACTACCGATTTCTTGTCATCGTATTTGGCCAATTCAGATGCCGATCATTGAAGCTCTATATAAGTGATATGAAAGCTCTCTATTGACAGTCACCCCTTTCACCCTGATGGCATTTTTAATGATTTTGAGTGTTTTCAAGTGGCATACATAAAAATAATGGCTTAATTTTAGTAACTATACAAAAAAAAAACAATGTCCGATTGGTCTCAACACATCATCCCTACCCACCATACCCGAGATCAAGTTTCCATTGGTTGAACTTTCAAATGACGATCGGATCCCGCAAGTCCTATAGCTTTAGCCACGCAGCATGCCACATCACTCCATGAGGCTCTAAATAAAGATGCGTGATTTACTATGGTTCCCTATGTTTCAAGAAGTTATAAATCAGAGCGTGGCGCAAAAGTCTCATCTCTATATACATGCATGTCGACGGCAACTTTTCACGATTTTACCTCATCAAATTGTGATTGGTTTGTGAGATCGGCCAAATTTAGTGACTACCGATCAAATCATAGAATGTGATTATCGGCCAATACCGCTTTGCGTCCGATCGATCGGAGCATCCCTAGTAGCTGAAAACATTATCAAATTTTTACAACTTTTAAAAGTATTTACTAAACAAACACACAAGGGAAAGGAAAAAGGGTAGAACTTCATGCAAAAATGTATCTATTTCTTGATGCATCTAAGCTACAGGCCAAAGATTAAGTGTGTCCAATTCAGATCTGATCTGTACAATATCAAGAGGCCAGTGAAGTCATCGCCTCTCAGAGTCTCATAATGGACTGAAGTAATTAAGAGTAGGATGAATCTTTCAGGAGAAAGGGGAGGAAACATGTCTGATCTTTGCCATTGTCCATACCTGAGGCATGACATAAGAGCAAACTGCCAACTATAAAGCAAAGCAGATTTTTCCCGAGCAGGGAAAAGCATTCTGCTGGATCTCTATGAGGAGCTGTTGACAAGGCGAGATCCCAATCTGGTCAGTATTAACCACCCCTCCTGCGAACCTTTTGAAGATGGGCCGCCTGCCACTTGGCGGGAGGCAATTGACACGCGTGTTTTACGACATCTAGGCCAATCTAACTATCACAAGCAGTGCGGCTTTGCAGTGCTTTCGGTTTAGCTGAGGATTGGAGGACACTGTTTAGTCCTCAGCAGGGATCTATGTACTTCAGGGCTTAAAGAACTATGAAGCTGTGCAATAATCCACCGTCCTCTCAAACTGAGAGGATCTAGAGAGGCACTCTGACCATGAAGAAAGATCTCACCTCTGCTTAACCAAAAGCTCCCCGCTCTCAAAATCTCCTAACAAAAACCAAGCTTATCAAGCAGAGAAACACACAAAAACTTTGCAACACCAATTTCACACCACAACCTTCACCTGGGTACAGCTTATTTGAGTTGGTAGCATAATGTAGGTCTCGGCGAACTTATTCCTAAACACGATATGACTCACTCATTAAAACCATAAAATTTCTGCTATACTTACACTTCTACCTTGCCTTTAAAGACACAATTAGCTTTTAAAATATTTATGCTTTAAGGGTTGTGAAGTATTTAGGTAATTCATCATCATACATTAACCACATTTGTAAGACAAATAGCAAGAGGTTAAGAGGCAAAACTTAAAGTGGTAGTTCAGCCAAACAAGAATATAAATATATAGAGTTTTATGGTTCTAATGAACTTCTGACTAACATTTAAAGACACAAATAGCATTAAAGGAAGGAAATCGTGCATTAACACCACATTTGTAAAAAAAAAATAGGAACCAAACTATTTCCTGAATTTGGTTTCAATTCCATTTTGTGAGCCCTTATGGGTAAAGGCATTTTGCATAAGTAGCAAGTGAAAATTTCTCATCCTTTCAGTGCAAATCAAAAGCAGCTCCAGGAAATCTTGCCGTGTTGGACGCAGTGCCTGCAAAAGCCATAACATTTTGAACTTCTGATTTACAACTCCAGCTAAAGCAAAACGGCATTCCAAAGAACAGTGAAACGACCAGTCTTTCTTGACTAGTGTGAGTGACATGAAAAACTATTCTGTTTATGAATAATAATACCCTTACTAATGACTTGCTGGAACGCAGAATAATCATCATGCATGGAGTGTAATTTTGACCATTTGCCTGATTAGTGCTACGTTTAGGACTGGCTCAAACCATGAAGATGGAATTGTGCTTCAGGACTACAGAAGAATAAAGAAGACCTGTTTTGACTACAAGGTGAAGAGGGCCAGCTCTGAAAGCCAGAACCAGGGGGCCACTGCCAGTTCAATTAGGTTCTCCTGTGGACCATTTTCTCCCTAGCAACAGGAGACATTGTTAAGCCAAAGCAGGGCTTTTTGTGCTTCCTTTTTTTTTTCCTTTCTAAAAACCTCCACCCCTCAGCGAAAGCAGACCATGTCACTTTCTCTGTATCAATTATCTCAGTCTCTTATTGACAAAGGCATGCTAACTGAGGTCAGTCTTGCACAGGGTCCCGACGCATTTTGTGCACCATTGTGAGAGGCACACACACGCATGGCACCCAAACCTACCCTCTAAATGAGCCATTATAATTCATTCTTTACAGCAATCGCAACAAAACTGGTGATTTGACACAATAAAACATGACAAATGCAGACATGTTGGGGAACACTCAAAGTTTGCATTACAATGACATCCCAGGGAAGACAATGGATCTGTTGGGCTGGTGTAAAGTACAGGGAAAATTAAGGCTCAATTGTTCCCCTTCACCTAGCTGCAGTCATGCATTCACTTGGTTTAATCGGTAAAAATCGAGATTATAGGATTACATTAGATAATACACATTACACAAAAGCTCATTCAGGTCCTTAAATTTGACTGATTTTAAAATGCTTTTAGCAGTGCATCAATTAAATGACTAACAATTATGCAACAATGCGGGGGAAAATGTGATAGAATTATAAGATTTTTTTTTTTTCTCTGTTAAGAGTACTATTTTTCATTGAGGATGTCCAAATTAGAATTTGAAATTTGCAGGAAGTTCAAGTAAACTTTTATATCATATTTTGGCAGCAATTGTAAATTCACAAAAACTTAAAAACAGGCACATAATGTCGTAGAATTTGCATATCGTTTGCAGGCCCCTGAATCTAATCAAACCGTAATCGTACTAGAATCAATGTGATGAAATGTCCAATTTACACCCCTAGAGAGGAGTGAGAAGCTGTCACTCTTGTCCACACATGGATCAAAGCCTGAATTGCTTAATGACACTCAAAGCGCCCTTTGGCTTCTTTTGGGGCTATTTTTACTGTCTGAGAAGAAATATACAAACTAATTGGGTTATTTATTTTTTGCCTGAAGCACAAGTTAATAACTACTTAAACTGTAAAAAGTTGTAAACTGCTGTATAAAGGGAATATCATAGGCCTACTCCCAAACAGCATGAAAAACAACAGCACTCTTGCTTTTGTGATATTGCCTGAAACTTTATAATACATAATTGCAGTGTCACGCCAATTTCAGATTTCAGATGAGTGTAACCTAGTGAGTTTCATTCATGTCTGTGCACTGATTTATGATTAGATTCAATGTCCTAAATGGAGAGTGGCCTACAGGTAGAGGTCTCCTTGGACGAAGCATTCGGACTGACCTCCAAGTCAGGAAAACTTTCTCTTTTATTTAACGGGAAACAGTCAGTAAATAAACCCAAAAGGTGTCCCGGGGCTACTTTCTCCCACTCATTCAAACCTTGAAGAGGAGCTAAAAACTGCAACTTGTTACACCCCCTTGCCCCAATTCCCGCTCCAGATAAAATCAGCGCATTTACATGAGCATTAGCGCGTCTGAATGACAATCACTGTCCGATGACTGACTCTCGCTTACAATGACAAAGTACACCACTTTGAAACAAAGACAGCAGCTGGGGGTGCAAGGGGAGGAACGACGGAACACTTGTAACTATAGAAATGTAATCACGAGCTGCATCCCGTTTAAAAGATGCAGTAACTGCCTACTTACAATCCGAAGTGCGGTAACGTACATGTAAACTGGAGAAAGCGACTTAAAGGGACAGTTCACCCTAAATAAAAAATCGGGGATGTACTCAAAACTCGTGTTTTTTTTTCAAAACATTTTGGCTTTTTACTTAAGTGGAACACAAAATATTATGTTAGGTAGAATGACAGTCCCACCATTCACTTTGATTGCATCCCTTTTTCGTATAATGCAAGTGAATGGGGACTGGGGCTGTCATTCTGCTTAACATCATCATGTTCCACAGTAGAAATGAAATAAGGTATGGAACAAAATGAGGACGTGTAGACAGTATTAATTTATTTTGGTGAACTATCCCATAGCCCACTGTACGTCATGTAGCCTACTATGTTAGTCACCATAATGACCTAATGAAATGTAAGGCCGATACGATGAGTGAACAATGGGCGTATTAGAAAATAAAAGTTTTAAACAACTACAGAAAATCAATGTGGACAGAGAAAAACTTGGGCCGTTTTGTAAACTTTATACACTTTCTTAGAAAATACAAAACAGACATTTGCAGCCTACCTCGTCGAACTGTTATGTCCTTCACTTTATTTGTCCGATTGTGTATTTACACAACTTGCTTTATTAACTACATAAAGCCTTTATAATCAAATCTTTCTTGAAACAACTGTCACAAACTATTTTAGGTAAATGAAATCAGTGTAACTCACCATGCACTCCTTTGTTGGGAACATCGTTGACGTTGAAACCTTTCGAACTGTAGGCAGTTCTGACTTCATTGCAGTTCTTTAACTTTTGCTCAGCCTGAGCCGACGCCAAAACCACAACCGACATACATACAGTAAAAACAACGAACATCTTCATCGTTGACTGCTTGAGCAATGTAGCCGCAACACCAAAAAGTAATAATAATAATAATAAAAAAAAGTTCAGTCACGAAATCTTTTTGATTCGCGCTTCTGATTTCCTCATGGGGATGCGGCGTCCCTGCTGAACTTCTTTTAGCCGCTCGGATCTCGCGAACTGGATTTTCTTGAGCAATAAAAACCGGGCCTCTAAAAAGTACAACGAGCGAAACAATCCCGCAGTGTGTAACGAATAAAAGTAACAACAAAAAGCAAAGTAGTCAGGAGTTTGTAGTCAGGAGTCAGGACTTTTTTTTTTTTTTTTTTTAGAAAAACAAAAGCAAATCTGCTCAATGTCCAGCGCTATGCACGCGCACACATGTTCAATGAAGTAAAGGCGAGATACTTCTTAACCCGTTTCTTCTATTGAAAAGGATCTGCGAGGCAGTTTGCTCTGTCGAAGAAGAAGCGAGAAAATTGAGATAAAAAGTTTAAGGAAAGTTTTCCCCCTCTCGCGCTGGTGTGCAGTCGGGACGCAGAGTGGGAATCGAGGAGTTGCTTGTGCGCGCGGCGAGATCTCAGCACAGCGTCAGGAGGACTGCGCGAGCACGAAGCTGAGTTCCGGACAAAGAGAGCTGGCCACGCGAAACACACGGGGTGGAGCATGGCGCGCGCAGGAGGTTACACTGACTTAGAATATTACAGTCTGCCAGCACTCATGTACATAATTGTTCAAATCATTCCTGTACTGAGTAGATTGTTGACATTTTACAGGAGTTTTTGCCACTTATTTGATGCTTATATAGGCTATAGACAGGTGTACAAATAGATAGATAGATAGATAGATAGATAGATAGATAGATAGATAGATAGATAGATAGATAGATAGATAGATAGATAGATAGATAGATAGATAGATAGATAGATAGATAGATAGATAGATAGATAGATAGATAGATAGATAGATAGATAGATAGATAGATAGATAGTCTTTTTGTATTATCAATCAGCTCACAAGAAAGGCACTAAACATAGGTGAGAACTTAACCTCCTGATATGTCTGCATGTCATGAAATGTTACACAGATCTGCAAAGGTTGTGGTGTGGCCAGCAGCTCAACGACAGCCCTGAAGAATGGGAGAGAGAGGCTGAAAGAAACATAGAGAGAGACACTCGGTGGAATCTCATTCCATAATGAGCAACCTCACCGAAACATCTCACTCAGATTATGACAGTCCTCAGGGACAGCAGCCCGTCTTTCCAACAATGACACAGGCCATAATTAGAGCGGTTTTGAACTGTGCATAATGTGGTTGTTGTGAAAATCCTGAGACTTGAGCTTTTTTTGGAAAGGAAGGACCACATATAATTTGCTGCATATGCAGCAATTGCATTTTTGCCTAAATTAGTGCGATAATCTGTTTTAGGCAAAAATGTAATTTGTGATCATCATTATTCCTTTATGGATTATTTTATAGATGAGAAAGTAGTATGATCCAGATTGTTCTATCATTTCTACAGTAAGTATCTATAAGCAATGATGCCTGATGTTCTCTCAAATGGTTTTCATGTGGCCTTCGTTATATGCAGTGATTTATTTTTCCTTAATTTCATTCACATTGAAAATAGTTTTCCATTCATTCTTAACCTTGAAGTGCACCAGCAGAGAGGGCACACTTTGACATGTCTGGATGTGCTGGAGCATGTGCATGTTTCATGTGTTGTTGTGGCTGTGTGTATGTATGTGTGTGTGTGTGTGTGTGTGTGTGTGTGTGTGTGTGTGTGTGTGTGTGTGTGTGTGTGTGTGTGTGTGTGTGTGTGTGGTGTGTGTTTATGCATGGTCTAGGGGGGAGCTCTAGCAAACTGACATTCCAACTATTGTGTCCCCACATTCCTCAGCCGACCCCATTCATGCTGTGTGACCAAAGCTGAGAAAGCCAGTGGCCAATGAGATCCTGCGGAGAGGTTCTGGGGTCTGTTGATTGTGGATATGAGAGAGTGGACCGGTGTTATAGCTACTCAATAGAAAACAAAGGTGAGCACTCTCTTTCCCAGAATACTTAGTAACGGACAAATCCACAGCTCTGCGATGCTACTGCACAAAAAGATGTGCGGTTAAGATACAAATCTGTTTTAAATTTCTGCCAGTTCATCGGTTCCTGACTGATTACACTTAAAGCTATTGATATTAAACATTTGGTACAGTCTTATTTTTTACAAATAATTTTGTTTTTCAAATAAATTATTCAAATAAAGTTAAATCAGTGTTTAACATTATAAATAAACCAGAACACTTAAAAAATGATAATTAACTTTAGGTAGCCTATTAAATTTGTACTTAAAGTAGCCTATTCAATTTGTGTATAAATGAATGCCCAAAAATGATGAAAAAAGTATAGATTTTAATTTAATTTATGTAATGAAGTTACTAAATTAGAATTTTAATAATTGTTAAAATAATTATCAATAATTATCTAGAATTAATAATTATTTCCATTTTAATTAATAATTATTACTTTATTAAATATTTCTGGAAAAAAAATATAGGCTATACATTTTAATTGATTTAGTTTACCAAATGTAACAAATTCACTATATCCTATATTTATAAAATTATTTACTTTTAAATTATTACTACATTATATATCTCCATTACATAATATATATATATATATATATATATATATATATATATATATATATATATATATATATATATATATATACCAAACATTGTCCTAATAGTATAGAAATACTATTATTTATTTATTTTTATTAAAAATAAATAAATAATAGTATTTCTATATTAGTTCTAGAATACTAATATTAGAACTAATATAGAAATACTAATATTTCTATTTAGTACAGTACTAGATTAAATAACTAATGCAAATAATTACTTATTAATTAGATTGTCATGGTCAACAAAAATGATAGATTAAGTACATTTCCACTTTACAAACCTAAATTGATTGCAGACAATTACATTTTGATGAATTTTCAAAGAAATGTGTCGCTCTAGCTTGTTTTAATTAACGAAATTGAACAAACACCAAAAAATATATATATTGTTTTGAGTGCATTATCATAGTGGCCCATTAGTATGAAGATGATTTTCACCCGCAGAATCACAAAAACATCAATAAACTAGTAACAATTTCTGTAGAGCACAATTAGCCTGACTAACTGTGCCACCCTAAACAAAGAAGACCAGTTGGTCCTAAAAATGGGGGATCCCTGTATAGCCACTTTATTACCCTAAGAAAACATTCAACCTGCGCATTTCAATGGGCCTGTTTGCCCATTCTCACTCGTCCATTAACATTCAGAGAGTAACCAACAGCCCCGCTCAGCCCCTCTGCTGCTCTCTCGCCTGATAACCGGCCTCTCTTCACTGCTTTAGGGGAGAAAAGACCAGAGGGACACTACAGGATCTGAATCCACGAAATACTGAAAAATCACCCTCGCAGTCAGATTAGGATAGTAACGAGATGAAGTCTGTTAAAAACACCGGGGGATTGTTTGTGTGTGTGTGTGTATGTGTGTGGTTGGGTGGGGAGGGGTGACAGAATATAAACACTGACTAAATAAGGTTTAATTTGCAACTGTAAGTGTGAGGCACCACAGGTGTGTCTGACAGCTTGGGTCAGCTGAGAGGAGATCATCAAGACAAATGTTGATGCTATTCATTTGCATTCACTTTATGTAGGAAAACATGCATTTTTAGATACTACTGAAAGACTGAATGTCGAAAAGACACTCCTCAACTGGTTGGAATGAGAATTGCATATAGATATGATATGAACACATGCAGTACAATACACACTACATTCACTAGTGTGAAACTTAAAGAAAGCTCCGTAAAAGTTTTTCACAAACAAACTATAAAAACAATATCATAACTGCAACTTTAATTTTTTTATTTGATTATCATTTACATGGAATTTTTAAATGATAACACATGTACTTTTTTGTCACAAATAAACAGTATTTTTACTCTGAATGTTCATTTTTGACATTTGAAAAGCTGTATTGACAATCAAACATTCTGTACACTGGGTTTCCCAGAAGAGCATGTAGAGGCAGGACAGTTTCTCCACTAATATAAGGTCTGAGTAACTGTACCCTGGAGTGAATCAAGGGCTCCATTTTACCCCCCTCCCCCGTCGCTCTGGTTATTGAACGACTCAAGCCAAGCTCAAGTACTCAAATGTGCCAAATGGCCCCTGAATGCACCCCCACTGTGCAATCAGTACCAGTATAAACAGTACTGCAGAATTCAGAGTTTAATTACGGCACTCGACACATTCCATTACTGGCAAAAGCACATCCTTCATTTAATACATACTGTAATGACAACAAGCTATTTGTTTCAATTAAACTGAGATTTTTGTATATCAATCCCTCGGCCATAGTTTGCTTTTAAAGTTTGTATGCTTTTTTCTTTCAAACTGAATGTATGATGCCTTCTTGCAGCCTAGTTTTTATTACTTTTACAATTTTACATAAAGCATATCACTGTAAATATCCAGTGTCTTGCAAAAGACCCTTAACTGACTATCTTTTCTGAATACATAAAATTGTGGTATTTTAATGTGTAAGAACTTAAACTCAAATTTGATTTATTTCTTATAATGTGAAATAAACAGAAAGCTCAAATAAACAGAAGTTCTAAGTTTACACAGATGCGAAACAATTGCTGCAACCAGGAAATGATTGGCTTACAATTGGCCTCTACCTGTGACTCATTAAAATAACCACCACATTTTCAGGATAAAACCCCACAGATCATTATCTAGGCTGTGGATCTGAAGGACAGCTGTGAAAATGAAGACAAAAGAGCATTACTGAGAAATTTGAGCTAAAGTAAAACAAATGTTTGAATTAGAAAATGGGCAAAACGCATTATCCAAGTGTCTGGATGTCCCAGCGGGCACTGTTGGCACAATTATCAGTCGGTGAGGGCTAAATCAAACCATCCAGACATTGCCACAAAAAGATCGTCCCTCAAGACTCTGCGCACGAACAAGGAGACCTGTGAGGGAAGCTGCAGAGAAGCCAGTGATAAGTGAAGGCGCACCAGTCAACCATATCAAGAGCTCTGCGTATCACTGGCCTGTTGGGGAGGGGGGCACAAAAGATCTCATTGCTCCTAAAGAATCACATAAAAACATAACTGCAGCCTGGCAAGAAGCATAATATTGACCGAGTTGCAATGTGTGAAAAGATTTCATAGTCAAATGCGACCAACGTTGTCAAGATGTGGCGAGACGTGTGTTGTAAAACACTGTATTCACCTTAAAGAAAACACCATTCTCACTGTAAAGACTGGTAGTCTGAAAAATATTACAAGAAAAAATGTTTTGTCTGTTACAAAACTAAACTTGAGGATAAAGTTTCAGCAGGACAGGAACTCATGGGTAATTCGCCACTAGTAATATTGGTTTTTGATAAAACTTTAGGCTGTCTATGCTGTAGAAAGGTGAAACGTTTTCTGAAGTTGGTGCTACCTTAATAGGGGAAACATAGAAAATGAACTGTGGCGTTTCCTTTTGCCAAAAACGTTTAGTGGCACCCCTCTATTGATCCGAGTGGGAATACCAAAGTGCGGAAGCTCGATCTGTAGTTTTAACAAAAAATGGATCTGTGTAAAGTCCGGCGGATGAGGCAAAATGGTGTGTCTTTCAGCAAACTTTTTTTGGGGATTTGAAAATAATCGGCCAAAAGTGTAACCACCAATAGTTATATGCATTAAACTGTCAAAATGAAGGTGAAACGTGACATTTTGGAATTCCCAAAACACTTGACCAATCAGATAGTTCTGCCCCAAACTCAAACCGTTGGTTGAATCAGAAGTTGACACGACCGCTTAAGCAAACAGTGTTTTGAAAAAGCCCAGAGTTTACACTTCTCAAGGACGTCAAAAATGGATTTGGATAGCACACAATGAATAAATACAATAAATAAATTACACTCTTCACCTTTAAAATTATTTTGTTAAGGTGCTTTGAAATAATATATAAAAAAGGAAAAAATGAATGATTTGTAATCTAGTCAAATAAAAATCGGTAAGGTCTGAAAACATTGTGTATCATTCCAATTTGGTGGAGTCTAACACAACGAGGCTGATTCTTTCAGTTTGTTTAAAACACTTCTTCACAATTAACAGAAGATGACATGCCTTTAAGCACTGCACAGAGATCAGTAATGAATTACGTCACAGGTTATGAAAGGAAAACAATGTCCATAGGTTTCCCATTCTGATCTAAAATGACAGCATTAGCCCTTTGTATACGGAGATATCCAGAAACAGAAAACCTTACAAATGCACAGATCCATCAAGCCATCAACATGCTGCATCTTTCCTTGAATGCAAATGCTACGATGACCTGCGAAAGGATTGGAGGAAAAGAAACAACAGGAAGGGTGTCCATTTAAGAGAACGCTTTAATCACACGATTATAATGCAAGGTTAGAGGAAATGGAAGAGAGATAATGAGAGACTAAATCAAAGAGAGATTATAAAATACCACAATTTCTGAAAAGGGAAAGTCAGCATTCTAATAAAACAGTTTAAAAGCATTTTTTTGTAAATGAAGTACAGCTGTGTCGCGCTGTAAGGAGAGGGTTTCACAACGACATGCCGATGCCTTGATGTCCTCCACTCCAAGGGTCATTTACTGCACAGGAAATGAGTGGCCGAGGAGAAGCTCACTGCAGTGTGTATGAGAGACAGTCTGCGCCACTAGGGTTGTACGTTGTACGTGTTCTCAGACTCTGTCAGTCACGCTTCCTTCTCTTTAAGTGTGCCCATTCACTCACAAAAGCTGAGCCTCTTTGTCTTTTCAAAAGCGATTTAGCTCCTTTTCCTCCAGAAGGCTTTGGCCTTTGTGTAAAACTGCATGTGTATAGCAAAGGGGAGGCGATGCTCAATGTAAAACACATGGCTGTTGTGTGGCATATGAGCATGGAGGGAAAGAACATGATTCTTGTATGTGTATGTGTATGTAATGCTCTTCATGCAAGAATGACTTCATAGTCTGAGCGTGGTAGGGGATACTGAAATCCTCAGGTCCACACAAAATATATAAAAGAAGAGGTTCATATAGTAAGACTTGAGGCTGAGAAGAGGAAAAGTTCTCGTCCTTGGCCAAAAATCATGGAGCTTTATGTACACATGGGCATCAGTATCGTTTCTGATCAAACTGGTTTGAAGATGGATTCATCACTGAAGACCCAATGTTATGAGGATGATGATGGTAAAGATGAAGGTTGCACTAGGAACGTATGCCGCCCGTGCTGCTCCAGGTATGGAAGCTCCGCCGCGTCCGTCTTTAGCCAGTCTGGGAGTCAGGAGCAACTCGTGAAGTGTCAAGTCATCAATTGCCAAGTTATCTGCCAAATCTTAGAGAGAGAGAGAGAGATAGAGGGAGAAATTATATGGATGGATATGCACAGCATAAAACTGTTTCAAACTGTTTATTCTATGGCTTCAAAAGTCCCATATAGAATGCATGGCTCTAATGAGTCAGTTCTTTTTACTGAATCAAACACATTTTGGACAATCGGTGTAGTCTGATTGCTGAACGAATGACTACTCTGTCTGTATTATTTTAAGTTATGCAAACAAATACAGTGCAACTAGTGTAGTCTGATTCCCGAACAAATGACTCAAGTTGGGTCAAACACATTACGAACAATCAGTGTAGTCTGATGCCTGAACAAATGACTCAAAGAGTCTGTTATTTTAAGTAAAGCAAACACATGCAACACAACCAAATGTAGCATGTAGTGTAGACAATTAATAACTCATTAATCATGAGTAATCATGATCATTAATCATGACTGAATCAAACACATTCTGAACAATCAGTGTAGTTCAATTCCTGAATTAATTACTCTGATGAGTCAGTTATTTTGAGTGAATCAAACCAATGCAGCACAACCTGACACAACCCGAACGAATGACAAGAATCAGTTCTTTTTTAGAGAATCAAACACATCAGACTATAACTATCATAACAATCATTTACGTTTTTTACAATTCACTTTCCTACTGTTTTCTGTGTGTGTTTTCTGTGAGTTTTCACAACTGCAATGTGTCACTAAAATATTCAGTAGTTATTTTTGAGACATGTATGATAGAATGTATGTGAATCTGCTCTTTTTTTAAGGTGTTTGTACCCCGTGATTATAACATGAACCTTTCCAGTCATCTTGGCGACGTATGTGTGCTTACTTAGTCTGGAAAAATAGCTACTTCCATCCTCTAATAACCAGTCATTAGTTTTGTTATGTCGTCATCTTACTGGAGTGAGGAATATGGCAGCATTCCATTTTAAAACCATTTAACAATCGTTTTCTTCACTAAAAGAAAAAGATCTTTTCATTTATCTCAGCATCTACAGATGAGGTGTATTGTCTGGGAAATCAGCCATGAGGGAGACAGAACTATGAGGTGAAAATTATGAAAAGGAAAGAGGATATCAAGTATGGAGAAGCACGCCAGCTATTTATCCCCTGTGAAGTGTCCCTCTACGCTGAGGAGAATCTTATTCGTTCAACACACACACACACACACACACACGATCTGTGGCAGATATATACACACATGCTCCCCTGCCTTATGTAGCACATACCTCAAATTCCTGCTCTCCATCTGACATAACTAAACCATATAGGCAATATACACTGAAATAACTGAATATCTACGATTTAAACCTGGAAATAAACAGTGTTTTAGAATTTTGTAAAAATGTAAACGTAAAAATAGACTGAATAGGAAAAGACTTTAAGGTCACTAATCAAATTAAGTAGATTTGTTACATTGATCATGTGACTGGGTGGAAATGGTCAGATGTTATTAAGGAGTTCATGTTGCTCTTTGGATCATTTTCAAATCATGCTGGAGAACACAAACCCGTGGAGTTCATGTCAACTTGAGTGCTGCTGTCATTAAAGAAAAGGGGTCAAACCAAATACTGAGACGTTCTCAAATTCGTTCATTTTTCAGTTAAGCATTTCAATCAAGTTATGCTGCAAAAACTGTAAACTTAAAAAAAAAAAAATTAGACAAATGGAAAACAGAAGTAAAGATTAAAAGTGCTTTACAATGTCATATGATCAAACAAAACTGCAAGAATAAGAAAATACATAGAAAAATGGTAGATCGTTCTCACAATCTTATTTTAATTTGCCCTTATGAAAGGTGCAGTGTGCGATTTCTGAGAAACACTGTTGATATTTGAAATCAACCCAAACAAACACACCCCTCCCTTCATCGTTCCACCTCCAAAAGGCAAGAATCTCTTTATTATAGCAGAAGCGAAGCAAAATAACGCTTCGCGAAAATATGACGAATGAACAACAAGGAAGAACAAAAAATAAACAGACAGTACACAAGAGTATACAAACAAGAGTTGGTTGTTATAGTCGCCAGCAGCACAGACAAACAATGACACTCAAAACTGTTCTGTTACTATAGCTTACATTATTACAACAACAGGATATCTTGGTTCTGTGAAACAGCAAAACCAATGTTACTCACGTATGGAGCAGAAGCAACGCAACCTCGGCATCCATTTTCAGGCCTTCCCGCTTCAATCACTCCAGCAATTGAAAGCTTTTCTAACATTAACGTGGGTCCTAAAGCTCTTTTCTGAACACAACCCTTCTTTCTCCAGTGATATTCCTCTGACCTTTTCTCTTTTGTAATGTCTCTCAGCCATCTCTCTTTCTACAGTCAAATCTTCCTCTTGCTCACTTTCTCCCCTCTCCCATCATGAGTGCACACACCCCCTACTGCTGATTGGCTACAAGTGTGTTGTGATGCTTAGTCTGATCCACTTTCAACAGAGCTTACTGCACCTTTGATATACTTCTTTCAAATATATATGCTTAAGTTATATATATTGTAATAGAATTGCCAATAGTCTGAAGTCTTTTGTGCTCATTTAATTATCTGAACACCAAGATGAGAGACGCATTTTCACCCCACTATATACAGATGTAAACACAATAACCGAGCATAACAAATGCAGTCTGTGTTTGTCATGTAGTGCTTACCTCAACATTGTTGGAAGGCTGCGAGCATTTTAAAAAACTATAGAAATCAGTTTACACAACATAGTGGGCATCTGGACACCTGTTTGTATGCTAATATTCTCTGCAATACATTGACTGGAAACTAAGATGTATTCAATCTCATCTACTAAGATCAAATGCCATATTTAATACCCTCCTCACCAGCGTCTTCAAGTTGCTTCCTTCGTTTGTGGGGAATTTTAACCCCACAGGGAGGAAGTCCACCATTTGGGCCAGCGGCTGCGTAGTGGTGGGATCAACAGGAAGGCATACAGCTTAATTAATTCTAGGCCCTGAACTCAGCATGCCAGCCAGTGAGAACCAGGCCGAGAGCAGGGAAAAAAGATGGAGGCCGTCTCTCAGGGGGTCCTCTGGATGCCCGGGGGCCCATTTCAGCACAGTCGACTTTAAAACAGAGGAAGGAGGCAAATAAATAAAGCCTCGGCGCTGAAACCTCCTTGAGATTTCTGTGCAATTACGACAGAGCTTGAACGCGAGCCAGAAAACAATTAACTTTTTCTTTCCCTCCGTCCACTGACAAGCCAGCGGTTAGACATTCCACGGACCCTGAAAGGCTGATTTTTCATTGTGACAGCGGCACACTGTACCACTAGTCCAATTAAAGCAGAGGTGTAATTCAATACAGCTTTTATATACACTACACCCTAAATCAGACGAGGTGTCGTGTGCATAGGAATGAAAGTGAATAATGTGTGTGTGTTATTGTTTGCTGTGTGAGTACGGAGAGGTGTGAGTCACAGAGTAAAACCCCAAATGTTCATAAAAATAATAGGGGTGGGGGTCTGGCTGCAGCAGCCAAAAGAAACGACACAGAGCGCAAACTGTGTATAACCCAACTCCACAATGTGACCAATAATATCCAGTTATAATGAGCCGTGAACACTTGCGAATAATAATGTGAGTGACGGGATCCAGAGAATGGTTGATGGTCCGGTTGACATTTGTTTTGGATCTGATATCCACACAATGGCAATTAGTTGGATGGATATGTGAAGGCTGGCATGCTAAATATAGAAAACAGAAAATCCTACAGACAACGAATGAGCATGAGATAGTCTAACCAATAGCACAACGGCTTGCAAAGGCTATCAATTTTCAGCAGTATCAGTCTCCAGGGCTCTCCTCCACCATGCATGCAGAGCTCTGACTGGCTTTATCACAGAGTTATGAGCTCCAGTTACGACACGGGTCAGAGGTCAACAGTCAGCCATTGATTGCTAATGGTGGGCTTGGACCAGCTCAATCCCCGCAGCGCACTACATCACAGGCACAGCAAACAGGAACACAGAAACAAGTTTTAAATGTTTATTGCAGCACTCCATAGTAAGAATAAGACATTAGCTGACTGCTTTAGAGGACTAGTTTGTTTCAAGACCTGGTTTAAGAAGATTTATAAGCTCTTGCTGTTTAAAGAGAGGCGATGAGGGTGTTTAAGTGCTTTGCTCTCCTTAACTCAAGAGGACAAGCTTTGTTCTTCCAAACAACAAACAAACCTACGCCAACCCAAGCGTGAGGATAATTCTTATTAGGGTGCATCCTACTACTACTACAGCTCATACTTGGGGATAGAGATTTCAACAACTTAAACTTACGTTTTAGAGACCTTTTGACATTAATAGGGTTTTGTGGATTTTAGTTTATGTCTAAGAGCATTGAATCTACACTAGCGCTCAAAAGATGCTATAGATGTAATATTGTGAAATATTATTACAATTTAAAACAACTGTTTTTAAATTAATGTTTTATAAAATTGAATTTATTCCTTGTGATGGCAAAGCTTCATTACTCCAGTATTCAGTGTCACATGATCCTTCAATAATCATTCTAACATGCTGATTTGATTGTCAAGAAACATTTATTATCATTATGAATGTTGAAAACAGTTGTGCTGCTTAATATTTTGTTGGAACCGTGATATCAGATTATTCTTTGATGAATAGAAAGATCAAAATTACTAAGGTTCCATTAGTTAATATTAGTTAACTACTTTAGTTAACATAAACTAAGAATGAGCGTCAATACGTCTACAGCATTTATTAATCTTGGGGAATGTTAATTTCGACATTTATTAATACATTATTTAAATCAAATGTTGTATTTGTTACTCAGCAACAGCGACATCCTGGGAACCATCCACAACACAATAGCATCATTACTCTGGTGAACACGGTCACATTTTCTTCATAAGAAAAGTAATACATAACTAGATTTTAAACTAGAGCTCATTTGGCACTAAAGTGTACACATATACTAAGCTCAGAGGTATGGTTCTGATGAATTAAAAAGAGAAATACTCACAAAAAGAAAATATGCCTCTCTCATCAGTCTGGCCTACATAGTTAACAATGTATACAGTCTCCATGCAGAACATTCATCAAAATCTAATAGCTCTTTAGAGAGATTCAAAAAGTTTTGAAATGCAGTTCATCACAGAGCACAGGATCTCTGCCAACTCCCAGACAGACCTCCACTCCACCTGGACATACAGTTGCTGTGTTTATTCTGGAGCTCCCATCCGCCTTACAGGTGTTCACCAGGACTAGATAAGTACATGGAATGTCAGTCTCCAAACACAGGTGCTGCTTATGAAAGTGGCCAATACTGCTTTACATTGCTGCTACATTTGTGAAGCCGGGGTTATGAAAACACACAGAACGACAAAAATGTTATAGAGCATTCCTTCAGCATAAATGTCTTTTAGCTATCAGACAAGACGCAGCCATCTGATCATTAATCTTCCCAGATATCTTTTTATTTTAATAGCAGTTTAAGTATCATATATAAAGCCACTTTATTATAAATCACAAAATATCATTAGACTGTGCTACTGACTTGGCTTTTATGAGCGATTATGGTGATTTAGATGCACTGCCTGGAACCAATAAAGCACATTTCGTGCTGTGCAGGTGTCAAATGAGACATTTTCATTTCCAAATGTTTCATATCAATATCCTTTCCTGACAGACATTAAGATACAAAGCATACAGACTTTTATTGCCAGACCCAAAATGTTGCTCTAGGGTTACACTCAATGAGCATACAAATGATTTTATTGCAAAAAACGAATTTCTGCAATACGCCGCCATTCAAAAGTTTGGGTCAGTACGTTTTTTTTTAAAGACATTAACCCTTTTATTCAACAAGGACAAAAGTGACAAGTTATTTATAATGTTACAAAATATTTCTATTTTAAATAAATGCTGTTCTTTTGATCTTTCTATTCATCAAATAATCCTATAAGCAGCACAACTTTTTTTTAACATTGATAATAATGAGAAATGTTTCTTGAGCAGCAAATCAGCATATTAGAATGATTTCTGAAGGATCATGTGACACTGAAGACTGGAGTAATGATGCTGAAAATACAGCTTTGCCATTTCAGGAATAAATTACATCATCACTGTATTTTGATCAAATAAATGCAGCCTTGGTGAGCAAAAGAGACTTCTTTCAAAAATATTTGAAAAACATACCGACTCCAAACTTTTGAATGGTGTATGTCATAAATAAAACCTGATATTTCAGTACCTCCTACACCTCTATCTCAACAAACGTAAGTGAACACACTCTATGCTCACATATGCAGCTCAGTCAGTGTCTCTGGCCGAAGCTGCTGCTGGTTCTGGTGAGGACAGAGGGAGGAATGTGAGCATATGTCTCCACACCCATCACTCTGACCACAGGCCCACTCCAGCAGGCAGCTAGCAGCTCGCCAAGAAAAACTAGCCAGCCATGAGGAGGCCAAGACACAGTTACAGAACACTGAGACGCAGCTAAAGCACATCCAGACAGAGACGCCACTGCTGCACACTGAGCAACAGCAATGCTGTGATATGTTGTTTACAGCGGGAATGATTCTTTTGTACCTGCTTCAGTTATAGAAAAAACACTGAGACATTGTGTAAACTACCATTCAAAGTTTGAAGTCAGTAAGAGATATATATATATATATATATATATATATTTTTTTTTTTGGAAATACATTAACATATGCTTCTATTCATCAAAGATGCACTATATTAATCAAAAGTGACAGGGAAGACATTTATAATGTTTCAAAAGATTTATATTTCAAACAAATTCTGTTTGAATTTTCTATTAATCATGAAAAAATGGTTTCCACAAAATATTCATTGATAATAATTGTTTCTTGAGCATCAAATCAGAATATTAGAATGATTTCTGAAGGATCATGTAACACTGAAGACTGGAGTAATGATGCTGAAAATTCAGCTTTGTATCACAGGAATAAATTACATTTCAAAATATATTAATAAAGAAAACTGTTATACTTTAAATTGTAATATTACTTCACAACATTACTGTTTTCACTGTATTTTTGATCAAATAAATGCAGCCATAGTGAGCATAAGAGACTTCAAAGGTGGAAAACAGGGTAACACTTTAGTTTAAGGTCCAATTATCACTATTAACTAGTTGCTTAGCATGCATATTACTAGGATATTGGCTGTTTATCAGTCATCAGTATCAGTATTCCGTTGTCATGTAGTTGTTTCAAAACTATATGAATTTCTTTCTTCTTCTGAACACAAAGGAAGATATTTTGAAGAACGTCGGTAACAAGACAATTGATGGACCCCACTGACTTCCATAGTAGGAAAAAAAAAAATTAAGAAGGTACATCAACTGTTTGGTTACCGACATTCTTCAAAATATCTTCTTCCGTGTTCAGCAGAAGTAAGAAATTCATACAGTTTGGAAGCAACTTGAGGGTGAGTAAATAATAACAGAATTTACATTTTTAAGTGAACTATTCCTTTAACAACTACCTTAATAGCTAATAATAAGCAGTAATAAGGAGTTTAATGAGGCAAAAGTTGCATTTAATAGTTAGTTAATAGTGAGAATTGGATCTAAAGTGTGACCGAAAACAGTTTGTGGGAGGTAAAGCAGAGAAAGAGGGAAAAATCTTTCTTTCGCAAGGAGTCTAACACAGTATATGATTGTTCGTTTGAAGATAACTGATTCTTTTCCTCTGTGAACCGTCCTAACCCTATGTCAGCATTCCCCATCAAAGCCCTTCAATGGGCGGCATTGTGGGGCAAATTCAAGTCAACACATATTAATTAGCACAACCCAGTGTGAGCGAGGCCACTGGTGTCAGCTATATGGCTCCTCTCACTAAATCTGCTCATAATTAGATTTACTCAAATATATTTTTAGCCTCTAAAATTCAGATTAGACACAGGGAGAAATGGTCACAAAAAGGGATAAAACAGATTCAGAGACAGATCTTACCACAGTGGGAATATAATTTCCTCTGGTATGGTGAAGGTCTAATTGCTGTCTCACCATGAGAAATCACCATGTAAAGGTCATTTCAATGAGCTGAGCTGATGGCACACATGAACTCACTGACCATGAAACGCTTAGAAATGCTCCAGCTGCTGTGAGACATGCTGACTGAGATTTAAAAAAATGGACCAGCAGAACCTGAAACCTCATGGGAATGAGGACTAACAGTGACTAAGACAGCGAGTCTGTACTAAAAATGTAACATGGCAACTATATTTTCTTTCAGATATAAGGAATTAATATGGGATACTCTATATAGTCATTCTGTTATTTTGTTTTGTTTATAGTAATGGCTAATACCAAGAAAAGCATGCGGTGCGTGTGCGTGCAAAACATGGCATCATGATGCTGCTGTGTTGTGGGTGGTTGTCAGAGTATAGATATGGTTGCTAGGGCATTTGCTCTCTTCAACAAGCCAGGCCAGGTTCATGCCCGTACCACAAGTGTTTTTGAGTGTTTTGTAATTCTTTTATTGAAAGTGTTTTTACATTTTGTGTTTTTACATTTTCCATCACAGTGGAACTAAAGAGTTAGCTTAGGAAAGTTTTGAGTATTGTGAGTAAACTACTTGATATCCCTCTAAGAGGTCTAGAACAAATTTATCAAATCAGATGCCTTAGTAAAGCTATGAAAATCATATGAGACATAATAGGCAACCTCTGTTTAATAAATTTGAGAGATTACCATAGCGGGAAAAAATCCTTCCTGCCACAATCAGTAAAATCCTTAAATGAAAGGTAGTGTTGGTGTTTACTGAGCAGGTCTCAGTGATGATAGTTTTTTCAGTGGGTGCTTTCGTGTTTTTATATTTATGTAATTTGTTGGTTCTTTGTGTGTACGCATGTTGAAACACAAGCAACAGAAATTTTCCCATGGGGATAATAAAGTAATCAATCAATCAATCAATCAATCAATCAATCAGTCAGTCAGTCAATCAATCAATCAATCAAGTATGAGTGCAACAGCCACTGTCCAAGTTTTTAGTCTTGGAAAAGTATTTTTCCCATTCTTTTTTTCCATAAGGATTAACCCTTAAACGTATATCTTGGGTCTTTAGTGGCCTGCAATGTCCTTCACTACCCTTCTCCTCATTCATTTTTAAAGTTAGACTGCAATCTTCTTAGTAATCCTCAATCAATTCATTATAACATATATTAAAAATAAGACAGAAAAATTATAAAAGAATGCCACTTTTCCCATTCATTTTTCGTAAAAATTGTATAGGGTCGCTAACGACCTGAGGTGTGTAACAGTGTAAGCAGTGTAAGTAACTTTTTTACTCACCGGCCAATTTGGCTATTACATTTTTAAGTTATCGGCCATTCAGAACTTCTACTAGCCAAAAAAAGAAATGAACTAGATTAACTACGTCACAGCTATATATATATATATATATATAATTTTTGGTCCTTTTCACCAAAAATTTGTTTTAGGTGGGAAGATCTATACAGTACAAAGAACATGTAGGATGTTGGATAACAATGTCTTTTCTGTTAACCAAATGCTTTTTAATCATCGCTATTGCTTTAATGTAAATGAACAAGTGCTGCGTTTTTTGTTGCGTAGTGACAGGCATGTTCCAGTAAGCCAGATATGCGCAGATTCTGTGCAATACGCTGTATTTAATATATCATGATGACTACGAGTTGAGTATTTGCACTAAATCTGCGCAGATTTGACTTGCATGAACTTCCCCAGCAAAGTGAGTAAACATAATAACACGCCAAATTGGCTAGTGATATAACAGCGGTACCCGCCACAGTTGATTTTTACCCGCATTTGTGTAAGTTTTCTGCACAACAATTATTGAATCTTTGATGACTGAATAAGTGCAATTCACATTTATTCCACAAGGTGTCAATGTCTGATACACTATGATGAAGTGACGTTTCACTCATAGTTACCGCAGGCAGAAAACAAAAGAATAGGAAGTATCATCAGCAAAACTTGAAATGGCTCAGAGATTTACTGCAGATTTACAGCTGAACGCAATCAAATATTATTGTCACTGTCACTGGATCTGGTGAAGAAGCTGTCAGTGATCAAAATATTGATTTTGAAGATGTTTAAAATGATAGTTTTGAGAATATGTCTGAGATGGCGAATATGAGCTGAATGTACTGGGAAATGAGCTCTGACGAGAACAGTGATGATGGTATAAAACATCTGCTCAAACTGAACCCTTCCAAGATCCAAAAGATAACAAAATATGCTTAATTTTATTCTTCTGTAATTGTTACTCTAATATGAGGAGAGTTTTATATTATCGCGACAGGTAGAGATCCATCCATGTTAGATATATAAAACTATTGATTTATGCAATTAAGATTGCTGCTAAGCTGTTTTGGCGTGGTTCGTTTCTACAGTAAGGGCGACTTGTTTAGAAGGATACTTTAATTTATACCTTATTATTAAACATTTACTCTTAGTAGTAGGAGTAGTGTGAATGGGATTTTTACTTCAGAACCTGACTGTTACACTATATAGCGATGCTTGTCGCAAACTAGAAACTAGGTTCACTATCGTGATATTTTTCGCACTGAACAGAAACGACTGTCACTAATTAAATCCCTGTTAACCTCAAATGCAACCTCACAGCTCTTTCTGTGCCTCCTGGCTTACGGATGAACCACAGTAGGTGAGACACAGTTTGTGTTTCTAGTCTTTAGGGTGACGGACAGACATGACGCAGAAAGATGTCTGGAATCAATTCTGGACATCCTGCTAATGTAAATAAAACCTTCACACAAACAAACACTTTCTTTTGGAAACTCTCAGACACAGAAATGAATTGGAAGGAGAAAAAAGGTGTTCTCTGTGTGAAATATGAGCTTAATTGGTTTATTAACTTTTGCCATAACACAACTGTCGAGCTTCCTTTACTATCCTTTTCCTTAAATGTGACAGCACTTTTGTTAGTGTTTGAAACCAGCCTACCGTATACAACAATGTTTGGTGAGATGCCATAAACTCCCAGCCACCATGTTAAGCCTTCCACAATGGGAATGACTGTAGATGTAATCCATCTAGCTCCTGTGCATATTGAGTCAGGCACTGTTTACACAAATGCTGGTTAGGTATCATTATTTCTCTGTGTATGTGGTTATCTGTTAAGTGCATATGGTTGAGTGTGTGTGTGTGGGGAGGGATTGTTGTTTATATACAGAGGAAGAAATAAGGATCCCTTGTAGAAGGAGCCAGATCCATTGGGCTGTTTCTCATGGCAAACTTCCTCTCTCTGTGATCAGGATTATTTGCAGATGCGATGGTGCCATTGCTTCTTTCTCAAAGAGGGGGGAAAACCCACCATCTGCTCTCTTCCCGTTTACTGATCTCACTTTTCTCATCTCATCTCATTTTACAAACAGCCTTGGATGAGCCCTAATCTAACTCTACAGGTCACAAGTGGTGAGATTTGACCATTTTCAGTTGTTAAGTGAGAAATCTTAACATCCTTGAATCTATTTTCTATTTTGCTCACTACAGTGCCCATTCATTCTCCTGGTACCTTCTTCATAATTTGTCCTACTGTGTTCTATAGCGAAATGGTCCTAGGGTGAGTAAATGATGACAGATGTTTCATTTTTAGGTGTACTATCCCTTTAAGAGTTGGGCGCTCAAAGAAATAAAGATATAAACAATTTCTAAAGATATTATTGCAAAACAATTAACATCAAAGAGAGAAAGAAAATTGAAGCAGGAAGTGGCACACCAGTACACCAGATGATCCTTAAACTTCATTGGGATGTTAGAAAATGCTAGAAAACATATATTATCCTTAAAAAAACTAAGAAAACTATCACCTGTTTAAAAGTTTGGGGTCAGCAAGAACGCATTAAATTGATAAAATGACAAAAAATAATATTTATAATAAATAAAAGACATTTTGTTCGTTACAAAATATTTCTATTTCAAATAAATGCTGTTTTGAACTGTTCAGAGTCCTGGAAAAATGCATCACGGTTTCCATATAAATATAAAGCAGAACAACTTTTCAACATTGTGATACTGAAGACTGGAGTAATGATGCTGAAAATTCAGCTTATTAATTACATATAAATTAAACTTTAAAATATAATTAAATAGAAAACAGTTATTTTATACAGTAATAATATATATATATTTTTTTTCAAATAAATGCAGACTTGATGAGCATAAGAGGCTTCTTTCAAAAACTTTTCAACGGTCATGCTTTTTCACTTTTTCATTACTTAGCATAATCTCTACAGAACAGGGCTGAACAAAGACTTCATACAAATTATTTCAGAAAATTAATAGCAAATTTCATGTGACCGTATTTTATTACTAAGACGTAAATTTAAGAAACATTCTCAGTCTTATTGTCTGGGTTTTGGTCTTTCAGGGTTGACATTCACCATTTATTAAGGGAAGCTAAAGATAACTGAGAAATGACTTTACTTTTGCTCATTTCCTGAACATTTTGCCCTATTCATTTCCAGGTGTGTTTCAGGTTGATTTCCACATTACACTGAGCCGACATCTGTGTTGTCTATCGCTCCAAGCACCCGGGCCACTGCAGCCAAACATCTGCAGTCAGAACACCACTGAATATGCCCTTACATACACAAACATGGACATGCATTCTCATACCTGCACACAAACTCCTGTACAACAAGAACACACACACACATTCACACTGTTCACTTATCTAAATGAGGTCGTACCATAGACTTAAGATACATAAATCTAAACATAAATATTGCAGACTAACTCAAACCCACAACCCCCCCCCAAAAAAGAAAGAATGAAAAAGATATAGAAATTGATAATGTTATAATTTAGTAAAGTAAAGTAAAATAACAATTTACTACTGTTTGTTAATGCAACAGCTAACATAAAAATAACAGCAATACTTTACAATAAGGTCCCATTAGTTAATGTTATACCATGGTCTGGGTGAATACTCGATTCTGATTGGCTGCAGGGTGTCCGTTAAAAAGTGATAATGTACACCTAAATAAACCGTCAGGCGTAACCAAGGAAACCAAGTTATTGTTTGTAACTTGTAACTTTAGATTTCGATTGTAAAACTAATTAAAATATAAACTAATGTTTTAAAAATGTGTTATTTGGCAAGTGACCATGGTTAATGCCCTTCGAGGTGTCCATTGTCAGGTATTAATGGACTTCGGCGGAGGCAACCGTCCGACGCGCAGCGCAGCCGTCGTCCATTAATACCTGATAATGGACACCTCGTCGGGCATTAACCCTTACTTAGTCAATGCAATCATTTATTGCAGTATTTATTCATCTTCATAAGCGTTAGTTAAAAACACAACTGTTCATTGTTAGTTCAAGACAAATAGATAAAACTTTTGATTTTAATAATCTATTTGTAAATTGTCAGGGTTCTCGCACTTCGCTAGTTCGGTTTCAGTGTCAGGGTTCGGATATTCATGTTAACTAATGTGGTTAACTAATGTAAACAAAATTGGAATCTCGTTGTAAAGTCTTACCAAAATAATATTTAACATTGCTGTGTAACATTGATGCATATGCTGTTTCATAAAGTTGTATACTTACTGTAAAGTGCCACCAAAAAACATTAGTTTATTTATGAATCTTTTTTTCACCAGATATGTTCTCAAATGTCCCTAAAAGGGAGGTTTTTGTCATATTTAGCTTCTCGGGACAAATTTCTCCTCAAAAGCAGAGCTAATTAAACCCACCCACCCTCTCACACTCATATAAATGTATACTTCCTCAAATAAAAAAACACACACACACTAGGCAGGCCGGCCTCATATGCAGCTTGTTTACGGCTGTGTGCAGAAAGCTTGTGCCGTAATGTTCCGTAATAGAAAACGTGTGCTTTGCTCCTCACCTATCAGGTGCTAGAGGTCAGAGGCGACACATGGAGCCTGTTAGCATTCCAGCCTCAAGATCAGAAGAAGGATGAAACTATGTATGCTGCAAGAGTAGCGTATGCTCCGTGCGCTTGTGTTTGAATGTGTTTGAATCGTTTTCTCACAAATTCACACCATCCATCACAAAATTTCCTCTCCTCTCCATCCCTCTTACTCTCTCCATATCTTAAGTAAATCTGCAGCAGACCTGAGACTCGGGCCCTGCCCAGGCTCTCACCGCGAGCTGCATGTTTCACATTACAGGCATATTTCCACATTGTATTTTGCTAACCCTCGCCTGCTGATAAAGGGCCAAAGAGCTTCAAAGAAAAAATGCTCCTCAGCACTTACAGTGACCAAACGTCTGCTGAGCACTGGAAAATAACAAGAGCTCTTTTGACAGGACCCATGCTGTGCGGCGGAGTGGTCAAGGCTGCGGAGCCCGGCGCACTTCGACCAGCCCTCTCGAAAATCCCCCGACTACAGGAGTTTGGCCTTTCAGTGATAGCTACATTCATCAACTCCTCCTGGGTTCCTCCTTGATAAAATGAGAAGGGAACCAAGGAGCGCAGAGAGGGTGGGAAATGTAAGCAAAGCACTTGCAACAGATGGGCTGAATGAGACACTTTGTTTTAAACTACATGGAAACACAAAATGGGGTGATCGTTCAGGGTCTCGATGAAGAAAAAGATGAGAAAGTGTGATAGAATGGGGCGGAAGCTCATAAAGAATGAAAGGCAGTGATGACAGCTGGGCACGAGGTTTATGGTTTGGCTTAGTGCAGACGGGCTGTCCCAGCTAAAAGCGATGAGACTGAGAGAGCAGGTCTATGTCTGGTTTATCTTTCACACACTCACCACTACACACAACAGTTCTCAATTCCACTTATCTAATACAATTTTGTAAATTAAAAATGAAATCCATTCCTCTTATTTGATTGGCCAAGCACCATTTCAAGAATACTGATATTTCTTTTAACATTAACACTTTACAATAAGGTTCATTTTTTTAAAGCATTTGAATACTTATGAATAATAATATATTAATAATTCTATATAATAACAATAATGTACACTAATTTTACGTAATATCAGTTATGAATTGTATTTAGAATAGTATAATTAATTATTACATTAATTTTTAATGATAATTAATTTGGAATAATTCACTTTATTTATTTATTTTAACAATTGTTGAACCTAGGCTAATGTTAAATTATAAATATACTGTTTATATGTTGTTCATTGTTAATCTATGCTCATTCATAGTACATTCATGCACATTTACACAGCTTAAAAATGTACTAATATGTAAGTAGAAATGAACCAACACTGTTTATTGTTAGTTTATGATACAAAATGATACAAACTGCATGACCTCATGTTAAAAAAAATGTAACCATGGGAGGTTTCACTTTATATCACTTTTCTTGTTTGTGTTCAGTCTCTGTGTTGTTCTGTGACAACGCTTGACCCTGCTTTTGCCTTTTTTTCACTATTTATGTTGGCAGTGAAAAAATAAACATAATAACTGGCCAGTTATTCCTTATTAATGTTTTGTTTACAGAACTGTTGCATTACATATACTGTATATATCACACTTGAAACCAGAGTGTTATTTTCGTTAACAAAAACTGTTTAACAAAAGCTTTTTTCACATGAGTAAGAGAAGATGATGATGAGACGACAAGAAGGTAATTTAACAATAACTGTGACTATATTAACATCCAATATTGTAGACGAAAAAAGACGAGACTAAATGTAAGTTTAAAAATAAAAACTTTACCAAAACATCTCTTTATTTTTGTAGGGGGAAAAAAGAGGAGACATAATGCAGACTTGGGATGCCACAATTCTCAGTATAATATTGAACTGTTCGTCATCCACGGTGCAATACGTCCTTGTGAATTGCGTCCCCCCCCCCCCCCCGGCTTTGCGTTTAAATAATTAAATAAGTGCATTCTATCTCTCTGCGAACTAGCTCTGTTTAACCATTATGCAGCATGATGAAAATGTGTTGACTAAAACTAGACTAAAATAGCCAGACCTGGTTTCACAGACAGGGTTTAGATTAAGCCAGAATTAGGCCTTAGTTGAATTAGGACATTTAAGTAGCTTTCATAAACGTGCATTAGAAAAAAGCATTACTGGTGTGCATCTTGAGACAAAACAATGGCACTGACATATTTTAAGATATATCAGTGCAAGTTGCTCTCATTTAAAACAGCTCAAACATGCATTTTAGTCTGGGACTAGCTTAAGCCTTGTCTGTGAAACCAGGGGTTAGTTGACTAAACAAAAACGGGACAAGGTTGACTAAATATGATAAAAACTAAAAAGTACATTTGACACAGGACTAAGTAATATTATCAATATTTGACATCAATATTTCACATTAAACAACTAAAGTAACACAAACTCTTTCCCATAAAGCATCATATAATATATGACAACAGCACGTTTGATTAGCGCTAGACTGCTCTGTTGGCCACATTATCTTGTCTAAACGGGGCGGCTGACATTAAAGTGAGTTTGGTGAGGCAGATGACAGGACCTCAGCGCTGGCTGTGTGTATCTCGGGGTGTGTGCATATGACACACACACAGCCCGTGTCCTGGAATAGCTCTGCTGGCCTGGAATGCATGGGTTGGTATGGGGGTTGGGGGCAGTCCTGGGGGGTGAAGAGGCCTGGAATCTGTACCCCAGATGACGATTTATCAATCAATCCGGATCACTCAGAACATCCTCAAAATTACTGGCCGGCTGACAGCTTTGATTTACGGGGGGTCTGGGCCCAAGCTGCGGCCTGTCTGCACCTAGTTGTTGTTCTACCCATCACGTTCCCCAGACCCCTGCGCAGCGCCGAAGCCGTGTCTCTTCCACAGAGCTCTGAGAAACCAGATCTACGTCGTCCATCTCAGCGCACCAGGCACAGACAGGACTTCCATTAGTGAACCTGCCTAACCTTTGGCATTCTGACTTCCTGACCCCTCCCTAAACGACCAAAATGGGATGAAAAGACAGCAGGGCTGAAGCATGGTTTACTGGGTCATCAGCTTTCTGCCTATCTGCTGTTATCTATGTACCTGTTTCATCAGAGGCCTAAAGGTCTATACTAAAACAAACAGACATATTTATACAACACTTGAGCAAGTATATTGGTCAAATATTGCACAAAAAAACATGAAACTATAGGCAAAACAAAATGTACAATTATGAACAATAGCTGGATAGAAAAACTGATACTTTTGTAAATGCATTAACAACAGCAGAGAAGCAGAATTTAGCTGTACTTATTTTTTTAAAATAATCTTTCTATATCTTACTGTCTCCTGTGACATTTAAACATGAAATGTTGTGATGCATGTCAAAATTTTTAAGAAAAAATGCAGCAAGAATCCCCCCCCCCCATGTTTACAGTGGAAAGCAAAGCATTGGAATGCAAAAACACATTCTGTGTGAATGTGATTTACATTTTTTGGCAAATATTTGCTTGTAAAATCCAGTAAATTAAACAGGAATCCACGCGAATGGGAAGTACGAAAGATTTACCCACACAGATTTTCCAACAGGTTCACAAAGACCAACAGGAGGCTGCTTGCTTTGAAAGTGATACATTGCTACACTACTGACAAGAGACAATGGACCTTAACACTTGGAACAAACATAGGCCTATACTGTATTAGCTTTAGACATATAGCCATATAGCCAAGTGATATATAAACTTATGCCAAAACACCAGAAAGATTGATTACAAGACATCTCTTGTAATTGTCCTAACCTGCATGATTGATTGTATGGTTGCAGTTTATTATTATAAATATTATAAATGCTAAGCATTTAGCACTGTTTTACCCCGCTGTCCATGACACTATCAGAACAAATCCTGTAATCCATTCTTAGGTCACAAACCACTGCCCTAACACACACACAAACAAACAGCGAATGAGAGAGGACTGAGGGATATAAAATTCCAAGACAGGAAAGATATATGGCCAACTGTTCATCCCAGCGCCCAAAATGCATTCTCTTCATTCTTAATGATTAAAGCAGTAAATCGTCTTCGAGAGGGAGGGAGGACGTGCACACAAACACCACCAGCTCGCAGTTCATAGAGCATTCAAACTCAGTGCTCGATGCTGGACGTTTTATCACCGGTTCGCTTCCTCTGTGTGAATCTGAGTGCTGATATGTGTTATCCTGACCTTCCACATGTGCTTTATATGTGGGATTCTCAGTCAAGCCCTGGGCCCCTGACGGCGCTACCCAGAGCGCCCAAATCTCTGCCACAACAACACGACCAGGACGACAACTCCCTCTGTTGTGTTTGCTCAGCTGGTCCGGCTTTGTCAGTCAGTATCAAACTCCTTGTTCTTGCCCCTCTGCTGTTATTCTTTGCCTCTGTTTAGTTTCTTTGCACTAACATGGTTTGTTGGTTCTTTTGTGCTTTGTTTTGCATCAAAGGGAACATCTCCCATGTACCCTGTTTGTTCCCTTGGACAATGATAGGGTCACGGGGTCACTGATAACAGACAGCTACCTGTAACCTGTGAAGTTGAGGCAACCAGGGCATGACAACAAGGACTGGCTGATGGTCCAGTGCCAGCGTAAAGGATGATGGATGTTGACGGAATTGTCAAGGTCCCAATCGGGCACGTACTGAATTGTCATAAAAGTTTATCATTAGCATGTGTTTTTAAGTCTTGCCAATTTAAACATTCAACTGTCTGAGACAGTTTTGTGCACACACACACCGAAAATGCTTGCACAGGAAGCCGCCTCTCAGACAGCGTGCAAATACCAAACTGAGTTCTCTTTTGTGTCTTCTTGTGCTTGAACGGACCAATACACACAGAAATATGCCAAAATGTCTTGGAGAGTATTCTAGTAAACAACATAGTCGGTTATGTCTTAGGTCAACTTAAACAGTTGAGAAGAAAACGCATGAGTATAAGAATACTGAATCTGTGCTTTATGTCTTAAAGCAGGGGTGGTCCTGGATGGCCCCTGTCCTGCAGAGTTTAGCTCCTAACTTGCCTCAACACACCTGCCTGGAAGTTTCTAGTATGTCTAGTAAGACCTTGATTAGCTGGTTCAGGTGTGTTTCATTTGGGTTGGAGCTAAATTTTGCAGGACAGTGGCCCTCCAAGAGAAGGATTGGACCTGTCTTAAAGTGACAGCAGCCTAATAAACCTGTTGCTGTCTGTGTTTTTAATGTTTATTAAACAACAAATCACACTGCTCTTGACTGAATGACTTTTGTAACTTTAATAAGGATTAATCTATATTTAAATTATACAGTGAAGATTATGTGTTAATTTACATTTGATTGTAAGCTAGTAGTCTTAGCTTTGGTATCGAGAATTGTGAAATTTCACTAGTATCTAAAACCTTATTTATTAGAATTCATGATTAAATGAGTCAAAAACAATGAAAACAATAACTTTTTTATTTTATTTTTTTAGGGAGAGGCACTAGCCTGGCTAACGTCAGACCTCGTCTCATTGAGACGTGGTCTGGGAACCACATGTTCTTTTTCTCGTATTTGAGGCGTGGTTTACGAATGCCCAGAGCCATTTATTGGGCGCTACGAATGTCTATCAAATGCACCTGTACGTAGCTCATAGCCAATCGTTTCAATTATACCAGATGAAGTATGTAGAGCGACAGAAATTGGACGAGGAAGAAGACGAAATAAACTTGCGTTCTAAACTACTTAGAACACTATCTAAGGCTGCATCGAAAGGTAACTTCGCGTCTGCTGCCATGTTGGATCCATAGATATAAACAAACTGCTTCGGTGTGTCGCATAGACGTCGTCATCGTCTTGCTGCTCCCTCCCCGTTCTGTGGTTGGTTCCCTTTTTGAGGGGAAAATCTGGTCCATGGTATCCAGGCTGCCTAGCAGCGTGAATAAAATCGCGCTGCGCTCAAGGCAGCATGGGGAAACCCAGGCTAGAGAGGCAGGGCAAGTAAAAAAATTTAACCATTACCCAACCGGGCCAGCAGAAATAATCCTTAGCGTTGAGCCCTGTCAACTTTCACAAATATATTAGCCAATATAATTTACAGTAGCACAGTATAAAAAAACACATGGCGTTGAGTCTGAGTGAGTGCTATATCACTGACCTGCAAAGATGCGTAGGCGTTTGCGTCTCGGGGGTGGCCCGAGTCCTGAAACACCAGTACACTCATCTTCATCATCGCAGTCCCCGCTTTCTAGACCCTCCTCATCCTCGTCTGCCTGGCCTTGTCCGGCTGGGTCTCTTCTCGCATTGCTCCCTCCTGGTCGAGCCCTCCATCGCTTCTCAGGCAACGTCACCATCCGTAAAAGCTACAGATAAAAAGACCATTAGCATTGAGAATGGTGGAAAAACGGAATAAAACATTACACCTTGATGACTACAGAAGTATGCTGAACATATTATGCTATTAACCGAATCAGAGAACCTTCAACATGAAAATATGTGAAATTATTGTAATATTAACTTAAAATATCAAAAGGTACTTCAAGTAAATAGCTTGGGTTAAAGAGAAAAAAGTTTGGGAATCCATGCTCTAGAACATGTATCATATATCAGTATGAGATTAGGTTTATGGATTTGTGCTCAGATCACAATGACACTGTAGATGAAATCTGCCAAACAAAGTCATGGCCAAATATTTCATTTCAGCACACTAAGTAAAATGGCCGACATCTGGAGAGAAACTAGTTATTTACTGGATATAGTTGGAGTAAAATCTGAGAGATTACTGTAGAAGACAAAAGAACAATAGCAGAACAATGGACCAAAAAATTAAGTTTAGATGTTTTGCGGTAGGTGACAATTCTGAGCATGGCATGTCCTAAGGTGTCACTTCAAAAACAACTATTTTAAACACCATTTTGTGATTCATTTTATAATTATTATGCAAAATAATCAATCTGATATGACTTTATATTATCTGAAAAACTACAAGGAATATTTATATTGTTAAAAATTCATCACTCTGCAGGACTATTTAATAAAGTGAAAAGTTGCTTATAAATGCAAAAAAAAACAAAAACAAAATCGGTTATGGAACCTAAATTACACACTTTCACTATTATTGATTGAAAAGTCTGCATCAATCACCATCTCCTTTTGATTTTATTAAACAGGTCAGCTGCTTCCTGACAAAAAATTTAATGTCATATATATATAGTTGGATACAATGGTATGTGTAAAACTTCACACTGAGAATTGATTTTGAGCTTGATAAGGTTAAATATATAAAGTTAATGAAATCAAGCCATTTATTTCCAAAATACTTTTTCTTGTCTTTCTTTTTAAAAAGTACTGCACTCAAGTAGAGTCAGGCATAAAAAGATAAACGTTAAAAGAGTTGATTCTTGCATCAACCGCTGTTTTGTTTTGCCAAACTATAATTGCTGAAAATTCCATCGTCCCCCTCCGTCTTCTGCTTTTCCTTTAATCTTTCTACTCTGTCTCCCTCTTTTATTGATTTCCTTCCGATGTGCGGACACAAGCATGTGCTTGTTGTTGTTGCTTTTTTTCATTGCTGTTGTTGTTTTTGTCTAC
Source organism: Scardinius erythrophthalmus (assembly GCF_964197995.2). Taxonomy (NCBI): domain Eukaryota; kingdom Metazoa; phylum Chordata; class Actinopteri; order Cypriniformes; family Leuciscidae; genus Scardinius; species Scardinius erythrophthalmus. The sequence goes on along the minus strand of NC_138233.1, from coordinate 20,687,509 downwards.
AGTAGAAAATTGAGATCAGATGGGTCTGGCTATGTATGGTTTCCCTCCGAAACAAATCAGAGGGCAACAGCTTCTGACCAGCACACAGATCTCTCTCTCTCAGAATAAAAATGGATAATTATTATACTATACCCCTCAGAAGATAAACAGGCCTTACTAAACAAACAAACCTCTCCATCTGTAATTTAAAGTCAGCACATTCTCAGGAGGTCAGCAGGGAAAGTCATACAACATGTTCCACCAGAAATCCACACAGGCCTCCATTCAGGCCCGAACACGGGAGGCACAGACCGCCTCTGTTTGAACAAGTCCGCAGGGTCGGTTATAGCACTGACAGAGAAACTGATTCATTTATGCAGTTTGCCCACTGGCAATGACACCAAAAAGCATAAAACGGACAAGAGACGCCTGGTAACGGTGTGAAAATGGATAGCGCCACCTAGTGAAACCGCACTCCCATCAACGACTTCTGCTGTTCATAAAATTGAAAGAACAACAAACGTGGCTGTTTTCCCTGAGCAGCATTACAGCGAGGAATGGGCCTTTAATGCACTCTTGTTTCAACAGCATGTTTTTGGAGAGCTGCATGAGTTTAAGCCCTAAGCACATTTACTGAGGGCTCTGAATTCCTTCCTGAAGACCGTTGCCCAGTAACGACGTGAGACGGGCCGTCCCCACAAACCATTTAAACTCTGAAAGCAAACAGTCTTAAAGAGAAAAAGAGAGAGAGAGAGAGAGAGAGAGAGAGAGAGAGAGAGAGAGAGAGAGAGAGAGAGAGAGAGAGAGAGAGAGAGAGAGAGAGAGAGAGAGAGAGAGAGAGAGAGAGAGAGAGAGAGAGAGAGAGAGAAACGCGGTCAAGGGTATTTTAAAACAAACTCTAAAAAAGGTAGAAGGAGAAAAAAAAAAAGAAAAGCTTATGGACAACTGTTTGGCACTGGATATATGGAGAGAAGGCCAAATGGATGGAGCACAGCTACTTGCCCCCTCACACACACACACACACACACACACACACACACACACACACACACAGTGCAGTGGCCAGCTGAGGTAGCACAGGATGCTTTGGTTTGGCTGGTTAGAGTACATTTCTAGACCGTGCCATTGTCACAGTGAAGGAAAATGGGGGAACTTATTCAATGCAGCATGCATTTAATTTGCCTACCATGTTGACAGGTTACAAAAAATAAAAATTCACATTGTACACATACTGCTGCGTAAAAGAAGAGTAGGTGCAACCATCGTTGCGAGTCTATTTTTGTCACACGTGGCGTGCTGAACTTAGCAGAAAACAATGAAAATGCACTGTAAAACTATTTAACAACTCAGTGTTTTGTAATATATGCTTTTATGATGCAATATAAAATAGTGGAGTGAATTACTCACCCATATTTTGAAAAAAGACATCTGTCACACAGTGACAGATGCACAAACAGTCTATTCAGTCAGACAATTTAAGTAGTATGTAGTCTATGCTCTGAGCAATGGGCTCGTTCCATGGTAAATGTGGCCATGTTTGTAATAAACAGTTTGTAATAATCGCAGGTTCAGCTGGGGTCCGACAGGTAGGGGGAATCAACACTGAGCGTCAAGCGATGGTCTACCTTTCAAAAGTTTGGGTTTGATAAGATAAAAAAAAAACTGTAATATTGTGAAATAATATTACAATTTATAACAACGGTTTTCTCTTATAATATATAGAAATTTTATTTAGTCCTCTGAAGTCAAAGCTGAATTTCTTCACACATGATCCTTCAGAAATCAGTTTTATTTATGCATCTTTGCTAATTTCTACTAATTTCTTTATTTCAAAATAATCTAACATCTATTTAAAATATGTTTTTAATAAGTGTAGAATACACAGAAATTAGTGAGTTAATGAAGTTTAAAATACCAACCAAATGAGAACAGCACCAGTTGTAAACACTGCATAACCTACATATTGCTGTGTGTCTTTAACCCTTAAATGCATACCTCGGGTCTTTAGTGACCCGTGACGCCATAACCCCCTCCTCATTCATTTCTTAAAGTTAGACATCAAACGACCCGAGGTGTGTAACAGTGTAAGTATATTTTCTGCGCAACAATTATTGAATCTTTGATGACTGAATAAGTGCAATTCACATTTATTCCACAAGGTGTCAATGTCTGATACACAATGATGAAGTGCCGTTTCACTCATAGTAACCGCAGGCAGAAAACAAAAGAATAGGAAGTATCATCAGCAAAACTTGAAATGGCTCAGAGATTTACAGCAGAGCAAGTACTGAACGCAATCAAATATTATTGTCACTGGATGGTGGATCTGGTGAAGAAGCTGTCAGTGATCAAATGTTAATTTTGAAGATGTTGAAAATTATTGTTTTGAGAATATGTTTGAGATGGCGAATATGAGCCAGATACTGAATGTACTGGGAAATGAGCTCTGACGAGAACAGTGACGATGGTATAAAACATCTGCTCAAACTGAACCCTTCCAAGATCCAAAAGGTAAGAAAATATGCTTAATTTTATTCTTCTGTAATTGTTAATTTAATATCAGGAGAGTTTTATATTATCGTGACAGCTAGAGATCCATCCATGTTAGATATAGATCCGGGATTCCGGGTCGCTAAAGACCGGAAAATGTAATAATGATTGTCATTTAAGGGTTAAGCTTATGTTGCTGAATGAAAGTATGTGCCTTGATAAACAAGCATGGTTAAAATGCAAAGGGAAAAAATGTGAAAGAGCAATACCAAAAAGTGTGTTATGTTCCTGCGTTCCCACTAATAACTCCCATTGCCCAACTCCTGATAACCATTTTACAATTTATAGCAGTTATTAAAAGAAATAGATATCACTTTATTTTCTGTGTGAAGACACAATGCAAGCCTGAAGCTGCAGTGACGCTACTGCAGTGAATACTGGAGAGCCTTTAAGAAGCAGAGGACACAACTAAAACAAAATATGCTTGATAAATCAAGAACAAGCCTCATATTTGAGGACTCCCCTCCTCCTCTTTCTCTCTGCGGTTCAGAGGCTTTGGGAACATGGAGCTCATGGAATGCAGTGAAGCTCAATGCAAAAAATGCAATTAGTGTCTGTTCAGCCATGCGATCTCTCCTTTTCCTAACTGCACAGAATGCAAACGAAAACTCCACTCACAAACTCATACAAAAGGCTTACATATGGCAAAGTGCTCAGGGCAGAGCAGTCGCGAGAGAGACGCAGTGACCACAGACCTGTTGCTGAGCCCCGCACCAGGCCTGAACTCTGCTCAGGGTCAGCGCTCAGAGCAATATTGTAATGCCACATGGCAGTTTACTGTTTAATCAAGCAGACAAGCAATGGAGCGTATAAGAGGAGAAAACTCACAGATGGGTTTCTGGAAATTATAAGACCATGACTAAACAATGATTAGCCCAGTGCAGATCTCATGCAGAAAACCTGCTGGCACGATGATATGGTCTTGTGGGTGAGTGTTGCATTGGGTTTGCTAAGGTGTTTGTAGTGTTGTTTTAGTGTGTTGCCATGCGGTTGCTGTGTTTACTTCCTGACCCAAGACAATGATTCATAGAAGTCTGTGATAGTCTGGTCCCTAAGTATGGCTCAGTATCCCTCCTTCAATGTAAGTTTATGGGATTTATAAATATTATTAGACCACCACATGAAAATCTTACTCTCTTCCGAAAATATAAAGGTGGCTATATATTTTTATGTACATGGTGTTTAAAGGTTTAGGGTCAATAAAATAAAATAAAACTTTTATTCAGCAAGTTTTTTTATATTTTGTAACATTTATAATGTTACAAAAGATTTATTTTTCAAATATATAAATTATTTTAAAAGTTCTGGAAAAAAATGAGCAAATCAGCATATCAGAATGATTTCGGAAGGATTATGAGACACTGAAGCTTAGAGTAATGATGCTGAAAATTCAGCTTTGCCATCACAGGAACACACAGAGGTGAACAAAGTACACAACTTTCTTACTTGAGAGAAAGTACAGATACTACAAATATTGTAGCCAAATATTACTCCGTTACAAGTAAAAGTTGTAAAGACCGTACTCATTTTTAAAAGTACTTAAGTATCAAAAGTAAAAAGTAAATGTCAATGCATTGTTTTATCATGGTTGCATTGTTGAATGTAATACAGTACTTTATGCCTCTGAATCAATGCCTGCCTACCTACCCTCATATCAATATCAAATTTATTTCTAGAACACAGTTCCAGTAGTGGGATTAAATGTGAGATTGAATAAGTGCACTCAATAACGTCCACAATGGTTTCGGACACCCAAATGGCTGTTCCCTCAAATAGTGCCCTATTTAAAGTTTTTTGGCTTTTAGTATGAATATGTTAGCCTTACTGTTATCTATAAGCTAGTGTGCTCCGAAACAATGACAAAATTTGCATTTAGAAGACCAAACCCGGCGTTGAAAATGAAAATCAGGTTGATGTCAGAATCCAACGTCTGATTGACGTTAATCTCCAATGTTGGACAGACGTTGTTTTGTGTATACGTTGTTTATAACCCATCTTTCATTTCCAACCAAGATCCAATGTCTGTCCGACGACGGATTCTGACGTCAACCCGACTTTCAAGGACTCAAGGACCTTAACAGAAATGTAGTGGAGTAAAAAAGTATGATATTTGTCTTTCAAATGTATTGAAGTTAAAGTAAAAAGTTTCCAGAAAATATAATAAACACGTAAAACTCAAAAAGTGTACTTAAGTACAGTACTCAAGTAAATGTACTTTGTTACTGTCCACCTATATACATTACATTAAAAAATGTATGAAAATAGAAAGCATATTTTAAGTGTGTGTAAAATGCTACAAGGAAAATATTTCTAGGAAAGCTGACACTATCTTTAAAAACATTTTAGAGTACTGTCAGATGTAGAAACCTGAAGAGAAACATAAAACTTGTCTTGTCAATAGAATAAACAATTGTGATTAATTGGATAACGTCTGTCAAGTTTTCAACAAATTCTATAAATAATTATTTATTTTGATCTACATACCCCTGCAACCCCTTTAAAAACTCTGATTTGAGATACATGTATCTGTAGCATCAATATAAAGTGAGTTTAAACCTAAAGTTAGGGGTTTGTTTAAATCCTTAAAACTTAGTTTGAGCAAATAGTTATTCGTAAGCACCTTTAAATATTCCTTAACTCCATTCCTTATTTCTGATTTAAAACAGAGCTTGTAGCTAAATTATTTTTTCTTTTGATCTCTTCCCTCAGTCAGTCTCGCAATTCATCTCCAACACAAAAAAAAAAAAAAAAAAAATCCACCTACTGTGGAGAAAACATGAGAGGACAAGACTTTTTTCCTCCGTCTCTCTTTCTGGTAACCACAACACACGCTGTGGGGCGGCAGTGAGCAGCTGAGGGTTGTGTACGGCCTGGGTATAAAGACCCCAGAGGGGACAGAGATAAACGCCTGTGGTTTGGCCCTCACACTGCAGCACCATATCCAGCATGTCACCGCTCTGAAGTGTAACCCAAACAGGGTCAGTACAGGGACACAGCTTCCTCCTACGGCAGCCTACATGTTTGTTTGCTAGAGAGAAACCGAGGAAACCGGATGAAATGTAGCGAAGGATGGATTTTTTTCCATTCTACCTCTGATTAGCATCATACCGTGTATCGTGCCTGGCCTGCTCGACACGGAATACGAGCATGTCTGGACATGCGCCGTAGCTTGTGGTCTGTTCATAATGTGTTCTGCATGCTGTCATACTATATATAGGCTACGCAACAGCTACACTCACATTACCGCTCAGAAGTTTGCGTTCAGTAAGATTTTTTAAAAAGAACATAATTTTATTCAACAAGGATGCATTAAAATTGATCAAAAGTACAGTAAAGAAACTTATAATTTTATGATATCAGTTTAAAATAAATGCAGTTCTTTTGAACTTTCTATTCATCAAAGATTCCTTCACAGAAATGTATCAGGGTTTCTAAAAATATTAAGCAGCACAACTGTTTTCAATCTTGCTAATAAGAAGAAATGCTTCTTGAGCAGCATATCAACATATTAAAATGATTTCTGAAGGAAGACATAAGTATTGAAGCTGAAAATTCAGCTTTGCCATCACAGGAATATATTACATTTGAAAATATATTCAAATAGAAAAAATAAACAAATGCAGCCTTGGTGAGCGTAGGAGACTTAACTCAAAAACATAAAAAAATCGTACCAACCCAAAACTTAGTGTACACCACTTCTGTGCTTGAAATACGAACACTCAAATGCTCGCAGCGGACATCGTTCTTCAGAAAAGAATCTGAATAATCGAATAAGCCTGGTGCTTAACCTCAGTGTAATTTCGTTTGAATTGTAATTTCCTGCATTCTCAACATGATTACATTATGACCTCTGCCCTACATAGAGCGCATTCAAATGAAAGCAACCAAAGGTCACGCACGCATAAACAGTTGCGAATTCTCCGGAAAGAGGTTTTTATTTTATAGATAGGTTAGGACCTTACAACCACTTTAGTTGTTGTGGTTCATACTTGAAGAAAGAAGGGATTAAAAACAGTACATTTCCACTGTGTGAGTCATGGAAACTTCAATACAAACCCGCATGCGCGCACAGATTTCATGCATTACTCAACATTTATTGAATTTGAGGTGATAAAGAGGGGGTTTTGTGGACATTTATTCCTTCTCTCTCTCTCTCACCTGTCTGAAGCAGAGGCAGTCACGCATCTGAGACAGATGAAAGAGACAGATTCATTTCCTAGAACTAATACCTGTTGGGACAGGAGCACAAAGAGCAGGCCTCCTCTAGTGGCCTTGGGTGTGGGCTTCTCCAAAGATGATTTATGAGTGTTTTACCACATTTGTCTGAATCAGTTCCTTTGCAATCTAAACAAGTCTCTGTGGTAGCTTCCCCAGTGCTGTAACAAAGCCATTGATCAAAGAAAGCAAGCAAATTACAGATTTGTGTGCCTTTGAACAATGATATCTCTTTCATTCGAAGAAAAAAAGGCAAAGCTACACAATTTCAGACAACTGGGCTTTCTTGTTTTGCTACAAATGTGCTTTTTATTGCTTCTATAACAAAAAAATGGATGGAAGAGCTGTGACGAATTAAACACACACACATGCTTTAACCTTTAGAAAGTTGCACTTTTCCGCACTAAATAATTTAAGTTAAAAAAAAGAGGAGAATTTCCCATCCTTTTATCTAGCAGTGTAAATGTTGGCATGTTTGCAGTAAATGCAGGCGATTGTTTGACAGAGAAGTTGGAGCTAAAAGAGTTTCTAAATCGAATTAGTGTCTGAGGACAGGCTTTGCTTGTCTTCTGCTGCAGGGCTTGACATGTTATCACCAATCGTTCCCAGAGTCATGTGGTCTGTGAATCTGATATCACCATCTGATTCCCAGCTCAGCATTCTCTCATGGAAACACCATGTGTGCTTTAAAGGAGTGGTTCTCAAGCAGAGAGCCGAGACCCACTAGGGGGCCACAGCAAACATCCAAGATGACTTAAAAAGATTTAAAACAAGACAAAACAAGCATTAAAATAAGCTAAAACAACTAAAAATATATGTTTCTTATTTTAATTCACCCCCTCAATAACTTTTTTTCTTTAAAGAACCAGGTTTCTAGCCTGACTATGTCAGACTGAGTACCTCCGCTCAATTTCATTTCGCTTCTGTACTCAGTCTGACACAGCGTAATAGCTTTCCGTTTTCCTCCAGCCTGAAAACAGCCGGCCAATCAACGAACAGAGGGCGGGCTGAGAGCCGTGACGTAGACACTGATTGTACCGTGGATGCGTAGATTTACTTCACATAATCGGCAAAAGTCGTTCACAGCCATGTTCACTCCGGAATTTCGCTCGATGGTTTTGTTTTCGCATCATACATGTGTTTACAGTGGAAGTTAGATGCAGCTGAGCATGTGCATAACACACGCCATAACCAAACGTTATGTGATTGGCTTACGGGTAACCAATGATTTTAAACTTCAGACAAGCGCCACCCAAATCCCCCCAGGTTTCCCATGGTCTTGAAAAATTGGATATATAGCCTAATATTAAAAATGTGATGTACAAAGAATGTACATTTTCCAGTTATGCCAGACTCTACAATATTCTATAATGATTTGTAAAAATCCTTATTCAGTAAATCACAAACAATGGGAACCTATAAATATGGTTGAGGACAATGGGGGGCCAAAGTCCAAAAAAGGGAGTCAAAGGGAGATTTTTCATTTTAAAGGGATAATTCACCCACAAATAAAACTTCTGGCATCTTCACGTGGCTCCAAATCTGACTTACTTTATTTAGTGTAATTCAAAAGAAGATATTTTGAAAAAAAATGTGCTGGCTGGTCTTTTCTATTACAATAAACAGGCATTGAAGCTTTCAAGTATAAAAAAAAATTAGTCCACATAACTCACTATGCGCTACAGATTTCTAAGGCCACACAATAGGATTGTGTGACAATAAATCATTATTCAGTCAGCTAAATAATTCTAGGTAAAAAATGGTCAGATTGATCATTTTTGCCACTAATTGATTATATTAATATTGATTTGATTAGTTAGGGGTAACTATGTGTTCATGTTTAATTTTAGACTATTTCAGTTATCTAGCCAAGAGAAGTTGTGATTTTCTTATCTAATGTCTATACCTGAACACTATTATCCTCATATGTGTACATTATTGTTACAGACCTGTATAAAAGCCTCTTGTACATCGTGTAACTCCTCAGGCTCCCTTTTGTTTTAAAATGACTTTGACAACCATACATTTTTCACATTTATGCAGACAGATGTAAAAGTATAATATGATCTATACAAGTAGCTTGAAAATATCTATCCATACAGTCTTGAAATGTGTGTGTGTTTTCGCAGTAACGTCCCAGGTCTTATCATAAGCACTGACACTGATCAGTACGCCACATGTGTGAGCATGCACTCCTTCCTCTTCAGTCTCTCTCATACATCGCAGAGACATCGATTTGAGTTGTGAGGCCCTCGTAACAAAAGGAAAGAGAGACAGAGGAGACCCTATGATGACCCTGCGCGGAGAGGAAACAGGAAGTGAGACCTCTGACCCGCCGAGAGGCTCCTGTTGTGTTTTCCGGCGAGGGTGCTGATGGAGCTCTGCGATTCTCTGAGGTTCCTCTCTCGGCTCATGCTGGGAGATACGGACGAGTCATGAGAAACAGCACATAAAGCCAAATCTCACAGGGAGCCCAAGGGAGGTTTGAGTTACACTATAGCCTGAGAAACAACACGACCGTAACCCTTCCACCTGTAAGCTTCTCTCCCTCTCACACAATCACATCTCAAAGTATTCAATCTACAGCATTCTCAAGGCAACACAAATCATGTTTGTCAGGAACACTGACCCCCGAGACGTGAGGCAAGGCTCCTGGTGGGGGGACAGAGCATATCAGGGGAGACCGGGGTTAAACAAGAACTAAAACCAAAATGTAAAACTAAGCTAAAATAAATAATTAAAGGCACACTATGCAGTTTCCACTTTTCTCAAACAGCGACCCCTAGAGTACTTGTAACGTTACGGTCGTAAATACCACTCACGCCCTACTACGAGTTCATCATCGAAATTATTTCGAAGCTGTTATATTAAAGGGGTCATGACATGAGAAACCAAATTTGCCTTGATCTTTTGGTATATAAGAGGTCTTTGTACCATTAAAACGTCCTGCAAGTTTCATAGCTTAAGACGTCCTCCCCATTATAAACGAAGCATTTATTTAATCAAGCTCTAAATACAGCTCGTTCTGGATCCATGGTATGAAGTGACGTCACGGTACGAAGTGACGTAGCAGTCGTTTGCATATGACCGCTTCCAGCGTAGACAACTACGCTTCAAGCGCAAGATAACTAGGCTACCTCATTTCATCATCGAATCTGTCACGCGCTTCACATGTGTTCAGTCGACGTGCAGGAGTGGGTCTATTTACAAGAAGATTGCGATGTCATGCATGTGCTGTTCCTGGCTGTGGACAAACAACATGTTTGAATAATATACGCTGCTGAAAGATCCAGACGTCAGGGGAAGATGGATGCAGTTTATTTTTCGCGGACGTCCCAGTCACGGCAGTGTTAATTTAAGCGTGTGTTCTCCACATTTCAAGGATGAGTGACAGTTGAGAACAATTGCAGTTTGATGCTGGCTTTGCCAGAAAACTTTTGTACAAGATAAGGCCGTGTGGACTATTCTGGGCTACACAACTATGACGCAAACTGTAAGTAATGTAGGCTATTTAAAACGTAAAACTTTTTTAAAACGTTAATTGAAGTTTAATTCATTATGAATAATCACCATGTTTTTTAGCCTACTTATTGTTTTATAACCGTCATGTTCATGCCCCGTAGGCTATTAAAAGATGTAGGCTGTTAAACTGACAAAATAGTTTCACACTTTCTATGTGGACGGGCTGATACATTCTTAGTTGTGTTGATGGTTCGTTTCCTCTGATTCCGACTCAAACATCATTGCAATCGCCATCGCCTCGCACGCATCACCCGTTACTATGGTAACGGTAAACACAGCTCCGCAAAATCTGCACGTTTTGACAAGGGGGCGTTAACAATTGGTGCTTCACAGCACCAATCTTGATTTTCAGCATCATTACTCCAGTATTCAGTGTGTCACATGATCCTTTAGAAATCATTCTAATAAGCTGCTCTTTTTTCAGGATTCTTTAATTAATAAAAAAGTTGAAAAGAACAGCATTTATTTGAAACAGAAATCTTTTGTAATATTCGAAATGCCTTTACTGTCACTTTGATCATGTTAATGCATCCTTGCTAAATAAAAGTATTAATTTCTTCTTCTTCAAAAAAGTCTTTCTGACCCCAAATTTTTTACCTGTAATTAACAAAATGATTAATAAAACTAACTAACATTAAACTGAAATTTAAAACAAATTTGAAAACAGTATTAAAACAAAAAGAAATCTGAAGATGCAAAACTCTAATAGTCTTAACAGTCTGTAATCAGTCCAACATGACAACTTCTGGCTCAACCGTCTGTCTGCACAAAGAATGAGGTGATATAGGTGTTTGTGAACACGTCAGCCATCTTAATAGGCCCTACATGCAGTTTTGTTTATTTTGTTTCGCTATTAGAGTAAATACTGTAGTTCTGGTCTGTCAGGGTCTCAGGAAGTGCCCTCTGTAACATTTCCATGTCATAGGAAGTCTTTCCAGCAGAACAGGATAACAAATATGTCCTGTTAGTAAACAAGTTTGTCGTTGACCATGTAGGTGTAAGCCCATTTCTTTCAGCGCAGATGAGCTGGTTGTAGGGTTGTTGTTGGCTGGCTGTGTGGTAATTGTAGCCAGTGGGGTGGCTGAAGTGGGTGGGGGTAGATTGGTGGCAGTAGGGGGGCACCAAACTTCTGGCCTCCGGGATGAGGGGGCTTTGCTGAAAGGACCGCTGGGAGGAGGGACTGCGGGCTTCAGCCTCATTAGAAGCTGACTAATTGGAAGGAAAAGACCTCTCATGTGCTCTGTCTGACCTCCTAGACAGCAGGGGAGAGAGGAACAGATAGATGAAAAAGAGAGGGGGTGGAGAAGAAGGAGGGAATGTGAAAACCTACTATAGAGGGAACGGCAGAGGAGAGATGTAAGAAAGTGCCCAGAGGTTGCCAGTTTCATAGCTCAGGTGACTTCAAGTTCATGGGGTTTCATTTAACTATAAATTTGGTCTCAGATGTTTCTTGTAAAATTCCTTGGTGCATATAAAAATAGACACAAATGAGACAATCAGAAACTTCTTTGAAACTAGCTTGTCAGGCTGCTCTTTTGAAAACGTAGTTTAACTTTTTCAAACTACAGAGAAGCTATAAGGCAGCAAAATCCTTTTAAAAATACATCGAACTGATATGACTCTCAAATGAAATCTGAGTCTACTTTAAAGCTGCACTATATTTTTTTAAGTGTTTACACACTGCTTTTCTGCATGAATGAATTGGATAGTTTGAGGAATCCACCTTATTTTTCAACACAGAATTAAGGTTTTTTTTTTTTGAGAATGTGTCAGACTTTTGATTTATTAGCTGCTATAGGGAAGTAACGAGAAGAATATATCAAATTGCAGTAAACTTTAAAACTGTTTGACCTACAAACCAGCATGTTTATAATTAAGACACTACATAAAAATAATACGGTAAGAAATAATACCAGTTATTAATCAATATCAAGCAGCATAACAAGTTTTGTACTATTACAAATGGCCATTCCCACTCTTACCTGTAAAATAAGATGGATACCGATGGTTCCCTGTGATCACCATATTGGTACAGATCTGTCATTCTACCACAAGACCAACTAACAGTAAGAAGAAAGGCCTGCAAGGTATATATCTAAAAATATGTCATGGAAGCAAACAAATAGCCTATCTGCTACATCAGAACTTTTTTCTCTGTTTACGGACATGGTGTAACCATGCAAGGATGAATGGCATATTCCTGAAATTGACTGTTGTGGGAAATGGCAAATTCCTGAAATTTTTCACATTGTTGCAGCACCTCTCTTTCCAGTCTGTCAGTAACGCTCTGTTTAGCTCCTGTCTAAAAGCGCTATGCACTCTGATTTGTCGGCTGGACTGGACCAATGTGTTGTGATTGGTCAATCGGTTCGAGCATGTTTCAAAAATATCACAGCCTTTACCATAACAGCAAGTTTCGCCAGGCCTCGCCCCTTTTTTATGCATGGGAATTATTTAAATGAGCAATACTGTGACATGTGCCTTCCCGGAAGAAAACTGAAGACTACAATCGAGGCATTTCAGGGATTTCAGAAAAGTGTTTGCTGATGACTACCTGTGGAGTGACTTTTGGCTTTGTAACTTTGCAGATCTTTTTCAAGCTCAAACAACACTGCACACTAAAAAGTATTAGGACCCATTGAAAGAGTTTTTCTTACCAATGAATGACAATCAGAAAGGGAATAGGAAAACTAAGGAGAAGAAAGTGTAAAAAGTGGTGAAGTTTTTGAAAGTAAGAGAAAAAGCTGGAGGAAAGAGACCACACAAGACAGATCAAGGTTGTCAGAACAAAAAGTCTGCATTAAAAAGGACTTATTTTCTAAAAGAAAGGATATCTCTATAGGAGTTTTTGGTGTGAGTGCCACAGCAGATCAAGCCGTTGAGAACAGAGGCATGCAGAGGTGATCAGGAGCAGCGCTGGGATCAGGGTCAAGCCAAACCCCCATTCCACTCTGGATTTATGGAGGTCTTTCTAGACTGCTTTAATGTCAGGTGTCAGTTTATTTGAAAAACCCTCACAGTCGTGCACCTTCAAACGGACCAGCATCCACTGAAACACACATTAAGCAGCCATTTGAAGTGTGCACATGTGTGTGTGTGTGTGGATGTGTTTGTGTGTACTAGACTCAAGCAACCATGGCAGGGTTCGTTTAATAACCTTTGAACTACCACCCAGTTAAATCTCATTTACCATCACAGAAGTACATTTTTACCAGTAAATTTCATATTATAACAATAGTACAATACAGATAAATTTGCATATTGGATGAAGGTGGTCTCAGGGGGCTGAATAACTGAATAACTACCATCATAATGGTACATCTTCAAAAGGTCATGGTATTACCATGGTACATTCAACCAGTAAGCAAGCTAAATGTGTCATTGGCAATAAAAAATAAATAAAAATTCAGGGTATTACCATGGTGAATGTACACTATAGTGAAAAGTTTGGGGTCAATAAATGTTTTTGAAAGAAGTATCTTATGCTCACAAAAGCTGCATTTATTTGATCACAATACAGTAAAAACATGACTATTTTTAAATATTATACTTGAAATAATTACTATTTTTTTATTGTAAAATAAAATGTATTCCTGTGATCAAAGCTGAATTTTCAGCATCATTACTCCAGTATTCAGTGTCACATGATCCTTCACAAATAATTCAAATTTATATTCATCTGCAACTGTTCCCTTTTCCAATTTGCTTCTGATGTGAAGAGGCATTTAGAGTGTGGTACTTTTTGGTACTTTTTATTGGAGTCGATGAGGTGTTGAATATAAAGGTCCTGGTGGAGTCAGCGGCAGCGGGACGGGAGGCTGCGTGCTGGAATGTGGAGCTCTGGTTTGTTTTGCCGTCTGCTCTCCTGCCTTACCTGCGGCCCTACCCTAACCCTCTCTCTCTCTCTCTCTCTCTCTCTCTCTCTCTCTCTCTCTCTCTCTCTCTCTCTCTCTCTCTCTCTCTCTCTCTCTCTCTCTCTCTCTCTCTCTCCATCCCTCCATCTCTCCCTCTCTCTCTTTCCTCTCTCCATCCCTCCATCTCTCCCTCTCTGCCTCTGGATCTAATTAGAGTGAAGGAGGGCTGCAGGACTGGAGTGTGTCACATACAACTCAACACAGTCAGGAAGGAGAGCAGGAAAGAAAGTGGGATTAACATGGGAGAAAAAGCATAAGAAATGTAGGGTGGAGTTCAAAGAGAGAGAGAGAAAGAAAGAAAGTGAGGGCATAAACCAGGGAAAAGAAATGCAAAGAAAAGTTCCAGCCAGGAAATGAGAGAAAAAGTGAGCGTGCGTGAAAGATATCTAGCCTAGAGTTGTTTCCCACAGCACATGAAAAAAGAAAAACAGAGCATCTAATTTTTCACAGAACATTCCACAAATCTAGGACAACATGAGAAGTGACATGTAATATATGCTCACCTCTCTGCCCTACACATGGCAGACACATCTCAGCGCTGGAGGGAACTTCTATAATCAAAGGCCAATCAGATAATTGCAGTGTTTTACCACTATCCCCTGAGCTCCGCTGGGAAAAGGCTTTTTAGAACAGTAACTCAATACCCTGGAAAGTCCAGATGGTCCTAATGACGGCACCAGCGGAAAGACATATTTTCCTAAATATGAAAATCTAATTTGGCAATATGCGTAAATTAAACTATATGTGACGGCAGCGGTTGACAGAGAATTAGCCGATTTTCTTTCGTTGGTACTCCAACATTATAGGCTTAATATATGACAGCACAGTACAAAATCTGGTAAAAGTTTAATGTAATAATGCACAGTAACATCCAAGTGCTTAAATTTCCTTATCGATCTCCATTATGTCACCAAAAAGTACATTATTTCAGTCAGACTGGGTTTCAAATAACTCATAATAGCATCATTATTATAGAAATATCAGTCCCACTTTAAGTACTATGTACTTACATTGGCTTTAAGTACTATGTACTTACATTGAAATTAATAATTTGATACAATGTACTTATTGTGTAACTACATGTTTTTACATTGTACTTACATTTTAAAAATTCCTGCATGTAATTAATTAATTTATGTAATTACATTTGTAATTACACAGTTGACCCTTCCCTTACACCTTAAAGGGATAGTTCACTTTGAAATTAAATTTTGGTATGTTTTAGCTTACCTCAAGGGCATCCAAGATGTAAGTGTCTTTTTTTCCACAGTAGTTTCAATTTTGATATTTTTAGGTCAAACCGTTCTTGTCTGTCAGTCATATCATGCAGGTTTATGGTCACTGTCTCAAAGAGCATGCACAGAGTCCAAATTAAAACAATTCCCCATCGTAAGTACACATTGATGGCCTAAGACACGAAACGAGCGGTTTGTGTTTGAAAACGAACAGTATTTATATCGTTTTTACCTCTTATAACACAGCCACGTCCAAGTGATTTGAGGGCGCGGGCGCTTCCTGCTGTGTGACCTGTACGCAGACTGGTGCATAGATATATACACTAGAGTCGCATTAAAGACATTCGTTCCAATGAACTGCCGTAGCCAAGGCGACATCTAGTGTATATATCTATGCACCAGTCTGCGCACACTTCACACACCAGGAAGCGCGCGCGCCCTCAGATCACTTGGACGTGGCTGTGTATAAGAGGTAAAAACGATATAAATACTGTTCGTTTTCAAACACAAACCGCTCGTTTCGTGTCTTAGGCCATCAATGTGTACTTATGATGGGGAATTGTTTAATTTGGACGATGGGGAATTGTTTTAATTTGGACTCTGTGCATGCTCTTTGAGACAGTGACCATAGACCTGCATTATATGACTGACAGACAAGAACGGTTTGACCTAAAAATATCAAAATTGAAACTACTGCGGAAAAAAAGACACCTACATCTTGGATGCCCTTGAGGTAAGATAACACATACCAAAATTTAATTTCAAAGTGAACTATCCCTTTAACTCACCCTTAAACCTACCCAATCCACCACACCTGTCCCTAACCTTACCTGTATCACACCTCAATAGCAGCAAAAGTGTTTTACAATACAACATGAACACAATAAGTACATTGTACTTATTTTTGGATGTAAGTACATAGTACTTAACGCCACTTAATATAAAGTGGGACCGAAATATCTAAACAAATCACAAACAGTAATGTGCTTGGCCTTACACCACGTCCTTACAGGGGACAACATGCTTTTCTTTTTTTTTTTCTGTTGGATGCTTGGTTCATTTTATGCTGACAAGAACCACACACTATGACATCACATCAGTACAAAATTCCAACCCACATAAATGAATAAACCTTAAACCTCAAAAAATATTCTGATTGACTGCTTTCATTTTGGACTGAAGATTTACTTATGTCTGTCTCTGGAAACTTTGTTTCACCACATTTGTCCTAAAACTTTAACGCAGGGGGATTTATCTCAGCAAGATTGTACACATTTCTTAAATAACATTTTTAATAAACTGTGGAGGAGGTTTTGTAGTTTAACAGCTCCCCTTAAAGGAAGTAAACTGTCCACAAATGACGCACCATTCTTGTATAAACACAAAGAGACGCAGCAGACTTTACAGATCAGCATGAGTGAATGTTTGACAGTCATGGGAACAAACACAAACACACACGAAGACAGACTGGGTGTGTGCTATGATCTTCATCTCTGAACATCTCTGCATTTCCACAGCACAAATAAATGGTTGATAAACACCAGCATATTATGTATGCTCAAGCACTATAATATACAGGGTTTGAAATTAACACCCAACTCGCAAAACGCATGAGAAAATCAACCATGGCAGGTAACAATTAGCAACTCACTAGCCAATTTGGCAGGTTATGATTAATTAATTAAGTCCCCCAACATTATCAAACGTACGCTAGGCGAAACCTGTAAAATTCAAATATAGCTATCCATTTACTTTGTATTATGAAACATTTGATACCATTTTTACCAGTCTGTATAAATGTTTTTTTTTTTACATTAAAATCTTAGTATTTTAAAAATAAGGTCTCTTGTAAATCATCATATTTGGGGGGCCTTGGAATAAAAAAAAGAATGAAACACCTGAAGCTTCAGCGCAAACTCGCATACATTTAGGCCTGAGAGACCCGTCTCTGACTGAGTCATGTTTAGGCATGCAGATAAGAACACACAGCCTCTTTGAGCACTTGCCCAGTTGGAATAGTTTGAGCACCAAGTCATTTTTTTTTTTCATTTATAGAGACGAGCTTACTCTAAACTTGGCTCAGAGCAGCCATTACATCAGCCGTATTAGGCGTGAGAAATTGGGGTCTGCAGAGCTGAGGGAGGGTAAAGTTTTGTCTTTTGGTGTTCAGTGCAGTCCCCAGTGTCTGTCTTTCAGAAGAGGCCCAAATCTAAGGCAACAAGCCATCTCTACTGCCGCTAAACTAACACTCCTTGGGACACGGGCTTGTCACGCTATATGCCCCGGGAACAGAAATTTTTCAAACACTGTTAAGAGCTTCCAAAAACCTTATTGCTCTATAAAATCAAATGGGTCCACACCCAGAATGTTTTATAGAACTACAACTGCTGGAGAACACTTAGAAGCCCCCTTAGAAGCACAGGCTAAAAGTAACAAGCCTCCCAGGCTAGAAGATGAGATGTTGGCTTTCTGAAACACTAGGAAAAGTCTGATAGGAGCGTTCTGTCTGTCCGCTCTGGGAAATAACTCAAACCCCTGGCTATTGGAAACAAATGAGAACACACATTAGCACAGTGCCAGATAACACCAGATGTAAACTATTATCACAGGGTTAAGTTAAACTGAACATTTGATTAAAACATGTTTGAGTTTCTGCTGATGTAAAGGACACACTACCAGTCTCACTAAAGCCCCATTCACATTGACAGCGGTTTAATCGAGGAAGGACAAGAGACAGATGTGTCATTGGTAGTTAGTAAATATTATGTCACTCTATTATGACAAGGACTGAGTTTAATCGGAGAAAGAGTTTGTATTGACAGCAGCAGAATGAACACGATTTTTCCGATTATTATGAACCAAAAATCATTGGTACACTGTAAACCCAAATGCTCAAAATAATTAATTGGTTTGAGTAGGACAAACTTAAATTAAACTAATTAGCTCAGTCAAATGAACTTTTATGAGTATTTAGCACTTTCTTTTTCTTTCAAGTTCACAGAACTGATATATTTTAAGTAAACTGAACTGTTTCATTGTTTTGAGTTTTATGAAATGATTTATTTTAATTTAAACAAACTTAAGTTTAACTGAAATGGCTGGGATTGATTGGAGAAAGAGTTTGTATTGACATAGCAGCAGAATCAATGAACACGATTTTTCCGATTATTAACGTATGAACCAAAAATCATTGGTAGAAGCTAATTTGCATAAAGTTAAACTTTTCTCAACTTTATAGAGTCACCATGATTAGAGTTATTTAACCAATAATTAAATAATGAGTCATTTATGATGGATTTAAACAGTCTCTGTCAGGGTGAAGGGGGCTTAATTTGGTTAGGCTTTGATTTCTAAGTGTTGCTTATGCCGTTGGACGTTGTCGTGTCTTGTTCTATCTCATTTAGGACATTGTGTACTTTCAAACGACTTAACTGCAGTATTATTCTCATGTTGGTCAGAGAACGCATTGTAAAGACATCACATGTTCACACAGTCCAATAATCAATTCTGGGTTTCCTTTTCTCACACACACAATCATCTTGTTCTACATGACTACTTGTGAGGTCTATGTCCATACAAATATAGTGAAACCTGTTGAACACTGACTAGTGAGCTGGTAAGGCCCGTTCACACCAAGGACGATAACTATAAAGATGACGATAAAGATATAATTCTAAAAATCTTTCTCCATATTAAAGAATAACAGAGTTCACACCACAACTATAACGATAAAGATATGAGGAACGATATCGTTGGGATCACTTTCAGAACGATTTTTTTTCCAGCTGTCGAACGATAAAACACTGACAGCCAATCAGAATCCATTCTAATTTAAAGGTCTAGCGCATTTAAAATGGATCTGGATCATCCGGGAGTGCGCGTGCTTAGAATAAAAAGACCGTTATCGGTCGTTGGTGTGGACGCATATATAGTTATCTTTATCGTTATCTTTATAGTTATCGTGCTTGGTGTGAACGGGCCTGTACTCACTATTTAAAAAGGCATATAAATCAGGCAATTCATGTTTATATTTAAATCTAGTGTTTTGCACAGGTTTCTGTAAGGGTTATGTTTAGGGGTCGGGTCGGGTTAGGACATTAACCTGATATAAAAACAATGAAAGTAAAGTGAAACAAATGTGTGTGTGTCTCTACATTTGTTTATGTGTTTATAGGGGCAGCTGATGTGTTTATCTATGGTTCACAGATGCCATAGAGGTCTTTTGAAATAAGCTTGCCATTTGCCTACCAGACATGAACAGCACTGACATCATAAAGTCACCAGACCTACAGTATATCATGTGCATCTGTGTGATTATACAATATCACAATACAAACGCTGTTATACTGAACATCAGCATGAGGTATTCACAGCCATGCTGACATTCAGATCAACCACAAAATTTTGAGTGTGATATTATTGAATTATTTCTCTTTTCCCCTTTCTAACACACACAACAAGTCTATAGTACATCTTCATTTTGATCGTGTGTATATTTGTCATGTACATAAATAATGTGACATGTATCTTGAAACAACAGCTGGACACTTCACAGGTGCAGTGCAGGAGGAAGAAACTGATAGAAGATGATCAGTATTTCATGGACAGAAAGAGAAGAGAAGAGAAGAGAAGAGAAGAGAAGAGAAGAGAAGAGAAGAGAAGAGAAGAGAAGAGAAGAGAAGAGAAGAGAAGAGAAGAGAAGAGAAGAGAAGAGAAGAGAAGAGAAGAGAAGAGAAGAGAAGAGAAGAGAAGAAAGTCTGTTTGTAGAGTAACAGAGAACGAAGGCCTGTCCCATGGAAGGCTTGACCTCACAGCCCGAGGGCAGACGAGACCCACAGCTCATCTGAGCCGCTCTGATGTCTCTGTGGTCTGTTTAAACAAGAGCGCTGCGCTAATCCGCTCAGATGGGGCCATTGAGTATGAGGCCGCAGTGGGTTTCTCTCTACACACACACACACACACACACACACACACACACACACACACACACACACACACACACACTAACACACACACACACACACACACACTCAAGTCAAGTCACCTTTATTTATATAGCGCTTTTTACAATACAGATTGTATCAAAGCAGCTTCACAGTGATGAAAATAATACAACAAAGTTTGTTTCTAGAAGAAGATTGCGTCATCGTCCACCTTAAGTAAGGCAGATCAATAATATTTTTGAGTATTAAATGTCCCCAACTAAGCAAGCCAAAAGCCAAGCCACACACACACACACACACACACACACACACACATACACACAGAACTATATGCAAAGCAATGCACTTAAATATATCTCATCCTACTTTAACGCAAGATACACAGGACCTAACACGCTCTCTGTTTTGTTTTTTCATTTTAATTTATATTGATGATCAAATAAAAAATAATTTTAATTAATTCATAAGTTTAAATAAAAAAATATTAAAATAACAATGAAAAGGGGGTAAACAAGCAGTATTGACAGACAAAAAGGCAGAACAATAAAAAAATAGTAAATAGAAAGTCTACAGTAAAAAAAAACAATACAACAAAATAGGACAAAGCTAAAATAAAATAAATAATACAATTTAAAAAAATCTAAAATTAAAATAAAAATACGTTTAACAAGTAGTATTAAATAAAGCGGAAAAACTGAACAAAAATAAAAAAACCAGACTATATATAAAATACAAAACTAAATGGAAAAAGCAGACTAGAAATAAAATAAGTCGAATAAAACAAAATAAATTAGTATTGACAAGTAGTTAATCAAGCAGAACAAATAAATCAAAAATTAAAAGAGAACAAAATAGGAGAAATGAAATAATGGGGGAACATTTTTAAAATAAAAATCAACTGTCTTTAGAAAATTTGAAATTAAGAAAAAAACAAAGGGATAAATTACAAAGGTCTCATTAATGAGTTGTTAAAAAGATGAGTTATATCTTGAGTTGAGTTAATATAATAATCAAGAGGATATCTCTGCTCATCTCTTCTGTGAGCACTTGACTGTGTCCTGCTGACTCTTTAAAGGAGAACTCCGGTCAATTTTAACATTGAGCTCATTTTTTTGTAAATTTGGAGTGCTGTCAGTACAGAGAACAATGACAAAAATCGGTGTTGCCTACACCGTGTTATCCTCTTTTTAAAATTTGCACCCTGTTGACTTCAATGGGGCAAGTTTTAAACCTGCTTTTAGCCTCTTAACATCCTTGATGTGTCATTAGAAGTGCACAGCTAATGTGAGTGATTCCTTCAGAGTGATCACGGGTGAATCTGACTGCAGTAGATGTGAAAGATATGAATAAAAATGATGTTATTTCAGCCAGCGCACATACCTGTATTTTCTGGTACAATAACGGTATAATTTTGGTCAGACAGTTATTTAAGAATAATGGACATCTTTTTAATTACTGTGAATTCCTTAACTATTATAAGATCCCTGTAGCGGCTAAGGAGTTTGCAGTGGTTTTTGATGCCATTCCTAGTGGCCTTATTCAACTTTTATCAGGCAATGTATCTTCCGAAGCTATCCCCATATATACTACTAATCAGTTAAGTATTGATGGTGTGAAAATTATAGATAAAAAGTTGAATAACTTTTATATTAGAGAATTATGTAGGATTACGTTATTGCCTAAATGCAAACCTTTTTGGAACTCAATGTATAATCAGATTGATTGGAAAGAGGTCTGGAACTTACCCAGTAAATACTGTCTGACCAATAAAGTTAAAGAAATTGCATATAAGATTATTCACTTGATTTATCCAGTGAGACAAGTAGTCTCAAGATTTTTTAGAGACATGGTAACTACATGCAACTTTTGCAATACAGAAGAAGAATCAATAAAACACTTATTCTTTGAATGTGTATTTACCCAACTGTTTTGGATTGATGTTGAATATCTGATATTTAAATTCACAAAATTAAAGATTCAACTATCTGGTAAAGATATATTTTTGTTATACAAAAATAAGAGTGTGGAACAAAATTTTGTTGTTAACTTAATAATTATGTATGGAAAATACCATATACATAAGCAGAAATGGACAAATAATAAACCTAACATTATATTATTTAAAATTGAGCTTAAACATTATATTGAAGCCCTAAAAGATGTTAGAAATAAAAAAGCGAAACAGATGTATACAATTTTTGAATCCTTTTCTTTGTAATTTTTTATTTTTTCCCCTGTGTTATTTTTTTTATTTTATTTTAATTTTATTGTTTCTTTGATGCTATTATGAATGTAATAGATAATAATACATTGTGTTTCCTCTGTATATGTATGTTGTTATGCAATAAAAAAAAAATAAAAAAAACATACCTGTATTTTCTTCCTGTTTTCGGTCGAAGTCCATAGTAATCGATTGTCGAGTTCACGCGCGTGATCATAGGTAACTAAACCTATGTGTGTGAACTCGACAATCGATTACTATGGACTTCGACCGAAAACAGGATGTAAATACAGGTATGTGCGCTGGCTGAAATAACATAATTTTTATACATATCTTTCACATCTACTGCAGTCAGATTCACCCGTGATGGGGAAACGGATTTCGACAGTTGAACTATTTTCCGTCGGATTCTATTCCTCCTATGTTTCTTACACAATGTAAGATATTTATCACATTGCAGTACATTAAACCCAGCCAAAAACACACATCCTCCAGGTACAGAGGAAGCGTCCTTTAGATCGCCCAGTGAGCTTCCTGTGGATGAGCCAGATGCTGTTCTCTCAGGATTACCAGAGTATACACACAGAAAACCTTAAAGGGTCCAATATCACTTTGGGATCTTGTACACAATAGGGAACGAACTGTACATGAAATATAAGCAGACACACCCTTACACACACACACACACACACACACACACACACAGTCAAGGTGATATGACACGCAGCTGTTGTTTTTTAAAGGCAGGCAGGAAGAAAGAAAGTGAATGAAAGCCTCTGCTTTGTCTGCGTTAACGTACAGATACCGGCAGCCCCTATCGCACATCCTGATAATCTCCAAGACTGCGCTTCATAAAACAGCGTGCAAACATGTGCATCTGTGTGTGTGATGACTGGCAGACTGTTGTGACGGAGTTAAAACCGAGGTGATGAGTTTACGCACAGCTGTATATCTCTGTGATGACTGATGGCATGGCAGTGTATGATTATTCACAGATGTGCACTGTAAAGTTCACATGTAAAAAAAAAAAAAAGTTCATGTTTTCTGATAAACAGCAACTCACCTGATTGATGTGTTTGAGTTTGTCAATGATCTGACTGATGACAGGTTCAGGAGTTTTTTGTCTGGATTCTGAGCCGTGTGGATGGACTCTCTTCAGCCCTGGACCAGGAAACCTGCAAAATATATTATTCACACTTAAACTAAATTACAGGTTTTAAAGCGCAGCACACTAAGAACATATAGTCCATTATATAGTTGAACATCCTTGTCAGGATGTATGCTAGTGTGGCTTTTATTGTGTTCACTTATTTGCCCAACAGCTAAAACAAAACAAAAATATAATGAAATTGGAATTTTATAGAGACCGCTGTGATCGTCCACAAGAACATGAACTCTAAAATTGGCCTCTACTGCCACCTAGAGGCAAACATGTGACCATTGTAATTCTTGCTCAAATTAAATTCCTAAGTATTAGACCTTTAAATTCTTCCCCCCATTCAGCACATTGATTCAGTCATGCTGCATGAGGACACGGATTTCAAAGGCACCTAACAAAACAAACTCTTATTAGTAGATGCCAAGGACTTTGTGAATAAATTATGCCTTGTGTAGTCTGTTGTTCAAAATTACTCAAAGCTAAATAAACAAAAACAGAAGTATAAATATGAATGGTATCTACCAGTAAATTTAAATCTGCATTCAGCCCCCCCCCCCCCCCCACACCCCCAGTAAAAGTTCCTGTTATGTTGTAGCTCTTAACAGACACACACACACTTAAGCGAACAGTAAAACAGCACAACTGGGTCAGACATGTGCTGGCATCTGAATGTTTCTGAGCAACTGGAGCATATGTTGGGCATCATCAACTGCTAAAAATGTGTGTGTGTGTCTGCGCCCAAGTGTTTCCCCCGATCCCCCCGGGCCCGTTGGACTCATGTTCCAGTTAATTACTCCCTATTAAAAGCTAATTAGTGTTGATGCACACGGGCACATTGGTGCAAGCACTGAGGCGACAGAGAGACAGTGAGTGACATATTCCATGCCTCGACACCAACCTCAACTCATCAGCGAAGTCCATACACCACAAAAATCTGTGTTTTTATTTAAATTTTATAAAAATATCCACAAATTGTTTTGTTTGTGTGTGTTCTTGTATGTTTTAATGGGACAAAAATGTATATAATGACATATGTATTACACTGTAAACATGATTTATGAGGATACTTCCTGTGTCCTCGTAAACCAAATGGCTTAATAACATAATTAATTAAAAAAAATCTGAAAATGTCCTGTGATGGGTAGGTTTATAGGGGTAGGGTTAGTGTAGGGGAATAGAATATATAGTTTGTACAGTATAAAAACCATTACGCCTAGAGAGTCCTCACAAACCACATATTCAAGTATGTGTGTACCGTGTGCTTTTAGACGAAAGAGCCAAAGATATGACCTCATGTTCCATTCTTAGGAATGACATAATCCTGAACAAGTCTATCCAATCATCTCTCACGGCACGTTATTTTACATGCACTGCTTATTCATTAAGCCAAATTACATTTCCATACTTATTTATTCTCCTTATTACTCACGATGGCAGCTCACCTCCCGCTTTTAATTATCACATTAATAATACAGACATGAGATCAGAAGACATGGGCAGCGTTTAATGGAAGATGAGATTAGCTGGAGCTTCACGCATGAGGCGCCCACTTGTGTGCTGACCAGGGTGCATCACCATCAGGTCAGATCTGTACTGAAAAACTTTCAGATTTGTTCTATTTAGGATGGTGGGCACATGATACAAAATTAATCAAACGTTATTGCAGAAATGCTAAAACGTAATGGGGTAGCTAAAGTGAGGATTGTTTCAGCACTAAGAAGCCTTCCCTTATGAATTTTAATTAGGTAAATTAGAGAAAATAACTATAGAACATCAGAATCTGTTCTAATTGGCCAATCACATTTCAGCACTGAAATACACAATAAGAAACATTATTTGAACATTTTAATTGAATGTCCAACAAGTCTTGCTTTTTTCACTTTTGATTAAAATGTCCTTGTATATCGAGTCTTTGTTTAATGCAATTTGGAAGCGTGTGAATAAGGAGGGTTTAGTCTATTCTTGTGGATTTGATCTATAGCAGATTTTCATATTTTATCTTGCAAGATGTTTGTGTTATAGGAAAGACTGAAAGCTTGACATGTTAAAGGGTTAGTTCACCCAAAAATGAAAATTATGTCATTAATGACTCACCCTCATGTCGTTCCAAGCCCGTAAGACCTCCGTTCATCTTTTTAAGATATTTTAGATTTAGTCCGAGAGCTTTCTGTTCCTCCATTGAAAGTCAATGGACGGCATACTGTCCATGTCCAGAAAAGCAATACAGACATCATCAAAGTAGTCCATGTGACATCAGTGGCTCAATCTTAAGTTTATCAAGCGACGAGAATACTTTTTGTGCGCAAAAAGTAAACAAAAATAACGACTTTATTCCACTATTAATTTCCTTCTCTCTGGGCCTCGAGCTATTGCACGTTCCATTTACCTTGACAAGCTTGTCTTGATAAAAATAATCATTCTAGAAGAAAATTTCAGATGGCACTTAGAGGCTTTTGCATCTGAACTCTTCATATATATCCTGTGATACCTGTGATAATGCTGATTTGCAGTTCAAGAAACGTTTCTTATTATTATGTTAAAAACAGTTGTGCTGCTTAATATTTTGTGGAAGCCGTGATAAAAGAAAATCTGGATTTTTTGATGAATAGAAAGTTCAAAAGAATGGTATTCGTTTGTTTCAGTGTTTCTGAATAAAAGTATTCATTTCTTTTAAAAAAAATCTTAATGATCCCATATTGTCTAAAGGTAGTATGCATTAAAAATACAAAAGTACATTAAAATAAAACAATCCAAATGCTTTGAAAACTTATACTTTGTGCGTTTTTTGGACAAACAATCTGTAGAAACTTTTAAATGATTTCATAAAATGAAATGCTAGTATGTTTAATATTTTTTGCATTAATGTTAACTGCCATGTTCAATTGTATATGTAAAAAGGATTCAAAGTAGACAGAAGTTGGCATTTTCCATGTGTTCTAATGTAAAATATACTTCATTTCATCAGCCACATTATGATTCCTAAAAAACAAAAACAACCCACGACAGGCATTATTGTACAGCAGGAGCACAGGCAACCCAACTGTTACTACAGGAAATGACTAAACACCCCGTGGATGTACAGTCTGGACCAGCTACTCATGCTGAACCTGCTCAGACTCATGGACCTACTGAGCACCCCTCAGAGATCCAACATGCCCCACTGCCCAAACCCGCTGGAGACCACGCGAATCAATCACGAGGATCTTCATGATGTAACTGAGGAACAGCTGAAGGAGACGGGGGTTATTGAGCGTGAAGAAGAGAAGTGCTCTAGGACTCGGAGGAAGGTTTACAAAACACAATGAATTTCCTCCAATCTTGACTTCTCACAGTTATAAATGAACAAGCTTGTCCGCCACAAACTCCCTTCAAACCGAAAAATGAAGAGGTTGAGGTGGTATAGGCAACAACAGTGATGTGGCGTACCAGCTGGAATATCTCAATAAACTTATACAAATTATGACTTTAAAATAAAATTATCAGCACTGTCAACACATTAAAATAATATGCTTATGTTTTAGTCAATTTGTGTGGCTTATACTTATTGCAGAACATCTGTGCATATGTAAAGACAGCGGAAGAATTCTGTGACACTGCTGTTTATTCTCACTCATACACAACAACTCTCTATCCTATTTTCATCCCATTAAATGTCTCAGTCAAACAAGCGAATACCAAAATAAACTCCTTTTTAAATAATAGATTCTGTATTTATCAAACTACTTCAGATGTAGCTCCTTGGTGAGTCTGTTTTTCACCCACAGAATCGATTGTTTTTAGTTTAACAGTGAGTTATTGTAACGGTGATCATTTTAATAACATTACTGATGGTCCAAATGATATCTAGTATAATATTAGGAGTATGTTTCTGGTTTAGAGTCGATGAGGGGGTACTTGAGCCGAGCCGATGGGCCTGTGGGAGTACATAAGACCAAAGCGGTTAGGAAACATCGGCTAAAATGAAGAAGGCAGATACTGAGAATGCTAAAATTGATTCTCTAGAAGGCAGAAATCTGTGCCAGAGTTTTGGTGACTTGATCCTTGACATTGAGGGCTCCTCTGCACTGTCTCCAGCACAGGGGGAAATATCATTTCTAGCCAACACCAGGGATGCTAGAAATGAACTTTACAATCAAATCATCTTTTGCAATAATAATTGTTTTAATCCTGACATGAAATAACATTTCTGCACAGTTTGGACTGTTTAGATTTGTATGAAAGAATGAGCAGGAATGTTGTTGTAGCTGCTCGTTGTGTTTATTTGATTGTGGCGTTAATGAATTCGCTTTATGCTTTGACATTTTTGAGTCGACTATTTAATATATCAGGGCCACATAAATGGTGACATTCTTTGGCACGATTAAGATGGCTTTCTTCCCAGTACAGAATGTGAGAGAGCGCTTCGTCTTCAATACATTGCATAAAATGGGTCTGAACGCATTCCAGAATTAATTATATTTCACTAGAAGCCAAGGAATGACATTGAGATTCAGCAGACATTTCTGGCAAAGCATGGTTATTCTAGTTCTCTCTTCCCCTATCTATTTCTCTCATGGGTCCTAATTAACTCCTGAGGGCCTGAGAGCCACCTGACACAGCTGTCTGTCCCCTAAGGCCAACTGTTCACCACGCTGTTGTGACCAGGCCATTTCATTCCCACTCATTCCTCAACTGAACTTACTGGAGAGTAAACAACGCATAATGCTGTAATGTTGACACACATGTCCAACAGTGAGCAGACGGATACAATGAACAGATAAAGCAAAAACGGATATCAACACTTAGGAGCTAACCTGTACATGTCTGAAAAGTGAAAAATACTTCATCATCACTGTTTATGACATTGATAAATATTTGCATAGTTATCGCTAAATCTAACTTGATTTTGTTTTAGCTCATTTTATATGATGGTGTCTTGGAAGTGTGTCTGAAACCAGTTTCCTTGGAAAGTACATTCATGCACAAAACATTACCTGTTAACTATATTGAGCAATGTTCCCTCCCTCTAATTTTTGTTCTTGCTGAGCAAAACCTTTTTATATTGGACAGAAATGTCAGCCATCTGAGCAAAAACCCCAAATCTGTACAGGTTACATAATGCAGTTGTAACTTTTAACTTTAAATTGTCATTTCTATTCAATAGGAACCCTAAAAACAACTGAAAACAAGCAGTTAATTGCTAATAATAGAATCAGAATTCTATTATTACAAAATTAACTAATTAGGGCCCGAGCACCGATGGTGAGAGGACCCTATTGTTTTTGCTCCGTTTATTATTATTCCTCTTCTCCAAAGTGAATCGCTTTTTAGAGGGCCTATGCTCGAAAACTCATGAAACTTTGCACACGCTTCAGAAGTGGTGAAAATTTACGTGTGATATGGTTTTCAAAATTGGGTGGGGCAAATTCGGTAAATTATTGCCCCCACATTTTGCCCCAATACCCACAAAAAAGTCTCTTGGAGCATAGCCCTAAACACAACAGGAAGTCAGCTATTTTGAACTTCCTCCTAGATTTTGTTAGCCTGGCAAGCCAGACCTACATCAAGATGTTAGATGTAGCCACAGTCACGGCTCAATCCGAGGGGCGGGATAAACGGTCTTTCAAATTCCCTCTGCACGCAATAGGACAGCGCTTCAACCAACCAGAGTGTTTTCCCAACAGCGGAGCTTAGTTGATAGATCCAACTTTTGCCATATCTGGCCGGCAAAACGACGAACACATCTTCCTTTTTTTAAGAATGACTTAAGTGCCGTTCTTTGCTCTTTTCTCAAAGAAAAAATTAAGTCCTCCAGAGTCTCGGCCAAAGCCGATTCGAAAGACCGTTGTTCTCCATCAGCAGCCGCCATTCTTTGTTTTCAAGTAGCAGCAGCAGGTAACTGTCGCAACTCTGTCGTGTATGTTAAGCCCGCCCCCGCCTACTCTATACACAACGTGATTGGCCTGACCCAATCTGGGTTTTTGCAGCGAGAAGGTTTATTGAGAGTTGCTAGACGTACCTGGCTGCGAAATACATTTTGCTGCCGCTAGGGTGCGTCTAGATTTCTAGGCTAAGATGTGCATTTTTCGTAATTTCCTGATGTTGTACTTTAACAAACTCCTCCTACAGTTTTGATCTGATCCTCTTCAAATTTGGTGAGTGTAATCTTAAGGCCTTTACTAAAGGCGCCGGGTGGCGGTGGCAGGGGTGTGAGGGCCTTTTTCATCGCTGCTTGCAGCTTTAATTCATTATTATTATTGAAAACTTTCTTTGAAAACTTTTTTGCAATGCTGTGTTAAATAAGCAATTCATTACTGAGAATTCAATTTTAAAAATATCACGCTAAACAGTTCATTTCTTTATTAGGCTTATAATATAATATAATATAATATAATATAATAATATTTGAAAATAAATTGAAGCATCTAAATTGAGGTCTATCAAATAAAGAAACATGAACTTGTGAATTCTGTTATAGTGATCTAATGTTTGAGATAATCCTTAAAAAATTGGCAATTGGTCAACATTATCCAACAGACAATTATCAAAAAAGTAAAGTCATTTCCGAGGAATTTATTACAATGAGATTAAAGATTAGGATGTCTTTGGAATAATGTGCACTGATGAATCGTTGTAAGATTAGCAATAAGACCAGGAATGAGCATTAAGAGAGTAAATAGGACCCATTTTGATATCATGTTGACTTTAAAGGTTGTATCAGTGATTTCAGGCCCCCAAAAAAATCATCACATTCATCTAATCTTTCCTAACGATCCGGTAGCGGCCCGCCCCATAAGCAGGCCGTCAAAAAAACGCGTCTCTGTAGGCAGCCTAGGCTCTGAGATCAGCACACAAAAACAATTGGTTTCACCAACCACTCAAAACCAAAACAGTGATTGTCCAACGCATCCTCATCGCATTCTCATATACTGGCGCTTTTGACATTTCGTCTACATCGAACGCACATGGCACCCTTTAGCGTCAATATGACACGCACAGAGCTTTGTTCGGTTATGGGTAGGTTTATGTCTGGTGTAGGGTTAGGGTTAGACCGCTAGGAGGCGCCTTCTGGCCCATTTCTATCTGCTTCTCATATTGACGCTAAAAGGTGCCATGTGCGTTCGATGTCGACGAAATGTCAAAAGCGTCAATATATGACGCCCTAGGATGAGAACGGGCTGGATTGTCAGTGATTGGTTGGAACACTATTTGTTTTGGTTTTGAGTGGTTGGTGAAACCAATTGTTTTTGTGTGCTGATCTCAGAGCCTAGGCTGCCTACAGAGACGTGGTTTTTTGACGGCCTGCTTATGGGGCGGGCAGCTACCGGATCGTTAGGAAAGATTAGATGAATGTGATAAACAAAAATTGGGGCCTGAAATCACTGATACAACCTTTAATGATCACTTCACTTTTTGAGCTGATATTTCCAAGTCGTTAGGATGAGATACTGTAGCTCTATGACAATTTTTAAATTGGGTTCCAAAGGGCGTGCGGAAAGCCAGGCACAGGCAGGAACAGTGCGAATTAGCCACCAAACCACCCGACATCAGTTACCCCACAAAGACCACATCACAATTCACACCCTGTTGCCTGTCAGATGGAACTGGAGTCAGCCAAACTCATTAGATACACACGCACACACACACACACAATCATCCGCTCAGCTTCTAGCCACTTACACGGTCTACGTTTAATTCAGAAAGCTCTTTAGACTTCAGGATTTGTGACAAGCTCAGGGGCAATATGTCTCTTCGGGGCAATTTTGAGATTGTAGTAATACTAGAAAGCATTTAGGAGGCTGATTCTATTGTAATATATGCTACTTTTACCCACTTAGTATAAACTGTCAGAATAAAAACACTAATAGAGAGTGTGCGTGGGTCATAAAGAGATAAAAGCCTCTTCCATCCTGAAATAACTTATATTATACAATAGGAGTCTTGGATGCTGAGTGGACAAGCATTCCAGCCATACAAAAATACATACAGCATGTTGTACAGCTGGTACCTTGGTGCCAATCTTTTAGCAGACGAAACACTGAATTTTTTTTTTCAAGCGGACAAACAGAAAATGAAACATGACCTGGCTTAAACCCAATTTAAGCCAGTACAACTTATGTTTGTTCCCTCATGCACTCATTTATTAGCATCAAATTAAATATGCTGTCTACCCTGGCAAGGGTCCATAGTAACCGCAAGGATGTGAAACAACAGCACCCATTGAGAACAACTATTAATCTTAGTTTACATGTCAGGGACTATATCTGCAAGTGGAATGATGCCACTTAATGAATTTGCTTACTTTTTAATGAACATTTATGTCCTAATTATATACTAAAAGACACTATATTGTGAGACAAAAAAAAAAAAAACAGTATTAGGACGTGGCCATCAGTGCTGCCACAAATGATAAACTCACTTGTCTGTCATCTCCTGTCCGTTCCAGCAGAGGGAGCTGTTGAGTGCCGTCGGCTCTTTGCTGCACAAAGATTCTCCGAGACCACTGTAGAACTGACTGAAGCCCCTCAGACCAGAGATAAACTCCCTGCAGCAGACAGAGAGGAAATTGAGAAAGTATGAAAGCAGCAGAAAGAATAAGCCATGTGGACTCAAAGAAAATGAAAACTGAAATTAGATCTGCACAGAGAGGCAAGATTAAAAAGAACAGCACAAAGATCCATGTATTCATGGGGAAAGTGAGGGGCATGGAGAAAAATGAAAATGGGTATGGGGTCAAACGCAGTTTGAAACGTGATCTACTCCATTACATGTCGTTTACTGTCAGGCTAAGTTGATTTGAGATGCTTTGACTGATAATTGACATTATGCTGGAAAAGAAACAGCATACTGTTTTGGCTCATCTGTTCATCAGAGTGAGGGAGAGTGGAACAGCACAGGACAGAGGGGGCAGAAGGCGACTCAATGTCACTCACACGGCAGGAGACAAAGCCTGTGTTAATGAGCCTCTCTCTGTCACCATCAGCCTGAACACACACACCTCAACTAACAGCACAAACACACTCTGCATTTCAGAATTCATATACATGTAAGCTACCTCCACCCAGAATGAATCCAGTCGCCCACCTAGTCAGACATGTGCAAGCTCAGATTTTTGATTTCGCAACTTCCATTGAAAAGTATATCTTTGATATAATTTGAATAAAATATTATATAAATGGCCCTGTTTACACCTGGTATTAAGATGCGTTTTGGTCGACGCAAAATACAGGTGTAAACGGGGTCTAAAGCATTTTGAGCTTGTCCACTTTCAACCACTTCCAGTTGAAAACACATTAGACTGGATTGCTTTTATAGTGTAGACACTCATGTGGTTGAATGTGTTCGAACAGCCACAAAAGACCTCTCTGTAAACTGACTTAATGAGTAAACATTATGGGAAGTGCGCTAGCCAGACGGGATTTAAACTTTGTCAGCTGAAGACCCAAGTTTGGTTGGAAGACAAAAAATGTACCAAGCGCAATGTTCTCTCACCATTTCTGGTTTCTAACAAGCACTCACAACGATCACAAGAGCAGAAACGAAAGCTGATGCTATGTTCATCTCCGGGCGCATTCAAATGTAAATTGAACTAACCTTATGTTGTCCATTAGATCGAAAGATCTGAAAAAGACCATAGATTTACCCGCCCATAGATAATAATAAGAAATGTTTCTTAAGCACCAAATCAGCATATGTGACCCTGGACCCAAAATGGGGAATCTGAGGGTGCAAAAAAATCGAAACATTGAGAAAATCACCTTTAAATTGCCCATTTATGTTCGCAATTGTGCTGCATTCACTCACAAAAATAAATGTTTTATATATTTACGGTAGGAATTTTACAAAATATCTTCATGGAACATGATATTTACTTTAATATCCTAATGATTTTTGGCATAAAAAAAAAAATCGATAATTTTGACCTATACAATGTATTGTTGGCTATTGCCACAAATATACCCGTGCGACTCCAGGGTCACATATTAGAATGATTTCTGAAGGATCATGTGACACTGAAGACTGGGGTAATGATGCTGAAAATTCAGTTTTGCCATCACATATATTACTGTTTTTACTGTATCTTTAATCAAATAAATTAAGTCTTGGTAAATACAAACCTTCTTTCAAATACATCAAAAAACAACCTTTTAAACAGTAGTGTATAACAGACATAGAATTTATTACATTATTACATATTATAATATTACATTTTATTTATTTAGATATATACTTTGTATTAATGTAAATAAATGAATGTAGGCTATATATTAATATACGTAAATTAAGGGACATTTTACTCAAACCATCTTAGAATCAAGTGATACACTAAAAGTAATACTCTACTAAATTGTTAAAAAAGCTTTTTTGGTCATGTCTTATCTTTAATAGGAAAAGAAGTGGAAGAAAAGTACAGAAGTAGAAAAAAGGTGCATGATACTCAGCATCACTCAAATACTCAAAAATATAGAACAGACTGTTTGAGTGGGTTGGAAGACCCCTAAAAGGTCAGTAAATCTACAGTATACAGAGAAAACCACGAAGGACGAGATAGAGTCAGAGGAAGAGAAAGAGAGAGAGAGTGTTTCAGAGGCGCTGAAGTGGAGAATCTATTACAGCATCAGAAGATGTGAGCTGTATGAAGAGATGCATGAGAACGACATTATGGTTGGCTGTAAAGCCCATTCCTCACATTTTATTTTCACAGAATTGATTATTGTCAATTCTATAGCAGCAATGCTTTGCAGCCTTCTTGAGTGGAGTGTTTAGAGCACTTGAGAGATTCAAATAAAACAGAAATGTGTGTGTTTTCAGCAGCTGATTGTCATTTTAAGAGCTGACGGTTAAGAGTAGTCAGGCATACTCATGTTTCAATACTGCTGAATAACAAGATCAGCCATTAGAATCAGTGAGGCAGTTAAGCTCCAAACGCATTAAGTACCGTGAAAGTGTCGATTTATTTAAAGTATTCAAAATAGCTTTATTTGAGAAACGGACTGAAATTTAAGTCATTATTTGTTTTCAGGTCAGCTTTAAGTCTTTTCCTCACACAGAGCTATCTAGGACCCTACGATTCCCGTGATGCAGAAAACGCAGTCTCCGAATCTCAGGGAATCTGGCAAAAGAAAGCACAGAAGCTCAAAGGATTTGCACTACAACCCTCCAAAATTCTGTTTAATTTGAAGTAATTTCTTTAATTCAGCTAAGAGGTCACGCTGTGTCTTATTGATCTTCTGTTGGTTCATTTGACACAAATTCGCAGGTCAAAGTTCACCAAACTTGAATTTTGGAATGCAACAATGCAAACTTCTTCGCATAAGTTTGCCACCAGTCTCCAGCTCTCACAAGAATGGACCGCCCTGTTATCGAAAAAGAAAAAATGTAGGACAGGAACTTCTATTGATCAGTTTCTGACTGGATAGAGACAGATCTAAAGGCACGCTGGAGGTCAAAAGTAAAAAAGGGGAAGGGGAAGTCCTGCATACGTCACCAGAGAGAAGTTTTCATTCACAATAAGATCAAAACATGCATTTAGAAAATAGATGACTTTACATTTTCATTTTGACTGTTACTGTATGAGAAACATGTTAACTGATTGCTGTTAAATCACTTTCAAATATTGAATCATGACGTTACCTGCGGCGTCCAAAGAGGGTCTCATCGGGGTCAAAGTTCACCGGAGGGCGGTTGTGGGGCACCGGCGAGGCTGCCGCGTGTTCTCTCGACAGGGCCAGGGCACGAGACACCCGCGGGGGCGCGTGCGCACATATCCCGCTAACCTGTGAACAGGAGAAGATTGGCGGGATGAGTGTGATCACTCTTGGACACAGTCCTGGAAGACATCCAGCTGCGAAAGCAATTAATAAGACAAACTGTCCCTGCAAAACTTCTTCCCCATTCAGCTAATTGTCTGGCTGATGGTGCCGCATTTGCCTCCTGTTTGTTTGTTTGTGTTTGATGACAATAGGATTTACATAACAAAACGAGGCATTGTTGAGTCTGTCAGACACTCTGGCTGCGCTCTTTCAATAATCATAACCCTTTGCTGACATAACGAAAGTAAACAAGCCTCTCGTTCCCCTTCTCGTGCGCGCTAAATGCTATTGTTTTTATACGGGACAACATAATAATAATAATACCCCGCTACCATGCTGGCTGTGTGAGATAATGGAGTCTTGCCATTCTTTCAGGTGCAATAAAAATGCAAATGCTTCTTAATGTTTAGCTTGTGGTTTAATGATTTGCCGCTGTTTAATTTCCCATGGGGGCTGGTCCAGGGCGTCATTTTGCCATGTAATGCTTGTGGCATATTGTGCCTGCTTGTTCATGAATGAATATGTGTGTGTCTGGGTAAACAGGCTCTGGAATTCTGATGGGATCCGGGAAAGGAGATCAATAGTACAAGGACATCTTCATGCGAACAGGGGCGGCCGGGGGATTGGTCGCTGCGGCTAAACATAAGAAGATACACTTTTTAACATGTTCTGAAACATCAGTGTGTGGGGTGATCGGATTCACTCTAACACACCAACAAATATTCCAACAAATAAACCAACAAACTGCTGTTGAGATAAACGACATGATTATCAGCGTAGATCAATAGAAGCTCTTTCTAGCAAACAGCCCAGGGGAGGGTAAATAGATACTGTTGATGTGCATGTGAGTGTTTTAGTGTGTGAAAGAGATTAAGAGAAAGAACAAAAGACACAGAACTAGACAGCGACAAAAGAGGTACGGCGGAAGATCAGATCAGAGAGCCTTGATACAAATGCAATCCTGATGCAACATATTCCAGCACTGCAACACTTTCTACTGTTGCTTTTCTCTCTGTGGTTCCTCGGGTCACAGGATATCTGACTCAAACCCAAGCTATTTAAAATGAGCAGGTAGCTAAGTTACAAACTACTCTATATAAAAATAGCTAGCCTGTTTATTAAAAAAAACTGATGAGCAATATTGTTTGTAACACATATTTAAATACAAAAAATATATAGGGGAGTGCAGGGCACAACCTAACGCGGGGCTAGTTGTAACACGCTTGTTTTAAATTCTTCCGCACATGCTTGGATGACGAAACTTTGTGTATTTACTAGTTGCCATATCAACACTATATAGAAAAAAAAATTCCGCCAAATTTTTTATTTTTTTTGGAAGATATCCATAGACATTTATTAAAGGTGCATTGCGCAAGTCTCTGAGTTTTTGCAGAACTATGCCCCCTCTGGCAAGAAGCAAAACTGCAATATAGGCAATTTAATAGGCCCAGTCTCAAATTCCGGCCCGAATCCCTCTTATTTATTTTACTGTACAGGATTATAGAGGCAATCGCAGTGATCAGAGAAGGGCTCATTCAGCCCATCAGGCAATTGTTCAAGCATGTATGGGTTAGAAAAACGGGTATTTTTAACATGAAATGTTGCGCAATGCACCTTTAAACCATAGCAAAAGTAAATTTCTTACTTAAGTTAATTTTTCATCTCTATTTTTTGTTTATTTAAAATAAGACAAATCCGATATTATTTTAATCTCCAAGATGTTATTTAACAGTTGAGACAGCTATTTAATGCTTCGCTAACTAGCAGAAGACACTAGCAGGGTTTAAATCCCAGTTGTGCAGGTGGGGTTACAATGTGTTACACTGCGTTACAATGTGCCCCTATTAGAAATATGCTATTATATTCTATACTTTTATTAATTTTATTGAGAAAACATGAGAAAAAGGTGAATAAAGACTGAGAGTCAATGTTCAGAAATTACTAATTATTTATTTGTTTTGAACTATGTTGTATAGCTGTGTTTTCCTGTGTTCGTAGTCAAAACTCAAAAATTTGTTTATATTTAATTATTAAAAATTGCCATTATTTTATATGAAAAAGTTTTTTAATTGTATTTTATTTAGAAAATATTTTAGTTTTTTTTTTTTTTTTTTAGTTGTATTTTTTTTATTAGATCAGATAACATTTTAAGCTGTCATATGTCATGTTACAATGTGCCCCACACATGTTACAATGTACCCCACCTATGGGGCATGTTGTCACATTTGACTTCCATTCTTTCGGGGTATATCAAGAAAAAAGTATATACTGTATTAATAAAACAAAAACACATAATTGTACTAGACATGTGGGAAATTAATGTGGGAAAAAATAAATACTCTGAACCATAAGTAGATTTACACAAATTGAGAAAGTCAAAAAGCGTTACTTTGTGCCCCGCTCTCCCCTATATTCAGACCAACAACATTATTGGTTTTATGCGACAATTCAATAAACAAGAGTAAAGGCTCATTCATGC
Organism: Scardinius erythrophthalmus; assembly: GCF_964197995.2. Taxonomy (NCBI): domain Eukaryota; kingdom Metazoa; phylum Chordata; class Actinopteri; order Cypriniformes; family Leuciscidae; genus Scardinius; species Scardinius erythrophthalmus. Next base: position 20,649,500 of record NC_138233.1, on the reverse strand, counting down.
CAAGGATGATATCTTTAATGATAATGATAGATAGTTTTAAAAATCGTTGTAAATGTAAAAGAATAGCAATGTAAACAGAGTCCACACCACAACTATAATGATAACAGCAGAGAGAAACAATATTGTTGGAATCACTTTCTGAAACTGGTGTGAACGGGCCTTTATAGAAGTTAATGAGTAAATTACGTTTTAGACACAATACTGTCACTTTCTATATTTTTGTTCCGCCAGCTAAAACAATTCCACTATGGTGCGTCTTTCTTGTATGAATCAACTTTTTATTAAAAAATCGGTTGAATTAATAGTTGTTTTTTTAAATACAGTCACTTGCTTCATTGCTGAATGAATCAGTGCTTTTGAACAAATCAGTTGAATAAATCTTTCACGAATTCACTTATAACAACACTCACATGCTGCCATCTACTGGCATAAGGATGTAAATGTCTTTTTGAACACCGATATAAGCTACAAACAAGCACATCGGTCATAATGCAAAATGATTCTAAATGACTCCACTAAAATCTATTTTTGGATGCAGCTCATCATATTAGTTTAATGCTTTAACTAATTAGTGGTACACATGTAGTCGCCTCACCTGAACGTGCTTGTAAAATTGTTTTGGATGTCTTTGCCGGAGAAAGCAGCTTTATCTTCAGACTGCAAATTAAACATTTAAGCACCTCCCCCACCCTCTCCCCTCCTGAGACATGGTAAAGTATAAGGGGATTAGACAGGAGTCATTTACACTGGAACAGCTCTGAAGGACTCTAACCCAAACTGATGAATTGTGATTTCAACGGTTTCCATTTTTCTTTAGAAACAAATCAAATGCAGATGTTACTAGGAAAAACCATTAACCATCAATTGCAGCCAATTTTCAGCTGCACACCTGTAGAAACCAACTTTTTATTTTTGTTCATAATGTCTAGATAAATATTATATATACAAATTTAATAATTTTATATTATTTTACTAATTAATTAGCACCTTATTTTAATAAAATTGTATGTTGTTGTAATGCTGTTTACCGTTGCTGTCGAAATATCTCCATTTTTTCATAAATCATAACTATTGGTAATCTTTTACTGTACGTCTGTGTGTTTTGCAAATATTTAACCAATGAAAAGTATTAGAAAGAGGTAGTGACTAAACCTTGTAACTCCATTGGATCTTCAAACTGTCAGTATAACTCCACCTCGTCTCTATCGTGAATGAAGTGCCGCACACATTTTGGACCATCTCTGTATGTTTGCAATGCAAGGGTTAAAAAAAATGGTTCTTTGAATAAGTACAGCATTTTCTTTACTCAAGAAACACTATATATAGCTATGATAAACTTTATAACTTGTAAGTTTATGAAAAAATAAATGATGATGCACTTACTGTTCTAGACGGACAAAACATGTATGGCCGAAATTCTCAAAAGTTTGCTCAAAAACCTCCATTTACGCTTGTTTTTCGGTAAAAATTGTAATGATATAATGACACATGCAAGTGTCTGACCATATACAAAGCCACAATATCCTTATATATATACAATATATACTTTGACAACACAATGTTTAATTATTTAAAAAATACTGTGTTTTTTCCATTTCCTGAAAAGTAGCGTTTTGTATATAATGCTTTGGTAATATTGTATGTAAACCCAATCATGCCAATAAAGTACTTTAAAATTGAAAACTTAACACTGTACATAGTAGTAAAGGTGGCTGTATGGATTGCACGAAGACAAAGGGGAATCCAAAATAAACAAAACAAACATGCAGGAGATTTCTGGAGCAAAACTCTAATTTAAATCTAAATTTAGATTTAAATCTAAATCACATAAGTGTAAACGAGAACTGGTCCAGAGTAAAGGAAACACGGGGCTGTAAATACAGTGATAGAACAAAGGAAACCAAGCTAGACACATATGCAAACAAATGAGGACATAATCAGCAGCCTGACCGGGAACAGGAAAACAGGAACAAAAACAAACTAGAGCACAAACAAACCAACATACTCCTGACAAAACGTGAAAATTGACTTCAATTTTTTAATTGACAATTCTTATTTTTTAATTAAATATTGCAGTATTTATTATATATCACAGCAATGGCAAACTACAACAATCAATTCCTGATGGACAAAATCAAGTCCCGCTCAACATTTTTTCTTATTCAAGTAGCCGTTTAACTCGGATATACGTCACAACAGGGAAGAAAAGACTATCAGAACTTTCATTTCAAACTCACAGTGTTGCTTTTAGCAATGCTACTGCTCAAACCTGGACACATCAAACGCCCCGATCGGCCCTCATGTTAATACACTCAACCTGATGAATTCTACAGTATCAATACCAAGCCTGCATGTACACTATCTAATCTAATCCCAGACACCCACACATTCTTCCCCAATGCTCCCTGTGGTGTGTGCTCATGGGAAATCATTAGTGGCCGGTCTGAAACATGGCTCTTTCCTGCTGTAATTTACTCTGTGTTGCGGGTCTGTGTCCCTACGGCCTTGATTAATGTGATTGGGTGTGTGTCTGTCTCTGTGTAAGTGTGTGTATCCGGGCGCTTGGGGAGCTGTGGCACAGGAGTATAGAGATAGTTTGTATATGTGAGACTGTGTGTGATTGTTTCTCTCATTAGAGGGGTATTAATATCAGGCAGGCAACAGAGGATGTGCTGGCTAACAGTAACACTGAGATAAGAGGCGTCTCACAGAGAGGCTCTTTAAATATCCAATGCCTTTTATCTGTACCTCACACACCCCTGAGAGAAGCATTAGGACAGACACACACACTCATGAACAAAAAAACAAACACTGTTTTTGCACCTCGTTTCCACCAGAATGGTTCACATGCACTTCATGACATCAGTGCGCAATGTTTAATACAGACATGTATCCTCAGCTGAAACAATGGCTTATCAGTACAGCTGAAAAGACAAAAGGGATAGAATGGGAAGGTTAAACGACAAACGAGGCCCAAGTAGACTGGGATTGCTGGGATTTCTGTTATAATAAAGCAATAACCAATTCAAGACCACACAATGAAGTGATTTTACATCTACTTAAGGAGTTTGAGCAAACATCCAATGGATGCAGGATGACTTAAAATAATTGAATTAATATTTATTTATATAATTAAATAATCGAAACTCTAATTGAAAGAATGCTAAAAACACATAACATAACATGTAAATGACAGAACTTTGAACAGCTCAGAAGTTCTTATTTAGAAAGTATGTTTATTTATTATAAATATTATATAAATAGTCTTGTGAGATTTAGTTTAAACTATTAAATAATAATATTTAATATTGATTTAAATATGTTACAGGGAAAATATTTCAAGCATAGAAAACGTACATAGTTGACAATAACTGTTATTCGAACTGTTATACAATCAACATGTAAACTCAAATCATATTTTTCCTCCTTCAATAACTATTGTTTTTATTGAAGAACATAGAGTTTGAAAATTGCATTGAGTGAGGTTAGTGTAAAGAGGGGTGCAAAAAAACCCTGTAATGAACAATCAATGTTTATACTAATACTACTAATAATAATCACAGCCAAATTTTTTTCTGAAGAAAATGTGAGTGGTGCTAGCACTAAATGTAGTTAGTAGCACTAAATGTAGCCGAATTTAAGTGGCGTGCAGCAACAGGTTTGTGTGGGCTTTTTTTTTTTTTTTTTTTTTTTTTACAATGGTTTTGAATACGGCTCATCACATCAGATGTCAGGTGCAAGATCCATAAGCGTAGATTTAGCTAGGGATGACATTTTCCCAAACAGCTTGTCTATAAAACAAAAATCATTCTGACAGAGCATTTGACGGATAGTAATGCGCAAGATCCGTTTTGAGGGCATTTGAAAGAGCCACGTCCGATTGAAATCACATAAGAATACAGCGATTTCTTGGAACTGTCTTTCACAATTATCTTTGGTCAATGGATGCATAAGCTGGAGTGATTCAGAGAATATGCAGAAAGTGCCAGAGGTCATGAGCAGGGGCATCACTAGGCCCATTTTAGTAGAGCTTTAAAATAGAAAAGAGTGATAATGGGCCCTATCTTGCACCCAGCGCAATTGATTTGTACACCGACGCATGTATCATTCCTATTTTGCACCCGCGCACAGCGGACTTTTCCCTCCACAGACGCACGTCGGTAAACTAGGAAATACATTTGCGCTCCCTGGGGCGGTTCAGCGCAAAGAGGAGGCGTGTTCTGGCGCAAACGTTCCCTGATGCTATTTTGCAGGTTTAGAAAACAATTCTGCCACTGACCAGGAAAAACCTAGTCTAAAGTCAGTGGCGCGTTGCGCATGTTATTCATATTTTAAGGGCACATGCTTGGCCATAATCAATGTAGCGTGTGCACAACGGGCATGCACTTTGATTCTCTCATCTACACAGAAGCAGCAGTTTCCATTTTTGCAAATCATACATTATTACAATAGATAGATAGTTTAAAAGCATAAATCTAGCTTACACATTTAGCCAAATTATCATACGCCTGTTTAACCAAAGTTAATTTGGGTGGGTTTCTCCCATCCCCAATGTCACTTCTCTGTGTTTTACGGCCCTGACGAGAAAGTCGGTCTCCTCGGCTGTGAACCGCTCCTGGCGTGCGCCTGGCAAATCCGCCGTTATAATAGCAATCCGCCATGGAACAAGCGCGCCTGCTCTTAAAGGGAATGTGAGATGTCGCTCTGATTGGTTTATTTCACGTTACGCCCAAATCACACCTATGAATAATGAAGCTACTTCAGACCAACACATTTTAGATTTGTGTCGGGCGCAAGAGTCATTTATCCCGCCGGTATAATAGCAACAGCGCCCGGGATCCGCCCACAAAGTTACTTGCGTTTCGCGCTTGATACTTGCGTTTCAGATCGTTAAAATAGGGCCCAATATTTCACAATATTACTAAAGTAAAAAAAAACTTAACTTAAAAAAAAAAAAATTAATTCAATCCAGGAAAACTTTTCCACAATATTAGTTTAGGTCGGCGCAGCAAGAAAAAAAAACTGGTTAATTTAAGCAAACAAAATTTTGTTGAACCAACTTAAACTTAAGTTCCTCTGTCATAACTAGCAATATCACACATCATGGTTGTCATGTAACCAATCACAGCCTGTATGAGCAAAAGCACCACTCTTCTGCGCAAAGGTAACCTCAAAACGCAAAAACATATATCTTCAACATAACTGTACATTAAACACTAAAAAGTCTTTCTCTTTATTGAGAAACCTATAAAATAACACTTAATTTCAAAATGTACTCTCCCATTTCAGTCCCACGCAAAGTATGCTGGGAACTACAGATCAACTGCTCAGTTAGTTGTCAGCAAAAATGTAATCACATGAAGTCATGTAGTCCTAACACAAATTATTAAGCTAACTTCCATTTTACAAATGGATTTAACATATAATGAAATTACTATATATATATTTATATATATATACACACAGTATCTCACAAAAGTGTATACACTTCACATTTCAGCAAACATTTTAGTATATCATCGTTGTCGGGCAGAAATTTCCTATGTCCAAATTTTGTCAATTTCAATTTTTTTCACAAATCTATGCTATTGGTCAATCCCCACGTGGGTCTGTTATTTTTACAAATTATTAACCAATCTAAAGTGTTGAAAATAGCTTGAGAGCAAATCTCTTAACTCATTGGACACTTCAACTGTCTGAGAAGTCTTGTAACTCCACCTCTTCTTTGATCCGCGGCATTTTGTCTCCTCAAGATTGAAGGTCGCAATGATTAAGAATTCCTCGTCGAGCAACACGTTCTCTGAGGTTTTATCTGTGTTAAACTATGATATCAGTTATTGATGTATCTTAAATATCTACTTATTACTAGGCTTATAGGCTTATTATACATGTGCATTGATGTTTTAAAATGTATCTAATATAATACTTGAATTGAATTGAATGTTATGGATACCACCATTAAATTATTGTTTTTATTATTATTTTACTGACTCGAAGTTCAGCTGTTAGGCCTACTTCTAGACTATGCCTCTCTTGGCACTGTGCATGTAAAATACCCCAAGTAGCAAAGGTTTTATTTATGGGAGAAAAAAGGGCTGTCTACTGGCACCAAGTAAGCCTTTCTTTGGATAACTCTGTTTTTTAGACAATACCGAGTGAAAATAGTTAGGTTAAATACATTTCAGTAGCCCTGTTTTGTTAAAAATCGATAGCTGTAATGCTTTGGTGCAGAAGGAAGCCCGTGAGCCACGAAGGTGAGTTTGCGTGCAGATTAGGCTAATTTCCGCCTATTAGACAGCCTAGTCAGCTCATAGTTTTTTGAATTGCATCAATCATAGCTCTTAAACGTTTAGGAAGATGTATGTAACCACAAACATTAGCTTTGATTTGCTTCTTAAAGCTTTGTCTCTTGTCAAAAGGCTCAAAGCGACCGCAGACTTTGATGAACACTGCTGGCAGCAGCGACGTCTGTGTCCGTACCATTCTTATCAATGACAGCGTAACCTCGTATCTCCCTGCTCTCAAGTCATAAATCTTGTTTCTCCGATTAAACATGATTTTGGGGAAATGTTGTTTTAATATTGGTACACAACAGTATATGATAGCAATATAAGGTATAATACCAACTTTAACGATACAATGTTTAATAACTCAAAAAATATGGTTTTTTTTAATTTCCTGAAAAATAATGGTTTTGGAGATGCAAGGATTCCGCCCGACAGCGACGATATCTTCTCAAGGGACAATACTATAGAAATGATAGATTTACTGTCCTCTGAAAATAACTCAACATACAGCCATTATTGCCAAAATAGCTGGCAACAAAAGTGAGTACACCCTAAGTGAACATGTAAAAACTGTGTCAAAAGTGTCAATATGTTGTGTGAGCACCATTGTTATCTTGCACTGCCTTAATCCTCCTAGGCATGGAGTTCACCAGAGCTGCACAGGTTGTTGCTGGGATCCTCTTCCACTCCTCCATAATGACATCACGGAGCTGCTGGATGTTAGACACATGGATTTCTTAACCTTCCGCTTGAGGACACCCCACGGGTGCTCAATAGGGTTCAGGTCTGGAGACATACTTAGCCACTCCATCACCTTCACCTTCAGCTTCCTCAGCAAGGCAGTTGTCATCTTGGCGGTGTGTTTGGGGTAGTTATCATGCCGTTCTGACCAGTTTCTGAAGGGAGGGCATCATGTTCTGCTTCAGAATGTCACAGTACATGTTGGAATCCATGTTTCCCTCAATGAAGTTCAGCTCCCCAGTGCCAGCAGCACTCATGCAGCCTCAGACCATGATGCTACCAACACTATGCTTGACTGTAGGCAAGGCACAATGTTCTTGGTACTCCTTACCAAGTCATCGCCACACATTCTAGACACCATCTGAGCCAAATAAGTTTATCTTAGTCTCATGAGACCACAGGACATGGTTCCAGCAAATCATGCTCTTGAACAGGTTTGTGGGCTTTCTTGTGAGCCAGCTTCAGAAGAGGCTTCCTTCTGGGATGATGGCCAAGCAGACTTGTTGCAGTGTGCGGTGTATGGTCTGAGCACTGACAAGCTGACTTACCGCTTCTGCAACCTCTAAAGCAATGATGGCAGCACTCATGCGTCTGTTTTTTTAAGCCAGCTTCTGCACCTGACGCACAGCACGAGGACTCAACTTCTTTGATTGACCCTTGCAAGGCCTTCTTGGAAAACCTCTGTTTGACCCTTGCCTGTACTGTAACTCAGTTTCAGGGTGTTACCAATCTTCTTATAGCCTAGGCCATCTTTGTGGAGAGCAACAATTCTAATTCTCAAATCCTTAGAGTTCTTTGCCATGAGGCGCCATGTTGAACATCCAGTGGTCAGTATGAGAGAATTGTACTCAAAGCACAAATTTTAACTGCTCTAATGCAAGATACAACAATTTGTATGGTCCTGTCAAGCAGACAAAAACATGAACATGATGAATAGGACATGTGGCTTTGCATGGTTAAACGCCGCACAGCTATTATCACTTAGGGTGTACTCACTTTTGTTGCCAGCTGTTTTGACAATAATAACTGTATGTTGAGTTATTTTCAGAGGACAGTAAATATATACTGCTATACAAGCAGCACAATGATTACTCAAGTTTAATTTCTATAGTATTGTCCCTTGAGTAGATATATTAAAATGTTTGCTAAGTGTGTGTGTGTGTGTGTGTGTGTGTGTGTGTGTGTGTGTGTGTGTGTGTGTGTGTGTGTGTGTGTGTGTGTGTGTGTGTGTGTGTGTGTGTGTGTGTGTGTGTGTGTGTGTGTGTGTGTGTGTGTGTGTGTGTGTGTGTGTGTGTATGCATTTTTGATCAAATAAATGTAGCCTTGGTGAGCGTAAGAGACCACTTTCAAAAACATTAAAAAAATCTCACTGACCCAAAACTTTTAAACAGCACTGTATGTTTTTAAGTTTAGATGTCTGGTTGACGTCAGATCTATTAGGAGCTGTCACAGTCCCTCACTCATGACAGGTGATGTTCAAAGCTTTTCCCTCAGGAGTTCTGTCTGAGAGTTTCGAGGTGCAATGAGTGAGTGTGAAACAGCACAGGTCTGTTCTGTTCTCATCCTCAATGTCAGGTGAGATGTAACTACAGCAGAAGTCTGCATGCACCTCCTCATTTACAGCTGAGAGGTCAGAGGAGGAGGAGCTCCACTCCCTCGGGCACACATCGGCTTCCGTAACATATTTCTGCTCACTCCATCACTTTCATGCACCCTAAAAGTGTGCTTTTCAATCTTGTTCTCTCTCTCTCTCTCTCTCTCTCTTGTCACCATTGCTCCCTCACTTCTGCTCAGTAACTGGTAAAAATAGTGCTTCATAAATCATGCATTCTTTTCCAGAGCAAAGAAAGAGGGGGCACACTTTAAAAGGAGAAATGAGAGATAGAAAGATCACATTCAATGAGAGGTTTGATGAGTGAGATGTCACACTGCCGCTTGATAGAAAATGGCCATGGGGCTCTTCAGACTGGGATGTAATATCATTGTTTTACAGCAGAATTAGATTCAGGTAGGAACAAGAATCATTCTGGAAACTTCTGAGGGTGCTGAAGCCAACAGGATGAAAAATGGTTATCAGCCACCAGGACAGACACTGTTGCAAGGATCGGATGTAGCTTTTGGTTTGACACTGGAGAGTTTAAAGTCAATCAAATTATACAGATGTAACATTTTTTATCCTATACTGTGAAAAGTTAATTTTAAGAATAAAAACGTGTCAAAAACATACAATTATATGTGAACACACAAAAAATGTGAATGTGAATACAGTGTGTTAAAAAAAGACATGAAATTGTATCATTAGTTATGTGATATTTTTATATTATACAAATAATATATGGTTGTTTATTATTTAGTTACTTAGTTCAAGGTCAGATCAAATTTCAAATATCAACAATTTATGCAAAAATCCATGGTAAATAATAAAAGTATCTGAACGTTTCACATACATTTTTTCTTCAACTGTACATTCTGTCAGCTGTGATTGCTAGAAATATTGCTAGGGAATATTCAATAGTCTTTTTAAATTGGTAGAGAAATGTCCCTGTCATCCATACTCAAATCTACACCCATGTACCTTTGGCTTAGCAGTGTCATTTTGACACATTTAAATGTCAGTCTTCCTTGAATTCATTCCTCCATGGACAATCCTAGAGCACAGGTTACATCAAGGGAGGAAAAACCATCACAGAGATTTTGCCAAGCAAGACGTGTCCCTGGTTCAACATGTTTTGTTGATCCTGGGAAAACATTCCTGTCTGAAAATGTAGTCCTAACTCTGTCCCTACCCCTAAACCTAACCCTACCCATAACGTATCACTAAAATCAGAGGGAAATGATAGGTGAATAACACTGATGTAGAAGCACATAACCCTGGTTAGAAGCCGAAACTTGACAAACTGTAAATGTATCCCTGAAATCTGATTGGATGATTGGAATGTTGTTCCAGGATCAATAAAAAAGGTTGATCCAGGATCATGTTATACTTGGTGAAATCACGTTCACCAAAATCACAGTCAGTCGGTTCCGATCTGACGGCACTTTACAGCCAACTGACAGACAAACATGCTCAAACACCATCTTTGGCCTTATTGGGCTCCTTTTATCTGGGTCAACAGCTGTTGATCATAGAGAAGGGAGGAAAAAGAGGATTGAGTGAAGGAAAGAGCACAAAACCCCTTTTCTTCAGCACTGTTCCCTTGAAAAGAAAAATGCACACAAAAAGAGCTTAAACTCACAGATAATCACACACCAGACTGCCATGAATGTCATGAAGTTTCTGATTGATTCTCAACAAAAGATGAGCTCTATAGTCATTGAACTCAACCAAGGGCTTTGCTGTTTGTGAAGCTTTAGCTTTTAAAATTCAGAAACTGTATGGAAAGGTCACACACCTACACATATGCTCTAACCATCAGTGTTGGAGAGTAGATAAAAGTATCAATGCCACAAACGTAACTACATTTTCAGTAGTGTGATGGTAGTTGAGCTGTTTTCAAAGTAATGTAGTATTGTAGTAAGCAGAAATGTAACATTACAATTTCTTCAATGCTGTTTTTTTTTGTCAAAGTGCCGACTTCGGTCACCCTGATGAGCCAGTCTCAGTTTTTTCTTGATATCAGGGGACAACATACAACTGGATCGTGTGATTGACCAATCAGAATCAAGCATTCCACAGAGCCAGGTAATAAGAGTAAATGACAGCTAAATATCAAAACATGTTTCCATCCAAATTGTGAATTTAATTAAAAAAAATAAAAATATTGCAAAAACTAAATGTTGACCTGATCTGATGAGGCAAAATCACAGGACTTTTTTGAAGCACATTGAGAAATTTATTTGGTAAATGTATGATAGTTTATGTGTACGGAACTTCACATATGACATGCAGAAAAAATAGATATTGTGGCCATGAATAAAGAATTCGTTCCTACGATTTAATTCGGGCCATGTTTTATTAATTTACTTCCTTGTTTTAGTTAAATCGTGATTATTTTTGCGTTTGTTTTAGGTAAATCATAGCCACGTTTAACTAATTTGTACCCTCTTTTTAATTTAGTTAAATCATTGCCACAAATCTGACCAACTCAAGTGAGACAAGTGATTTTTCTAGGGTAATTTTATTTCTTTATGTCTATTTTATTTCTGTTGAAACCCAGCTAGTGCTAACCTCAAACCTGAGACACGCTCTCTCTCCGTCACACGCACTGTCCTGTTATTAAGCAATAAAGTACAGAACCAGCTTCACGAGCGTCAGTGTCAATAGCACTTTACGCTGAAGGACGCATTACCATATATATGGAGGTCTAGGTAAACATACAAACACCTGTACTGAGTAAACACAGACTTTAATATTGCATCTCTCTCAGATATCCAGAAAAATTGATTGACTGAACATTTCTAGAGCACATATATTTAGCAACAGAGACAGAGATTTGGACATTAGGAAATATTATCATTCAGTGTGATGGCATATATTAACAGCCTTTGGCAATGTGTAGTGAGGTTATTTTTATGTGCATCACACTGTAGAGCTTTAATGTGAGGTTACATGGCCAAAAAGTATAAGATGTAATAGTTCCTCTAGGACCCCGCTGTTAAAACTTCACAGGAGCCCCATCAAGCAGCCCGATTACCCCTTCAGGAATAAATAACATGTTCATATTCCTCTTATCAAAGCCCTCTCTGATCTCCACAAATACTGCGTGAACCAAACACAACCACAGTCATAAACACACTTACACACACCCACGCTGTACCGGCGAACCGAAGGTGGAGTATTTTACACATCGCGGAGGAGGGGATAAGTGGAGATGGAGCTTTGATGAATAATGTGAGTGCATTTCTCTGCAGCAAGCGAGTGTGTGAGTGTCTTACGCCAACGGGAAGCTAGGTGTTAAAGTGGAAAGTTTAGTACGTCGTCTCCATCATGCAAAAGCAGAACAAGCTCCACCATTGCTCACATTCAATATTTCATGAGCACTTGCCCTCCTGATCTCGCTAACACACGCTAGCAATTTGCTGTTTAAACTCCTCCTGCCCCCGTGAAAGGGCCATCAGCGAAAAAGGTTTGTCGGTTCCTGGAGAGCGAGGGAATACTGTAAGTGTTCGGGTAAAAATGTTTTAGAGTGTTCTTATGCAAGCAGCGGCCAGACGAACACATCTGAAATGGTTAACGAAGGGAAAGGAGTGAGAGAATTGTTCACTCTGTCACAAATAAACATCTATCCTGTGACGAACTTACTCTGATTCATTTGTAATACTGCAACTTTTTTGGTTACTGAAATGTTTCTACGGAGGCACGTGAGATTGGAGGAAAAATTATATCTCAATGCTTTGGCATTTCCTCTCAAAACTTTTGTGTTTCGTCACAAAAGTATTGTTTTCCCCAAGAAACTGCACTTTTCTCGCTTAGTTTTTCTCCACCTCATATGATTCCCCATCACCAGTTTTACACTCAGCTGCAAAGTTTTGCAAGAGAACACAAAAGCACTGAAATATCATTTTCCCTCCCATTCCATTTTTTTCCATCACCATGTCCCTTTAGGACAGTGGTATTCAAACGGAAGACCACAGTCTGGTTCCAGACCCTGGCTTGGTTGCATCTGGACCACGTGACATAATTGCGCCATTTTACCGTTTCTACAGTTTAAAGTGAGCAGCGCGGCAAAGTAAGTTTTTGGTAATGGTCTTTTGGCGCTACATCATATAATATTTTCATCAAGAGAGCCAAACGTGCTTTATTCAAGCCCTTTCGCTCCATGCACGTTGCCTCTCTCTCCCGCTAAAGACTAAAGTGCCACATTAAGAGCTGCAGAAACAGTAGCAGAAACACGGTGAGCAGAAAGATAGATACTTTTACTAAAACATTGCAGAAAACGAGAATGCAACAAATACAATTATTTTTATCTGTCATACGGATGACTCCGACCAGGTTTGTGACAAGTTCACGCGTGACACCTTTAGATGTTTTGCTTTTTTTCATACATTTAGCATTATTAATCAGCATATTAAGAGCATTTCATAATAAAAAATGTTATGATTTGGAAAATTATTTAGAGATGGCAAGGGAAGACAAAAAACTTTAAAAATCAAGTTAACATTGTTTTGTGCTCGTGATGAGAGTTTTGATTATTAGATTATGTATGTTGTTTGTTTTTACTAGTTTATTCAATATAAAAATGGTCCATACTTTTCTTAAGAGGTAAACCCTGCACCCCCACTATGTTTTCTCAGTCCAAAGGCCTTCTATATGCCATACACGTAGGTGTCTAAATGTAAAAAAAAAAACATTGGGAGAAATATTTAGTTCTTTGGTAAAATTGGTAAAAATGTTTAGACCACTGCTTTGGCTCTTAGGGCCCAAGATTCTCATCTTTGATGACTATTTTGAGTGTTTAGGATTTATTATTTTACAAAGTACTACTGCTGCCCTAATGAAAATGTATCACTGTTCCAAAAAACTATTGTCCCGACCTCAGCTGGGAAGGAAATATAGAGACGGGACCTCTTGGAACTTTAATTAAATACCCCTGCTTTAAGGACTCCATAGATTTTTGTTTTTTGAAAAATACATGTGTATATTTTCAGACCTTAAACCATTTTTTGGAGAACCATACATTTAAAAAAATTGTTTTTATTATTTTTATTTGAATAATTATTGAGATAATTTAAATCAATTAAATAATGAATAATAGTTAAATGTACACATTATGCATTTTGTTATCTTATAAATCTAAACAAATGAAATATTACCACATTTTAATTTGTTTAGTATACATTTTATTGTTTAATAGTAAAGGCTAATTATAGGATTGCATTTACACGCCTTTAAAAAGACTGAAAAGTCATTAAAAAGTCTGTGCAAATATAGCCTGGTAATACTAGACTCTGCTACTTCGCTTTGCTTCGTAGAGAGAGTCTGGAGTTCCGTAATAGAAAAACGTTTTCTTTACCGCCTGGGGGCGCTAGTCTGAAGCTTAAAATCATTGGTTACCCGTAAGCCAATCACATAACGTTTGGTTATGGCGTGTGTTATGCGCATGCTCAGCCGCATCTAACTTCCACTGGAAACACATGTATGATGCGAAAACAAAACCATCGAGCGAAATACCGGAGTGAACATGGCTGTGAACGACTTTTGCAGATTATGTAAAGTAAATCTACGCATCCACGGTACAATCAGCGTCTACGTCACGGCTCTCAGCCCGCCCTCTGTTCGTTGATTGGCCGGCTGTTTTCAGGCCGGAGGAAAACGGAAAGCTATTACGCTGTCTCAGACTGAGTACAGAAGCTAAATGAAATTGAGCGGAAGTACGAAGTCTGACGTAGTCGGGCTAGTGCAAATACACATTGTGCAATAATTGTTTTAAATTTATTTAATAAAAATTGCGTTACACTACTTTTTTTATATTTATTTTTTAAAAGTACTAAAAGAATCATTAATGGCCATTAGAAAACCGAAATGTTAAGTAGAATTGGAAACTCTGCATGTAAATGTACTAACTAATATATAGATGTCCTGAGAAATCTAGATCGTTTTTTATTTTATTTTGATAGCCCTAGGCTCTGAAAACTAGCCAATCAAAAAATCCCTGTGAGTCATTTCACTCATTCAGGTCTGCTGACATTGGGTTTGCTGACATGTCTTTGTAGGTTGAAGTTTTGGAGACAGAGTGTTAGCAAAATGGCTGAAATCGCCTACAGCGCTCAAATTCGCACCCTGTTACTGAGACCATGTGTCACTCACCTGTGCGCTGACTTTGCTTTTGGCCACCACAGCTTGTTTGAGAGCCTGTCTGATAATGACATGCAGTCTGAGCACAACAGACTCGATGTCCTGCTCCCCTTTCATGGCAGTGGCGAGTGATCCCAGTTCCTCCACGTATGCCCTCCAGTGAGGCTGCACCTCCGACGCCCCCCCTAGACACGCTCCCATGGTGCTGACGCACAGAGGACGGCACGGCCGGGCCTCCAGCATGCCTTGACAGTGAGGGCAGTACCAGAGCTTCAGCAGCGAGCGCCCACAGTCCCTGCCCGCTCGCAGGTGCTGGGTGGTGTTGACAACTTCGATGCCCAGGTTCAGCGCTTGCAGGAAGACACGAGTGGCCAGGAGCGAGCGAGACAGCCGGGTCATCATCATCTTGGGAAACGACCCGAATGCAGAGGTTCCCCGCCAGGCCCCACGGAGGCATTCTTCCGAGATGCCCGTCACTGCCCCGTTGCCAAGAAGACGCCTGTATGTGAGAGGAAAAAGGCGGGAAAAGAATGTGGAGACCATGTCGTTTACATTAGCGTCCGAGCCCAGGATGTAGAGAGACATGTCCATGAATAACTGTGATACGGCTCCACTGGCTCCGGTGCCCAAACCGGGAAACTCCTCCCGTATCAGCGTCAGAGTGGAATTACGACCTAGACGGAGCACCATGTCAAAAGCCTCTGAAAAAAAAACAGAAAGAAAGAGATGAATGGAAGGGTAATAACAGAGTACACTAACTCTCAGAAAAAATGGTGCAAAAGCTGTCACTGGGGCGGTACCCTTTCAAAAGGTACTAACTGCAGCCAAAAAGGTACAAAGCAGTGGCGGCTGCTGGTCTTTCAAAGAGGGGAAGCTCATTTTCGGCCTACATTATAAAAATTATTCATTTATTTATACGTAAATTCTACTTTCCTTTTCAAGAAAATGCTCTGTGAAAAATGAATGTAATAATATTATAAAGGTAGAAATAATAATATAATAAAGTATAATAATAATTCTACTAATAATAAGATATTTTTTTAATTATTTTTGAGTTATTACTAATAATAATAATATAAAAAATATATAATAAGTAATAATATAATAAAGGTATAAATGTATAATTGTGTGAAATGTATTATAAAAATTGGCTAGAAATTTTGACAAGCAAATACCAAGAAAGAAATAAGTTGCAGCACTTTGTCTTTGAAAAATCCGCGATGGGACTGAGCTCGAACAGCTTCAACATCAGTGACTTTTTATTGTATGAAATCGCTGTCAATCAAAAGGAGACACAGCCTTTCGACAGACCCTCCAATCATCACGCGGAAGCCCGGAGTCCGGGCCAGCCCACTCCCCGTTCACCCCCAGAGAAGCTGAGCTTCCATGGGCGGGACATAATCGTAGCATTTATCCAATGACCGTCTAGTTTCAAAGCGCTGAAAAAAACGATTGAAGCAGCCCCATAGAAGTCAATGGAAGCTGGGCTTCAACGGGGAAATGCACTGTGACGCTACGGGAATGTAAGGAAATCGAGTCAGCCGACCTGCTGTATGTAACTGATTCTGAACGAACTCGTCTTTGAGACGAACGTCTTCTAATGCATTTTAGTCAATAAAATGTTAATACAATAGTACATATTTGACCATTCATTTTTTTGACATTATAGGGGAAGCCGAGCTTCCCTTGCAGTCTTAAAGAAATCGCCACTGGTACAAAGGTGTACACTTTGAAGAGGTACCACCACTGTTTTTGTAAAAAAAAATCTCTAAAGTATCCTAAACTATTTGAGCATTGAACCATTCAATTTAGTTTAATTATAATACTTTGTATACATTTCACAGAAGCCACAGACCAGGAATAAGGCTAGGGACAAAATGGCAGACAATTGGATTACATCACTGAGCTTGTGTTCTGTTCTGAGTGATAGACTTCAGCCCTTTAGATATATACAATGATTTTAATTATGTTGACTTCTTAGGGCTTTTTCACACCAGACACGCATAAATAAAAACGGCAATCATGCTCGGATCTGCACCAAAGCAATCGCTTTGAGTTCATCTGAACAAGGAGGTCTCGGCCTGATTGAAAATGAATTCGGTTCTCCTCAGGTGAGAAAGCAATCCATCCAAATGGACCAACGAACCAAGCAGTATCAAAATTCGTAACAGGAAATGTTATATAAAATGCAGCAGTGTCTGATTCTGTGAGTGAGCACATTAGTTATCTCAGTTGAAAACCAAAGAGCGCCTCTTCATCTAAAAATGTTGTATAATTTGCTCCTCTCCATGAATTGCAAGAATGCTGTCCCGACAAAGCCTTGATTCCTGCTCTAACTGCATTTAAATTACATATACTGTATATATTTGGAACAAAGCAAGTGATATACAGGTCTGAAAATGCCCTTAATGGCTCTCAAACATGAAAATACACTTTCAAAAATATATCAATTAAATAATTACATTAATATGTATAATTTTCCAATTTAATATTAGTAATTACGTATTGCCTCTGACTAATCTAAAATCCTTTTTTTAATATTACATTACATATTTACATATTACATATACTATTTAGACTATATAATATAATTTATTTGAGTCAAAAGTACTTAGACATTCTACAAGTAACTAAACTATACTATCTAGAACTATACTAGTTCTGTACTAGGCTATAACTACAAGTAACTGTGCAACTACATGTCAACTAGCAGTCAATAAATTATTAGTGGACTGTCTGCTTAATGTCTGCTAAAACTTTATTTTGATGGTTCCCCAACAGACATACTACTGACTAAATGTAACTTGTCAACTTATTCTACTAAACTGAACCCCAAAATCTAACCTAACAGTCCACTAACACTCTAGTAAATCTGTAATGGAGTTAGTTGACATGTAATTGCAAAGTTACTTAGTAGAATGTCTTAAGTGGACCATTGAAATAAAGTGTAACCCAAATAAATGATGTTCTTTTGATATTTCTATTCATTACAGAATCCTGAAAAATATGAATCACGGTTTCCACAAAAACATTAAGTAGCAAAACCATTTTCAACATTGATGCTAATAAGAAATGTTTCTTGAGCACCAAAGCAGCATATTAGAATGATTTCTGAAGGATTATGTGAAACTGAAGAATGGAGTCATTTTAATATACAGTATATTATTTTAATTTGCAATCATACTTCACAATATTAATATATTTAATGTAAATGCAGCCTTGGTGAGGATTTAGAAAAAATGATCTTACCTGACACAGCTACTCAACTGTTCTGTTTACAATATTGAAGACTGCTAGTGACGAAGGTTTCTGACTACTAGATAAGTTCTGCCACAAGAACTAGGTGCAACTGAATTAAGTACTAAGTTTGTTACTAAGCCCTTAGTGTGAACTTTACAAAATAGCTAGTGCAACTCTAACCATGAACCAGCTAATCAAGGTCTTCAGGATTACTAGAAATTTCCTAACAGCTGTGCTGGAGAAGGTTGGAGCTGAACAGAAAGGTGGTTCTCCAGGAGCAAGTTTAGACACCCCTGATATAAGGGGTGTCTAAATATATAATCTATAATCTATTCATTGACGCTCTTAAAATTTTACTGATGCAGAGAGGTCAATGAAACTGAAATGAAAAGCCCTTGGATACGCAATAATCCACAGAATCTCTTCCTCACAGAGACACGCACAATCCTAATCCCTGAAAGACGATAAAAAGCGAGAAAAAAGGAAAATAGAATTAAAGCTTCCTCTCTAGATGAAAACCACAATGTCCTTTTAAAACAACAAGGGTGCTTTTCAAGAGCCTTATAGCTTTAAAAAGCGTTCATTCATCCGTGCAGGATGCTGTGAGAGAGATTCTGAGATTTTCCGAAAACAGAGCACAAAGAGACGAGACATAATCAGTAGCATCTGAAAGCTCTCTGTGAAGCCTTATCAGTACGCAGGCAAAGAGGGATTGCAACCGAACCCACCCAGGCAACCGGGGAGACCAGAGACGAGAGGCTGAGGGGATTTAGGAGCATGTGGAGAGGAAAAATAAAGGCTAGAGGGAGGGAGAAAGACATATGAGTGAAAGAGAGGAAAAAGTGCCTTGAGTTCTTCATCCAGAGAGGGTGAAGGTGATTGAGAAGAGGGGAGTCTGTAATTAGACCTTTAGTCTGCAGAGCTGTGATATAAGCATGCTGCCGAGCAGACTGTTCACAGCCACATACGTGAAGAGCTCCATCCATCTCTCCCAGGGAGTCCGGCTCTCAGGGGCACGGGATATTACATCAGCACAACATGCTGGAGGAGTTTATGGATTGCACTGATTGAGATGAGATAGAAACCACTTAGCACTATATCAAAGAGCAGTTAAAAGTCTCAAGGTGCTTTTTGACAACCGGACATTCACTCTCACTGGTAATACTCAGAATTACATACTATCGTAATACTCATATATCTTTAGTATACAGTATGCACAGTGTACACAGCATGAAAATGTTTTGTTTGCATGGGATATAACCAGATGACCAAAAAATTCACGAACAACCCCCCCCCCCCCCCAAAAAAAAGTAGCACGGCAACAGAGCATAGTTTGCAGATACTGTTTGCGACAATGCAATGTGCTCCATTTTTTATTTACTGGGTGATGAACTGGACGTAATATCAACCACAACTTTTAACAACTCTTTTTTTTTATTTTTTATTTAGATGTACATTTTTCATAAAAAGCACATAAAAAGCTAAATCTAACCATAAACATTTTATACAATAGTATGCTACACATTTGTCATATGACCTCATTAGAGAGTATAATCCACATATATTAATCTCAGTAATATAAACATTTATTTTGCATGTTTAATCCCATTTTGCGTAAAGAATGTAACCTTTTGGCAGTCTGATCAAATGATGAGTCAAGATGGAGGTTAAATATCTCAGTTAATATTGCCTCAGGTTCATTTGTCTCACTGAAAATGGAAGGTCAAGTGGAGCGCATTGCATTGTGGGATACAGCATCTCACGCTGTGCACGCAGCACATTTTGGCAAATGCAGCAAGTCACCCGAGTATTTAATAGCCTACAGACACACATTTACATACGGTGCACAGCATACATACTGCATACTGCAACACCAGGAGTAGTATGGCATTTTGAACATTCCCATTGAGGCATACAACAGCAAAGCGGCTTAGAGATCAGCCGGCATACACATACACAGTCAATGAATGATGCCAGGGTGTGTTTGGCTAAGATTTATCATACCAGGGTGAGTAATGTGGTGTTTAGGGAGACAGTGTCTAGTGCTCAATGCTGATGTTAGCAGTAATGCAGCGTCGCGGGGACAGAAGCGAGTGTTTCTGTGGCTCACTGTAAGTTTGGGCTGTGAGTTTACCCGCCTAGCAGACACCACACAACACACACATACACACTTCTCTCTGTGATCAACGAGCTCTCAGATACACTGAATGCCAAACAGGACGCTCAGGGAGACACTCTCGCATGTTAAAGAATAACAACAGACACACATACAGAATGTCACACGCACGTCAATTCATATGCAAACACATTCATCACAGCACGCCAACTCATGCTGTTTGCAAAAGCACCAGCATAAATATCACACTCATGTCAGACAACAGTATTTATATTTATGAACAAACAGTGACACACACACACACACACACACACACAAGATGAAATGTAAAGAGAAATCACAATGAAATTTGTGATTAAACCAGGTTACCAGGTTATATAACAGAGTTGGAGTTAAGATAGAGATCCAGACCAAAACCTAGCCCTAAGACTTGGTTTTTCAAGAACCAGGAGGTTTATTTTACTTAATAGTGTTCATTTTAAACACGCTGCATGACCTTGGCCAAAATTGGGTAATTTCCTGTAATTTATTTATTATTTTTTATTAATATAATTTACATTCAAATAACTTTTTTGTGTAGCATGCCATATTCTTTATGTAGGCTAAAACTAACTTAATTGCTGTTTATACATCAGTAAATCAAGACAGTGGAAAAATAGTCAATTTTATATTGGCCCTCTTAGGAGCATGAAAACAAAAACAATTGTTCAAATCTTGAATAATTATACACAGAAAGCAAGCATCGTGACAATATTAGAACACCCCATTATTACTGAATCTGTCACTCAATGCAACTTTCACTCGACTGATTGAGCGTGTGTGTGCCACCGCTGACAACAACTCAGAAGTGTTTATTCCCTTTTTATTCACTGTTATAAAATATGCATTTGTGGATGAGACCACTTACTCATTAGGATTGGTTGTTGTAAATAAATTGTATTACATTACAATGAAATGAAATGGAAATGCTTAATGCTGTCATTATTAGCTTTAGTATGATGTTATGGGCTGTTTTCCTGTCTGTGACCACAAGTTAAGACCCAAATCCAGATCAGATTAGACAGTCAGACAAAGACCAAAGCCACATTTTAGTGTTCTTAAAAACCCTCAAGACCACCAGACTAAGACTCCATCTCTAACTGATCTATATAAATGCCGCACTAAAACACCATAACCCATCAAATGCATACAGTCACACAATTTCACTTTTAATCATGCATACACAAAGGCTATATCCTGCAGCTTTGTGTTACTAATGTCTTGAGGTGTCTGCTCCCAAGCCACCAAGAACAAAAGATGGAGAACGAGAGAGAGCTCTGCTTCTTTCCTCTCTACTTCATCAATCTCTCTGAAAGCCTTGTGTAAGGCAGACAAAAGCCGCTGTATCACTTACAAAGCCATAGTGAGCTTAAACAGTGGGAGAGAGTGTCTCGCTCTCTTAATGTAATGCTGTATTTGAGCAGAGGGGTCATACAGATCACTGTTGAATTCAGTCTGCTCTTGTTTCCTGCGTCTGATCTGGGCTATGGGTCCACGGGCAGGTCTAGTATCAGGTGTCCTCTAATGGGTGAGCACAAAATACAAAATACAGAGCACTGGTGAATATGGTGGTTGCGTTTGCTAGATCGGTATAGTAGAAGCCTGGCAGCAAATCACCACTGGATGAGGATGCCGTTTGACCAGGAGTTTCTTATCAAAGTTACAGTATAAGCTCAAGGAGATTTCTAAATCCAACTTCAAGTGGTTCCATCATTTCATCTGATGCTTAAATCTGCTCGAACTAATAAAATATGCTTTGCATCTTAAAATATAACCAACATAATAATACACATGCACTGAAATGTGTTTTCGTAGAAACAATTTTCACTCAGATATTGCTAGCAAATTTAATAGTGACACAATTAAAGTCAAATTCTGTAGTAGAAAGTAGTAGAAAGTAGAAAGACTGAAATAGTATTTTCCTTGTAAAATGTACTCCGATAATAACTTAGTAACTTAAATAACTTAATTCTACAGTAGTACAAATAGGTTCTGTACTCACGTCTGTAACGACACCCAGTTCCAGCACTAATATTTTGTTGGTAGTACCAGTTTGCAACAATTATTAGTTAACACTAAGTTGTCAACACTTCGGAAAAAAATAATAATTCATCGTTACACTACATCCTTATGCATCGCTTTCTGACAGGACTTTTACGGGTTTGCATTACATTACAATGAAATGCTTAATGCTGTCATTATTGGGGGGTGTTTGGCTCAAGGTCATGGTGCAAAGGACCTTAGGTTGATTTTACTCCGAACCATCCCTTAAATTTGAGTACAATATAAAATTAAACTAAAAATTATATGGTAATTCAGACTGTTTATTTCCAAAAGATCATATTACTGAATTTAAAATCCACTTTTGGTTGACATCTACCAAAGAGGAAATCCAGTTGCTTGTGTCCTGCTTTTTACACTGAACATACATGACATTGACAAAGGATGAAGCTGAGTTTTATTTTTACATATGAATCACGTCTGTTCTCTTTTCTAAAGAGAAAATATGTATATCCTTTCAGCTCACAAAGTAAGTACCTCTTCAATCATGGTTAAGAGTTTAGATAAGAGTTACTCTGCACTAGGATGTTTCACAGGTATCTGATTTCCAACCACTCAGGTGATTTATCATTAATGCCAATGGATGTGTAACCAAGGAGCTCTGATGGTGCTATATTTATGATCCAACAGATAGATGAACGCAAGCCAAATCCATTCAGTCATAGTGTAAGGAGTATGCATCAACAAGGGCAGAGTGAGTTATGACATCGCAGGAGGCCAAAACTATGAGTGCAAAGTAATTAAGAAACTCATAAATATGTATGATATTACATTTAAATCACTGTATATGATTTGTGAGCTGGTGAGAATCTTAAACACTTACTAGGGATGCACCAATAATGATACTGCGCTCGTGTATTCGTAAAAATGCTCTGATACCAACAACCGATGACGATACCACACAGTACAGTACCGTTACAAACTTGTCTTCGAACTGTTGGGGAGTTGCCATTGGTTACTCCATGTATTCAGGCAAGATCGTAAACTGATAAGCTAAGGCTAAGCAGTGACTACAGATGCGGTGGGGACTCTAATGAGAATGAAGTAAATCGCCATATGACGGATTTAATTGTTTGTGATATCCTGACTGGGTTAAATAGGCTAAAAATATTTAAGAATGAAATTGTGATAAATGTGGTGATTATTCACGAAATGTTAAATGTTTTATTTCATGTTTACATTTAAAATTGTGCACAATCTAGTTGAATAGGTCATTTAAAATGTGTTAAGCATTTAATTATTATTATTATTATTATTTTTTTTTTTTTTTTTGAAAGTTGAAGTATAATGTTAGAAGTAGAAGTTGATTAAGCTCACAAGTTGATGAAAGACACAATGTCATTTCTGGGGGCTTGTGGGGAAACCTTAAGTCCTGTAGAAGAATATTTAATAGGGAAAACAGATGAGAAGCTCACTGCCATGCAAAAAAAACTCACTCTAGTTCTTGCGAACGACATCTTACAGAGACGGGGTAAACAAATGCGTGAAGAGGAAGCGAAAAAACATTAAGGCGTTTTTTTAGAGCTTATGAATCCTGGAAGAAGGTGGCAAGAGCTAGGACAGGACTTACGGGATTCTGTGTGAAAGATGACCTTGATAATATAAATCAAAATATTCAAGGTGGAAATGACTATGTAAATCAAGCTTATGAAGTTTTTCAGCACAATCCTCTTAATACTTTAGATATTTTGAAAAAAATGGATGCTTGTAATACACTAACTACAGAAATATGTGATCTTGTCTGTAAACGATTTGAAGTTGGCCTAGATCAAAGGACTTTTAAAGTTGAAAGGATTTGAAAAGGAAAGAGTGCGAATGATTTTAAGTAGAGATGAATATAAATCAATTTTTGGCAACACAAATACAGAAAGTATCATGTCCGAGACACTAGACAACCCATCAGTTATTAGTTCTAAAGCCTCTACTAAAGCTTCTAGCAAGAGAGTAGAGGCAGAAGCAGATTTTGCAGCTAAATTGGAACAAGCAAAGTCTATGCAAGAGATACAAGCTCAGACGGCTAAACTCAGTAAGCTTGAAAGTGAACAGAAACTTCATGAGTCACAGATGACGGCAGAAATGAAATGAAAACTAGCTGAAATTGAGCTGAATTTAGAAGAGGAGAGAACAAAGTTAAGAATGATGCAAGTGGATATGGATGTTAAGGTGGCTGCAGCCTGGGTTCGAACATATAACCAAACTGAAGATAATGTAATGGGAGAACCAAATGCATCTACATTTGCTGCTGGAATAACTTCAGATGTGAATTTAAATGATCATACAACAGTGGCATTACCTCAGCCACACATGACATCTCAGAACTTACCAGCTAATTTAGCTGAAGCAAATGCAAGGTCATTAAGTTTAAATTGCCTGCCTGTTCCTGAACTAATTGTGTTTGCCGGCGATCCATTGAAGTTTGTCGATTTTAAGATGTCATTTACAGCTTTGATTGACAGGAAACCTATCACTGTTAGTGAAATGATGCTGTATTTGAAGAGCTATCTTACAGGAGAAGCACGTAAAGCTGTGGAGGGATTCTTTTATTGGAGCTCCGAGGATACATATCAGGGTGCCTGGGCAGTTTTAAAGGACCGGTATGGAAATCCATTTGTTGTGCAGAAAGCATATCGAGACAAGCTTATGAAATGGCTTATGATTGGTTAAAATGATTTTTTGGCATTTAGAGATTTTGCAGACGTCTTAAAGAGCTGTGCAGAGGCTATGCCACATGTTAAAGGATTGGCCATTTTAAATGATAGTGAAGAAAATCATAAGCTGTTGAAAAAATTACCGGACTGGGCTGTATGCAAATGGAGTAGAATTGTTGTAGAGGAACTTGATAAATCCGAAGAATATCCAACCTTTGAATGTTTTGCCGGGTTTGTACAGAAGGAAGCCAGTATAGCTTGTAATCCCATCACTGCTTCTCTTTTATTGAGCTCTAGATCAGTAGATGAGAAACTGCCTAAAAGAGCAAAGGCTTTTAGTACTAGTGCCCAAACAAAACATCCTGCATCGAAGAAAAGTCTCACTGTTTCTAAGCCAAAATTGCCATGTCTCGTTTGCAAAGAAGAGCTTCATGGCATTGCGAAGTGCCCGTCCTTTGCTTCCAAGTCAATGGGAGATAAAAGGTCATATATACATCAAAATCATTTGTGCTTTGGATGTTTATGGAAAGGACATGTTACTAAAGACTGCAGAACATGGCATATTTGTGGAATGTGTGGCCTACGCCATCCAACCTGTTTGCATGAGAAGAGAGAGAGAGGTGGTTTGGGGAAGTAGTGAACGGGGCTACTACCTCCACAGGAGAAATTGTCCAGGAAGTCCACAGAGTCTTGTCTCATGCGCTAATTCATAAAGCTCCTGCCACCTCTAGCATTGTCCCTGTCTTCTTGTCGCCTAAATGAATCTCAGAAAGAAATTCTTACATATGCTCTTCTTGAAACGCAAAGTAATTCAAGCTTTGTTTTGGAAGATCTTGTGCGAGAGCTGAATGTAGATACTCAACCTTTGCAAATGAAGCTAAGTACATTGACTGCCACACAATAATAGTTAGTCAAAATGTGCGTGGGATTTAAGGTTTTCGTTCCAAAAAACATATTATGTTGCAGCAAACATATACACGTGACTTCATTCCTGTTGACATATCTTGTATACCAACTACAGCTAGAGCTCTGCAATGGTCTCATTTTAAACAATTTGCAAATAAATTGCCATCACTTCAAGATTGTAATGTGGGAATGCTAATTGGATATAATTGTCCTCCAGCTTTTGCTCGTCTTGAAGTTGTAAGAGGTGGTGAGAATGAGCCATTTGCACAGAAGACTGAGCTGGTATGGAGTATAATAGGAGCGGTCAATCCTCACCTGGACAGGCAAGGAGCTAAAATATTTGTGACAAAGTTGCAGTGAAAGAAATGCCAGTTCCATCAGCTGCAGATATTTTCAGAGTTCTGGAGTTGGACTTCAGTGAAAGGCATTCTGAAGGTAAATATGTCTCCCAAGAGGATTTGCGTTTTATACAGCTGCATAGAGAGGGTATTCATCAGAAGGAGAATGGTCATCTTGAAATGCCTCTACCATTTAAAAACTGTAGTTCTCCCACTTTGCCAAACAATAAGAAGTTGGCCATTGTTCGCTTGCAGCATCTGAAGAGGAAGTTGAGAGCAAACCGCCAGCTTACGACTTCATAATTTCGACATCATAAGTTCAATTCAAACGAGAGTGAAGTTCTTTGCTGTGTAAATCCGTCTGAAAGAGCAACAAGTGTAGAACCTCTTGATCTTAATCTAGATTCAGTCCTCGTGGAATATGCTCTGGGCATTCGTTGACAAATCAAGAGTGACAACTTCAGTTTCAATATAAATTTGAAAGATAAGCCTGATACACGCCGTGGCATCCTGTCAGTCAAAGCTTCTTTGTACGATCCTTTGGAGTTTATGGCTCCATTCATTTTGAGTGGAAAGAGTATTTTGCAGGAGTTGTGCTGCAGAAGTATTGGATGGGATGAATTACTTCCTGAAGATTTGTACCCACGGTGGGAGGAATGGAAGATGGGTCTTCAAAGATTGAGATTTGAGTTGTTATCATCCACAAGATTTTGGCAAGAGTGTGAGAATAGAACTGCATCACTTTTCAGACGCCAGCAGTATAGGATATGGTGCATGCTCTTACCTGAGATACAAGAACGACAAAAATAGAGTCCATTGCAGTTTCATCATGGCTAAGGCTAGAGTTGCTCCATCAAAGGTCACAAGTATTCCTCGTTTGTAACTTTCTGCTGATGTGACTGCAGTCAGATTGAGTGTTCTGCTGAAATCAGAGCTCCATATTAAGATTGATGAAGAGTTCTATTGGACAGATTCTCAAGTTGTTCTTGCATATATCAATAATGTCCAGTTGATCAGAGAGAACACCAATGTAAACCAGTGGCTTTATGTTGATACGACAAAAAAAACAGCTGACTATGCCTCTAAGGGACTTTGTGCATCTGATATCTTGTCAACAAACTGGTTGTCAGGTCCCGAATTCTTGTGGAAGGAAGAAGTCTATGAGGAATTCATTCCAACCAATGACTTACTGGTTGGTGATCCAGAGGTTAAAGCAGCTAAGGTTTTGTTATAAGAAGAAATGACCATGCTTGATTGTCTTTCAAGGTTTTCATCTTGGACAACACTTCTTAAGGTAGTCGCAAAAATTAAGAGACTGTGGTCTAAAAGGAAGAGTCTTGATGTTGACTGCCAAGGAGTGTGACAGAGCTGCTAAGGCAGTAATAAAGCTTGTCCAACAGCAGGCATTCAGGCAAGAGATAAAGGTGCTTCAAGCGGAAGGATGTCTTTCCCGTTCTAATCCTCTTTTCAACCTTGATCCAATTTTGAGAGAGGGTATACTTTGTGTCGGTGGAAGACTTAAGCATACATCTCGCAGTGAAGAATTTAAGTACCCGATCATTCTGCCAAATGATAGCCATATCACTCAGCTTATTTTGCTACATTACCATTCTCAAATATGCCATCAAGGTAGAAGCCAAACTCAGATGGAGCTTAGAGCAAATGGCTTTTGGATTATTGGCTGTAGCAAGTTGCTTGCTAAGTTGATAAACAGTTGTTTAAAAAGAGCGAGTGGAAGCATCCGCTTCATTTCCGTATTGTGGAATGGATTGTTCGGACCATTTATTGTTAAAAGGAGTCGTAAAGAGTACAAGAGGAACGTTCTGATATTTACCTGTTTTTATTCACGAGCTGTCCATCTGGAAATGTTAGAAGATATTTCCACAGACTCTTTTATTAATGTCTTGCGATGCTTTATTAGCCTAAGAGGAGCTGTGTGCCAACTCTATTGTGATCAAGACAGGAGTTTCGTCAGAGCCAGGAATGAATTAAAGGAAGCACTTAAACAGTTTGCTTTGCAAATATTCTTGGCTGAGAAGCAATGTGAGTTTGTTTTTAACTCTCCGTCAGCAAGCCATACTGGCGGTGTTTGGGAGAGCCAAATACGTACCATCCGAAATGTATTGAATGTTACTTTCGCTCAAAGCTGCTTGGGAAGACTTGATGATGCCCCTCTCCGAATGCTCCTTTATGAGGCCATGTCCATCGTTAACAGCCGTCCTCTAACAGTAGATGGAATAAATTATCCTAATTGCCTTGAGCCTTTAACACCTAATCATCTGATTCAAATGATGTCAAAGGTTGCCCTTCCACCTCCAGGGGAATTTGTGAGAGAGGACGTGTATGGTACAAGTGCTGGTGCTGTATTCAATATCTGATTAGGCTTGGGTATCGAGTATCGAGTATTGATTGGAACCGGGACTAGCTTTGCGATTTTCCCGGAATCGTTCAAAAGTTTAAATTTCGATTCCTAGTTTCGGTTCACAGTCCGCTGACCGGAAGAAGAAACCGCTGAACACCAACGAAGAAGCGTCCACCGTAAGTGTTGGCATAACCGAGCCGTTTATATACTGTCTATGAGCCGAGCGAGTCGAACATGGATAGCGTGCGTCGGCGTTCCAAAGCGTGGCTTCACTTTTCTAAACAGAACGAAATCTCGGCAAAATGCAACATTTTGCAACAAGATTGTTTCGGGTGCACGCCGAACACGATAAAGCACCTCCGAGTTCATGGAGTAGAAATAAATGTGTGCCACGTCTTTGATGCGCTGCACCGACCGTCCTCCGCTGCCTCTTCCTCTGGCTCTGGCTCCGACCCCGACCCCCAGCTTGGCACCGCAGTGACTGCACTGCAGTCCGAATCCGGTAAGTAAAACAATACATACACAATAAATAATATGTCTTGCGCCAACATTGAGGCAGCTAACAAATTAGCCCACGTATTTTTTCATAGACAATTTACGACCTGAGATTGCGAACGTTAGCCAGGCTGGTGACTCCACAACTCCGCGATGTGCTGAGCCTAACGTTACTCCGTTCACCATAGCAGCAAGGGGGAAGATGCCGGTGCAACAAAAGGAAGAGTGCCACAGAAAGGTCACTGCACACATCGTGAAAAGGCTGCATCCCTTTTCAGAGGTGGAATCACCAACATTTAGGTTAGTTAAGCAATAACGATAGAGCTAAGCTAATTGATACTTAGCTAGGGTGCGTTTCCCAAAAGCATAGTTGCTAACCTGTTAGCAACTTAGTTGGTTGGCAATGGGAAATTGCAATGCAAACAACAAAGTTGCTAACTTAGTTAGCAACTAAGGTTTTGGGAAACGCTCCCCTAAACAGTAACAGCAACATTACATGTTTGTTTATGTTTGCAGGGACATGGTGAAAACTCTAAACCCCAAATACACACCACCTTCCAGGGATTACATGTCAAACACATTAATCCCATCGTGGTACAAGGTTGAGAAGTCTAACATTATTACAGAGCTCAGTGAAGTCAGCGCTGTTGCACTCACATGTGATGGCTGGAGTAGCATCACACAGGACCACTACCTCACCATCACAGCACACTACATAGAAGAGGGCAAAATGCAGCAAAAAGTGCTAAAAACAAAGGCTGTGAACAAAGCACAGACCGGTTGTGTTGTTGCAGAGGAAATGATGTTCTGTCAGAGTTTGGCATATCTGATAAAATTGTAGCAGTCACTGTAGATAATGCTGCCAATATGGATGTGGCTATTAAGCGCCTGCGATTTGTGAAACTGTGCTGTTTCGCCTTCACACTTAATTTAGCAGCACAAAGTCTATACTCCCTAAATTCAGTGAGTCAGTGGGTGGCCAAGGTCCGAACCATTGTTGTGTGGATGAAGAGGTGCTCAATGGCCAAGGTGGTTCTCGAAGAGAAGCAACAACTTCTACGTAAGACACACAAAGTTCACTTTATTTAACTGTTGTGCATTGGCACGTAATGACTTTATATGTCTGATCTATCTTATTATTATTTATGAGCTCTGCAGCAGAGTAGTACTACAGTATTTGAATCCAATTTTACAAAAGTATTGTCTCCTAGGATGAAAAGCATCTGTTATATGACTTAAAATTGATGTTATTGTTTTTGTCAGAGCTGCCCCGACACTCACTCATACTTGACGTGAGAACACGGTGGAACTCTCTGTACCTAATGCTGGAGAGATTCACAGAGCAGTACCCTGCAATTCAAGCAGCCAGTTTGGATCAACGGCTGAGAAAAAATATGGATAGGGACAGGTAGAGTTAGATAGACAAGTTTAGACAAAAAATACCAGTACACACAAAATACGAATTCAAAGAACAGTATTAGAGTGAATGTGAATATGCTAAATCTGCTAATGTAGGGAGTGCATATGTTAGGTGTTTTGTTAAGAAAAAAAGAGAATATTTCTAACTCCAATGTATGTGTTCTTAATTCTTTTACATACAGACTTGCTCAGCTAACTGAGGAGGATTTTAGAAAAGCTGAAGACTTCATCAACCTGATGAAGGTGCTCTACACCTCAACACTCTGCATGTCCTCCGAAAAGAGTCCCACATGCGGACAGATTCTGCCTATCCTCAAAAAGCTTGAGGCACACCTGGCTGTAAAAGAGGGAGACACAGTCTTTGTGTCAAACCTTAAAAAACAGGTTTGGGCAAGAGCTACCAGGTAAGTGACTGAGGCAGGGCACCTGGAAAGAAATTGTTCTAGAATAGAAATAACCTTTGGTTTGCTAAAACATTTAAAGAACATGTGTTTTGCAGAATGATGAGATCAGGAACTTTCTCCAAGTGGCCACTGCGTTGGATCCACGCTTTAAACATAAATTGGATGATGATGACACCATCTGGGACCAGATCCAGAGAAATCTGATTGAACAGGTGAAATGTCATTCATGCACAACTGTCCTTTTCAGCTATTAAAATCTAAGATCTAAATGCTAATTATGTTCTTTGTAGTCAACAGAGGAAGACGGTGGAGCTGATGGGGACACCATGCAGTCTGAGAATGAGGATGAGCAGGAGAGTGTAAGTGTACGATATAGGTTTTTAATTTAAAAAATGAGGTTTTCCCTTATTTTAGTGATAATACTACTGATAAACCTTTTGTTTTGATTTTTAGCAACAGCCTCCCTGCAAACTGCCCAGGAAGACTCCACTGGAGGAGCTGTTCGCTGAGGAAGAGGCACAGAACATAGTGTCACAGCAGAGCTCCATGTTCATCAAGAAACGAGTGGAGAGAGAGCTGCAGATATACCAGGAAGTTCCACCGGTCCTTATGTCTGAGGACCCTGCTGCATGGTGGTGGAACCAACAAAAGACTTATCCTTTGCTCTCAAATCTCGCTTTCTCCTATTTATGCGTTCAAGCTTCTTCTACACCCAGCGAACGTGTTTTCTCCACAGCAGGAGATACTATCTGTCCAGAACGCTCACGCATCCTGCCTGAGAAGGCAGATATGATAATTTTCCTAAACAAGAACTGTTTCTGATTTTATACTGTACCTGATGCTAATCTGGACTGGGTTTTACAAGTTGTTTCTTATTGTTTATTTGCTATTCTGCACCAGGTTAGCCCATCAGTGGGAGCACGGTAACATGTTTAAGTGCCTGCAGCATCATACACTCATGTGTAAATGTGTTTTCATGAGGTTTTCAAAAATAAAGCTCTCTTGAGGAAAGTGTACTGTGAAAATATATTCATAATTTATAATACTTATATTCAAGTTCATAGATTTGATATTTATATTGTAGTTGAAAACAGCCCTGTGAGAAATTTATAGTAAAGTTCATAAAAAGTAAAAAGTTCATAGAATTAAAATTGGAGAAGGTCAGACTATTTCCTTCAGAAAGACCGTTGGTTAGTTAGCTCATTTAAAATATCCTAAACTTTTTTTGACAATGCCTCTTGGAATCGGAATCGTTCAAATTCAAACGATACCCAACCCTATATCTGATTGAACAATTTTGGGGTCGGTGGAAGAGAGTGTATCTTCTGAACATATCCATGTGGCAGAAGTGGCATACGGTAGCCTACAGCGTAATCTCAAGGTGGATGATGTAGTTATGATAAAGGAAGACTTCCTTCCGAGAAATCAGTGGCAGCTGGGACAAATAGTGGAAACAACTGTGGAAAGTGATGGATTAGTGCGAAGAGTGAAAGTTTAAACAGTTTAAAAGTTTAAACAACCGATCTATCCAACACTGAACTCACGAGACGTCTGAATCGGTGTATAACAAGTTGGTAACACTTTACAATAATGTTCTATTTATTATACTCTAGTTAACTACATTAGTTAACATTTACTATTAATAAACTGCACTTCTACAACATTGCTAATGTTAATTTCAACATTTAGGCTATAGCCTACATTATTGAAATCAAAAGTTGTATTTGTTAACATAGTTAATGCACTGTGAAGTAACATGAACAAACAATGAACAGCTGTATTTTTATTAAAGCTCCAGTATGTGACTTTGGTATTTGACCACAAGAGGGCGCAGTTTCCAACAATAACAAAGGCGAAGCTTGATGACGCTATGAAGGAGGTGACGATGGGAGATGTGGTTTATAATGCGTTTTCACCATCTAGCGATGTATCTAAATGGAATTAATGAATCATGATCACGGATGAGGTAATTTATTCGTTTTTGTATTACCTGTATGTCTTATCGTATTATTTTATGTCATCATAATTAATGAACTGCAAGGGACGTGAAATGTTATGCTATATTAGGCTATCCCGTTACAACATACAGCTATTTGTCAAATGATTTGTTTGGTTAATGTTGTGCAGTTTTACGTTTTTTATGGTTAATGCCGTGTTGTTTAACGTGTTCAAACCAATATCTAAAAGTAAATTTGAACGAACATTTGCAAGTAATGACTAAATATTTTTTTTAACATCATCTCCGATTGTAATTGTACTGCCATAATCTCGGTCACCACACGTGATAAAAAGCCTTACCAAAGTACAAAGAGCAATATAACTTTGTTTATAAGTGCTATTATTGACAGTTGCATGTCTTACCTGTCTCAATACACTCGCGAGAGAGTCTCTGACAAGTCCAGACGCGCAGCTCTCTCCATCTCGAAAACGCCTGCCGATATTTATCCGGGTTTTATTCCTCCGTTTGTCACACAGTCCGTGACTCCGCGTGTATCCGAATATGGACGCTTTCGTTTTGTTGGCACTTCAATACTCGCCAAAGAGTTCGTGATCCATAACAGCTATAACCATACAGTCTATGGCTATAACGCTTTAACCACCACTTCCGCATTTTACCATGCGATATTCCGGTGATGTGGGTCATATTTTTTATTTTATTCCTTTTTTTATTCTTTGTCAGATGTCTTTATTGTTTATTGTGATAAGAAAAAAACCTCAATAAAGTTGTAAAAAAAAAAAAAAAAAAATCCGGTGTGGTGGAATATCCTATCACATGGTCCACACCGGAAAGAAGGATAGAGAGAGCGGACATTGCGTCACTGAGGCGCGACATTTCTTTTCCGGGACGGCCAGTTATTTAAAATCGGAATTTCTCTGAAATAAAAAATCTTTGGAGACTTTTGAGATATTGTAAGTACATAACTGGAGGAAATATATCACACTGTGCAAGTTATTTTTGGAAATTTTATTACAAAATCCCTACATATTGGAGCTTTAACTAAGATAAACAAAGATTAATAAATACAGTAACAAAAGTAGCCTATTGTTCATGGTTAGTTCATTTTAGTTATTAACCTAATACATTAACTAATGTTAGCAATTCAAACCATATCCTAAAGTTACAAACAAATCATTTACTCAGAACACCTCTTAAAATGAGAATGTAGGTGTGCTTACCCGATTTTTCTTTGTAAGAGAAAATTAGATTAGATTTCATATCGCAATATATATCGCAGAAAAATAAAATATCGCAATGTAATTTTTTCCCAATATCGTGCTGCCCTAGTGGGAGTGTAAGCAATCATTTAAAATGCTGTATTTACATTCCTAAAAAAGAGACTTTTGTATCTTGAATGTCCTCGATGTACCTTGTGTGTGTGTATATACACTCACCTAAAGGATTATTAGGAACACCTGTTCAATTTCTCATTAATGCAATTATCTAATCAACCAATCACATGGCAGTTGCTTCATTGCATTTAGGGGTGTGGTCCTGGTCAAGACAATCTCCTGAACTCCAAACTGAATGTCAGAATGGGAAAGAAAGGTGATTTAAGCAATTTTGAGCGTGGCATGGTTGTTCGTGCCAGACGGGCCAGTCTGAGTATTTCACAATCTGCTCAGTTACTGGGATTTTCACGCACAACCATTTCTAGGGTTTACAAAGAATGGTGTGAAAAGGGAAAAACATCCAGTATGCGGCAGTCCTGTGGGCGAAAATGTCTTGTTGATGCTAGAGGTCAGAGGAGAATGGGCCGACTGATTCAAGCTGATAGAAGAGCAACTTTGACTGAAATAACCACTCGTTACAACCGAGGTATGCAGCAAAGCATTTGTGAAGCCACAACACGTACAACCTTGAGGCGGATGGGCTACAACAGCAGAAGGCCCCACCGGGTACCACTCATCTCCACTACAAATAAGAAAAAGAGGCTACAATTTGCACAAGCTCACCAAAATGGACAGTTGAAGACTGGAAAAATGTTGCCTGGTCTGATGAGTCTCGTTTTCTATTGAGACATTCAGATGGTAGAGTCAGAATTTGGCGTAAACAGAATGAGAACATGGATCCATCATGCCTTGTTACCACTGTGCAGGCTGGTGGTGGTGTAATGGTGTGGGGGATGTTTTCTTGGCACACTTTAGGCCCCTTAGTGCCAATTGGGCATTGTTTAAATGCCACGGCCTACCTGAGCATTGTTTCTGACCATGTCCATCCCTTTATGACCACCATGTACCCATCCTCTGATGGCTACTTCCAGCAGGATAATGCACCATGTCACAAAGCTTGAATCATTTCAAATTGGTTTCTTGAACATTACAATGAGTTCACTGTACTAAAATGGCCCCCACAGTCACCAGATCTCAACCCAATAGAGCATCTTTGGGATGTGGTGGAACGGGAGCTTCGTGCCCTGGATGTGCATCTCACAAATCTCCATCAACTGCAAGATGCTATCCTATCAATATGGGCCAACATTTCTAAAGAATGCTTTCAGCACCTTGTTGAATCAATGCCACGTAGAATTAAGGCAGTTCTGAAGGCGAAAGGGGGTCAAACACAGTATTAGTATGGTGTTCCTTATAATCCTTTAGGTGAGTGTAAATTGTAATCGGAATTTCGCAAACACTTGTGCTGAAATTGTCTTTTCTCGAACACCGTAGTGATCATGTGGCATAGTAAGCTTGACGGGCAGACATGAATGTTGGACTCTGATTGTTGAGCCTGCGTTGTTTTAATGTGGATTTTATGCTTTGCATCATTTAAAGTGAACTTGACGCACATCTGATGTTGACGAAAGGATTATCATATTTGATTTGCACTCTTTGGGGAGCGTAGCGAGGTATGTTGATTTTAATTAAAGAAATGAATGTATGAATGAATGTTTGTTGCACAATGTTATATTTGTGATGTTTATGCAATTCATCATGTTATGAGTCTATGTTTGAATTGTGGATCTTGTTGTTTTTTATGTTATAATATAGTTTTCACGGTGCTGTGAGGTGCTGTGAGTTGGTGTACGGACAAAAGATGCTGTTTGAATACATTGTGTTGTCGTGCATGGTGAATTAAAGGACGCTTCACGCATCAGTTGAGGCTCTTGGGATCCAAGGGGTTGCTACAATATTAGTTGGCTTAATTTGTTTAGCAAATATTTCGTTCTGTTATTTTCATGCTTAACTAAGCCTGCTAAAATGTATTGTATGAGTTTCCGTTACTTTCACTGTTCTTATTGCTCTATCATATTTTATCTTTCATTTAATTGCACAGCACATATTTAGAGCTGATCCAGCCGGGCTCAGTGCTAAGGATTGGGTCAGTGATTCAGATGTTTAGATACCAGTGAAATATCACAATTCTCTATTACGATTTTGATACTACAAAAACTACTAGCCTAATTAAAAACATTATTAAAGTAAGCAGTCAGTAATGAATAAGATAACAAATAATCCACTCACAAATAGCACAAATAAATACAATAGAACAAAGATAAAAAGAAAAGAAAAAGTGTTTTTTGGGTTTTTCAGGTAGGCCTAAGTCTAACAGTTTAGGTACATACATTTGAATAAAGTAATCAAATGTGAAATAACACTGCATATTCATCACTGTATAAATTAAATATAGTTGGATCATTATAAAGTTACAAAAGTTATTCAGTCAAGAGCTGTGAGTGATTTCTTTGTCCTTTGTTTGATTACCAATAACATTAAAACAAAGCAGCAGGTTTATTAGGCTGCTGTCCCTTTAAGACCGAATGCAGGGGACCAATACTGTCTCGTTCACTTGAGATATAACCGACTATGTTTACTAGGATACTCACCAAGACCCAAGATGTGCATTTGTACATAATTTTACATAATTTTGTGTGAATTCGTCCATTCAAGCACAAGACGTGAAAGAGAATTCAATTAATTAACACTTAGACACGGTTTTCGAATCGTGCACTTAGGATCATGGTTCGAATTACGTGGGAGCCAGTGGGAGCTGAGCTCCCATAGAGAGAGGATGAGCTCCCATGAAAGCAGTAAAATCATATACCTGTGGGGGTCTCTAAAAATCATCAGCACCATTATTTTAAATTACAAATAAAGAACTTTTTCCTTCAGACTACTGTAGCATGATCGTCATCACACTACATCCTTATGCTTAAATCAAGTGATCAAAGTGCTCCTTGCCGCTGCGATCAGTGGCGCGGATACTGTGTTTGTTTGTGGCTCGCGCATTCTTCACTCGGACGCGCGCTTCAATCCGTTGGAGACTCTCTATTCGTTCCGGTGAAATTACAAAACAAAATACACACAAACGTGTCACTGCCTGATATACAACCACTGATACACATAATCGGATTTGACAAAAAGATAAAAGAAAACCTATACAAATACGGATTCGAACCCAGAACCTCTGACACGCTTGGCAAAAGTTCTGCCACAGGACCACTGATTATTTACTTTATCTCTAACTAACAACATATTAGACCTCATTAAACGACAAATTAAACCAAATGTACTATTTAAATTGAATTGTGTTACCAACG
The DNA here is from genome assembly GCF_964197995.2 of Scardinius erythrophthalmus. Classification (NCBI taxonomy): domain Eukaryota; kingdom Metazoa; phylum Chordata; class Actinopteri; order Cypriniformes; family Leuciscidae; genus Scardinius; species Scardinius erythrophthalmus. Next base: position 20,612,173 of record NC_138233.1, on the reverse strand, counting down.
CTTTTTTTTTTTATTAAATTTGTATTATATTTACTAATTTTTATATTTTTATATTACATTATTAAGATACACCGCCCCTGCTCATAGGCTAAGCCTACTTTTTTTTTTTTTAAAGAGACCCCCACAAAGATGAAATCATAATTCGAACCCTGCTTAGGATGATTGCGTTCATTAAACTTCTTTACATGCAAACATCCTTTAATAATGTAGGGAACCACTCCTTATACAGTACATAAATCACGTAATAGTTAATGTTGTACTTTTTAGTTTTAATTAACACAATTACCTTTTAATCCAAATGACACGTGTGCTGAGTGAACGATCAGCAATCAAGAGCATGCAACACAGATTCATTTACGTTATAGACAGACTTCTTTTTTATCCCCATTATACTCTGTTGTCTGTGTTTCTTTGTCTGGACACAAACACTGTACACACACTGCGTGGTATCGGTTGTTAGTATTGGAGCATTTTAATGAGTACAAGTACACAAGAGCAATATCGGGCCAAATACAGATACTGTGAAGTTCCCTACTGCGATTCCCTACTATGAAGTAAATGTAGCAAATTAATAGAATGTTAAACAAATTAAATATTTACGCCTATATAGCTGGTGTGTGTGAGCTGATAAGCTTATAAACACACTGAGTGGATTGAGCTCGCAGCAGCACAGACGCACAAGTTTGTTGAGCGCATCCCTTTTTCACAGACATTGCTGGAAAGTTTGTTGTTCGGTTGGATATGTCATTATCAAATAAAGTAAAACGCGGCACATATTACTAACAGTAACTGACGGTAAAGAGAAAGATCACACTTCTACGGGTTTCCATCTCTTCCAAACTACAGTAGATAGCAGTGAATGCAGCATAAACTCGTTGTTTTGGTTCAGGAGGAACTATAAAAGGTGGCTGCTGTTTCGGTTGCGATGCTCTGTGACTGACGTCTGTCTAACTCTGCATAGCATGAAACGCGCTGATGAAGAGTGATACGTGGAGGTATGGGAATAAATATGTTGTCAGGCTGGTAGGACATTGTATCACTGCATTCGGACCAAATGATTGGATGGACATTTTATGGCCCTACGACTTCAACAGACAATATAGTAAATGCATTTAGACCACTTAACTTAGTGATTGCTATTAAGAGGTGACGAGACTTTCAACCAGCATAACAAAAATGTTTCTGGAACAAATCACCTACCCTGCCTTTAAGTGAACGTAAACAGTTGAGAAATAAAACGCATGTGTAACAGTAGGCTACATTGGATTTTTACATTCGGTCTTAAAGGGACAGCAGCTTAATAAACTTGCTGCTGTGTTTTTAATATTAATCAAAGTCTATGCAGTGTTATTTTACATTTGATTACTTTATTTAAATTCTGTAGCTGAAAACTACTGTTAGAAACCTGAAAAGCACTGTTTATTTCATTTGTATCTTCTTTGTTCTATTGTATTTACGTGTGCTATTTGTAATTGGATTATTTGTTCTTATTTACTTGTTTTTAATAATGTTTTAAATTTACATTAATTAGGCTGGTAGTGTTTGCTGTGGTATTAAAATTGTAATAGAGAATTGTGATATTTCACTGGTATCTAAACATTTGAACCACTGACCCAACCAGGCCAGTAGAAAAAAAATCCTTAGCCCTGAGCCCTGCTGAAGCAGCTCTAAATATGCCCTGTGCGAAAGATAAAATATGATAGAGCAATAGAATGAACAGTGAAAGTAAAGGAACCATGTACAATACATTTTAACAGGCATAATTAAGAAGGAAATATATATTTGCTTAACAAATTAAACCAATGAATATGATTTCATATGTTAAGCTTGTTTACCTTAACCATTTTTGATTGTGTTTGTTATGGTAGTTACCCTTGTGTGTTAATAGCACCTCATTGCCACTGCCATAAAGGCAGTATCATTCTTCTACAAGATCATAAAGCCATGGAAGCACAAGGTGTTCAAAAGGTTCACGAGAAATTGCCATCAAGACACTGACCGCATGACCCACACTTCAGGACCATTTACACAAATGGACTTTCAGCAGGGCTTCCTCTTATACACTATAGGAGGAATTTAGAGTGGATGTCACATTTTCCATGTGTAAGAATGAACAAAAAGCACATTACAGTAATAAATACAGTATAAAGCTCACAAAGGTCAATGACACAAATGTGCTTATTTGATTAGTGACCTAGAAGTAGTGCAGAATCTTAAATTCTTATTCATTTCATTATTCTTTTTTATCATTTTAAAAAATCCTAGAACTTACTTTATTTCCAGGTTTAAAAAGGATTTAATAACATTTCACTGTAGTGTCAGACTTTAGGACCCAACTATACATGTTTACATGAATGTCTACAGTGGTCCTCTCTGATAAAATTTTCCCACCTTATTGTCACATGACAAGTCATGTCTTTTCATTTTACTCTAATTCGGAGGATTAAAATATTTTAAACATCAATAATAATATTAGTAATATTAAAGGTGCATTGCGCAAGTCTCTGAGTTTTTGCAGAACTATGCCCCCTCTGGCAAGAAGCGAAACTGCAATATAGGCAATTTAATAGGCCCAGTCTCAAATTCTGACCCGAATCCCTCTTATTTATTTTACTGTACATGATTATAGAGGCAATCGCAGTGATCAGAGAAGGGCTCATTCAGCCCATCAGGCAATTGTTCAAGCATGTATGGGTTAGAAAAACGGGTATTTTTAACATGAAATGTTGCGCAATGCACCTTTAATACAATATAACAAAAATCTTCAAATTGATTTCAGTTTAAAAATGTAAAGTATGTTAACTCTACTCCCTCTTTATTTTTCTCATCTTGAGGCAGGAAGTCAAAATGCACTGTTCCCGCTCCACTTTCTGCAGACCCTACAGGTATCAAAGCAGTCAGTTTGAAAGGTGAACATTTATAGAAGAGTATTAATTTAGATTAGACTTTAATCAATACATCAATCCAGCGAGCGCTCGCTCTAAACCAGTTGCGTGTTCTGACATATGCAGGGCCGCTGCAGTAATTCAAGCTGCTCAGAGGCGTAGTTCGGACATCCATCAGAGGCTCATACGCTCATTATCCCCGCCAGGCGCAGATCATCAATAAATTAGCCATGCAACGAGCCCAATCAATTTCCCTGATGGAGTGTCACCTCTAGACGCCGGGGAGAGTGATGGGGGAGAAAGCAGTGGCACCTGGCCCCTCCCCCGCCGGACCGCCAAGGAGCTTGGAACCATCAACGCTAATAAAGTCTCTATCTGCCAGATGTAAAGCGCGCTTCATACATCACCCGTAAGTTATATGCATTTGGAATGGCTCCATTGATTAGGGCCGAGTTTGTTTGCCCAGACGAAGGATGAGGGAGCGTGCGATAACTCAGAGTGCCCTCGTAACTCGAGCGCCACACCTGCAGAGAGGTTTCAAATGGGTGGTCAGGGTCTGGATGCCAGGGGGTGATGAAGTAGCGTGCGGGAAGCTGCAAAAGTGCAATGGTGGAGTGGTAAGAGGAGGATAATATTTCCTGTAAGGGAGGAGAAGGATTTCTGGTAAGGTCCCGATAGTATCGCTCCGGCCACGGGCTGGACGGCATTGGGTTACCAACACACTCACTCTTTTCCGCCTCTCTCTCCACTCCTCAACCATTTTCATTGCCTGAGAGACCTCTCTCATTCATTGACAAATGGACTTCTGGGAAGACACACAAATGACTAACCAAAGAACAGGAACTGCTCTCTCCTCCTTCACTCCTAGATCTTATTATTAGAGAACCAAAGCAGGCCGTATAATGCAGCATGTTCATGTGATATCAACTTCATTTCTCACTCATTAATCCTTTTAAATCTTTTCCAAGTAAACATGCTCATTGTTTATTAAATTCTCAATTTGAAGGGTCAGTGGATGCAGCAATTGGCGCCAGAAACACGGACAGAGTGATCACAGTGACTTTTTTTGTATGGATCACATTGATTTCCTGTTTTGTGACTTTACAGGGGGCAAAGTTGAGTCCAGACTCCAGAGGAAAAAACCACAACCTCTGTGTCGGACTGCAGCTGCAAAGCTCCTTAACAATAGATGGCTGATCCCATAGATACACACACACAAATGTCTGCTTTATACAACCACCTGGCGCTACTTAATCTAAATCTTGGTACGAACCTTGGTGGATCCAGGAAATCAAACTGCATTGATTTCTGAATCTCAGAATCTAACTGTGAGCTGGTGAAGACAAGACAGCACAATTTGCCTTTATATATATATATATATATATATAGGGATGAAATTTCCAGGTCATATTTCACCTCAGGTTAGTGGTGCAATGGATCACAAAATTCACGGTTCAGATCATTTACGGGTTTTGAGCCACGGATCGGATCGTTTTTCGGATTAGCAAAAAAAACATTTTTTTTATATATATAAAGCTGTATTTTGTTGTTTAAGTAAGGGTTAATGCCCTTCGAGGTGTCCATTGTCAGGTATTAATGGACGATGGCAAGGCGTAAACTGTCCGACGCGCAGCGGAGGTCCATTAATACCTGACAATGGACACCTCGAAGGGCATTAACCTGCTTATACCATGGTCACTTGCCAAATAACACATTTTTAAAACATTAGTTTATATTTTAATTAGTTTTACAACCGAAATCTAAAGTTTTTACAAACAATAACTTGGTTTCCCTGGTTACGCCTGATGGTTTATTTACTAGGTGTCCTCGATCACTTTTTAATGGACACCTTGCAGCCAATCAGAATCGAGTATTCACCCAGACCATGGTATAATTAACATTAATGACACAGACAACAGTAGGAATATTAGGTGTCTGCTGTCACTTTCAGACTGAATGCATGAACCAAAAAAACTGACAAACATCCGGTTTCTTTCACAACTAGTCACTTATGACACAACCGAGAGAATACTTGCCGAGACGGGTATTTAGACATCAAGAGGAATCAATTCGGTGTTCGAGCGCTATCTAAAACACGCCTCTCTCCCAAATTATAAACTTTCACTCTATGATGGTTAAATTTAACAGTTAATCCACGAATCCCATGCGTGCCGAACCGTGGGGCCTGGTCCGTACGGATCACGGATTAACTGCGATCCGTTGAACCCCTACCTCAGGTATAAAAAACAAATATCAAATATTATTACTTATAAAAACTCTTTTTTTCTTTTTCCACCCTGTGATTTTTAGGTGAAATTTGACCCAAGAGATTCACCCACATGCATGCAAAATGACAGGTTAATGTGTAAGTGAGATGTGAGGGGACAAACATCAGCAGGTGGGGAAATGGGCGGTATGTGATCTGGAGGAGGTGAATGGAGAGCTCAGAGAACCTGCCAGCACATGTGGAGAGAGAGACTCACAGGCTGAGCTTTGAAGCCCCTATCAAAGACTGCTGGAGTCTTTGGCAGCATCCCAGACACATGAAACATGTACTCGCAAAAATCCACCGGAGTCACCACTGTGACCAGACCTTGCTGCTACTTAAGGCCTTGGAGTTAACACACAAACATGCATACATCTCTCATTTTAACAACATATGAGGATCATTGGTAATGGTCTACACTCCAACACAAAACCATTTGTAAGGAGTATTTTTCATTCCACCAACCTGAATGAAACACACACACACACACGCTCATCCCTCAAGAGCACGGAGCACTCCACGTTTTAAAGGATTGAAAACTCAAAAGCGGATGAATGAATGTATAAATAACTGAAAAAGGAAGCAATAACAGACGTACTGGCACAGATATCCACTCAAACAAGATTCCCCTCCTCTGCATCGTCCCGTTTCTCCATGCATGGCTTACAAAGTGCTCACCCCACACCTCTTCCAGGCCCTTTCCCATCCCTCTTCTTCCTAAACATCACTCCCTCTGTCCCAGTTATCCTCCCTGCCTGATTCCTACAGAGTCAGATTCAAGAATTTACACAAATATTGGCCGCTGAATGCATATTAATAACAAACTCTAATAAGAGTACAACACTGATAATGAAGGGGAAAAATCTTTCCTTTTTGAAGTGGGGTTTTAAAAGCAGACAAGCAAGGGGTTGAATTTTAAAATGAAGCAGCGAGGGGATAGAGATGTGGTTTGAAGTTCTTGTACCAGATACGAGTGTGAGCGAGTGAGTGATAGTCGGCGAGAGGAAAGGCAGGGAAGAGAAGAGAGTGAATGGTGCACAGAGACTGGGAGAGACACTTTGGGGTCATCTGTACTTTAAAAGTGTTAAAAAAAGAATCAGAAGCACTCAGACGAATCTTTCAGCCTGAACTCTTTACATGGGGATGAACTATAATCCATTAAACAGACTAACAGCTTATCGGTCTCATTCTGATAGATGATAAATTTAATCTCCATATTAAAGATGTTCAGCGTTGTATACTACACTCTTGAGAGATCAATTAGGGAGTGTTTGCACAGATTATTTAATGGCAAGTAATCAGTGACATACTATATCTTGAGGCCTGTGAGCCATGAAATGGGCCATGTCCACAAATGGGGATGTAATGCACAGGTATTTGTATCAGGGTGCAATAATTCATGTCACAGATAAAAGATAAGCAAAACTATTTAAGAATATACACTATCATTACAAAATTTGGGGTCGGTGCGATTTTTTTAATTGTTTTTGAAAGGTCTCTAATGCTCATTTATTTGATCAAAGATACAGTAAAAACAGTAATGCATTTAAATAATATTAATTTAAAGGAAAAATAACCATTTCCTATTGGAATACATTTTAAAATGCATTTAATTCCTGTAAAAGCAGAATTTTCAGCCTCATTACTCCAGTCTCCAGTGTCACATAATCCTTCAGAAATCATTTAAAGACACTATCTCTTTAAAGGGTTAGTTCACCCAAAAATGAAAATTATGTCATTAATGACTCGCCCTCATGTCGTTCCAAGCCCGTAAGACCTCCATTCATCTTCGGAACACAGTTTACGATATTTTAGATTTAGTCCGAGAGCTTTTTGTCCCTCCATTGAAAATGTATGTACGGTACTGTCCATGTCCAGAAAGCTAATAAAGACACAGTGTAATAAAGATAAAGTGACTACAGTGGCTCAATCTTAAGTTTATAAAGCAACGAGAATACTTTTTGTGCGCAAAAAACAACTGCGTAGCGCATCTGTGTTGTACGACACACGTAGGCTCACTATTGGCCGACGCTGGTCATGTGTGTGATGTACAACACAGAAGCGCTACGCAGTTATACTACATGAAAAAACTCGAGGCCCAGAGAGAAGGAAATGAATAGTGGAATAAAGTCGTTATTTTTGTTGTTTTTTTGCGCACAAAAAGTATTCTCGTCGCTTTATAAACTTAAGACTGAGCCACTGTAGTCACTTGGACTACTTTGATGATGTCTGTATTACATTTTCTGGTTATTTATATATATACTATATATATTAGATATATACTCTCGGACTAAATCTAAAATATCTTAAACTGTGTTCCGAAGATGAACGTAGGTCTTATGGGCTTGGAACGACATGAGGGTGAGTCATTAATTATTTCAATTTTGGGTGAACTAACCCTTTAAATTACTGATGGATGGTAATCTAAAAAGTAGGTATACTTAAAAAAATTTAACCAATCAGTGAGTGACATGAATGACAGGGAACTGCTTCTATTACTCTTGAATGGAGCTCCGAGCTAAAAACTGTCTTTCACGTCAAAGTCAGGCACCTGTACACCTCCAAGCCGTCACGTCACTCAGCCATTGTCGTTTTTTTGGTTCACTGCGCACATGAATCAATAATCAACATTCCAGCAGCTAATACGTTGTTTCTGTTTATTGTGATTGAACACCGTGAGGGGCCTCCCCGCAGCCATATGCCAGTGCGGGTAAGTGGAAAAGCCACCCGATAGTCTAAATGACTGGTTTCCAAACTTCCTCTGCTGTGTGTGCAGCTCACACACCCCCGCCTCTCGGCTTTGGCACGGTTTCAACAGACACCGCAAACACATGTGGCAATCAATTCCAACCGCTTTCCACAATCTAATCAGATTTCTTTCCGAGGCATCCATTAATCTCTGAACTGCAGATAGATCAACTGAAATATGATCGCTTCAGCAAACTCTAAAACTGCCTTACGGTAAAGGTTAGATATAGGGAGCAGCTTTGCACGACTCCTCATTTTGTTTCAGGACACAGGAGAAGACAGCTGTGCTGAGATCTATGGATCAGTGTTGCTACATCAGCTGTGATTCACTGCTCTTCCGGCTCGCCCAGCGCAGCGGGAGTCCAACCGTCAGCCAGGCCAGACGTTAGTTTCGCTCTGCGGAGCAGCACTGGGTAATGGTGTCCAGACAGATGAGATCCATATCAGTAAACGCGTCTTTGACAGACCTAAATGTGAAGCACACAGACTCGGCTGCAGGTATGGCACTAGATCAAGAGGACCAATTTTTACTACTTCAATTAACTTTACAGCAGCTCAGTGGCAGGGCTGGGATCAAACCCTGTCTTTTTTGGCTAGATAGCAGCGCTGGAATAGGCTGCAGGCTGTGACTATCAGGATCTGATATAGGATCTCATGAGGAGTAATAACTTACTGTTAAAGAGTAAGATTGCTAGCGGTGAGGCATTTTATCGTAGATGGGGGAACAACGTTAGACCTTCCTGGCCCCAATCATCACATCGCCAGCACTGATTATCTGTATTTGTGTCTCGTAATCAGCATATCTAATCCTACAGATTCAGTCAGCTGTTCACAATGTGTCGTTTATCTTTTCTAAAGGTCATTCCACAATCCTTTTAGCAAAACAACATGGTACATTTTCAAGGTTTATGCTGATGGGCCTGTAGAAGAAAAGCACAATTTTCACCTCAAGGCAGAAATCTGGCAAATAAATGACACATTCTCCCTGTGAGTCTAGGCTATTTACAGGAGATGCTGAGGAAGAGTTCACACCTTCACCTCCCTCTCCATCCAGTCTGACGCTGTGGGGAGAATCTCATTTCTGTAACTCCCAGAAAATGTCAAAGATCACCTGCTCTGTAGGAATGGATATCCCTGTTGAAAAGACCTGCTGGTTTAGAAAGGTGTAGACTGGTTAGAGCTGGTTAGAGGACTGGTTGAGCTGATGACGGGAAGTGACTCATTTCCGTCATCATGTGGTCCCTGACATTTTCATTTAGCAAGGGTGCAATAAACTGATCAAAAGTGTCAGTAAAAACATTTATTATGTATGAAGGATTTCTATTTCAAAATAAATGCTGTTCTTTTAACTTTTTAGCCATCAAAGAATCCTGAAATAAATGCCATGGGAGCAGAATACGCACTCATGCCCTCGTGCAGAAAGTCCACAAGTGAGACTCATAGAAGTCATTACACTTATGACATTCCAGGAAATCCCTTATATGGACAAAGGAATCCAGCTATCGCTATAGTAGCTGAATAAAAAGCAGAAAAGTTTTGACTGATGAAACGTGAAGACATTAAACACACGATTGCGTCAATATATGGTTTATGTGTGTTTTTCACAACATCATGGGGTATTTTCATAATAAAGTATATGAATAATGCAGTGCTAATTAACATAGCCTTTATTACAGTATAAATACTATTAAATGTATTTTCTGCTTACTCTGTGATAGTTTTTTTTTTACATTGTATCATATTTATGGTGACTTAATGCACAAGTGTTTGTAGGACATAAACCAATCATACAATTGTTATAAGGAATATATAGGGAAAAAAATATTATAGAATACACATTAGTCATTGTTTAGTGGAGTATTTTATTTCTTAGAGATAAGAATAAATTAAACCTGTCAATCAGATGAAGGTCAGAAAAAAAAATGGTATTACACTTGACATTTCTGTCCCCCTCACTTCTGAAATGATGGCTACGCCCCTGAGTACAACTGTTTTCAACATTGAAAATAATATTAATATGTTTCTTGAGCACCAAATTAGCATATTACAATGATTTCTGAAGGATTGTGTGACAGGAATAAATAAGGTTTAAAAAATTATATTGAAATAATTTTATTAAAGTTATATTAAACTAGTATACAATGAAAAAACATTCAAGAGAGATGGTTCTCGGGCTCATTGAGTTTGTGACTCAATGGCTCGAGAGCCACTCAGTCTGGATTCGTACACAAACCAGTTCAACGGATTGATTGAAACGATCCGACTGACATAATGATTTGTTAATAAATCAGTGTTCTCGCCAAGCTGATGGACTAGTGAATCCAGCACAGTCGTTATGATAAAGCTGATTGTTCGAGTTCATATAGTTATATGCAGGTCTTTTCAGCAGTGATAACAGCGACCAGGCCTGGGGAAACTGCTATGAAAAGTCTAAATGTAAACATTTCATCTTTAAACTAAACTCAAAGCTTTTCAGAGCGCGTCTCTCGCAGTCGCTGTCACGGCGAGCGTGTTTGTGCAGAAGAAAGAGATAGGAGAGGTGTGCCACCCACCGCTGCAGTGTCTGCTCGACGACAGACCTCTCAGTTAGTTGGTTTGTTTTTGTCTCTAGTTTGTTAGCTCTGTCCTTGATGTGCTTTGCGCAGAAGCACCCCGGAGCCTCCGCCGAATCAGGTGCTGCTCTGATCAAAGGCTGACGTGAACGCCGCACTCCTCCCTCTCCCTCTCTTACGATTGCTTTTCATTCCTTTCTTCTTATGTCTGTTCATTTGCATCATCCTATTCTCGGAGACCCGAGCTACATTTCAGGCCTCTCACTGTAACACTTGGTTTTACCTTATTTTCCTACCTTTGTTCACAGACCAATCCTTTTAAAGAGAAAATGTTGCCTTTGAAAGGAAAAGCAAATGGTTATAAGCAACAAAGCACATGCTGACGGAGGCTATGGGAGGAGGTTAATCTACACAACTAAAGGCCTGTTCACACCAAGAATGATAACTTTTTCCAGCTAATGAACGATGAAATCATTGCCAGACAATCAGAATACACAGGCCCATTTACATGAAGAGCGAACTATAACTATATGAATGTCCACACCAGCAATAAAATTGTTCTGAAAAGGATTCAAACAGTGATTGTCATTTCTTCAAAATGGTATTCGAATTGCTTGTTTTTTTTTTTATATATTTGGTGACACTTTATTGTACAGTGTCCTTGTACTTACCATAGTAATAACAGTAAATTATGCATAATTGCATGCAACTAACCCTCAACCAAATCCTAATCCTACCCAAACCCTATAGTAAGTTACTTAATATTACTCGTACTTAAATATAAAATTACACTGTAACAATGACACCTTAAAATAAAGTGTAACCAAATATTTTAAATACAATGGAAGAACAAAACACAACTTGGTTACGGTATTTATCTGACAAAATTATTTGTCAAAAAAGGCAAACTACAGCTAGAGGTTTTATTTTACTATGCAAAAACAAAATGCACTGAAAAACAAAATGCTCCCAGGAAAAAGCATACATTGACTACAACATAATTAGTTATTAATATTTTGTTGGCTCTCTTTTGCATGTGTTCATAATTTCTTTGCATAACATGCAGGCCAAGAAGTGTGTCCGCATAAATAAAACAGACTACACAATATGCTTAAAATCTCATTTTGAATAATATTAGAATAAAGGGTGAAGATGGTCATTTTTCTATGTCGGACATCAGGCCACTGCATATAAGTAATTTTTTTTATTTTTGCTAACATGTAAGTAAAAGCATGTTGTCCAATGAGCCGGTTGGTTTGTTCCCTGTGTGTTTTTTAAATCCCCTGAAATTCTCAGAGACCGAATGCCCCAACGTCCCTCATTACGTCCTTCCCATCGTCCCCTAGTGCTCACCTCAGCAATACATACATTATTATGAGGACTTCTGTCAGCTACACAATAGAAACATCCCTACTTTTAATCATAGCACCAACCAGCTGGGAGAGAGCCTCCTTCACCCCTCCACCCTCTCCTCCCTTCTCATGTTTCTTCTTTTTTTCTTGTTCTATCCATTCATCTCCCTCTCTCTCTCTCTTTCTCTCTCTCCCAGAAGTCGTAGTGATGAATAGTTCAGCGCTGGCATCTGATGCCCACCAGCAAGAGGCAAGGCCCTTTTCAACAGCTCTCCTGGATCAGGAGGGGAAAAGAGATTAATTAATCCGGCAGACTGGGAGGCAGGACACTTTGGGTATAGAGTTTGTGTGTGTGCATGGAGGCTGATGATCTCTTTAAATAAACGCCACAAGAGTACACACCAGAGCAGCCAGAGGCAGGGCATATGAGACCGTCCTTGACCTCCCAACACACACACACACGCTCCCAAACTGTTCCCTCAGAGACTCCTGCCTCACAAATCCACAGTCCACTGCTGATTTTCAGTCCAGACATTGGGGGGAGGGTAATGTGCCTGGGTTTGCCCTTAAATGCACACCGCACCACTGCGCACCTACATTACCACGCCATATGATACGGTACGGAGGAGGTAAATGAAGTCATCATTCTGACCGCTGCCGCGTCCTTCAGACCAGCTGAACGGACCGGTTTACCGGCCGCTGACGGGGTGGTAATGTTAGGAGATTACATTTAAAAAATAAATAAAAAAGCTTTTCCTTAACTAAATGTTCTGCGGCAGTACCATGATACAGTGATGTTGTCAGATGAATTTAATATATTTACATCACACCCCAAAGCGTGTAAAAGAATGTCATATCATGGTACACGATTATAAACCTTCTTGGTTGACCAAACAGAAAGGAAGATTCTTTCATTTACTCTTGCATTATAAATTTTTTTTTACTTTCTTTCCTCTGTAAAACACAGAATGTTTTTTTTTTTTAGAGAATCTTTCAGCTGTCCAGTATATTATTGTATAATTTTGTCAATACAATGAAGTCATTTGGGTCCAAAAAAACAAAAATGTGTTGTTGTTTTTTTTCCTCTTTTTTTACACAAAATATCTTCTTTTCCACAGAAGGAAAAAAGACAGACATTCAGGTTTGGAACAGCATGAGGGTGAGTAAATAATGAAGGTTTTCATTTTTGTGTTAATGAATGAACAAACGAATAAATGAACATTGATAGAAGGATCAAAAGCATTGATGCGATATTAACATGTATAGATGTTGGCAATACCATGGTAATTTTAAATGGAAAAAAATACTGCAAAGAATCTCAAGTACTGAGACAATACTAATATAGTTATACAATAGTAATCCCATGGTACTTTTTTCAAATAAATAAATATTGATAGAAGGATCTAAAAGTATTGATGATATGTTATACCATGGTACATTTTAGATTCATTTTTTTTATATAAACTGATATTATACTGATGCAATATAAAAATGTATAAATTCGTACCATGGTACTTTTTTTTGTGGTGAGGAATCTAGAGATGCCGAATATAATCAGTCTTCAAATGATATTCCTTTAGTGGGTGTAATTTTTCACATCTAGATATGAAATGAAATTCAAATGTGACCCCACACACAACCTTATATTTGAAATAGACTACACAGAATTTGATGTTTTAACTCGTCATTTAGCAGATGGCTTTCAGCCAATGAGACTTACTCTAGACTAATTTCACAGACGGCCTCTTTGGAGCACCTGTGGTTAAGTGCCTTGCTCAAGGGCATAATGTTGATAGAGCGGGACTGTGATCTAACAGGAACTATTGAGTTTCTGGGTCATGTTACATGAGACTGAACCAGCAACCAAGTAGCAGCTCAGATCATTAACTATTAGGGTACCAGAACCTCATTGGCAAACCACTAATGCGTCTACAGCCCCAAAATGTCCAGCGACACTTAACAGGACAGGCCTTGTAAACTAGGCTATGATGTTCAACAGAGATGAATCTATAGTGACGCCTCTGGAGACACAGGAAGAGACACAAAGGAGAGGAGGAACTGGGGAAAACGGAAGGCAGGAGTGGAGGGATATTCCCATCTGTCTCCCACCCTCATGGATGAGTGCAGTGACCCAAATATAGGGGACGGGAATAGCAACAGGGTAGAGGAAAGAAAGGAGAGGAGGAGGAGTGCATCAGAAAGATGAGAGATGTTCTTCCTTCTTTGCATGTCTTCTCTTGGGCATATAATCAAACAAGATCCAGAGGGAGCTTGGAAAGTAATGGAGGCAGGTAAGCATGAAATAGTCTTGAGAGGGGAAATAAATAAAACACAGGTTAGGTCAGTACATACTTTTCAAATAGGTTTTTAAAACGTAAAAAATAATTAAATAAATAAAAATAGCAAGTCATGCAGTAAACGGTGAAGGGGTCTCACTTCAAATATTCGTATGAAATCTGCAGGATTTGTGGCCTTGATAAAAATTTTTTTAATTAAACCTGAAGTTAAAAAAAAAACAAGGACAAGTATACTGCACCGGATAGGTCAACTCAGGCCCCGACTGCTGATAAGTGGATTTGTGATTCAAAGACAAAGGGCCCTATCTTGCACCCAGCGCAATTGACTTTGTACACGACGCATGTATCATTCCTATTTTGCACCTGCACACAGCGGACTTTTCCCTCCACAGACGCACGCCGGTAAACTAAGGAGTGAACTTGCGCTCCCGGGGGCGGTGCAGCGAAAAGAGGAGTCGTGTTCCGGCGCAAACGTTCCCTGGTGCTATTTTGCAGGTTTAGAAAACAATTCCGCCACTGCGTTGCGCATGTTATTCATATGCTATTTTAAGGGCGCATGCTTGGCCATAATCAATGTAGCGTGTGCACAACGCGCATGAACTTTGCTTATCTCATCCACACACAGAAGCAGCAGTTTTCATTTTTGCAAATCATACATTATTACAAGGAAAAATATTAACACACGAGGGAAATCATTGTTGTGTCCATGAAGATGTGAAAAAATAGGCTTTTTAAATCTAGCTTACACATTTAGCCAAATTATCATACGCCTGTTTAACCGAAGTTAATTTGGGTGGGTTTCTCCCATCCCCAATGTCACTTCTCTGTGTTTTACGGCCCTGACGAGAACGTCGGTCTCCTCGGCTGTGAACCGCTCCTGGTGTGCGCCTGGCAAATCCGCCGTTATAATAGCAATCCGCCATGGAACAAGAGCGCCTGCTTTTAAAGGGAATGTGAGATGTCGCTCTGATTGGTTTATTTCACGTTACGCCCAAACCACACCTATGAATAATGAAGCTACTTCAGACCAACACATTTTAGATTTGCGTCGGGCGCAAGAGTCATTTATCCCGCCGGTATAATAGCAACAGCGCCCAAGACCCGCCCACAAAGTTACTTGCGTTTCGCGCTTGATACTTGCGTTTCAGATCGTTAAAATAGGGCGCAAAGTCTTAAGGTTTGTTCACACCATGGATGATGAATATAACGTTAACCATAAAGATAAAGTTCTAAAAATCATTCTATATATAAAAGTCTAAAATACAACTATGATAACGACACACAGAAACTGTAATTTTCTACATGTTTTTTTCCAGCAGATGAACGATGAAAACATTGACATCCAATCAGAATCGATCCAGCTTTAAAGAGCTCAAGCATTTAAAGGGACAGATAAAACTGCAGCACATGCTTACAATAAACAGAACGATATTGTTAGTGTGGACGCTAATTTAGTTGTCGTTATAGTTATTGTTCTTAGTGTGGATGGGTCTTTACTCTTTTTATATTGTAAATTTTTTCCTCACCTCTCTTTCACACTATTATCTGAGTCTGAGCTGAACTTTTCATCATGCGAAAGCAAATCAAACGCAACACATAATAAAAACAGCGGAGAAAATCTGCTGTGTCCTTCTAAGAAACAGGCAGAAGGATCATAGAGTGATTTCTGTTATAAGATCAAAAAATAGGGATTAGTTTGCAGGATGAAAAGCTCTAATCACAAAAAGGCAAAGCTCTCGACTGAATGACCAAGAGCTGCTGCATGACTGTCACTATCAATGGATGTGTCTCACAGTAATGGTCCTCCTAAATCAGAAACCACTCTCCATTCAGACAAATGCTCAAGTAGATATCCTCATTATGTCCTGGGCACTGGAAGCAGTGGGACTTTTATAGTCTGAATAAACTGAATTTATTCAACTGATATCATATACTTACACCACCATTCAGAAGTTTGGGGTCGGTAAAAATGTTAATGTTTTTGAAGGAAGTCTCTTATGTTGACCAAGACTGTAATAGTAAAAACAGTAATATAGTGAAATTCTATTACCATTTTTCTATTTTAACACATTTTGAAATTTATTTCTGTGAATTTTCAGCATTCTTCATCACATGATACTTCATGCTGATTTGATGCTCAATAAACATTTCTTATTGTTATGTGTTGAAAACAGGCGTGCTGCTTAATGTTTCAGTGGAAACGTAATACTTTTTCCAGGATTCTTAGATGAAAAGAAAGTTCAAAAGTTTTTGATTAATTTAATGTGTCCATGCTTCAAGTCCATGTGAACCGGAAGTTGTAAACGAATTTTCTCCAATGTTTTGACGTATTTCCCAGTGAAAAGGAATATTGAACAGAGGGCAGGGTTTTACTCTAGCGCTCCTCCTCTCCATCTCTCGCTCATAGCAGACTAACGGTTTGAGGGGAGTGGTTAAGCGTTTCTCAACCCAAGCTGTCAAACCTACGTCATCAGAGAAGGAACGCCATTCCAGACCGGAAGTAACTTTTCAGACTTTGATTAAAGATTATGACGGCAAACAATTTTTTTCTGTGTATTAACTTGCACAGATTAATTTTTCACCACAAGACTAGTAATATGCGCTAACAAAGTAAATAGGGTCAATTTTGATTTCAGATGGACTTTAAGAAAAGTATTAATCTCTTTTTTTAAAAATCTTACTGACCCTAAACTTTTAAATGGTAGTGTATATAATATTCTCATATTAAAAGTGCATTGCAAGTATAAACTTTGATTTTCTTAGTTTAAACATCTGATTTCAAAGGTATAAGTAACCGGTTATCCCCACACTAAGACAGAAAAATGACAGAAATCTGATCTGAGCAGTGATTTATTGATCTACAAAATATCATAAACAATTAAAAAGACATTAAAGGGACACTCCAGCCATTTGCATTAAGCTTTGCATTGTTAGAAACCCAGTCATACTATTGAATGGTCGTGCAACACTCTCTCATTTTCCCCTGAGACGGGAGAAATCCGTTATTTACCTCTTACACTTCCTCCTACAATGACGCAAAAATCGTCATTTTGCGTCATTGTAGGAGGAAGTGTAAGAGGGGGGGATTTCTGTTGAGACTACAGACACTCGTTCCTCATCTTTCCCAGGGGGCGGGACCCGCTCACGCTACAGACCTATTACAGATCAGTGGGTGGGACTTTACTCTCTGAAACTGAAAGCAATATCCTCCATCTTGTTTGAAGCTAAGCTAACAGGCGCTGTGGAGACAGATGTAAAGTTATGACAATAGCAGAGGAGAGTGCTCAATATGATATAGAAGAAGAGGATTTCGGAAGTCTGATGCTTAAATCAGGTGTTTGTGGCTACCTTTACAAGCCGCATTATAGCGAAGAGCAGCCGAGGCAGAAGACCTGCCTGCCGCGGACGAGGAGCCCGGACTGGCTCGAGTTAGGGCGGACTGGTGGTGCCGGTGATCTC
Organism: Scardinius erythrophthalmus; assembly: GCF_964197995.2. NCBI lineage: Eukaryota > Metazoa > Chordata > Actinopteri > Cypriniformes > Leuciscidae > Scardinius > Scardinius erythrophthalmus. Next base: position 20,594,614 of record NC_138233.1, on the reverse strand, counting down.
ACTATGCAACTACGAACCGCTACGAACACAGAGATAGAGTCCGTCTGCGGCAAAGAATTTCAACGATGACAATTTCTCCTGGACGAAATTTCTGAATCAGACGAGGACACGGACGTTTGTGTTGTGAACTAGTTTCCTAGTTTCGCACCGCATATGTTCTGATTGAACATCCAGGTACCATGCAATAATTCACCTTTTCGAAAGAAATACAAACGAGGAGTAATGCACTAATGAGTTCGCCAACTAACTAGACATTTTGTGTGAATGTGAAATGAATTTCAAGCTCTGGTGGTAGCTAGCCTTGTAGACGGAAGAGTGATTTCTCTTATAGGCAGATATGCGCTTTCTGGATTAGTGGGAGTGGCTTGCGGAGCTGTGCAATGTGGTGCATTGTGGGAGTTGTTGTCTTTCATACAAATGCGTCCTGAAGTTATTTTTTGTCTTTCCTCGGTCACGAAGGCACCAAATTCAAAATTTATTTTACATTTCGACTACATATATGACCCACTTTAAATAAAAAACAATGTTCAAATGGGTGGAATGCCCCTTTAATTGATGAATCCTATGGTTAATACATTTTAACAAGTGATATTGACAGGGCTTTTATTAAACAAAAATCCCCAAAAATAAAACAAAAATTAAACAATAGCCTTGTGGGCAACTAAATAAAGAAAACCTCATCCTCTGGTTGCTGCTTTCAGCTGCACAGAATGCAGCGCCTAAACTCACATCCAGCATTACAGTCTGACCACAGTCATGACCTAACGGCTCTGCCAAGGAGTGTCAGAAACTGCACACACATATGACCCATGAGGCCAGCTGGGTATTACCGAACAGGAAATGCACTCATCAGTTATGGCTTAATATACAGTGAGTGTCCACCCACAGGTCCAGTGGGTTATTGTAGGGCTCTCACATTGACTTAATGCTCCATGTATTGATTCTGTTCACATTATCATTATCCTTCTCTATTGTTACAACATTAACCTGTCTGGTGTATCATTTGCAGAAGCTCTGATGATAATACACAAGTTTTTATACACAAAACATTGCTATGAATATAATGACTGCAGCATGTCTGTTGTTTAATTACAGTCAATTAGAATCTTACCAATAAAAGAAGTGTCTATTAAATAAAGTGTTAATCTTTTACAAGGGGCAATAGCTGATGAGGACGAGCATGAGGGCTTTAGCACCCCTTAAAGGAAGAGTCCGACAGGGAATAAAAAGAGCAAAGGGAGCAAGAAAGAAATGAGGAAAAACCTTCACCTTCCCTTCCTCTTTATATTTCCCCTTTGAAAAAAGAGATGGCTAATAAAATATTTATCATGCCAGGCAACAGTTTGTGTCAAGATGAATGCATCTCTGACATTAAAAGCTCAGGAGGTGGAGGAGAGGGATGAAACGAGAAAAGGGATTGTGATATATATGAGTTCATTGATGGTGGTGAGTGAGGTGTGAGGCGAAAAGAAAACAGAAATCAGAGATATAAGAAATCAATGTAAAGGCAGAGAAAATGGAAACGATGGAGAGACAGATGGAAGCATGAACTTTAATAATTTAAAGAGGTTAAGAGAGGGTTAAGAGACTGTGTTCAAAGATTAAATGCGTTAAATGAAGTGTCTGAGACACAGGAGAATATGTATGGAGCAAACCAGGGGTGTAGATTTCAGCTGAACACAAAATAAACAACTTACGCTTCACTTTAAACCATAGCATGTAAAAAGCAGTGTGATATAAAAAGATAAACTTGATCAACTTTAGCCAACCTTATAAAACTGACATGTTCGGACCGGCTGTGATGTGATCACATGCTCATATTGATAATGCGACAAGTTGCAGCTTGGTCACCACAAATTGTCTACATTTAGGACAACTGAGTCTGATTATATCACTTGGTGTCATGCTAAATCATACCCCCTTTGGACCACAAAGGGTAACTGTTTTCAAAAAGAAATACATTTTTAAGTTTATTAAACTGATATGTCATCTATACAGTAATTAAGAAGACATTAATTAACATATAGTAGTATTAATTAATACATTAGAAAAAAATTAGTCATTTATAGAGGGGGCATACACTCCTAAATCTCTGTTTATGAGTGCAGGATCACTTGAGCTGTCCATGGTGCTGAATTCTTTGACAAGTAAACTATGTCAAAGTGTGCGCGTGTGTGTTTGAGTGTGTTAGAGAGAGAGGGAAAGACAGAGTAAACATCATTGCACGCTGACAATCAGAGCTGTCTCTTGCTGTCTTCATAACACCACCGACATGGCAGATATCAGTGAAGTGAAACTGAAGACCCCAAGGACACAAGGGCGGGTGACGCAGCTAAAGGCATCGAACCTCGTGAGTGACAGGCCCTCGCTATGAAAGCGTGCCACCTAAAAGCCCTACATCCGAGCCCTGAGCGACACACGATCGCTGCTGTGAGTGAGCCGAGGAACCAAAAGTTCAGCGCCCAGCGGGAGACCATCTCGGCTCTGTCTGCGGATGCGCTCTCATGCATGGATTCTGAGTGCCGTGCTATCTATGCCAACAGCCCTGGCTGCACGTCTGGCACTGACACTAACATGCTCTAACACACTCAAGAATTGCAGCCTGTCACAATGGGCCATTAGCCTCCTATAGGGGAATCCCAAAGACAGAGCAAGGCCAGGCAAGAGGCAGGCCATCACTTGGCTAAACTAACAGGCTTCCCTAACCGAATGCTGCCCCGGGGGGGGGGGGGGGGGGACTCTCTGTCACTGCATTTGGCGGTGAGAGATATCACTCTTGGACACAGGGGGCCGATACTGTGAAAGTTTGTTTAAAGCGCCTGGGGCCTCTTTCCTAAAGAGCTGTAATGCTGGCCCAATACAGTTGGCAAGTGACAAAGGGTCTGTGGCAAGATGGATGCATTGTTGCTGGCAAAAATTAAAAATGTCTTGCATATAGCTGGCTTGACCAGTTGAGCCTAAACTATTCTAAACTCTTCCAATATTAAATCAATCATTATTCTCACATGACAGGGAGTAGCAACTCTGACAGCTCCATTCGAAGTCAACAGTCTATTCATCTGAGAACCTTGAAAAAAGCATTATCCATAGAAATATTAAGCAGAATAATTGTTTTAAAGATCATAAGAAATATTTCTAGAGCTGCAAATCAGCATATTAGAATGATTTCTAAAGGATCATGTGACACTGAAGACTTGAGTAATTAAGCTGAAAATTCAATAGTAAAAATAATATTCAAATAGAAAACAGTAATAACATTTATAATATTGTAATTAACATTTAGAATATTTTATTAAAATGCTCCGATTTTGTAATTACTTTTATTTTTTGCTCGATGTCTACAGGTAACTGTTAATTAATGGCCAAATGATGCATTATTTTAGGCTATCGTTTTAGGCAATGTAGCCTAAAATCTTGCCAATAGTTAACATAGTAATTTAATGGTCGTTTATGTCAATGTTAGAAAGGTTACAGCAATAATAGCAAATAATGTTAAGAATTTGAAAAAGGAATGCAATCATTGTAATATTTTGCGATGTTCTCAGCTTTCAGGGTACACCTTGTAGAGTTTTTTCCCCGGAAGGCTAGTCCTCAATAATTTTTTCTTTTTAAATATCCAGAAATGCAGGAGTACAATGGGTTGTGAATGCTGTTTCATGTCGACTTTAAGTTGAGAAAGGGAGAGGAACAGGAGAGCTGAGGTTTTAGGAAAGTGAGGACCTGATATGAGTGTAATTGATGATATCTGAAATTCTGATGACAACCTCCAGTAAGGCCTGGCAGGACATTTATCTCTGGATAAAGAGAGATATGATAAAACAACTGACAGAACACATTATACCGCACTATTGTTACCGATGCACAATTTCAGCCAACACTGTGTTCTACACGTCTGCAAAGCGGTCAAACATAAAAACTCCTAAAAATACTTCCTGTGCTTGCAGTCACATAAAAGAAAAAAAGCAATAAGAGAGGACAAAGCCGTTCAGATTGTCCTGCAATGCCAAAAATAATCTCTTATATTTAAAAATTTCTGAAGAAAATGCAACCGTTGCTGTTGGGTGTTGTTATCATCTGTCTGGCTTAATAATTAATAATCATTTATTGTATTTAATTGTACTAAATTATCATATTATTATTATTTTTATATGCTTGTCCAATTATAGCAATGCCACAACGAGTTACTTCTCAAAGTTTAATACTTACGGGTGGGCTAATAATAATAATCATGATAATTTCGTTTAATTAGTACATTTAAGTAGATTTTATAAACATGCCTTAGAAAAAAACATAATTGGTGTGCATCTTGAGACAAAACAACGGCACTGACATGTTTTAAGATATTTCGAATTTTTACCTGAATTTCTGGGTTTACATTTTCCTACAGTTTACTTTCTGGTGACACATGCTGTACTTTCTCCATTCACTCAGTCTGCTTAAACCCTGAGAAAATTGTTATCTATCAAAGATTTAATCACTCTCTAATGACATTCAAAGTTTTCACTGAGGCGGTCTTAGTAATATCTCCCAACAGAGATCCAAGAGGTCCGCTGCATTAGAGAGTTCTCCCCACCTGTCCAACTGAGCTCTAATGAGGCCAATGAAATATCAAACCCAGCATGGAACCAAACACATTCCCATGTTCGCTCTTCCAGTTTCACACATTGGAGAAAAACAGCAGATCAACAGATCAATACTGCCTTCAAACACACATCCATTTTGGTACCAATTATGTTTTGCAGGGTGTTTTTACGGCTGGCGTATTAAGGCTCCTGCTCTGTAATGCAGTCTGTGTGGTGTGAATAGATTGTGAGTGTTACGCAAGACACCGAAAGGATGTCAGAAAGGCTTTTGTAATTATGTTGGCTGGCTTTGATCCAGTCAGTCAGGCCTCCCTGATCTTGCCACCTGTTGAAGCGCAGTGCTGTCTGAGGCGGGTTAATTAGACGGGCAGGAACGGCCTCTGCCGAAGCAGGTAGACAGAACACACACACACACACATCACACGCACACAATCATACGCATGAAGGCAAAAGTTACTGTCAGGTGCATCCACCCACAAAAACAAACACACAAACGTACCCACACACAGGAAACAGGCCCAGCAGCACCTGTTTGTTTGTTCTGGCACTGCGAGACTAATTTGAGATGCTCACTGTACTTGCATCTGTCTAACCAGCAGCAGCCGTCTGGCTCTATATCACAGCGTACAGCGGCACTGAGAGTTGAGTCATCCACTAAATCCGAGGATACATCAGAGGATACTTTTGCCCTTTTGCAAAAGTTGTGTGTGACTGTCACTGAGCCCGACGTCCTTGGTCACAGCAGGACCTTGGCGTCTTGGCACTCGCCTAGGACACACTAATTCAAAGACGTCCAAAGGCTTTTCTTGCTTATGCTTCCTTTCAAAATAATATACACAAGATCATTCAAGGTCAAAATCTGAACACTCAAATGCCTTCACAAATATGCAAATGTGTATATTATCAATTATACATAAAGATTACCACATATAAAATGAGAATTGAGAATGTTGGCTGAATGAGTAGAGAGAGGAAGAAGAATAAACACAAGTGAGCACATAACCCAGATACCAAGATGTCAGTCATTTAATGTTGAATCAAAACATTTTGAAATAAAACATTCTAACTGAACTAAAACTGAGTTGAATTCTGTCCTCTGCGTACCGGGAGAGGCCAACATTGAATGGGTCGTTAAATTGCTTTCTTAATCATGTAGTGCTTTTCCTTACCCAAAGGTCCACTTATAATCTTAGTATTATAAAGTTTTTGTGCCATAATTTAGACTTCCATTACCATTTTATACTCTCTCTCTTAGGCCTATGTCTACTTCATTTCTCATGTTCTGCTTCTTCTCGTGCAAAGCTGAATTGTGCAAGACTTTCAAAGGTTTCACAAAAATATTAAAATCACCATGAAATCAAAAGCAAGAATTCATACTTTTTATGGAGTATCGCAGTGTTTATTATAAATGATTTCTCCACGCACATTGTTTTTTTTTCTTTGTGTGCCCTTCTTTAAAGGAACACTCCGACTTTTTGGGACTTTAGCTTATTCACAGTATCCCCCAGAGTTAGATAAGTCCATACATACCTTTTTCATTTCTGTGCGTTCTGTAAGTGTTATTTGACGCACCCACCACTAGCCTAGCTTAGCACAAAGACTGGATGTAAATGGATAAGGTAGCATACTAATCCCAATAAGTGACAAAATAATGCAAACATTTTCTTATTTACATGTTGTGATCTGTATAGTCACAGCGTGTACAAATAACAAGGCTATATGAGACAGAGACCATTTTTAATCGTATACTGGGAACTATATTCTCACTAGGCGTAGGAGCACAGCTACTTGGGCGGAGTGGCTACTTTGTTTACGGAACCATCAACAGGGCATCTCGTGTGCTGCGCTAATCACTCCGCCCAAGTAGCTGTGCTCCTACGCCTAGTGAGAATATAGTTCCCAGTATTTATACGATTAAAAATGGTCTCTGTCTCATATAGCCTTGTTATTTGTACACGCTGTGACTATACAGATCACAACATGTAAATAGGAAAATGTTTGCATTATTTTGTCACTTATTGGGATTAGTATGCTACCTACCTTATCCATTTACATCCAGTCTTTGTGCTAAGCTAGGCTAGCGGTGGGTGCGTCAAATAACACTTACAGAACGCACAGAAATGAAAAAGGTATGTATGGACTTATCTAACTCTGGGGGATACTGTGAATAAGCCAAAGTCCCAAAAAGTCGGAGTGTTCCTTTAATCAAAATCAGAATTGCGAAGTGCGAAGAAGTAAAAAAAAATGGGAAAGGTGTGAAAGATATGATAGAGAAGATCCTTGATGTTAACATTCCATTGTCACCTTTACTTTTTTCTATTACATTTATTTCCTAAGGAGATCAAGTTAAAAAAGAATGAGTATATATTTATAAATATATGCATTCTTTAAGCAAAACAGCTTTTTGGAAAAATTGGAAAAGTATTTATGCACCAAGTATAGGACGTTGGCTAAAAGAAATGGCAACAAAGATGTCAATGGAATATTTTAAGGGACAAATATACAGTTTTTGATGGAGTTTGGGGACCTTTCAGATCGTTCTTAAAATGTGGTGGACTTGGAAAGGTGTTAATAAAAGACTAAGAAGCGAGGAGGTATAGAATATCAATGTAAAATACTGAGAGGCTGTTTTTCTTTTTTGTTCTTTTTTTTCTGTTCTTGTTTTCTGTTACATGGAAATGTATATGTGCATGTGTATAGTTAAAATGAAAAAAAAAAAAAAAAAAAAAACTTTTCTTCTAGCCATTTCTAGCTAATGTCCAGAAAATCAGTTCTTAAAGATACAGTATGTGCAATAAAACTCCTTTATTAAAAACAAAAAAGAACATTTGATTTCCCATGATATGGCCCCTTTAAGCAAGACAGATTATGCAAATGAAACTCAGATGGAAGTAGAAATTCATATTACTGCATTTAGAATGTAATTAAAAGGAAGTAGCCTAAATATTTATTAAATCAATTTAACATTGAGGATGTGAAACTAAGCACTCAGAATTTACCCAGGAATGTAGCAGTGTATATAACAGAGATACAAACCTCTCAGAGAATTTGTGAGGAAGAAAATACACAAAAAAGAAACAGGTGCGGATGGTGGGGAACAATAAGAGAAGGGGATGGAAGGAAAGACAAAAAAGAAAACCATCTCTCAAAGACAGCAGGAAACCAAAGCACAAAAGAGGTTCAGAGACAAGGACAGTGCGATAATGTATATGTGCTGGTGCTGTGTTCAGTCAGAACTGAGCCTGAAGTCATAGGAACAGAGCAGAGGAAAACAGAAACCCTTGGACAGACAGAACAGAACATCACCAACACTCTTCTCCTCTCAAACTCCGTTCTTTTGATCTCTGTGTCCAAAGGAAACATCTCAATGCTGCAGAAATATCATGCTCAGCTGAGACTGTGACTAAACCCCAGGAGATTTAGCTCAAATTTAGCTTGAAACAACATCAGACTTGTTTTTTATTAAAATATTCCTTACATTTTCACAGGAAGAAAATGTTATTCAGGTCCTATTAATGCAACGTGAGAGACAGTCTTCCCTTATGTGGGCTATAAGGCATTTCTCATTAACAGTATGCACAGCGAGAAGCGCCGCTGGAGTGTGCTGTAACAACAAACATACACACACTCTCTCTTAACACTCATCAAACCCTGTCTGACACATCTTTAAGTTTTTGAAAAGTTGCAGACAGTCCCAGAGCCCCATACAGAGACACTGCAGAAGTTTAGAGCTATGAGTGCAGTCATTCTCCATTAGATGAGTGCTGGTAATCCATCATATATATTGTCAGATCATTTATATGTGAACTATCTCTTTAAGACTGGAGTGTACAGTGGATACCTTATAATGACCTATGATTATTTTGCCTGTGGTGCATTGCATTCACCCTTACTGAGGCTGACCAACACAAGCCAACTATTTACTTGACCACAAGTTCACCATCGCCTCCCAACACTCATCTCCACTCACACACACAGCCCAGCAATCAGGTCATCAAAACACTCAGAAGACTCCTCCAAAGGACACAGACAGACACACAAAGGCTCTCGACTGCTGTGCTGTACAATCAACGGCCAATTAGGCAAAGACAGACATTAGAAGAGTGGATCGAGAGAAGAGATGAAACAATGAAACAATGAGGGAGGGAGATGAATCAGACATGACTGAGACACTGTTTGCATAAAGGCTCTAGCATTGCACGTCCTCATATTACACATTGCTAAGAGTCATACTAAGTTTTTTTTCTGAATGGGCATTTCAAACAATAAAGCTAATAATGAACCTGTCTCTTCACTCCAATTGTCGCGTTTTGCATCGCAGTTTGACATTTTTCCTATCAAACGGAGAAAAGACAGTTTACATCTCGTGGTGTTTCCGTGAAAGCACATGAACATAAGGCACGTGATCGTTTGCTAAGTATCTAGTCGTGACCTTCCAACGCTGCATCGTTTCACACTGCACACGTTTGGCACCGCAATGCAGAGTGAACACCGCAAATTAGAAGGGTTTCATAACCAAAAAAAAGCAATGCCAACCCCACTTCTAAATTACAAGAGTGAAACGTTCCTTTACCCGTGGTTAAAAAGGCAATAACCCGGAGTTAAGCACAATGTGAAAAGCCCTATTAGTTTCAGCCTCAAATGACACGCTCACATACCATTCACTACGTGTTTTATGTATACTGCACACAACAATATCAAAAGCTGGCTGGAAATGAACATCTCCAACTTTACAACTTTTCAGAAATCATGGTGCATTGGAATGTATCAGTCCACAATTTGAAGTCTCTTATGCTCACCAAGTAGCCTGACTTCGTCATACTCATATTCTAGGCAGAATATGAGTCTGATACTGCTCCATAGAGCTTTGATTATGAGGCGTGTCTTAACCAAACCAGGAAAAAACAACAACTCTGCACTCAATTGGATAGACCTACAACCAATCAGAGCAACGCAGTAAGTTCTCTTTCATTCATGATTTGTTATTAATAACTTTAAACAGAATCATCAGTTGAAATTGTGCTATTGATCTGCATTACCAAACGTGGATGTTTTACACCAGAAACATACACTGATGTACTATTTTATTTAATACTGTGAAGCTGCTTTGATACAATCTGTATTGTGAAAAGCGCTATATAAATAAAGTTGACTTGACTTGACTTGACTTGAAATCTGCACGGATTATCAAAAATACGCCACATTTATAGGACATAAAAGGGTCTCTGCGGCAAAAGTGAAAGTAAAAGCACAGAAAAGCACCCGTTTCAATAAAAGGATATATCAAAATTTATATAACAGCGTCGGGAACAGACCATAGCCTACACTCGCACATCTGTATAAAAGTGAAGTCAACGCATCTTGACCTCGTGGGTTTTTGTGAGAGGAGTTTGTCAAAGGCTGGAGAAATTATCTTTAAAAAAAGAATTAGGCTAAGTCCTTCCACAGCAGAGAAATTAATATTTTTTTAATAAAAATCTATAAAAAAGTGAGACATTGTGGCTTGATTTCTTTTATTAATATTCATTTTTCATGACCAAAATAACATTATGCACAGTGAGGAGCCTACAGGTTACAAGCTTCACATATTAGAAAAATACAATAATTAAAAAACACATTTTTAATGGCTCGTCAAGGTTGTTTCAGATCAGCACCAGCAAGTGTCGCCCGTTGAGACGGGTGTCGGATTGTTTCGAAGCCTCGACACAATATGGCACATTTGCTTCAACTTTTTCATTGTTTCACGAAGCCTCGATCTGCCTACCACCAGTTCTCTGTTCGTCTTTTAAAAATTAATGCGCTGTCGTTTTTTTTTATAACAGATGCGATAGCGGAATCTAAACATCTTAATTCTCCAGCTGCAGTCATGTTTTGTTGAAAACCAATTCAACCCAAGCGCTATTTGATGACGTGGGTGATTACGTAACCGCAGATCATCTGTCCATCATCGATTAAAGCCCGCCCTGGCAATTTGATTGGCTCGGCCTTCTGGGAGCCGAGCATAATTACTCCTCAACGGATCGAGTCCAGACCAAACTTCCCAACCAAAAATGTTGTGGGCGGGGTTCGGGCTGGCACCCAGGCTACTCACCAAGGCTATTTGATCCAAAATATAGTAAAAACAGTAATATTGTGAAATACATTTACAACAACATCTTTTCTTTTTGAATAGAAACTGCTTTTGCATTCTCTAACAAACATTTGTGTCATTATATTGTATATAATTTGCAGGCATCAGGGAACCGCTATAAATATGCGAGGTATTGAAATCGATTTGGAATGCATGCTCGCTTTTTGCTTTCACATTCGCAATCACACGCACTCTTATTTGGAGCCAGCGGTACTGATTTTACAAGATAATGACGCTCAGGATCTGTTGCGCACCAAATCCTCTGACATCTCTCCTTACTATCTTCACGTGATAAGTGAAATCTGACATACTGTAATGTAACCAACTACCACAGCAAGCCTAACCATGTCCCGTTAGGGGCTCCGTATAATACGTTTTTCCGTGTTTTTTATTGAAAGCCCATTTTGCCACGCTGACACACTCAGACCCAGTCCAGCCCTCTAAGGACACAGGTGTATATGTGTGTGTGTGTGAGGTGTGAGAGGTGTGTACAGTGACAGATGGAGAGGGGCTGGTGGGACAGACCACAGGAGCAGGATGGCCTGAGCAGCTCGGCCGACTCAAACAGCAGAGACGCTGTGGGGCACAGAGCTTTTCCTCACACCTACAGGAGGCCCAAGCGCTCTCAGCCAATCAGAGAGCAGGTGAGAGAGGGGAGTGACAGGATACAGGGTGGAAATAAATTAGGGGCTACATGGCAACAGCCTCATAACAGATCCCCTCTCAACATGAGATAGAGTGAGAATGAGAGAAAATAGAAATGAAAGAGGGAAAGAAAAAAGAAGTCAAGAGAAAAACACAGAAAGAGGTCAGGAGAGAGAGAGAGAGAGGTGTAAGTCTGAGGAAGAGGAAGAGGACTAGGTCATGGCAGTGTTGAATGCTTGAGGGCGTCTCTGTTCACCATGTGGCTCTGAATAATTCACCCTGCAGGTTAAGAGAGCAAGCGTGCATTAGTTGTGGACTAGTGCTCCATCTTCACATTTAGTGATAGCTGTGGCTTACCAAAGAGAGAGAAATTGTGTATAAAATGGAACAGCACAATTGGAAGAAAGAAAATAACAGGAAAAGCGTGAAAGAATTTAAAATGAGTGTGAGAAACACTCACACAAAGAGAAGAAGCAGGAGGGAAAGAATCCAGTATAAAGTAGGTTCAGAAATTAAAACTGCATGAACTCCTGACCTTCCTCTGACTTCTCACCATACAGCAATAGATGGATGTTAGAGACATAAGGGCCGCTGGGAACCGACCCAACACATTCAAACACATCCACAGATGTGAAGGAATAGTTCACCACCATCTCCCATACAAAGCAAGTAAGCAAGTTGTGAAACTTAAAAATAAAAAAAAACACCATAACCCATACAGAAAAAAAATATTGAAATATATTTTAAAGTGTCAAAAATATATGTGGCATACATTCCAAATACATTGAAATATATTTGCATTGTTGTTCACTTATATTTATCATTTTTAAATATATTCTGAAATATAACAAAAATATATGATGTTAAGTGTGAAATATATTTACATGTATAACATGTAATGTAAAATATATGACAAAATATATGGTCATAAAATGTTTAGCTTGCTAAAGAAGGGTCGAAAATGTATTTTGATCATAGTAATTCCTCTACCTTTTCCCCTATACACAACAGTAGGCTACCATATTTCACTACTGTATTATGACACACAGCTATAATAAATACTGTACTTACATTTAAATGACTGCAATGTAAAATGACAGATGGTTGCTTTCCTAGGACTATTAGGCCATATTAGGTGGCACGTACCTAACACTAAGTGCAATTATTAGATTTATTGTTGTGTTTTATTGACATCTTTCCTGAAGTCATTTAAATATTGAAAATATGCACAATATTTATGATGCAAGTATAACAGTGACACTCCAACAGTGAAGTACACTTAAACAATAGATAGAACTCAGTGTCTAACACTGCATACACACACTATTAAATAACTGTATTAAATTCTGTAAAAATAGGGGGAAAAACTCTGCATTCTGTGTGTTATTTCCAACACAAAATTGTCATTTTAGGCCAATAAAGTCAGTAAAGGGGCAGCTGTGGCCTACTGGTTAAGGCTTTGGGCTTGTAACCAAAGGGTTGCTGATTCGATCCCCGACCAGTAGGAAAAATGTGGATGGGGGAAGTGGTAGAGCACTGTTCTCCCATGCCCACATCCACAGCTGAAGTGGTCTATCTAAAAAATAAATTGAAAATGTGTTGTTTGTTTGTAAAAATGTTAACTTTTTAAATTTCAAAATATATTTAAAATGAAACAATTTGCACAAGTTAAAACATACATGAACATATATGTTGTTAGTAAATATATTGACATATAAATAATATATTTACATATATTTAACTAAAATATATTTATTGGGCCAATTTCAAATATTTGCATATATTCCAAAATATATTCTGAAAATATATTTCAAATATATTTCTTTTGTATATGGGAAAAAGCAGTGCATTTGACTTGTGGACTGAATTTCAAGTCTTATGATAGCATTGTCTGGAGAACAGACCAAAAAAATGTTATTCCCTGATAATCTCGCTTCTTTGTTAACTCTCAAATCTCATTTGTGCTTTAGCATATTCCATCACGACCGGTCAAACATGTAGCAGAGTGTCTTGAATAAGAATTTCAGTGAATAACGACGAAAGTATATCTCACACACAAAAAAAAACAGCAGCGGAAACATTCTGCTAAATTTCCCCTTTTGTCTTTTGTGGAAGAGAAAACGTTATTTGGGTTTTGAACAAATTGAGGATGACAGAATTATTAATTATTATTTTATTTTATTTTTTTTTGGGGGGGGGGGGGGGGGTGAAATGCTCTAAGGGACCAGATTTTTGTTTTGACAACACAACAAATACCATACCAACACCATTCCATATTTTCCTTCATTTAATTGAAAACTAAGATCTGACACCTAGACGTATTGATATGAGCTTAGGGAAAGCTTACTAAAAATTCTCATCTTGATATATCTGGATATATGAACGACAAATAAACGAATTGGTCAAAATGGTACAGTGTAGATCAGCTAAAATCATGTTCTGTGTAGCAGAGCAAACACATCAACTGGACAGTAAAAACTGTGTGTGTGTGCTCTTCAGGGGATTCTAGCAGTGTGTTCAGCATGAGTAAACAGTTGATATGAGTTACTTAATTATTAATACAGGACAATTTCCTCAGCAGGCCAGAGCAGAGGATCCGATGCTCAGCAGCTCACCTTTAACCCTGACAGCAACTATCCCTCACTGACTTCTGCCCACGTTTCAACTAGGAGCCCTTCATTCCTCTTTAAATGCCATTTGGAGCGTGTAGACTGACGGCCTTGTGTTTCAGTTACATGCTTACGCAGTTCAGAGCCTTACTTCCTCATTAATGCCTGTCAACAAAATTATCCGTGACAGACTACAGCAGAAATGACCCAAAGGAGAACGCTGCCTCTCTGCTATGTGCTGTGAATCTTTTTTCTGAACTGATGCAGACCTATATTGCTGCAAAAACTGTGCTACATAAGGTAGGGTCTAAATGCATTTCAGGATGTCTTAGGACGGGCTCAGACTACAGGAGTTTTGGACCAATTTATCCAAAGTAGGTAGGATTTTAACCCCCGGTTTCACAGACAAGGTTTAAGCTAGTCCCACACTAAAATGCATGTTTGAGCTGTTTTAACTCAAAGCAACTTGCACTGACATATCATAAAATATGTCAGTGCCATTGTTTTGTCTCAAGATGCACACCAGTAATGCTTTTCTATGGCACATTTATAAAAGCTACTTAAATGTCCTAATTGAACTAAGGCCTAATCCTGGCTTAATCTAAGCCCTGTCTGTGAAACCGGGCCAAAAACTCCTCTAGTGAGCCAGGCTTTCGTATTAGGTTTCTCTCCTTTTTTTTTGACAGCAGCACTAAACAGCATGAAGTCCACAAGTTTGTGTAAAGCATACAGAATTCAATGAAGATCATCTGAGTGTCTGTACAAAGAGGTCACTAACTTGACACTGTCACAAACATAATCTTGAATATTTCTGTTTTATTTTTTGTTAAAACCTTAAAACATTGTATTATTTCCATGTTTAAACAAAACAACAGCAACATTCAGTTCAATTTCTCATATTGTGTTCTGTGGAAGACAGAAAGTCATTTGAGTTTTGAATAAAATCAGGACGAGTGAATGATGAATCACGAAACCCTGCATTGTTCTCTGGAATTCAATGAAGAATTCCTGACTGTCTGTACAAAGAGTTAAAATGATCAATTTCACTAACTTGACACAGTCACAAACTTGATTTTAAAAATACCACATAACCTTAAATATTTCTTATTGTCATAATGTTGCTTTTATTAAAATTTTAAAAAACCCTAAAACTTATTTCTATGTTTAAGTTCGATTCTACATCCCAGATTTCCAGTACGGCCTCAGACTTTTAGACCCCACTGAATGCATTTCCTAATGCCCCTGATCCTTTTTATTAATAAAAATGCCCTGTCTAACTCCTGCCTGTCTATCCATCATAACCCTCCCTGTCTGATAGTTCTGAGAGGAGAATGAATTATAAATGAATGGGTGCTCAATCCGGGGAAAATCAATACTAACAAGGTCCAAGTTAACTGTGCCGGCACGGTGCTTTCCCCCAGTCTGCGGCCCGCCACAGCGCACCACACGCTCACACTGATCCAGTCTTCAGAAGCATCTCACCCGCTTTGCATGCAAACTATCAGCGGGCCGGGCAGTAACCAAGCCTTTTCAGCAGATAATGAGGATTGCTTTTCAACCAATGCGGCTTTTCTCTGCAATAACATTCAAGCTCGTAAATGAATGGAGAGAGCATTAAATGCCTCCTCCTCCACTCCTCCAGCGATCCATCTATCAGCACGGGTGGCCGGCGCTGTCAGTCGGACAGAGAGGTGGGAGGGGAGAGTGATTGAGCGTGGCAGAACCTCCTTCATCATGCCACTTAGCCCCACAATTCCACCCAGGGAGCTACGCTACGCTGGAGGGGGAATTGATGAGAATCTCTCCAAGTCTCTCAGTTCTCTTTCCCCACCCAAACATTTCTCCTCACATCAGCCCATCCAAGCAGAGAGACCCTCACTTGCCCTCCTGTTTCAGCTGCCCCAATCTCCAGGGCATCCCGTCCCCGCTTCACAATCTCCTGCTGGGCTGACATATCCTCGCAACATGTTCCCATCTTGAATTATTCACCTACACTGCTAGGGTTCACATACCCTGCCATAGACAAATAGGAACAACCATTGTTTTAAAGCTGAAGGGTTTCATTTCTGTGCCACTAGCACTACGAAATGGTGCTGAAAAAATAATGATGTTTTCAACGGGTCAGGGTTCGGCCGGTTAACATGGACGTTTGCTCCTGCTGGTAGATGCCGTAAGGACAGCAAAAAACCTTCTCCAATGACGCCTATTCAAAATTAGCTGTGTATTGTGATACAAAATTGCAAATCAACATATATTGTTAATATTTATTTTTATTACTGTATATGGTGTATGTAATGAATATCTAGAAATATAAAATCATACAAAATTAATTTGAATATATAAAATACCTTTTCTTTTTTACATAAATGAATGATTGGCCAAATATTACCACATACATATGAATAAAATTAACATAACACAAACATACACAGCTGGTCAGACTCAATGATGACAACAAACCTGTAATGAACAGTTTGTGGTTACTACATGTAAAATTCATCATGTGAACGCAGAAAGTGTCCGACAGCAACATATATCATCAATTGGTTAAATCCAGACACTGCCAAAGTCGAACACATCTGTTGTCACATGATTGGCTGGAGCACTAAGAAGTTACAAACAAAGATGGCAGATTTTAAATCATATTCTTCTGGCATGTTCCAAACCAGCCAAGCATGTGCCAATAAGACGATTGCTCATAAAAAAAAATAATAATAATAATCAGAAATGTTCTCATAGCACCATAGTTTTTTAATTGCATTTTCTCCATATAATACACATAGACAGGAGAAAGTATCTTACCATCAGAAAAAAATGACACTTCAGGCTTAAAAGACTTACGGCAGTCTGCCAAAGTTACCAGTCATGAAGTCTTGTTTCTGTGGCTTTTTGACCTTGCTGGATGGTTTGAAGCAATGGTACACTAAATTGTAATATAAACACATTTAAAAGCATGGCCATTATAACTGCAGGTGATGTTTGGTACGACTGACCTGCTGATCTTGCACTCCCACATGGGTCGAGCAAAAGAAGCCAAAAACGAAGACATGGAAAAGGTAGCGAATTAGAGAGAGTTAGATAAGTCAAGCTCTTCCACTACTCTCAGGTCTTTGACATGGCCGTGGCAGAGTTGAGCATGTTACGTATTGCATAAGCTGCTCAATAATGCAGGGCACTGAATGAAAAATACATCAGCCTTGACTTTGAATGCACAGGCGTTAGTAGGACGGCGGGAGCCTCAAGGGGGCAGGTTTAAGATGACAAACACAACCTCCTACATGCAAAAAGGACAAGAGGTTAAAGAGAGACAGCATAAAAAAGCAGCTGCAGAAAGAGACAATGATTTGTATTTAACGGCTGGTTTTGTTTACGCCGCAATTTCAGATTTGCTTTCAACTCATCAAGTCTCTTATAAAGGTTGAGACTGTGACCAGACTTTGAACTGAACGCTTCATTGACATTCAAGCCAATGGACATTTTTCAATCTCACACCAGACTTCTAGAATTTTTACCAATTTTGCAAGGACATCACACAAATGTTGCAGCAATGGAAAAGAAGAAAGACATAAAAGACAGAGGGGAAAATAATTTAAAACAGACAGCTCATCAAGGATAAATAAAATGATTTTTTTTTTTTTTTTTTTTGGACTTCATTGCTAACGGCTTTTTTTTTTTTGGAATTGATACTCTACTGAAACTGAATATTTGTACTTTTGCTCAATTACATTTCTAATGAATGTTTTTTTTTGTTGTTGTTTTTTGTTTTTTACTTTTTACTCTTAGTTAAGTTAATTTAGTTAATTTAGACCCTGAAAGCACATAAAAAGGCCTATTTGAAAGTTCCAAGAGTTAATAAAGGCTTACTTCAGAGGGGTCGCGATGTGGTGGGGACTAGCTCTCCCCAGTTTTATTCACTACTATTGGGCAGCTAACTTGCAGAAAATTTTATTCTGGCTCCATGTACCAGACACCGACTGGTGTACACTTGAGGCACACTCTTGCCACTCGTCATCTCTCCCTGCTTTGGTGTACTCCTCCCTGCCCACAAAGTGGTCCAGGTTTACCTCCAATCCCATAGTACTGTCCACCCTTAGAATCTGGGCCCAGTTCCGAAATCATTACAAATTCACCTCTCCCTCCCCCCTTATAAAGCCTTATTTGTAAGAATCATTTATTTCCAGCCTCCAGGTGTTACTAAGCAGTGTTTTCTTTTCTTTTTTGGGGGGTTTGTATAAGGTTTTAGTTGTTTAAGAAAAATTAAACCGGAGAACTGTTTCACTTCCTGTAAAATGTAACATCCTTGATTCTCCAATAAAAAGATTTACAAAAAAGGCCTATTTGGCCATAAATCTATCCTCACATTTAAAAAAAAAAAAAAAAAAAAAACAATTGTGGAATTTTAAATCTAACAAGTCTAATAACATTATTATATTATGATTATTGATCATTCTGCAAATTTTAATGAAATTCATATTTCCATATTTCTATATAATTATATATTATTTGTATGTATATTCTATAATTAAAGTGTCAAACAACTATAAATTAGCAGTCTAAATTGAACCATAAACAATTTTAGGATACAGGTACTGTCTACATTTATATGCATCACACATACTACATCTTACATAACATCCAGGTCCTTTCAAGAGCCTTACATTGTTAAAACACAGGGAAAAAATGATTTAACTTGTTGCTGTACACAATATGTGCATAAAAGGTAAGGTTGATTTCAGTCAGCAATTTCCAAAGATAAAAACAGGTTTTACTTATGATTTTAATTAGATATGTTTGTTTCCCAAACCTTCACTTTAGTTGAATTTACAATTCCAATCAAAAAAAAAGAAGGGAAAAACAACTGCACCAGCTTTTCAGGCACCTCCATTTTGTTCAACATCTTGGATGTATTGTGAATGCTAAACCCAAGTGAATTTAATGTGTCTGAGATGTTCCTGTGGTGAAAGAGTGAGTGTGGTGTAAAGGAGTGCTGTTGTCGGGAAAGATGGTAGGGAGTTGAAAGTGGTGCTCAGCTGATGGGGTTTTGATGGTACTATTTCAGAAAGCTCTTTGATCCAAATACAGCTCTTGTTTGTTTGTTTTCCATGATGAAATATCTCAGCACGGGAGACATGCAAGAATTTGGATCATTAGCATAGCGTAAACAGCCACTGCACAGGACAGCACATGGCAGAAAATAGTGACGGATTACTCCTTAATATGATCCGCTGTTTCTTCACATCTACTAAATCGCATTCTCAAATAACCCGTCCGTCATGAAGTCTACTGAACTGTGACATTTATGGTGGCAGATTGTACATTTGTGAGAGATCATTAAGCATAATTACTAAATGTTCCCCGCTCTCAATATCACTGAGACAAACAGAGCGCAATCTTACACCTTACGGTGCTGAAAATGACTTTGTGGTTTTGCATGATTAGAAAAGAATAGAGCTGAGTTGAGGAATCGTGAGAGAGAGATATAAATGCCTTACGCACACGCATTCATCATTCGGCGAAGTGTGCAGGGAAAACGCATTAGACCGGCCTGTATTAGCATGCGTTGGTGAGAGTACACAAACGCTGCCCATGAGACTCAGCATTTAACAGAGACTCAGAGGGAATACGAGGTGAGAAAAACAAATCCCATATAACCTACTGCCACATTGATGTAGTGTCATGAGGCCGGAGGAAGAAGCCGGCGTTAATGCCCTCCGTAGTGCATATCTATGACTGGGCGGTGGAGTTTATGTGAGAACTCAAATGGGAAACAAAGAAAGAAAGAGAGAAATTGCACCATGTATAATTCATGTCCGTTTAGCGCATTGTTTGTCATGCGCTACTTTTCCTATTTCTTTTCTCCTGCTCCACAGCTACTCGACGGGCCTTCCTACAGCGATAATAAGTCACAATAAAACATATCTTCATCAAAGTAAAGAAATAAGCCTGTCTCCAACACCACAAGACACTAAAAAGAAATACCACACTTCTCACTAAATTGAACTCTCAGAGAGTGGTCCGCTTTTCTTTCTGGGGCGATAATGCAGCCGCTATTGAAGATTTCCCGAGCCACAGTCACAATGAAAATGCAAATAGACCCCATGCAGAGCAGACTGGATGCCACACTATCAACAAAGAGACAGCCGCAGAATTCTGGTCCAAAAGTGCGGTCCAAATCAAACATCAGGAGGGTGATTAGAAACACACAAACCCGACTCTGTCAGGACAAAGCACATGCTTGAAACCAAAGAAGGGGAAAATACTCATACCTCAGGGGATGCAACCGCAACGTTAAGCCCCCGGAGCGGGTGACAGACAGGAATAAGCTGGTCAGGGAGGAGCCGAAGGTGTAAATGGGGGTTTTAAACATGTTGCAGAAGGATTTGTAATAGTACACTTGCTACATGTGCTTATGACAGAACTGGGGCACAAAAGAACTTGGGTGTAAGGTTGCAATGTTTGAGATTTCTGGGCCAGACGCACTCGTGTGGGCGGGTATTAGAAACAATCTGCATGAAGGAATATATGATGAGCTGTTGCCCTGTGATGCCCTTCCTCCTTGGTGCTTTTCCCCTCAGCTCGGTGTCTCTCCTGAGCTCCCATTGACACTCAGGAGGCCTTTCTCCTCCTCACCATCTGCTAATTCAGGGCCAGACTCTAATCACCTGCTCCAATGCACCACTCTCATTCACAAACACCAGGCAAACCGTCTGCCACCTCGCAATGTAATTACTGTCATAATCAAGAGAGCACTGCTACCTCATAGCTTTACTCATGTAGATGCATGCAAATGTATGAGCCACAATTAGACCTTAATACCACGGTCATCATGGTTAATGTTTAGACGCACATTTATGCACGATGAGTCATTATGTTTGGTGAACTTGTGATGAAATGCTTTTATACTTGTTTATTTAGATCAATTATGCATATTTGCTTTAATGGTAATATCATGTAAAACTGGATTTTACTTGTTCTTTTTAAAGGAAACTATCCTGGGTTGTTCAGAAATCATCATGTAATCGATGTCACATCCATGAGTGCATTAACATATGGTCGACACCCGCTACACCCGCGACACATTTCAACACCCGCTAACTAGTCAGACACTCGGTCGCACCGATTTACACCATTTATGACCTATACCGATCAATTCTGGAGGTCATTTACATGTCTAAAAGGTACAGCAGCAAAAACAGTCTATGTAGTTTAAGGGACAGAGAGAGAGTTAGAGCAAGAAACATTGACCAACATTGTAACTTTTGTAACTTTGTAATTAACAAAGAACAAAAAAAGAAAATATAAAAGCTGACCAAATACTAAATATAGCAACAACAACAACAACAAAATATATAAAAGAAAATAAATATAATTGAAAAATGTAATAAAATAATACAAATATATATTTTTTTTATTTTATTTTATTGCCCCTGAAACAAATCTGACCAAATAATATCTATATTACAAAAAAATATATAACTATAAAAATATAACAAAATAATAAAATATATATAATTGCAATTTATAATATGAGACCAATATAGAATAATCTATATGTGACCCTGGACCACAAAACCAGTCACATGGGTCACTTTTTTGAAATTGAGATTCATACATACAACTGAAAACTGAATACATAAGCTTTCCATTGATGTATTGTTTGTTAGGATAGGACAATATTTGGCCGAGATATAACTATTTGAACATCTGGAATCTGAGGGTGCAAAAAAATCGAAATATTGAGAAAATCTCCTTTAAAGTTGTCCATTTATGTTCGTGATTGTGCTGCATTCACTCACAAAAATGAGTTTTTTATATATTTATGGTAGGAAATTTACAAAATATCTTAATAAACTTAATATTCTAATGATTTTTGGCATAAAAGAAAAATCTATAATTTTGACCCATACAATGTATTGTTGGCTACTGCCACAAATATACCCGTGCGACTTATGACTGGTTTTGTGATCCAGGGTCACATATTGTTGAATAGTCAATCACTTGTAATCCTTTCCATTTTTACTAAATTAAATTACAGAAAGAGTTTGAGAATATAAAGCACTACATGAGAAAATAATGCCCTTTACTTTCAATTCACTATTCCTGCTTAAGGGAAACACTTTATTTTAACACCTCAGAGCTCTTGGGCAGTTACAGAGCAGTGCTTAAGTTAGAAAGCAATAGATAACTGATGGCATAAGGCACCTAAGAGCTTCACTGACTGTACTGTAGTTAAAGCTCATCCTAAGCAAACTCTACTGAAGTGTGTGTCTCTCTGCTGGCCCTGCAGTCTGAGTCTCTATACTGAGTCTCTCTTCAGAGATAGTCACTCTCTAAGCTGTTCTTCACCCTCTGAGCTTTTGGTCTCTTTACCACTGCACAGAGTCTGAGAAGAGAGATCACTTTGATGATAACACCAGGCTGGATCAGTCTCCACTAGACTCTGCATATTCAATCGAGCACCAAAGACCTCGATGAGCCTGTGTGCCCCTACGACACCAGCCCATAAATATCCACAGAGCCTGTCTGAGAAAACTAATTATAATTGTTAGAGAAAGATGCAGTGATGGCAAGTATATTTTCACTCATCAGGCAAACGAGGCACAAAGGGCTTGTTTGCGAGATGGCACAGACGTTTCTAACCATCATTAAGTTATTAAATTCACCCTAGGCGGAGAGTAAACAACTTCAGATGGCTTTCATGGCCGATCCAGCTCTCCGTCAGCCAGGCCTTTATTGGGTTATGGTGAAACTTCGACAAAAAGCTAAATGACTCCGGAGAGAGAGCGGAGCGGGTAGCATTAGAGAGGAGTATGCCGGGAAAAAGTGGGACGGGAAAAAAAGATTGAAACTAAGACCAGACGCCTAAAGCACTTAAGATCGAGCAGCACTAACAAGGTTGGGATGACAATTGGACATGCAGTGTCGACTGAAATAACCTTTGATTACTTGTTGCCGCAGTGGATAAAGTGGCTCATTGAGGTATAGCAGAACTGAATTGTGGGAGACTGTTTTTTAAATTTCTGCTTGGGACCAAACAAGCCAGAGACTGGCACAATGTCTATTTCAACCAGACATCTATTTGAGGGATAATGAGGGATGATGTAATGCTTGACTAAATATGACTTGCTTAACCATAAGCCTGAACTTCAGGAATGAAATTAGCATACCGTCTATGTAGTCTGAGCTAAATGTGGTCTTAATTCTCTAATTCTACCCTTCCTCTAAAGATCTGATTGAATACTAGAGAGCTAGAAACATCTGCTTTGTCTAGAGCCATCAGAAAGTGTGTGTGAGTGGATATCCTTCTCCAAACTGCACAAAAAAAAAACCTTTGAATGGTAAAGAAGTCTCTTATGCTCACCAAGGCTGAATTTAATAGATTTATTTGAAACATCATTTTTTACAATTTAAAATAACTGGCAAAGCTAAATTTTCAGCATCATTACTCATAGCATCAGATTCCTTGATGAATAGAAAGTCCAGAACAACAATTATCAGTAATATATATCTTTTGTAACATTAAAAACTCTATCACTTTTTATCAATTTAATGCATCCTTGCTAAATAAAAGTATTAGGCCTAATTTATTTCTAAATAAACCCAGACTTTTAAACGGTAGAGTACAGAGTGATATATAATGTGGAAAGGGCAATGAAATATTCAGCTGAACTTTGCTCAACTATCTTTGGTTATTGTATTTTTATTTAACACACATTTTCTTTCTAATTTGCAGATCCCCTGCAGTGCTGCCATGGACCCCCTGTTGAAGACCACAGATCCAAATACTTTTGAGGCTGATATTTCAAGCAGTAAACAAACATTTGCAATGTGTTTTCCATATCTCTCTTTTACTAGCCATGTCCTAAAGCAATATACACAGATTGCAAAAAAGAAAAAGCATTAAGCTAATTTACTCTTCTATGTTCTTTGTAGATTCATGGAATGCTGTTATTGGCTTGAAAAGGCATTACAAATAAAGTTGACTTTTATCCTATTTTGGGAATAATTTGTTATGCAGCAGACACTCTCACCCAGAACTCATTCTGGCTCTCTGTGCTCACACACATCAATACCTAAAGCATGTCTTTCAAGGGTGGATGAGAAAATGGATAAATTAAGCATGACTCTCTTTTTATATTACAGTCTTTGAAATGGGGATTACCTGTAAAAAAAAAATTCCAATAAAAAAGAGCTGGTGTCATTTACATGCTGTGTACCTTCCCAAAGCGGCTAAAAGCAGCTTCGTGTGGCACTGCAGATCTCGCTTCATCCCGCTAACAGGAATTAAAATTGTCTGTCAATCTGATTGACATGTGAGACCAAACCACCTGACTTGGGTTTCCACTAGGGTTTGGCATCCATCTTTAGCTCTAAATTAGTCCCTCCAGCGTTTCATTAATCGCCAGTTCAGTTCAACAGCTGGCAGAAATATTGTGTTTCCATCAAACGTGATCTAGATAAACTTTCTTACTTAACTTCATTTAATGAACAATGTCTGCTATATCATTCAATGTCACTCATGATGTTAAATTCGGCATGAAACGGAAATTGTGACGGTATTTTCTTCCCTGTATGTGTATTGTGACATATATCTGACTGAAACGGCTACAAAAAATGTAGGGCAGTACTTGATTTTGTCCATTAGGAATTGATGGTTGCGGTTTGCTATTGCTATGATGTCTTGTGAGTGACAGGTTGTTCCGCCCTCACAAAATTACAGCAGAGAAGAGATGTTGCCGCAAGTGGGAGGGTAAGTGATTTTGATTAAAGATTACAAGAACACTTGTATTTAAAAAAATAATAATAATGATGTGCATGGATAACAAGAATTGCAAGTTTTGATTTCATGATGACTTCAAAACATTCACACAATGTGGTTCACTGCATCATCTGATGAAGGAAGGTGTCTAATGGAAAGTCTTTATATGGTGTCCACCCCATTTTTCAGACTGTTTTTACACCCCTGGTTTTTATAGGACAGAGTGCATCACAAAGTGAAGTCTTAAAAATCCTCTTTTATCACCCATAGGCTGATTCCGTTTAAGATTTTAGAGGCATTTAACCGAGCCATTGACGTGAATCAAAACAGACACACTGTGACTAACTGCGATATGAGACCGATCAGGAGACCCGAAAAACTGGCGCACAGTGCTCATCACTGAATGCCCTGAAAAAGTCCCTGTGACAGAGCCTCTTAACTTTTATGACTGTTTGGCAAAGTTGACTTCAAAGAGCCGATTCTTTGGCGCTGCTTGCGGTTTGTGAGAAAGCCAGGCTAGCGTGGGGAGGGGCAGCAGGGGCTGATGGGAGTCGAGTGAAGGGAAGGGATGGAGGATGCTGGAGTGGAGTGCAGAGCCCTTTGATCTGTGTCAGCCTTGAAAAGTACAAAAGAATCAAAAGCAATGGGAAGAGCAGCACAGAAGATTGCAAACAAGGCCCGCTCGCAATTCCCTGCGAGAGCGTGCAAGGGAAAAACACGACGAGACAAGAGCACGTTTCAGAAATTCTGAGGGGTGTTTGGGTATTTCTCTCAGGCCTAATGCTGAAGCAATTAACATTGAACCACCTCCTGAACAGACAGGAGCTAGCCAAATCCACCATGCTAACATAGTTAGTGCAACGCAATTAGTGGGGGCGACCCACTCATGCCAAATTACATGATTCATTAAACTGACCAATTAGGACGATCCATTTATCAATCAACACATATGCTACTTTCCATTTGTAATTGGCTGTACATTTGAAGTCAGTGTTGGAGAAGCAACTTTGAAATTAAAGAAAGGTTTGAAGGTACTTTTATACCAAACTAGAGATTATCTAATGTACACTTTTAAAAGTTTGGGGTCAGGAACGTTTTTTAAGTCTCCTAAGCTCACCAAAACTGTTGTATTGTGAAATGACTAATATGTATTATACACACTGATAAAAATGGTTCTGTGGTTAAATACTATACAGAAAAAAATGAAAAGGTTAGTTCAGGTATGAATTAAAAAAGCAAAGTTAATTATATATCAGTACTCAATTCAAGCTCGTAAATATCAACGTTATAAAATTAAGTTAAAACTACTTCACTTTTCTGATACTGGTGTTCCAATAATTGATAAGGTTGATTTTTCGCTGTATTTACACTGTTTTATCACTGCTTTTGTTTGTAGGTTAGTGACTTGCCACATCTGGAGTTAATTTTCTCCTCAAAATGGCACATTCATACTCAAAAACGATCAATTGAATGTTCATTGTGTATTCTGTACCAAATATTGAGGTCTCTGTGTTCAGGTGGGTAATGTGTTACTTCTATTATGTAGATATGGTTTCTGAACAATATCTATTGTATTATTTACTGTATTATGTTTCTAAATTCTTAAATGAAGCAAATTTTTCTCAATTCAACCTTTAATATATAAAGCTTTTAAACAGATTAAGCTTAAGTGTTTTCTTTTGAGCTCTTTGTGAAAAAAAAAAAATAATTAAATTCACTTGATACACATGCATTGATATAGTCAGATATTTTCTTGCAGCTGCATCCCCAAACCTTGCATCCCCAAACCCTCATGCTTTGTAAATGTGATTAAAATCATTCTATTTTTCATAACAATCTCTTCATCTTCAACAAAGAAGTGAACTGCGCCATCTCTCTTGTGAGAAGAGAATCAAAGTGACGCTCTCCATGTTCCGTGTGATTGGCTGTTTGCCGCACATGACACACTTTCAGGTGCAGGTGCTTCAGAGTTGATCACAAACTCAGGATCAGTCGCCTTTGCAATGAGCTTCCAATAGATTTCTACAAGTGTCCAAATTACTCCTATGATGCCTTTTTAACATGGAACCAAAAAAGTGCAACAAACAATTCATTGTCACCTAATGTCCTCTTATTATAAAACCAGTCACAACTTTTATTTCTTAATTTCTTTATCCTTGCCAATCTGACATTAAAGACAAAACTCCCTTGCACGTAACGTAAGATCTCTTATCATACACTAGCGTGTATCTAACACAGCAAAACCACATGGCCATCTCAAGGTGCAGTCACATTAACTGCTGTTCGACACCATTTTTGTGAATAAAAAATCCAGTCATTTCAATATGAACACATGCAATTGTGAATTTCACGTGTGGGCGGAGAAAGATTTCCCCATGTAAATTTTGCAACAGGTTAAAGTCAGTCATGCAAATTCACTATGTAGACCAACAGAAAGCTGCTTGCTTTGACAGTGACTTGTGAGTGAGAATTGCTTCATAAATACTGAAAATAGACATTGACCACACCTTTACACATGCTCTCATTCATGAAACATAAGCAGAACTAAACTGTTCATAATTCACTGCGACAATCTATGCAAAAATCACTTAGTTCCATGAAGTTTCATGAATCAGTCCTAGTGTTTATTAGTATTTTTTTTGTTGCATACCTTGAAAGAGGGCAGCATTCTGAATGATGAGAACTTTGAGCTGAGCGCTGGTGGACTGGAGACTTGACTCCATATTCTGTTTGGCAGTGAGCAGGTAGCGCTCCTCCATTTTGCGGGAACAGCAGGTCAGGCCTTTCGGCTGGCACACCTGCAGATCTGAGCCTGAAGAATAGGAAAGAGACACGAGATTTGTTACAGGCATTGCAATAAATAAGTAAAAAGATGTGACACTTTATAAATTCCATCTAAAAGTGTGTTTGCTTTGTGAGTCAAGCTTCAGAGAGAGCTGCAGAAAATGGTTTGTTTTAGAGACCGCATTGTTTACATGACCTATTCAAATCTCAAAGAATGCAACAAAATGAATACCTGCAACTTAATTGAAACATTTTATTTAATTGTTATGCATTGCATTACATTTTCTTGTCTTGCGCCAAATTGATTAGCAGAGAACAAACACTCATTAAAGGAAACCAAGATAATCAGGGAGAACATCTCAGTAAAGACGGACCCCAAGAGTCTACTACTATCCAAAATCTGCCCATTTAAAATCTAAACCAGTAAAACTCCCCATGTGGACTGGATGAAAGAGACATGGACGAACAGAAAAAAAGTCAACACACTGACAGGACGTCTTGTGTAAAGGGATGAAGTGAATGTAGAGGTGACGGTTGATTTATTGACACCTGTTATACTGGAATCGAGGTTTGAAGGTTATCTATCAAAGAGCCATAATTGGATTTGCTGGGAGAGAAAAGCCTATTGAGAAAACCGTTCCCTGGAAGAAGGTTCTTCAGTTCTTGGCTCACATATGAATAATGATCTAAAAAAGTTAATGCCCTGTTGGAAAGGAAAGAGAGCAATGCTATCTGATCTCTGTTGAATCAAACATCAAGGAAACAGAAAAGAAAAATGACCAATGCCTGATGAAGTCCCCCGTGTGTTACAGGCTAGGAGGATGTAATATATATTTTCTGTCAATTGGACATGGCCTAAATCTTACAGAAGTTCATTTTCATTCATTTATTTATTAGCTCTTTTCATAAATTAGCATAAAACATCAATTCTCCTCACATTTTAAATGTTACTTTGTGAATCGCAAATGATTTCCCACTGAACTAGAAAAAAACAACACACAATACTCACGTCTCCTCTTCCAGGACTTTCAAACGTTGAATAACTAGTGAATAAAAACACATGTAAAGGATTGTTTCGGGCAGATTGCATTGTGGGATTCCATTGCATTCCAGTCAAACAGACCTCTCTGCATGTGAAGCAGGACTAGGAAACAGCTGCTGTGAAAATCAGTGAGATTATTGCAAATGTTTTCCCTGGGGCTTCGGATCCACATTTGGAAATGTGTCCAATTATCTTGCGATTACACATGCAACGAGAGAACTTACCCTCCGCAAAGCTTCAGCCCTTTCAAATTTTCATTTCCATTATTATTTTGAAAGAGCATCTTGCATGCAACTTTGTTCTCAGTCACTCTCTATCATCTCATGCATCTTAGAGCAGTGCTTTTAGAGCCGTATGAAGTGTGTCTGTGTGTGTGTGTGTGTGTGTGTGTGTGTGTGTGTGTGTGTGTGTGTGTGTGTGTGTGTGTGTGTGTGTGTGTGTGTGTGCTACCTGAGGGGGTGGAGGTGGCACTAGGTTGATTGATAGTGTTGTAAACAAACTTCAGAGCAGTCCCAATGCTCCAGTTCACACAGACATTGAAGATGATGATGGGGTAGGAGAAAAGGAGGGCATGACACAATCTGGGCAGAAACGAAAGTGTCACGGCTCTGTTTAAGGTAGGCTTTTTGCTGCAATATGGAATACTGTCATAACTATTATGGAGCGTCAGACTGAAAGGGACGGGACTGTTTTAAAAATAAAACAGAATAAGCATTCGCAGTCTGATGCTCTCAGATAGCACACTTCCTCATGGAGGAGACCTGCCTTAATGTACCAGCATTCAGATTCAGTCAGGTTTAGTCATTAGGGTTCCATTTTAACAACAAATACTGGAGCCAAATGGCCTGTTAATGGCTCTCACGCTTACAATATTCTTCAGATAGGATGGGAAATTTAACTGAAATACTCTTCAGTAATTACTATTCAGAGCAAAACCAGTCAAGCACAATTCTGAAGCTAATCGCAGCATCCGAAATTGCATACTAGTATAGTATGCACTTACTTTGTGACCATTAAAAACATACGTTCTGTATAGTATGAATGTGTGTATATTAGGAATTAAATTTGGGCATACTACATCTGCCATGTTGTCACTGTCGTATGACCTTCAGCGTCAGTTCCGTTGCTTCACTACCATTCATAAATAATCTCCTGTGGCCTCATGGTGTTCATTTATAGATGCACACTTCAGAATCTCGACGAATGTAGTAGGTAATTCAGGTACTTTTTGCCTGTTTTACAGATCCTGCGAATTCTGACATACTCAGCGCACATACTGTTTTTCATCTACTATATAATATATTATGGAAGAAGGCATATTCAGACTACGCAAATGACTCTTATGAGCCGGTGTTCTGGTGATTTGTGCTACCTGCTCAGGATGTGTAACAGTCATTTTTCAAGATAAAACATGGTTAGTGTGCTTTGTGAGACACAAAAGAATCTGTCAGATGACAGTGTGAAGTATATAAAAAAAATGTAGGTAGCACATCTTGACAGGGAAGTAATAACTTGTGCAACCAGTATAACCAATGTTCATATTGTTTGTATTGTGAGGGACTTTACTAAGCTCCAAACCTACCCCAAAACCTAACCCAACCATTAAAACTATAAATATGATCAAAAACATAATTAGGCCTGCATGCTGTATACTTATGGTTATTTATTTATCCTCATGTTGTTATAAACCTGTTTGACTTTCTGGTTACTCTTTATTTCAATGGTCCACATTAGACATTGTACAAACTATAAGTAACTCTGCAACTATATGTCAACTAACTCTCATACAATAACATATATGACCATACAAGATATTTTGAAAGAAAAACTTTCATTTTAGGGACAAACAAAATGGTTTGGAATTTGGTGAGTAAATAATAACTAAATTTGGGTCAAGTATCTGTATCTCTAAAATTAAGGCTTGTGAGACCTCAATCAGTATAGCGTGTTATATAGAGTGTTTGTTCGCATGACAATGTGTAGTAAAAAAAAATTGTCCTGTTGTTGCATTTATTATGAAAATAATCCCAAATGATCCCAAATGATGACTGACTAAGAATGGGAATCATAGGAATTTAATGAACTTTTTTTTAATTTAAATTCCTACGATTCCCATTCTTAGTCAGTAGTAGTCAAAGATTGCTGAAAGAACTATCACACATTAAACTGGCACTTTTAGCTAGTTCATCATCAATGATGAGAATAAAAATCCAACAAGTAGTCTTAAAATGTACTTTACAAGTTTGTTGATTGAAATAACTTAATAGACCATGGAAGAGATTAAATGCAGGAGATTTAAGTGCTGCCAAATTTTAAATCCCATATGAAAATGTGAAGACAAAATGTCAAAGAAATTTCCTTAGGGGAAAGGAAAAAAATGCTGATCTACTAAGCTCACAACGCCTGTTAGGAATGGGTAAATAAACCCATTAGCTAGCATCACATGATATCAAAAAACCCACACTTTCTGATCACACATCAGCAGCACACCAATACGGATATGAAACAAGAAATTATGGGCAAACCTGCCATAAGGTATAGACGACACCTTTCATATGCGCACCGACAGGCTTAATATCCAAAATCAATACTTGGAAAGGACCGGCGACAGATACGATCGAGCTAATTTCAGATTCCAAGGCAAATTTATTAAGCTGTCAATAGCGTAGCGAGTAGAGGGGATGGGGAGAGCTGGCAGAGGAGAGCAGGTATGAAAGGAGAAAGAACTCAGACAGATTTAGTAATTATCTTCAGCAAAACAGACAATTTCATCGGCACGTCTGCTGTTTGCAGATGATAAATGTACTTTATTAGAGAAGTTGTGAGCTGTCAGAGAAAAGTGAAGGACTTTACAGGAGGGAGATTGCTCCCAGCAGAGAAGCATAAACAAATATTACATCACAGTCTCTAACTAAAGACTGCTCATAAATACGGCTGATTAGATTGTTTGTCTTCTGAAAATGTAACAGAAAACATTTGTTTGAAAAGAAAAAAAAATCTAGATGCCTTGGTCTGCAGAAGAAATATTCTGTATTGAGAATGTGACCATATAAGCCTCATTTGTTTGTCATGTTCTATGGCAACGGTTTTCAACCTTCACAGACCCTATAGGATCACTCACACAGACATTAAGCCAATTCATTAAATAGATTTAAAGATAGATTTACACTAATTTAGTCAAGGTTAATAAATTAGAATGTCCAAGATAAAGGAAAGTATTTTAAAGGGGTCCTATGAACGCTCAAAGCGGTTGACCAATCACATCACACTGGACTAGCCGTCCAATCGGAGCACACTGCGCTTTTCGGAAGGAGTGGCTTCATAGAGACAGGAAGTAAACAGAGCGTTACTGACAGACAGGGATGAGAGGTGCTGTAACAATGTCACATATGTGGAAAAATAATGCTTTTTGAACATTTAAAGGAACACTTCGACTTTTTGTGACTTTGGCTTATTCACCATATCCCCCATAGTTAGATAAGTCCATACATACCTTTTTCATCTCCGTGCGTGCCGTAACTCTGTCTGACGCACTCACCGCTAGCCTAGCTTTGTCATGATTCTGCCTTGTCTTTGATTTTCTCTTGTCTTGCGGCAGAATCATGACAGGCCCATGTTTCATGTGCAGCACATGGCCATTTGTTTGGCCATGTGCTTGCGTTGTCTCGTCCCCTAGCCCCGCCCCCTTGTTATCCTCGTTTTGTCATTATTGCTTTACCCATTATCACCTGTGTTCCTGATTATTTGTTCCCTATTTAATCCCCTCATGTCTGCTGTCTTGGGTCGGTTCATTGTCGATCAATTTCATACTTTGTGTGATCACTTTGTGAGTATTCCTGTCCAGTGAAGTTCTGATCCTGTATTTGTTGTTAATTTGTAGTCTAGTTACGTCAAGTCTATGTCATAGTCTAGTTAGTATTCATAGTCCTGTCTTGTCCTGTTTTGCCCCCTCGTGGGCTTTGTTTTCCCTGTTATTTGTACAATAAACTGTGTTCCTGTGACTACTGTCTGCAATTGGGTTCATCTCCACATCATCCACATAACAGAATGAACCGACCAATACTGAACCCAGCAGACAGTATGTCCTTTCCTGCCAAGCGACAATCTTTTGAAGGGACCCGGTTGGTCGTGTTTCGCGGGATCCGTGGAGGCCGCAGTAGAGGAGGTGATCGAGGGGGTTCTACAAGGTCTTCTTCTGCTTCGCTACCTGTGATCCCAGAGGGTCACGTCCTGGCCGTTGTTGCCCATGGTGATAAGGCCGGTTCCACTTCTCCTGAGGCCCCTTCTGCTCCCATTGTTCTCCATGGTAAACGAGGGAGACGAGTTTCCTGGGATTCCCCGTCTGAGTCTTCCTCGACCGAGTCAGCGCTGCCCGAGAACGCCATCCCTGCTCCTGTTGCGGTTCCAGCTGAACATCTCCAACTGGTCGTTAGTCCAGCTACAGATTCGGCTTCGCGTTCAAAGAGAAAGAAGAGGAGAAAGGGAGCCTCTCGCTCTTCATCTCTAGCTGTCCCAGGCGCTGTTCCAGAGCCCGCTCCTGCAAGCGCTGTTCCAGAGCCCGCTCCTGCAAGCGCTGTTCCAGAGCCCGCTCCTGCAAGCGCTGTTCCAGAGCCCGCTCCTGCAAGCGCTGTTCCAGAGCCCGCTCCTGCAAGCGCTGTTCCAGAGCCCGCTCCTGCAAGCGCTGTTCCAGAGCCCGCTCCTGCAAGCGCTGTTCCAGAGCCCGCTCCTGCAAGCGCTGTTCCAGAGCCCGCTCCTGCAAGCGCTGTTCCAGAGCCCGCTCCTGCAAGCGCTGTTCCAGAGCCCGCTCCTGCAAGCGCTGTTCCAGAGCCCGCTCCTGCAAGCGCTGTTCCAGAGCCCGCTCCTGCAAGCGCTGTTCCAGAGCCCGCTCCTGCAAGCGCTGTTCCAGAGCCCGCTCCTGCAAGCGCTGTTCCAGAGCCCGCTCCTGCAAGCGCTGTTCCAGAGCCCGCTCCTGCAAGCGCTGTTCCAGAGCCCGCTCCTGCAAGCGCTGTTCCAGAGCCCGCTCCTGCAAGCGCTGTTCCAGAGCCCGCTCCTGCAAGCGCTGTTCCAGAGCCCGCTCCTGCAAGCGCTGTTCCCGAGTCTGCAGTCGTGAGTGCTGCAGAGAGAGCAGCGGCCGATTCAGCTGCTGAAGCTGTCTTGCGGTCGGTTTCTGCTCATCAGAAGATGCCTGTCCTCGTCGCTGCCGAGACAATGTCTGAATACCTTAAACGTCTTGTCCAGATTCTTGAAGTCCCCGTCAAGTCAGTCAAGTCTTGTCCTGAGTCCACTGATTCTAAGTGCACCGTGAGCGCCGTACCCCAGTCAGCTGCCGTGAGCGCCGTACCCCAGTCAGCTGCAGCCAGTGTTGATCTGAGGCCAGCCACTCAGAGCGCTGTTCCTAAGTCAGCCACCGCTTGCACTGTTCCTGCTAATGTGTCCAGTCCTGTCCCAGCAGATGTGTCCAGTCCTGTCCCAGCAGATGTGTCCAGTCCTGTCCCAGCAGATGTGTCCAGTCCTGTCCCAGCAGATGTGTCCAGTCCTGTCCCAGCAGATGTGTCCAGTCCTGTCCCAGCAGACAGGAGGATGTCTGTGTCCAGTCCTGTCCCAGCTATTGTGTCCAGTCCTGTCCCAGCAGACAGGAGGATGTCTGTGTCCAGTCCTGTCCCAGCTATTGTGTCCAGCCCCGTACCAGCTGTCACCCGACCTCTGTTTGTTTCCCCGGACACCCCTGTCATCACTTCACCCCGGTCTGTTTCCCCTAAGACTGTTCCTCGTGTTTCCCCATCCAAGTCTGCCCGGACCCCTCGTCCTCAGTCATCGTCCTGTCCACACAAGACCACAGTCCCGCCCATCCACCCTGGACTGCCCCCTAAGGACTTTGTGTTTCCCCCCAGTCCTCCCATCCACCCTGGACTGCCCCCTATGAACTCTGTGTTGTCTCCACCTCCTCTGCCTTGTTTGTTGTTTTTGATTTTTCACCCCAATCCTGTCATTGTTTATTCATGTTTGCCGTTGTTGTTGTTTGTCATGTTTTGTTGGTTTGTGTCCTTGTCTCAGTCTGTCATGTCACGTGTTTAGTGTTCCCTTAGGGACTGCTGGAAGCCGCTCCTTAGGGGAGGGGTTCTGTCATGATTCTGCCTTGTCTTTGATTTTCTCTTGTCTTGCGGCAGAATCATGACAGGCCCATGTTTCATGTGCAGCACATGGCCATTTGTTTGGCCATGTGCTTGCGTTGTCTCGTCCCCTAGCCCCGCCCCCTTGTTATCCTCGTTTTGTCATTATTGCTTTACCCATTATCACCTGTGTTCCTGATTATTTGTTCCCTATTTAATCCCCTCATGTCTGCTGTCTTGGGTCGGTTCATTGTCGATCAATTTCATACTTTGTGTGATCACTTTGTGAGTATTCCTGTCCAGTGAAGTTCTGATCCTGTATTTGTTGTTAATTTGTAGTCTAGTTACGTCAAGTCTGTCATAGTCTAGTTAGTATTCATAGTCCTGTCTTGTCCTGTTTTGCCCCCTCGTGGGCTTTGTTTTCCCTGTTATTTGTACAATAAACTGTGTTCCTGTGACTACTGTCTGCAATTGGGTTCATCTCCACATCATCCACATAACAAGCTTAGCACAAAAATTAGAGGTAAACGGCTACAGCTAGCATGCTTGCCTAGAGCCCTGCACGAGGCAAAACATCCAGCCCTAACCGAGACCTGGCCCGTGGTGTTCAAGCCCTAATCCGGCCCCAGCCCGAAAACGTCTGCAATTTTTCAGCTCGAACCCAACCCGAGACCAACATCAATATCACTTTGAGCTCTCTCTGACGCGCACTCTCTGATGCGCGCGGTCTCTGCTAGACGCACACACATACACACACGCTACTAGGTAAAATATTATTATAGGCCTCAAACATAACTACCACCACCGACAATTATGCCCACAAATATTAATACAGACTGTCCATTACAGAGAAGCATAAGCATGCAGTAGAGAATATTATATAGCCAAATGTGATCCAGCAGTAAATAAAGATTTATGGCCTACCTTTTTTTGATGTGAAGTAACTTTACTGAAGAACAACGTTTCAAAGAACTCTTCGCCAACTGGCTAACGTTAAATAATAATAAAAATATAATAAAGAAAAAAAATCTGTTGAACTGAGTAGGTTCATTCACTGTTTATTTGTGATCGTTGTGAAGAAAAAGAATAACATCCACTGTTGAAGGCTTCAGGCTCGGTAATCAAATCAAAACTCTTTAAAATGCAGCTTTTCCTGAAGTATTGGGAACTTTTAGTGACTCATTCCAACTTCTCCCTGATGCTCTGCATGGTCAACTGTCACCTAATGCATTGCACACGCGTCGCGTTACTCGCGTGATCGCATATTGCGTTGCATATTTATAATATTAGCCTATCAATATAACAATATTCCATACAGTAGCCTGCGCTCTGCACGTATATTATGGGCACGATGAAAGGAGAAAAGCTAAATGAGCCCGAGTCCGACCAAAGTCCATCTGTAAAAAATAAAAAAAAATAAAAAAATAACAAAAAATGACCGGACTGCTCCCAATAAGTGACAAAATAACTCCAACATTTTCCGATTTACATGTTGTGATTTGTATAGTCACAGCGTGTACAAATAACATGGTCACATATTCTCAGAAGGCAAAGCACTGCTAACTTGGGCGGAGTGATTTGCTCGCAGCACCTGAGAAGCCCTGTGGTGAGGAGCAGAGTTCGCTCAGAATTGGAGTAAATCACTCCGCAGGAGTAGCAGTGCTTCATCTTCTGAGAATATAGTTCCCAGTATGTATACGGTTAAAAGATGGTTGTGTCTCATGTGACCTTGTAATTCGTTCACGCTGTGACTATACAAATCACAACATGTAAATAGGAAAACGTTGGCGTTATTTTGTCACTTATTAGGAGCAGTATGCTAGCTGTAGCCGTTTACCTCCAGTCTTT
Source organism: Scardinius erythrophthalmus (assembly GCF_964197995.2). Lineage (NCBI taxonomy): Eukaryota > Metazoa > Chordata > Actinopteri > Cypriniformes > Leuciscidae > Scardinius > Scardinius erythrophthalmus. The sequence continues at coordinate 20,558,104 of NC_138233.1, read as the reverse complement.
GTGCTAAGCTAGGCTAGCGGTGGGTGCGTCAGACAGAGTTACGGCACGCACGGAGATGAAAAAGGTATGTATGGACTTATCTAACTCTGGGGGATATGGTTTATAAGCTAAAGTCCCAAAAAGTCGAAGTGTTCCTTTAAGCATGAAAACAATCTACTGGAGCCAAAAAACAAAATCGAGACTTTGAAAAAGTGCACAAAATCTAGTTTAAAACACATCAATACATGTATGTGTTATATGGTTTTGACCATTTTAAGTAAAAATGTATCTTTAATGTGGCATAACCACATTAAGTATAAAGTAATAACATTTTACATACACCTTGAAAACATTAATTTAATTATGATTTTAAATAAGTAAAGTATTTTTCACAAATATCATAACATAAATATCATTAAGTTTTTTGGAGGTTGCATCATGATATTTTAAAAACAGAACAAATGTCATAAACTACATAACTCATAAAACATTTGAACTAATGTCATTTTAAAGCCTGGTTATGTCATAAAAAGGTCAAATTATCTGATATTTTAAGAGATTTATTGACCTTTTTCTAAAACATAAAAGACTATAACTTGTAAAGGACCACTGATGGATACAATCAAGTATCAACTTTTTTTAATCATTATGATATCAGGACAGTTGTATCACCCTGATATTTTTTACTTTATATTCCCCAAAAATATTATATGTAATATATAAAAATGTATTTTAAATCGGAATTATAAAACAAGTTAATAAAAAAAAGGTATATTCAATTCACAGAATATATTCAATACATTTTTCTATTTTGTGAATAAATTATTGGCTCCAAGAAATGGAGCTTAACAAATCATTAGTTAGAAATGTCATGATGTGTGTATTGCATTATACATCTTTACCACTGACCCTTTAGAGAGGCTTTAGGGATGCCTGGTTGAACACAGTTACTCTAGTCTACATACACCTGGCTTCTTCCATATGCGAGTCATGACACACTCACTTCCTTCCTTATCAACTAATATTTCTAGAGATTCCTGAATCCCTCCTGCAGCCTTGCCCAAAAGCCTCCGGCGTGCAAGCATCCCTGCCGGAGCCCAGATGAAAAAGACGGCTGCGACGAATGCTTGGTGAGTGCTGTGTACACATTTCAGCCTCACGCTCCTCCTTAACAAGCCTGAAGACACAGAGCGCAGCCAGATGCATGCATAAGAGCGATCTTAAGAACCATTTATAAAGCTATCAGCATGCAAGTTTAATGGGGGCTGTGGGGAAAACATGCTGTGTTAAAATACAGAAAAATGTTAAAAGGATGTTATTAGAAGCATGAATTATAGTGCAACGACACATGAATTATGACATTTCTTTTTAGACTTGCTTCAAAGACATCGATTAAAAGAAGTGGAAAGTCAACGGGCTGATGAAAGTATATGAAGTATATGATTATGAATTGAGCTCCTCTCTGCCAGGAAGGCAGGAGAGTTAATGGACTCAAGCAAAGCCATCTGTTGTCTTACAGTGCCATTGGAAATATTTAATGAAAGAAAGTACCTCAGACTTCCACAACATGGAGCACACATGGGTAAGATTCAGTTTGGGAAAGATAAAGTAAATAAAAGCACAATAAAAGCCTTCGGCTCGCACAAACACACTGTGTTCCTCGGTTACTATCAGCTCAGGAAAATCCAAGATATGTGGTTTAATGGAAAATCTGACCATAGTCATTAGTAGAAACTTTCATGGCTTGCGGGCATGTGATCCCTCACCTTCAACTTTAAATGGACTGCCAGATACATTGACCTACGCCATTATCTCATAATTACAGAAACTGTGTGGGCATTTATCAAAATATGAAGGTACTTCACTGCCCCGGGTACTGTCTACTGCCCCTTGACACTATACTAAGGTCTCTTAAGGACTTCATATTATACTGCGAAAAATGTTAGATCCTAGAATACTTGTGTTCAAAAAGACGCTTTGAACAACTGAACACCTACTAAAGGTGATGTGCTAATTTTTTTCCTAATAAAATACCTTTGTACATCCCTGAAACAACTAAGTAATCCATTTCCCCCAAAAAAGTGCAAATACTGTGGCGATATCAAAACATTTGAGCATCCTGACAGTTTGAGGCAGAATAATCTGTTTGACCAACCAATGGCGGATGTGGTTTCTCTATTTTGCAATTCCGTTTGCTGACAATATAGGGGGCATCGAAATTACCAAACATCAAACTGAAATAAGACGCCATGCTCAGCAGGGTAGTTTATCATTTCTATGAGGACTTGCTCCTGATAATTGGAAAAACAATACTGTCTGCACTGAGAGGATCTAGCCTTTGATGGGGTGAACAAGTGTCTCTGCCATTAAAACAAGCGGCACAGAAGCCCCTTAACAGCCTATAACGCAAGCTCTTGAGGGAGGTCAGTGGCACTTCATTAGCTGGATCTCATCCGTGAGTACCAATGGACGGGAATACAGCTCCCTTTCATTTCATTTTGATCAGAGAGACTGCTGAGAGATGGACTCTGACTTCACTTTGTACTCAACCCGCTGAACCCCTCATTACTCATACAGTAGGTTTCTTCAGCGGCCGCAAACCAAAGAAACAACACCAGACCATTCAATTCAACTCATGAATTTAACAACGGTCATCCTTATTTGAGCGCTCATTATCTAATAAAATATTTGCAGGGGATGGCACATCAAAATGTCAGACTGATGTAACCAACGTACGAGCATCGAAGTGTAAAGGTGCCTTTGAGACTACAAAGACAGCCAACTGTCTATTGTGCTTTGACATTCAGTTCTTCCTCTCGGGGCGAGATGGCGAGGGAGAGAGATATCAAAAAAATAAAAATCGGTTAAGACGTGCCAGCGGAGACGAGAAGGGTAGAACCTCCTGTTGGCTTTTTTGGTCTTGTACCCCCCTGGCATTACATGCGATATGATTAGAATTCAGTTCAATCTTCCTGCAGGCTGTATTTCGGCATGGCATCCTTGTATTCCATCATCAATACATCAGTCATCACATCCTCTCTTTCCTCTAATGTTAGTCCATCTCTCTCCTGCACATGCTACAGATCTTCCTCTCTTCATCCCACTCACACATGCCAAAAGAGATCACATTTGGCAGCTAAACAGAAGCACAGCGGTTGCATCCATCAAACATCAACCCAAATTTCACCACGAGCACCAAGTTTAAAGCCAGGGTTTACTGGGGTTACAGCGCAGTGGATACAGCTGCCTGTTGTGTGGTTCAGAAAAAGGGGTCTTTGAAGGTGAACGCCGCATTTACAATAGAGAAGAAGTGCATGTTTCTGTAAAGCAGTAAGTGAAGAGATCTGTAAACTTTTGGGACTAAACCTGACATGCAGGAACTCAGAACATGACATGCGATGCAAATCAAGCAAAGCATTGAATCTGCAAGCAGACTGCGAGAGTGAATGAAACTCTCAGTGGAATAAATAAAATCACTAAGGTGACAGCTACACTATACGGCACACAGTCATTCCCATTTCCATTTAACATTAAGGTTGTCTACATTAATTTGCCACTTCAAGGCCAGCAACGTGCATTGGGTTCGGAATAGGTGCTCCATTATTGGACAGCTCTTTTTGCTGAATGCTCTTTGCGTTGAATGGAAAGGTTTAACAAAAAGAAAAAAATTAAATGATGCTGTTGGTAATGATTGGACTATCTAGGACATAAAGGGAAAAGTTATTAATCGCAGTTTCTCCTCTAACGCATCTTTTATGGCATTTTTCTAAGCAAGCATGTCTCTTAAGATGCACTTAGCCAACACATAAATCAATACCAAACAAGGGGGCAAACAATTAACCTCACATTCTTTCATAGTCTGACATAATACAAGGACACCCAATTAAGGTTTCTGGCTAAATATGCTGGAGCCGCGTGGTATCGGTTCATATAATGAATCAAAATGAATAAAGCCAAAGGCTTCGCCGCACCACTAATTACTGCACCAGGCATAAAGTCCAGAGCCTGGTGCCGCTGGGATTATCAGGCCTGCGGCACACTTCCAAAAGAAAGAAAAAAAATCTCACAGTTAGTCCTTTCTCTGAACGGGCTTCAAAAAAGCTTTTATTGCAGGATTGTACCCATCAGGACATAAAGTCCCTTACCAGCTACTCACGAAGAGCACAACCAACCCGACATGCTTTCAAAGAAATTCATCTGAAAACTGCAGGGCACTGCAAAAAGATAAACATACATGAGTTTCATTTCTTATGCATGCAATCCGGTAAGTTTTCATAATAATGGCACTAGCCTATATAATTTAATGTATACCAGATAGTGGATACAGGTTCGTGCAGTCCAATAAGATATGCAACGCAATCACTCTGTTACTTTTCCTAAACTCTGATAAAGGTTAAAATGTGTTAAAATTCCTCTGAGGAGGCGAATGACTGAATATCACTCTGTTCCTTGTCCTTAACCCAATTGCAATCCATTTAAATTGCAAATGCGAAGTCTGCAAAAAACGAACAGAACCTCTGATTAAATGGAACTCTGGGAAGGTCACTTTATATCTCCTGAAAGCAGCAGAACCATAAGGGATCACTCAGGTTTACGCTCATTTACCTGCAAGTCGAATCACATGGCATTAGAAAGACTCCAGCATCCTTTACCGTAGTTCAAATTATTCCAATTAAATAAAAAAAATGTTTTTTAAATGGACTTGCTTAAAATGCAAACCTTTTAATAAAATAGAGTGACTGGAATGGAGATCTAAATTTATCTATTGTTCTTTTTGAGGCATTTGCTACCACTGGTATTGGGGGGAATGATACTTGCACATAAAGCAGCCCGACAACAAAATGCAGCCACTGGGGAAAAGCAAGATCCTTTTCAGCAGAATTTTTGTTGTTAGGGCCAAACAAACTCCACTCTTGGTGTTTCTACCCCACCCACCCCCCTTCTCTCCAGCCTCCAATTGAGACAGAATTAAAGCCTCAAGCAGCTAAGGAGAGACGTCAAGTAGAGTGTCAGCCATCCATCCTGTCATTCATCTCAACTCATCCATCTCCTCAGCTCTCCGTTGGGAAATGTAGCAACCTCAATAAACACACTAACACAATTCGCCTCCTCCAGCATGACAGGTAATTCACACTAGGTATGGCTAAGAGAAATACATTTACAGCTCTCCTCGGGCTACTTTTGCAGCCACTCCTCATAGCTGAAGATGACAATCCAGTCAGGACACTTATTTCTTATCTTATCTTCAAACCTACAGATAGATCCTCTCGCATCCCGCAGAGTGAAAGTAATACCACACGAAATGGGCTACAGTAGATACAAACGTTACATAAATAGAATTGTATAAGTACTAGTAAAATAGTGGGACAGTTATTAGCAAAAACTGGAATACATAGCCAACTACTAAGGTGAATTATTGGTATTGAAATAAAGATCCCTAAAGAGTTCAATAGCAAAAAAAAAATCACAATTTGGTACCAGTAATAGTTAGGCTACTATTAGAATAACTAGAAGCAAAAACATAAACACCACTATCTAACGAATAAATAATGAAATTGTAAAAGAGAGAAAGAGAAAGAGAAAGCGAGATGCCAATCACAGTTGGATTACTTAGCCACCTAATAATTAAAATAATACTAGAAACATAAAAAGTAACTAAACTTAAAGTTTCCTCTTATGACAGTTTTACTTTAAGATTTACCAATAGGCTATTCCAAACATGCATAATTGGATATATTGATCAATCGTATAATGTAAATCATCAATTTTACATTTAACCTATGGGCGTTACAAAAAAATAACAATAATAATTCTCATTTAGAGTAGCCTAGGCTACTTAGCGCACCGTATACAGTTTAATATAAACTAGTTTCCACTTTGCAATACAAAAAATACACATAGGCTACCACATCGTCATGTTTTTAAAATAGGCTACAAGTCTTACTGAACAGCAGGTAAAACTTTTAGACATCATGTTTTTGAAAGCTTTTTTTTTTTTTTTTTTTGGACGGGAGATTTTGAGATTTTAAAATCACACAGAAAGTTGAATCAACTTATGGTGATCCCGATAGCTCGTTTTACCTGAGACTGGCGTTTCTGGGGTCCATTTCATCCCCGGGTACAAAAACTGAAAGGACGAGCGCACTTCGCGACAGTCCAGCATCTGACTGTTCGGCCGAGAGAAGGGCAGCATCAGGACGCACAGAATCAGTGCACCGTTCAACTTCAGTCCAGGCATTATCAATCCAAATGATAGAACTATCAGGAGTAAAAGGCTTCCTGGGGACAGGTCTGATTACAAACGCAAAGGAAGTGAGCAGGAACGATCTGCGTTGCTTGAAGTGAGCAGAAAGCGATGCTGTGGACTCAGCGGCAGTATCGCTGAAGTGAGTGAGTGTGAGGAGAGTCCTGTGGAGGAGCTCTTCATCTCCACCTCATTAACAGACAAACTTCATGCGCACAAATCAAGCCCACATTTCCCTGCATAAGGAGGGACTGCGCGAATTCACGATTATAGCATTATTAAAAGGAATCGATTACAGAAGAGTACCGTTTGGTATTGAACTGTTTCGTTGATATTAAAGTTATGGTTATGAAGACAGGAGGCGCGTTATGAATCGGTCATGCGCAGATGGAGACGAAGATCAAGTATGGGCTACTTCACAATTCAAATGGACTTTTCCCGATTGGGTCTTCAATTACGTCTTGAGCTAATTTAATTTGTTAAAAGGTGTAATGAGATCATATCGATAGAGGATTGTATTTTCTGATAATGTCTATATTGCTTCTCTAACAAATTTACATTTTCAAATTGATTTCAAAATGCATAGCAAACAAACACATTTGTCACATTTCCAGGTATCTGCTGCCATCTGGTGTTGGTAATGGTCACCATCAAATCTGTGCAATCAAAATGCGAGCAAAGGCAGTTTAAAATGGCTTCATAATTTTATTGAGAATTTACATAGTTACATATTCAAAGTGGGGGGGAAATGCAGGTAATGGAATCTAGCGGATTACAGATGGATACCGTGCAATTTTTACTGAAGATTTTCGCCACTATTAAAATTGCAAAGTCATCCACCCGAAAACAGCAAGACAAATATTTGCATGCAAGTGCCACTGAAAATATAAACAAACAACTATATTTTAAACATACTTTTGTAATGTAACATACAACAAAGTGCTTTCATTTCTCTCTATAGAAATCTATGCATCTTATATTTTTGCTGTTATGATATAGTGTCTTAGAATTATGGCAACGCTTGCAGCTCAGCATACATTTAAAATAAAGTTTTTTGCTTTATTACAGTTTCTCTCAATCGCTTTGGCACATTTCTCTAAACTGTAAGTGCAATTGTTACAACTGTTTGCTGGAACATCACAACTCTTATTGCATGTCTGCAAAATGCAGCAACTCACCCAAAACATTTAATTAATTCTTCAAAACCTAGTTAAGTCGGCACCAAAATAAAGCGTTTTTGTCATTGTGTGAGCCACACTGGTCAAACTGTTTATATGTTTCTTCACCATAGATAGAAATTTCATGTTTTTTTTCTACTTTTTTGCTGACACTAAATGCTTTCTATACAAGAATGTCAGTTTTGTCTGTGTATCACTGATCAATTTAAATAGATTCAGACAGAAGGTAAAGTCAGTACTGTAGAACACAAAAAGAAAATGAACATTTGTATTTATACAGTACATTTTGAAAATTCTCAGTTGCTTGTTCAGTTTTACACACATCTTATTGCTCTTCCGTGACAAGAGTTTTCAGTTTGCATGTAACATTTCTACAAATGCACTTGCATATTGTTGTCCTATTGTTAGTTAAATTGCTTCTATTGCTCTTCTCATTTGTAAGTCGCTTTGGATAAAAGCGTCTGCTAAATGTTTAAATGTACAAAAATAAATGTATTGTATAAATACAAATGTATGGTGATTTAGCCATCAGCAAACTCCATATATACAACATTGGTTGGTTGATATATTGTGATTCCTATTCATTACAATGGCAGGCTGTTTGCCAATTTAGCAAACATTACAAACATTCCATGTCATAAATATTTATGGAATATAACATGTCTGAAAGATTTGAATCACTGAATGGATTATTTTGCATGTGATTGCTCACACAATGAAAGAATGTTTAGAAGTAGAGAAGAGTTTGACAATTTCACTGAGAATCAACTCATTTGATGTTAACAAGAAACTAATTGTTTAGAGATCTGAACATTGATTTTAGAGGGGAAAATGTCTCATTTGAGAATTGAGCCAAACCAATTGAGAAAAACTAACTAGGCATACATGCAATTACATGGTTGTAAATATCATCTTGAGCATAAACAAGTCAGTTATAGAAGAAGTTTGTCCCTGGTGCAGCGAGTTTTGCATGGATTTGCACAGCATGCTGTAATAAGGCTGGATGCAATCCTGCAAAACTCACCCCACATAACAGGGCTTTTCCATAAGCAGCAGCAGCTCCAGAGTGACAGGCAGAAGGCGACCGGCAATACTAGAAGTGCAAACATTGCAGTAGATTCACTGGCACTACCTGCACTGTGAGCACTTTGGAACTGCCAGGACAAACTCATATAGATCATAGAAAAACAATAATGAAAAAAATATATACATATTGCACAGTGTGATTAATAGCATAGTAATGTCAAAGTAGAGCAGGAACTGCATGTTAACAGAACTTATTGATAAATGAAGTTGGTTTTTGCTTCCACATGCTGATTATACAACTACTCCTGCCAAAAGGAGCATCTAGCGCAGTAGATACTACACTACTTCACTAACTACACAAGATGCACCTTAACAGGAGGGCCATATTAATATTAAGTTAGGTTTTTCTTTGAAGGACCTCAACTCCACCATTATACCTTCATTAACGATCCATCTTCATAACACCTGGGAAGACAAATAAAAAGATTAATCTTATTATGCTTGCATAGTTTAAGAATTAAAACATATGGCTGGTCTAAGGAATCAATTAAAATGTACACCAGCAAAATACAAAGGTTTAAATGACTGTAAACATATTCCCATCTATTTAACTAGTAATTTCTGTCGTTTCTACTTGATTTTAGCTAGTTTTTGAGCAAGTAATTAAATTCTAAATGGATAAGTTAAAACTTATGACTGCAGGTTGTAACTGTGGATTAAGTTAATTAAGGTATGCAATTTTAGTAGCCTAATTTTCTTCACAGTCCGTTTGGAGTCTGACTGAACGTCAGTGATTCTCGTGCTTGGCGCGCTTTGCTCGTGTATCATTGGGTCTCTCAAAATGGAGGATCTTCAACTGAAGACAAATACAACTTGTTGAAAGTTCTTCACTACTGTTATACGAGCTAATTGACGAACCAAAAACAACGTCTACTCCCAAAAGTGTCCACTCAAAACCCAAGTCACCTTAAAAATTAAGTTTTCTTCACCGTGTGTTGTCAAAATACTGTATTTATAGACCATAGATTGTAAAAAAAAATATATAAAAAAAAATAAAGAATTAGCGCAAAACGCCGCATTACGCGATATTTCGAATCACGCGCGTCCAGAAACGAACGAAAAACGCCGAATGATGAATATTCGCCTGTGAGACTGAAAGAGGTCGAATCTGCAAACATTAACTAGGCCTCGAGAGGTCGGTGCCCGATCTTCTGCTTGTGTGGCCCACGAGCTCTCCTTTCAACGACACAGGCTGTCGTTTAATCGGCAGCAAACCCTCCAACGATAGAACTATTACGCTAAAATTAAAGCAAATCAGCTGAAAAGTTTCTGATTACATAAGAGTGTGTATATGTGTTATCAACAGGAAACGAAATCATAACATCTATAAGCTGACGACGATAACAAAACTGAGTTAACGTTAAGTGAGCAGTTTTAGAGGGTTAAACGACGGGTGCCAATAGCTGTTTTAACTCGTTTGCGTTAAAATGAGGTTAAATGCTCTTAATCCAACAACAATGAGGTTAAATGCTCTTAATCCAACAACTATAGTTTCTCACCGGAGTTTGGGTTTAGATAGAATGGCCCTTGCTATGGAGAAGGGTTGCGGAGCCACGTGAAACTCACCAGTAACGTTACTTTCAAATATGGGTTTGATAATAAACTGAAAATACACCGATAAAACCAGGTTTGAGCTTCAAACTCGCGTTTTTGCAGTGTCTGAAATTATTAAACTCAATATAAATTTAAAACAGGGTCCAGATTCACTCAAAAAAGTAAGTGATTGACTCGAATGTACACAAACTGTTAGTAAAACGGGTTAAGTTAAATATTAATCAGCAAATCACGTAAAGGCAGACGTAATGGCTTAATTTCTTTTCCAAAAACCAGAGACGGGTGGCTTTGAAAATAACACAGATTAAACATTAGATTTCTTTGATACAGTCGCAAAAAAATGTTAGTCTCGTTATTTTAAAAACGAATCTCACTTACATGTGCTTAACGTTAGTTAAGACAAACAAACACACCTCCAAATATATCTAAGCGTTCAAGAGTCCATTAATTGATCCATCTCCTACATTGTCTGTTAGCTTCCCAGCTGCTCCACACACACAAAGCCTGTCCCACCAACAAACACTGTCACAATTTCAAAAGTTTCCACAATCATATCTCGCCACAGCAAAGACCCACGCGTGAACCCTGGTCACGACGAGAAATAAAAGTTGACGCTTTTAAGGCCTCCGCGTGAGTTAAACTAGCGCGTATTCGCGTAACCTCCGAGTTGTTTGGGATCATCAGGTTGGGCAAGGTTTACGAAAGAGGCGCGAACATCTCGTCATGTGATGATGGGCCTCGCGAGCCTCCTCCTCCTCTTCTTCCTCCTCCTCTTCTTCCTCCTCCTCCTCAACTCACTCAATCCCCCCACCACAACTCACACATCCGCTCTCCATATCCCAAGTAACACCACTTTCACATCATTGGGCTGAGTGCTAGTCTGTCTTTTTATTGTCGTTATTATAACATAAAGCAATTATAGACTTATAAAGCAACACTGTTGATTAGATTAAAAAGTGTTTATGTAGCCTATTTGTTAAATGAATGTTCTTTTTGGAAAAGTTGAATGTAAATGTGTTTTTATGTTGTTGATAGGAACATTTGTTTCATTAAAAACAACCTAAAATTAGTTGACAGATTATTTTTCCGATTTTTGACCGTATTACACTCTAGGTAACACTCATTTAATGTATTAACTAACATGAACTAACAATGAAAAATAATTAGTTACAATGTTTATTAATCTTGGTTAATGCAAGTTAATAAAAATCTAGTTGTTCATTGTTTGTTCATGTTGGTTCATGGAGCATTAGCTAATGTTAACAAATACAACATTTGATAATATACTGAAATTAACAAACTAAGATTAATAAATGCTGTATAAGTATTGTTCATTCTTAGTTCAAGTTAACTAATGGAACCTTATTGTAAAGTGTTACCGTTCTATATGACTATAATGTTGCTTTGGAATTACATTCATTATGAAAAGTGATACATCTGAAATTAATGTTTCATTTTTTTGCAAGTGGGTGAAAAGGGCATCCCAGGGCATGAAAACTCGTGAGATTTGTTTGTTTTTGTTTAGTCTTTTGTGGTGTCATCCACACGTGCAAAGTTGGTTGATAACTGCAATAAAGTAATAGGCTACTTGTTTAGAATATATGATGTATTTATATTATTTAGGCATCTGGAAGCTTATCAGTTTGACATCATTTTCTACTTCATTGTGCCATAAGAAGTCAAAGTTCAAACTAAAATTTATTTAACATTTTGCTTTTTTTACAATAGCATTTGTTTCAGAAAAATAGCAACCTACACACAGAAACAATAGCTATCACAGTTGTAATATACATTAATAGTGAAAACTATATTCCCATAACAGATTATACATTTTACAAGTTGGAATACACAGCCCAAACACAATAGTGGGGAAAAGCAATGTAGCAAACATATGTAGCAATGTTTTACTAGAAATTTGAATGAAAAGTGGGTAACAAAAATCATGATTAACTCATAAATTCACATAATAATCATTCTGACATGCAGTCAGGTAAAAGTTGTGTGCATATACACTATATGTAAAATAGACATTTGTGCATTAAATGGTCCACATACCAGATTTTGGGCGAAGTGAAGAATGAGTTCTCAGTATCTACTGCGCAGATGTTTCATGTTCGAACCATGTCGCCACTCAAAATAGACAACAAAATGTTATGTCATGCATGTAATTGTAGAGCATCCCCTTCTTCTCGTTGGGGGTGGTGAAGGAAAGTCCACACAAAAAGCCTTCTGAAAATCTTTTTTAGCTTTAATTAACAGGAGTTCTGCTCATCAAAACCAGTGGGAATTCTGGAAATGCAATCCTCAAGACATTTCATGTCATCGAAATGTTTCATAAAGATAGTTAGAATGTGAGACACTCGGTTTGGCCTTATGGAAATGAATCCTATGGTCAGTGAGAGACAAAAGGCTTTGGTGACCTTTGACCCCGGTTCACTCAACCCCCACTACTCCACACTGGGCTGTGTGTGCACCATTGTATTTGGCTTCAAAGAGCATTTCCCTCAGCATTCCTGCATCATTTTATCCACGATTTCATTTTTGGGTTTATTGTCGAGTCTGCTAATTAAAAAGTTCATGCAGACTAATTGTAAAACTCTTTTTTTCCCCCCAAAGGCTTTTAAGAAACTAACACTTTTCTAAACTGATTTTAAGATCTGCAAGTTGCAAGTATCTTCTTTAAACAGGAGGAAGTCTCTTGAGCGTCCTTTTGAACTTTAACCTACTTTTTTTCCTTTCGAGGAACAAAGAAAATGATCAGCGTGAAGAAAAGGATAGGGTGTATGCATTTACTTATGCTAGTTGCTGAAAAACAAATTAAACTAGAAACATTGACTGAAGTGTTTCAAGAATACAATGTTACTTGTTTGTGAATTGTAAACAACACATAGTTCTTTATGTAATTATACTCTGATACAATTTTATACTTCAAGAAAAATTAGGATAAGTTCTTCTATGGATGAAGATCATCTTCTGTGCAGTGAATTAATTTAAACTAATCTCTGAAATGCATGTCTAAAATTAATCCGACTTCCACAATAAGTTGCAAGTCCCTGACAATCAAAACCTTTCAGACATCTACAAAATCACTCTGCACTGTAAAAAATTGATCAATAACTTATGACAACATACGTTTTTACATTGCTTTAACTCACCACAATAAGTTTTTCAACTTATAACAGTTTCTCATTTGTTTTATAATTTATAGTAAAATTACTTAAACATCCAAGTAGATTGTACTTTAAGGCAGCAACTTTTTTTTTTTTTTTTACAGTGTGAGCTTAATCATTTTGAGCAGGTGTTAGACTTCATAATGAACAGTTTTGATCGATTATTGTTAGCATTAAACTTCTGCAAATATGTATATCCTAAAAATACGTGACTTTTTACACAGACACATTAGAATCCTTGCAGTTGAATATCTGTAATTACACATTTAAAACAAAACTGATATAGATAATTATAAAACACTATTCTTTTATATTAACATAAATATAACGCTCAGATTTGATTTCACAATATAATCTCAGACACTTTGACATGAATCAAAGACCTGCTTCCTTAAATTAAAATAGGAGGAATAAATAGTACACAGAACATCTCAAATTAAGCACTCTTGTGTTTCTCTGTAATTTATATACAAAGCAATTTTTAAATGAATTGCAAAGCAAATCAAAACTGCGAGCTCATATTGAGGTTAACGCAAATGAACAATGTACTTGTAGGGATCATGGCATGTAACATGAAGAATCTAAACTCCTCCAGAAGAGGGCGCTAAGTGTCCGTTGTTCTCTTGTACTGTAAACAGGAAGTTGCTCACTGACTGGACAGAGACCGTAGAGACCAACGACGCTGATGTTGTAAGCATGAACCGCTCATATTTCTTTAAAACCGACTTGTGGGTGAGAGAAAATACCTACAGCTTTGTACGTTTCATCAATGCCAGATAGTAAAAAAAAACCGAGGTTGACGAGAGATTTGGTTTTGAACGACCAAGCATCCAGCCATTTTATTAATAACTGATGAAAGGAGAGGGCGATGAATGTCCTTATAGTACGGTGTGTTCCTTGAGTTTTTTTTTTTTTTTTTTAGATCATTGTAATAAAGTTCAAACTAACCGAGGACCATGGAAATCACAGATCAAAACCCTGAACATGAGTCCAGCTCCAGAGATGGACATCACTGGGTGGAGAAACTGTTCCCTCCTCGTTTCTCTTTCCAAAACTTGCTTGATAACCAGACCAACACGAATGGACAATGCAACAGCTCAACAAAATCACCATCCACCCCCTCTACAGACATCGACGAACCCAAGATGAGCCACAGAAGGCAGATCTACCTGAGAGCTCTGAAAGAGGTTCAGCACGCTGAGCGACTGCTAAAGAAGGAGACCCTGGCGAAGAGAATCATTAGGCATGAGCATCCTGTAAATGGAGCAAACTCTGAAAATCCTACTGACCAGAGTGAGACTGCGGGACAGATGTGCATTTGGAACGAGAGGGACATCAGCAAACTACGGGCTGGGTTTGCAGAAGTGGAGAAGGACAGATGGACACTAAGGCAACAGCTCAGTTGTACAGAGGAGCAGCTTAAGGCAGAACATGAGCAAAGGATGAAGCTGCAGGGCCTGGTGGAGAAGCTTGGGGAGCAGTTAAGCCTTTCCAAAAAAATGGCTACACTTCAGGCCCTCGTGATAAATGATCTGAAGTCTGAGAGCCAAAAAATTAATGCTCAGTTACATAAGCTGACTATACAGGTCAGGGAAAAGGAAGTAGAGGCAGACATGTGGAGGACAACCCTGAGAAAAGCCAAAGAGGACATGCAGCAGATCACACAGGAGCGCTCCAACCTCATGTGGGAACTGGAAAGAGTGCAAGCGCAATGGAAGTCTGAAGGAGACCGGCTGGAAAAAGCAGCTCGGATAGAAAATGAGGCTGTGCTCCTGAGGCTTCAGAGGGAGGTGGAGCAGACCCGCGCTGACCTGCATGCTGAGAGAGAGAGTCACGCACGGAGCCGCGCGGCCCTCGAGCTCCTACGCACACACTTCATCAGCCAATAATTAGTTGCAGCAATATTTCAAATGTAGCCATTTCAATCCTTAAAATGGTTAGATTAAAAAAAAAAACTAATGTTACCACACAATAAGTGCCACGGTTTCTTTTATTTTCAATATGCCTCCACATTTGCTTCTTTTTTTTTTAAATAAAACTTTATGTACATATATAATCCTCTCCCACAGTGGAAACAAAACTCAAATGTGTGAAAAATGAGTGAAAAGCATAGCAAACATTTATCAGTCAAACTGCAAATAATAAAAGGCATATATATATATATATACCAAATATTACCAAAATATTTCACATATTACTTTTAAACTCTTTGTCAGAGATCACTATCACTGCATGGAGAATCTGAAGGCTCAAAGCTTAAATGAGCTTAAAAGACAAAAACCTCCTTTAAAACCCTGTCAGCGGAATAATCACATTTGGCCAAACACCCATTCTTGTACTTTTTGGTATCAAATGACAAGTGATTTTACACATGGTGCAGTTTATAAGAGCAAGAAAGGCAGCTCAGAAGGTTTTTCCCCTTTACCCCCTAAATACTTACAATAAAGCACAAATCTACACGCACAAGTTATACTTTCAAATCATTTGTGTCTGCTGAAGAGCTGACTGAAACGATGTCAAAGCACAAGAACACATTGACATTCGGATTGATCCATTAAAAACCTTTTAGAGTGTGGCTCATTTACACAAGCACGGCGAGTGCTCTCCTCACACTCGGGACAGTCTATGTACCCATTAGCAAACTGCAAAAATTAAACTGTTTCCCTTGTAGGTCCTTTTCAGCATTACAAAGACCACAACTTTGGTGTTGTAAAGTCTTATTTTAGCTTGCATAATTCAAGCTACTACCCCACATCCATAATAACAACAGAAACACTTGACAATAAATTGTGATTTGTTACTTAGTGCATTAGGTATCATGAACAATTTTTTTTTATTCATCTAGGTTAATGTTAATTATTAATAAATATGCCATTGTTCATTATTTATGTATAAACTAATGTTAATTTATGCAACTGTATTGAAATATATATTTTTTTACATTAACCAATGCTAGTTCATGACACCAAATGCATGTCAATGAAATAAACCTGATACCAGAAAAATTCTATTGAAGCAAAGCGGGGGCAAAAACAGCACTTAGGAATTTAAAATCTGAGGTATATGAGAAAAGGAACTTGTGCAAATAGAGTACATAAAATATATTCAACTTAAGGTATAAAGCCTAATGGTGGAACCTTTCAGTAGAATCCTGTTCTGCATTTCATCTAAAACTTCCAAGAGATACTGAAAGGTGCGATTCCAATGGAGAACCCAATTCTAAGTCTAGTCAGGCATCGAAAGATATACCGTGTTACCACAGCTTTGGCTCATTCAAGTTTGACAGTGCAGGACACGAAGAACTGTGTTAAATGGTCTTTCCTATTGAATCCATCTTTTAAAGGCTTTTAATTGGCTTGTCTAAGCTGTTCATCAAAATGCCGTATGAGGAATGACATGACATGCCCCAGCTCTAGCATTTCACATCCTTTCAATGTTACAGTGTGTGTGGAAGTTATCATGTCTTGCACTGTAATTGTGTACCATGTATTTCACCTTCACTGAAGTCTATGAACCCTGAATTCATTGCATTTTTTATCTAGACTGAGAAAACTTATATTAAGGAGTATGTTTTTTTATATAATTTTAAAGCAGTTTAAATAAAACTAGTCCTCCTAATGCGTTAACCCAAGCAAAAGCAGAATAATACTACAAATCCAATGTTATAGATAAATATAAATGTAATAGAAGACCCAGAATGACCAAGCTATTTAAATAAGGCACCCAGTTAAAATGGAAATTGAGTGCAGCATCCAACATGACCACTAAACTCCACAGCTGTTTTTTCAAAGATAAAGGTTTCGCTTGACCACATGACATTTTCTGGCTTTTAAAATGCTTTAACGTCCCTTAACTAGTTTAAATGTGAGAATATGGTTGTGAACTTAAATAAGGCCTCATAATGTCCTGTATTTATGACCTACCGTTTTACAATATTTGGTTGTCTTGTGCTAAGAGTATGAACTGGCACTAATGGCCAACCTGGAGCAAAGCTACCAGATTTAGTGCAAATATGCAGAGCCATACCTTGTACCAATATACTTGTTCTAACTTTTAAAAATGTTAAAAAGCCATGTGCAGGCTTTAGATATACTTCTCATTCACATGAATTTGGATACTATTTTAATCAAAGATTTACCGCCTGAAGGTAAATCAATTGTACTTCCTTTTTTCTAAGGGCAGTGCTAAAATATATATATATAGGTTTAAATGGAGTGCTTGGGTTCTACTTGCACCTCCCGCAGCAGAACCCTGCTTGCCCCAACTAAAGGGACAGACATGTGTTTGCACATTCTGCCAGCATTTCTCCACCTGTTTCAGAAGTTATATTTAGTCCAAGTGATTTCTTTCTTTGACGTATTTAGCTGTCCCTCACATCCAATTCTCACCCACATAATCAAACCACATCACTAGGCGAGCGCCCCGTTTCTACACTCCACGTTTTCCATTAGGACTCCTCTGCAGGTGCAGGCCGTTTGATGTCCCGGATCTGCTTAATGAGATAGTTCTTCTCATCGCAGAACTGCTCGTCTTCTGAACGGTCCGTTTGAAAGTGGCTCAGGAATTCCACCAACTTGGACTGATTCTTGATGAGGATGTCCAGCACAGGCTGTGTCTTATTGGGGTTGGCCACAAACACCTGAGAGGACACAAGAAACCCGTAAAAGTCACTGAATCTCCATTCATGCGGTCCCTAGTAACTGACCCTGACCTGTTTACATTCAAAAAGGGAGGGCAGAACTGGGACAGGAGACCGGTCAGCTGTTGAGTGCGGAAAGTAATTGGAGTAGACGGAGGGAAAAGCAGACAAGCAAAGTGCCAAACTCAAATATATTAAAGTTGCATGAAATGCTGTGCATTTAAACACATACCTTAAAGACATGGAAGGCTTCAAATTGAATGTTGCGGCTGTTGTCTCTCAACATGTTCATCATCAGCTTTAGGTTCTCAGCTCGACTGATGTATTTGGTCATGACTGTGAAGTTGTGTCTGTCCAGTAGTAGTTCTCCCAAAAGCTGGATATCATTAGATAGTCAGTAATAACACACTTAAGCGCAACAACAAAGGGTAAGAATAAAGCAAAATCACCAAACATATTGCTGCTTTTGTGAAACCAAATAAGGTTTGTCATGAATGAAATTTCAACAGGCTTCAACTAACATTCTTTCATCCAAGCAACTTCAAGAAAAAGTTCTCTTCAAAATGAAAATTGTCATTTACTCACCCTCGAGTTGTTTCAAACCTGTAAGAATTTATTTCTTCTGATGAAAACAAAAGAAGATATTTTGAAGAATGTTGGTAACCAGACAGTTGATATACCCCATTGACTTCCATAGTAGGAAAAAAGAAAAAATACTATGGAAGTCAGTGGGGTCCATCAACTGTCTGGTTACCAACATTCTTCAAAAAGTCTTTTGTGTTCAGCAGAAGAAATAAATTCTTAAAGGTGAGTAAATGATGACAGAATTTTCATTCTCTGCCTCAAAGGTTGGAATACCATTACAGCCTTAAATAATTGAAAGCAACTCTGTGAAAATAGTGGTTAACTCTCACCTTCAGAGACTGGCGCTTGGTGACATAGTTCTCAGAATGCAGCAGCTTTTCATACTCCGTGAACACCTGAAAACAAATGATTTATCATAATATTTCTCCATGTAGTAGAGCAGCTTAAATCACTTACATACAAAAGCACTGGCACATGAAATATTGAGTAACAAGAATTACTCACTCTGTCATAATTTGTCTCCAAGAAATCTGCACACATGATCTTGTGTCTTGTCAGAAGATCCTAAAAACAAAGTCTTAAGGTAAATGCACTCATGTCATACAAGGTAAAGGCAAGGTAAAAAAAAGAACATTCTTTCATACAAATTCAGTCATGCACCTTTAAGCTTCTGTTTAACATATTTGATGTGCTTTATTGTTGATCAATGTTTATATATGAATAAAAGCATAAAGTAAATCTGTTCATCATATAAAGCGATTGCATCTCTTTAGAAGACTTGGATTAAACTGCTTGATTATTATAGATTACTTTTACCATCACTTTATGTACTTTTTGAAGCATGAACATATTGATCACATAGATGTTCAATGGATTGACAAAAATGGGAATGTGTTAAGAATGACGTGGGTGAGTAAATGATGACAGAACTTTTACTTTAGGTTCAGTCATCTAACCCTCTAAGTTAAAGGGGGAAAAAAATGACAAAATACTACAGTGGCTTCTGTCAAAAAAATTGCGAGAAATAGTTTGGATTACACTTTAAGGTGACATTGTTAGTGTAATTATAATTTTAAGTACTGTGTAATATTAAGTAACTACATGTACTTACTATAGGGTTAGGATTTGGTTGAGGGCTATTTGAATGTAATTATGCATAATTTACTGTTATTACTATGGTAAGTACATGTAACATGTAACAAAGACACTGTAAAATAAAGTGTTATCATAGTTTGTTATTGCAAGAAATGTCAGTGTGCAAGATTTCAATTTTTTTCACTTCATAACAGATAATGTTTACAAACCTACCAGTAACTTTCAGGTGTGATGTGCATTTTTTATGGTTTTATTTATTTTAATTGGAAAAACTTTTTTGAACCATTTTTATGACATCACTAAATGATGGTTAAGTGATAAATTATCACTTTTCTGCTATTTTTTTTTTGTGTGTATTGTAGCATTTTTCATGTTCTTAAGACAAAGACAAAGTTTACAAGTGAAAAACCCACAAAATGGATGATGCTTTGTGTACATGTCATACCTTAAAAGAGGCAAAAGCATCAGAGGCAATGTCGAAGGTAGACAACTCCACATAGCGAAAGAAGCAGAAGAAATCCTCCGAGAACAGAAGGATTCGGGCCAGAGGTTCATGACGCAGACATTCCCTCAGCATCATGCCACAGTTAAGGGCCACTTCTGGGGTTTCATAGCTGCTTTCAAAAGTCAGATTTTTATAAAATTGTTACTTTTCTAACATGTAAGACCCACACTTGTTTATATGCATTTACATTAGTGGACAAAAGGGATGTCTGGTCTAGGAAAATTGACACCATTCATTCAAATATTATAAACAATTTGTTAAAGATTTTGTAAGCATATTGCATAGTTGTGCGGACAATTTTTGTCCAGACTGTCATACAAAGAAATTATAAGCACATGCAAAAACAAGAGAGAACTAAAGAAATAATAATATAATAACTGATTATGTTTAGTCATTGTAAGCTTTTTTCCTATGAACTTTGTTTCTCTAAGCATTTTGTTTTTGCATTGTAAAATAAAACGTGTAGCTTGCTTTTTTTGCCCATTAATTTTGAACATTGAGTTGCTTGTTGTTCTCTCAGGTTTATTTTTTTTTAAATATATAAAAAATTGATGGATTGTAAGGTCATTAAAAACAAAACAAAAAACATTTTGGCCACTGCTGTATAAAACATTACCCAAAAAAGTCACTACAGTGTCAATAACTAGATATGTTTGTACTGTGAAAGCTAAATCCTCATTGGCAGCTCAGCCACATGGACAGGATATGGGAAAATGATGGTCCTAAAATAACCATACAACCACAGACTCCCATAACATCAATTGGAAAATCCAGGCTAATCAATGGCTTCCGAAAGTGTTGATCCATGACTCTGCCCTGGGGTCTGGAAACTCACCCTTTCAGCAGCATAAAGAGGATCTGAGAGTGGGAAGAGATGTACTCCACAGTCGGGGTGCGAGCGCCAATCTGCCGACGTACAATGTTGCTAAACAGATGCACCACATCCTTCTTTCCCTTTGGTGAACAACGTATTATAAATCAAAGAGAGCAAACAGCAAATGTGTGGTTAGTGCACAGAGCAATATATCTTCCAGCAGGACGGAAGTAGTTGTAATCCAAACATTACAAATGGAATGATATGCACCTCAAAATCAATCCTCTGTAGATTTGCTATGAGTGAAATGAGGAGGTTGGTGTTGTAGAGCTCTTGAGCTAGTTGGGCCACTGCCTCAGTCTGAGGCTCCTTGTCACCGGTGCCAGACAGCACCTCTTTCAACGATGCAAGATTTTTTGATACTTCCTCTGCAACCTACAGGAAAAACAGTGAGTTTTTCTGACTCAGTCACAGACCACGGTTTGCTGAAACATTCGCATCGAGATTTTAACGAAAAAAAAAAAAAAAGGATTGACCTTTTCACATTTCTTGCTTTCAGATGATTCCAGCTTCTCCAAGTATGCCACATTCTCCTTCAGACTCTTCACAATCTCTGCAGGGCTCTTCTGAGACTTCCCAAAGGGGAATGGCATGGTTTTAGCTGGGGTGCGTGTTGGACTTCAAAGGACAAACGGAAAAGTTTCACCTTTAAATTAAACGAAACAAAAAAAAAGTGAAGAAAATTAACAATGAGTAAAGAATAAACTAAAAATATGAATGGTCAAAAGGACAACCCTGAAAAGAAAGGCATTTTCAAAGCAGCCAAAGTAAGCATTTTAACCATTTCGTTTATACACTTCATAGTTGAAACATACAAAGGAAACAGCCTGTGCTGTTATCACTGCTAACACAACAACTGTACAACAATAAAGACACGTTAAGAGGACAGTCTCTGTCAAGAGTGCTCTGACATACTAAAAACAACATGCATTGTGGAATAATTTGCATCACACTAATATTATTTACAGGCTATAAGCCTTATGACTGTTTATTTATTTTTGTTTTTCTTATTATTGCGCAAGTAATAAACCAAACATGTTATGAAACGTCTTCTAAACTTGCTTAACACTAACAAGTACAAGTAAAGATTTCATCACATGTGAAAGCATGACACAAAAGAGGAAAACATTTACTAAACGAGTCTCTTCTATGAGCAACTAGGCAATTTGTTCAACTTGAAAAACAGCTAATACCCCGATGAGCTAAGCTAACCGCCACCCAGCACTTATCGATCAACACTTCTCAGGAACTCAATATTACCCATCACAGTCACTTTACTGAGTAGTGTGCCACCCTATACAGCCTTATCAGGTACCCATAAAAACAAACATCTGTAACACGGGGAAAAATAAAATCCACTTCTTTTCAATCTTTCAACAGGCTGGACATGTAACGTTAGCCATGTAACGTTAGCTCGCTGCTAACCGACTTCTTTCAAGAATGGCCAAATGAGCACGAAGAATAACCCAAACCAGGAAACTAACCACTTAGATAACTTCTTTAGTAACCTTTTCCATCGATGTAATCTGTCAGGGTGGGTTTTAGTCACACGGTTCCTCTAAATTTCCTGTTAGACGCAGTTAGAGCTGAACCTTTCAACTTTTCAATGACATTTTTGACAGTTGGTCAAGTCGCGAACATTATAATCTGATCCTTTATCGTGAACAGAAAAAAATGATCAAGAAACTAATTTGAAACCAACAAATCAACATAAAAATGAGTCACAAAAATGTGTACTTAAAGTGCGATGTAGAGAGAGAGAGAAAACAACATGTCAGGCTAAGTGGATGTGTGTTAGCAGGAGGTGGAAGGAAGGCAGAGACACTCACCGCGTTCACCACTCAAAACGTCCACTTTAAAATCCAAACAACGAGACGAGAAGAATCGTTAGGTCGAGCTGTAAATCCAGTTCAAACTATAACGAACTAAATATCTATCTCCCCAAAAGGAGATAATTATTGAGTTAGTAACTGCGAATAATTTAGGAGTGGTTTGTTGCTCGTACACTTCAGCCGCTTTACTTTATCAGGGAAGTTGAAGAGAGTTTTCGAACGCCCCCTTTTTAATTGACGCCAACTCTGACCAATCAGAACACGAGACGGAGGCGCACACCCTGACCAGAAATCGAACTGAATGAAGATGAACTGAGTCTGAGTGAGGCAACAAAACCACTGAAAGCAGAACTGGATTATGGACCAGGGCTGCGTTTCTCGAAAGAATCGTAAGCCTAAGTAGACCGTAGAACTACTGCCACCAATGGTTTCTACGATCAATTTAGCTCACGATGCTTTGTGAGAAATGCAGCCCAGGTTGTGATGGGAGAAACGAGTCTTTTCGAAACTTCGAATCAAGTGAACCAAGTGATGAACATGATGAATCATTGTCTCGAAACGCAACACGCTTGGTGACCCCTGCTGGTCAGAACAGTGCAAATGCAGCGAAAACTCATTTTATGCACCAATTGCATAAAAACGCCTTTTACAAATCAATTCTGAAAATGTTTTATTGAAGGTGTAATCAATTAAATGCATAAAAAACTAAAAACTAATACTATTAAATGAACTGTGTTTATGTGATATTTTATTAATTTGTAGGGCTTGTTTGGTTCGTTTCATGAATAACTTATTAGTCCAATAAGAGACTTTAAAATGCAAATCTTCCTTTTTCTTATACAAATGTGTCATTAAATGTTTACAAATGTATAAAATTGATCCAAGATAGGTAAAACTCCAATAAAGACACTAGTCCATGGGTTCATGACATCCCATTATGTTCATTTCATGTGAGTAGCCTATCATCAGCAACATCTCAAAAGTTCTGTTCATGTCTTAAGGCTTGTTCACACCAACGACAATAACTATAACTATAACATTTAAATTATCGTTATAACAATAGAGATGTCCTCACCACAACTATAGCGACACGGAGGAATGATGTATTTGGAATTATTTCCAGGATTATTTCTAGCTGCTAAACAATAAAAACAGTGCTACCCAACTTTAAAAAGCTTGGCCATTTATATGTGGCTGACGACAAAGAAACTCCAGCACGCGCTTAAAATACAGAACGTTATATAAAGGAAAATAAGTTATACAACCCCATTTCCAGAAAAGTTTTGATTTTTTTTAATGCAATTAAATCAGTAATCTGTGATTTGTTAATTCTCTTAAACCTTTATTTAACTGACAAATGTACAAAGAAAATATTTCCAATGTTTTCACTGACCAACTTAATTGTCCAACTTTTGTAAATACAAATACATTTTGATTTTGATGGCTGCAACATACTCCAAAAAAGTTGGGACAGAGCCATATTTACCACTGTGTCACATCACCTTTCCTTTGAATTGCACTTTTTAATCGTTTGGGAACTGAGGATACATTTTATTGCAGTTTTGCAAGTGGAATTCTCTGCCAAATTCAAGATGCTCAACAGTCTGTGGTCATTGTTGTCTGATTCTGCTTTTCATGATGGGCCATACATTTTCAATAAGAGACAGATCTGAACTGCAGGCAGGCAGTCAAGCACATCCACATGGTGTAAAGTGTCTACGAAACCACTCTGTTTTAGCATGTGCAGAATGAGGCCTGGCATTGTTTGCTTCCCAGGAAAAATGTAATCTTGATGGCAGTGTATGTCTCTATAATCCCATTATACACCTCAACATCACTGTTACTTTCACACATATGCAAGTCACCCATGCCGTTTGCACTGATGCACCCACATACCATGACACATGTTTGCTTTTGCACCTGTCTGATGAAAGTCTGGATGGTCCCTTTGGTTTTTCTGTTTTTCCCAAAAAACATGCTGAAACGTGCATGGGCTCATGTGACGGCACACATTTCTACTTTCTTTAGACCATCTGAGATGAGCTCGCCTGCATAGAATTGATGTATAGATTTCTCCTTGCTTAACTGAGATTTGAGTTGCATTCCAGACTATGTTAAGTGACAATGGTTTTCCATACTGATCCCATGTGGCTGATTTAACACAGTAGCATGATGGTTTCTTATGCAAACCCGTCTGAGGGCTCAAAAGTCATGCACATTCAACAGAGGTCTCCTACCTTGACCTATACACAAACTAAGATTTCTCTGGATGTAAGGTAGATGGTGAAAGACCTAAATTCTTTGCAATCTTGCATGGAGAAATGTGATTTTTGAATGGTTTGTCATGAAATTTGGCACGAAATGGTGAGCCAGGACACATCTTTGTTTGCAAAGACTGAAATGCTCCTTTACCAAATCACAATACCCTCACCTACCAACTCACCTGCTTATTGTGGACTGTTTCAAAATGATTTAACATGGATATTCTATAATCTCTTCACTTTTTTTTTGCCTCTGTCCCAGCTTTTTTGGAGTGTGTTGGAGCCACCAAAATCAGAATTGGTTTTCAAAATTTGGTCAGTGAAAACATTGGAAATCTTTTCTTTGTACTTTTTTCAGTTAAATACATGTTGAAGAGACTCACAGATTCTTGATTTTATTACACATTACAAAATATTCCAACTTTTCTGGAAATGGGGTTATATATACACACATAAAACTAGACAAATAAATAATGTATGTACACAACAAGATCTACCAAATATGTACAAAATAATACCAATAGAATTATGCAAGGGAATGTAGAGTGTGTGAAGAAAAAATATTTACCAAAAGGATAAAGGTGTCTGTGGTGCGCATGGGTATCAAAAAGAGGGATATGTGACTGAGCACTTCTTTTTTTTACTAGAAATGTAGTATGGTTTACATTTATACATTTGGCCCAACATTTGGTAAATATGCACATAAATATTTAATTATATATAGGGTGAATTCAGGTTGATTGGGACACTTTTCCCCAGTTATCTCAATGGAAAAATGTGTCCCAATCCATGGGGTTTCAAACTGGAGTCCGGGGACCCGCAGGGGTATGATAGAGGCTCTGTGGAATAGGCTAGAGAAAAACTGTAAAAACAAAATAAATTAATAAATAATAATGATTGTATTCAAATAAATTGGCAAATAAGAAAATTTTATCTAAATAAAAAAATGTGATTAAAATAAAAATTATTATTTAGTTATTCATCTATTCGATATACCCCTGGTTTTACAGAGTTTGGTTTGATCTGTTTTAACTGAAAGAAACTTAAGCCTAAAATTGTCAGTGCCATTGTTTTGTCTCAAGATGCACATAAAAGTTTAAAAAAAGCTATACTTAAATGTCCTAATTAAACTAAGGCCTGATCCTGTCTTAATCTAAGCCCTGTCTGTGAAACCGGGCCTAAACTAGATTAAAATTAATCAAATAAATAATTAATATAGGCTAAATAAATACAAATTTGATTCAAATTAAGTAAATAAACAAAAAAATAAAAAATACATATAACAATACATTACTACAGTGAGTAGAATATAATAATGTAGGCTAACTGAAACTAATTTTAGATTAATAGGCTAATATTATTATTTTCTGTGTGAAAATTGGGTGTTCATAAAAGACGGACGCATTATAAATTTACACAGGGATGATCATATTTGGGTTAATATTTCATGCTTAATATTTATGTGTAAATTATTCAATTTTATAAAAATGTTATCCACACACCATCCGCATTTTGTCAGTCCATTATGCAACTCATCTGTATATTTGCTCGTCTAGGCCTATTCCTCAAGCTATCTTGACGGTGACCACAGTAGGCTACGTAAGGGGCGTGCGCGTATGCCTTCAATGTCGGACAAACATGCTTTTTGCAGTGCGCGACGTCACTTGAACGCCTCGCAATGGTGAGAGGCAGAACTTGCAAGCAGAAGCACTCAAAGCTCAGCGAGAGGAAGAGCGAGAACACGCGCTCGCAGCCACTATAAATCTGTCCCCATTCAACACAGCAGCGGTAAGAGCTCACGATATGTCACTAAGACACTGCAATGTACAGTTTACAGTCAGGAAAACAATGGGGGTGAGTGGAACAATTGTCGGAACTAGCTTCGTCTTTTTGCTGCGATATGTAAATACCTTTCGTATGGCGGGTCTCCCCATGTGAAGCGGGCAAATTGATCCCGCAGCGAACAATGTATTATAAAAACCAAATTATGGCTTACATTCACCCCAGAAGTTCAGATTAAAATATTTGCTCACAGTTTTTCCTCATCAGTATTGTTTTAGCCACCGTATGATGTGGGCCTTAATGGGCTACACTTACACAGATATACACATCTTTGTATAATTTGAAGTGGACCCCAGATTTGACTCGGTCTGATATTAGTTCATATTCAATGGAAAGTAAAAGAGTTTTGTTAAAAGCGAAACAAGAGCTTTGTCGTGGGCCTGTATATCCTCCTCCTCCCTTATTTGTGAAAACGGTGTGAGGGATGCCGTGTTGTTCCTTGTGTGTTTTAGAGGGGTTCGTTGAGACTTTGGGCAGGTTGTATCAGCTGTTCTGTGGATACAGAGTGTCGCGCGGTGTTGCGTTGCTGCTGTTTATGTTGCAGCGCGAGAGCAGCTTCTCGGCTATCATGGCAGCGGATGAGCTTCTCTGTTGTGCGAAGGCGGGTAAAGCCATCGCGACTCTGAACAACACGCCAGCCATCTCAAAACACGATATGAATGATGAATAGATAATCGTACCAGCGAAATCTCGATATTTTTCAGTTTTGGGTGAAACTGATGAGTTAGCCGTCTCGCGCTGGGGCTGTTTTGTGAACTCGGTCAGAGCTGCCTATTGGCAATGCAGTGTTTCGAATACGCCACCCATGTACTTTTCCTACATTATTGTAATGCCAATAAAATGGTGTAGTCACCACAAGGTTGTATTAACAGGTTTTGTGTGTCGTATGCTCGCACGGTTTTTCCGTCATAGAGAGATTTGTTTTCCACAAGCGATAAACTTGTTGACATATGTACTTAAACCATACAGTCTACTACACCATGCTTATAGGAAGATCTCAGTTCATCAAGTTTTAAGTAGTTAAATAAGGGGGTTTCAAACTTTTTGGACCCCCAAATACAATTATCCCCATTGCGAGGGGACCCCCCTCCTAAAATAGCCTATAAAGGCAACTATGTCTTCATGTATATTAACACATTTATTTAACACAATTTTAACCGTAGCATTATATAGACATCATTTTGTTTTATATTTCCAATAATATGAAGCTTTGATATTCACTTTTAAAACAGATTTGCTTTTTTGTTTTGTTTAGTAGTGATTTTTAGTAGTAATTTATGTAGAACGCAAAATGAAACAATTATATACATTTTGCTAAATGTGTTAAATTGTCTTAATCATCTAATTAGTACAGCACTAAAAAAAATACGTTTTGTGTGTAATTTCTATTTAAAGTTCTAAATTGAAAAGATTTTGGAAAACTGTGATTCTGTTTATTTCTTCTATAAGTGTTTTTTTATGTAGATGTAATATTTAAATGATTTTTCGTGAGAATATTAGCATCAAACATGTTCATACTAGACATTTGGAGGAAGTTTAAGTCATGCGGGTCATGCATTTCCTTTTTGGGGAAATTTCAAAGCAAACAAATTAGTTTAATAACTGAGTTGCATAAGCAAACTAACTACAACCATCTGTCTAAACTATATTTTTCTCTCATATAGAGAGTGATTCAATAACAAATGTAGGAGTTTCAGAAATAACTAAAAAAACAAACAACCAAACATGCATTTAACCATCTGTTGCTCTATATACTTACACAAACTGTAGAAAGTTATTTCTTCAGATCTGAACCACAAAAATGATCTTTGCTCTTCCTACCTGTACACTGCAGGGCAATTGCAATGTTTTTTTTGTTTTTGTCTTCAAAACAGAGGAGAGGTGGAGTGTGTGAAAACTGGTCATGTCAGGACAGAGAAAAGGAGCTTCCGCACGTCTTCGAAAATGTGCCTTCTGTAGAACCAACCGAGATAAAGAGTGTGGACAGTTACTGGTGTCAGAGAACCACAGGGTGGCAGCTCACCACAAGTGCATGGTATGTTAGCTGTCCACTAGCTTAGCTTTCTTCTATATTTGTAAAAAGGGATGAAAACAGCTCTTATCCATACGTTTATTTGCCTAGTTTCACAAAACTGATCTCAGAGAATATGAATATTGAGCATCACATGTGTTGTGACTATAACATCTATAAAAAGTATATATTTTGACACATTGCATGTCTAACATTTGACTTTACTCAGCTTTTCTCATCGGCATTGGTCACATCTCACTCGGAGAGTGAAAACATTGGAGGCTTTTCTGTTGAAGATGTGAAGAAGGAGATAAAAAGAGGAAATAAACTAGTAAGCTCTCATAAAATTCAGTTGTTCCTTTAGGCTAAAAATAGAGAGCAAACATACAGCTTTTCTATCTCACCTGCTGATTTCCTGTTCAGATGTGCACTTCCTGTCATCGGCCCGGGGCGACCATCGGCTGTGATGTAAAGACATGTAGGCGGACGTATCACTATTATTGCGCTCTATGGGACAAGGCGCAGACCAAGGAGAATCCGTCTCAAGGCATCTACCTGTAAGCATATTGACGATGCTGCTTATCGCAGAACTGCATATGCTTTATAACTATGTGAGACTTTTTTTCTCTTTTCTTTTTTCTTGAAAATTAGTGTTTACTGTCGCAAACACAGAGATGCCTCTCAAGATGGCAGTGATGGTAACTAGTCGTCTCTATGTCCTTTAATGTTGGGCACTAACCTGCTTGTGGACTATTGCGTTTATCATCGATTTGCTCTTATTCCAGATGAACAGGAAGTTCCAGCCAATGATTCGGATTCATCTCCGCCGAGGAGCAGGGGAAGGGGGCGTTTCGAGAAAAGCAGAATCAGAGGTGTGTCGCGCGGACAGTCAGATGACACTCGATCCACCTCGTCACAAGGCAATGATGATACAGAGAGCTCCTCACATGTAAGCCACTTTATCTACTTTTTTTCTTCTTAATAACTCAATTTATTTTGACTTGATACAAGCTTCAGAATATCAGTGGTTGGCATGTGTTAATTTGTCATGTGCTTGTGTGTGGCACAGCGAGACCGGTCCCCTCTGAGAGGCAGCCCCAGTGATTCAGGCTTTCGCTGTGGCTTCTGTCATGCCGGTGAAGAAGAGAATGAAACGCGGGGTGTGCTCCACTCGGACAATGCCAAGAAGGTGGCTGCTCACTACAAATGCATGGTGAGGCTTCTTCAATCCTGAAAAACAATGGATCGTATTTAAATTGCTCCTATTATGCTTTTTCAAATATTACCTTTCATGCAGTGTGTAATATAGCTGTTTGTGAATGTAAAAGATCTGCAAAGATTTAAAGATCAAAGTGCACAGCAAATAAAGTTATTGCTAGGGTTGTGCCGATAGTCGATAGTATCGTGTATTGACGATAGTCAGAGATATTGCCAATGCCTTTGACTATATCAAGGTGAAAATTGGCTGGTTTTCCCATTAATGTATTAAATTAATAGTAGTAGTAGTAATATAGTTGTTGTTATTATTATCAGTCTAGTATTATCAAATTAATATTAGGACGTACAATTCATTCCCTAATTTCATAACGACATCACCACATAACCATACTGCGAAACCGACACGCGCATATGAGGATTAAGGACTCCTCAATGAATGTTCACAAATTGTCAAGAGTGCTTGTTATAAAAGAGACGCATCATTTGTATACAGTTGTTGTTTGAGCCAAAGGGAAAACTGCATCGTTGTTCATCAGCATTTTGTTTTGTTTCCATAGCACATTAACAAAATATTTGGTAACACTTTATTTTACAGTGTCATTGTAACATATGTTACATGTAGTTACTAAAGTAATAACTAGAAATTATTTAGAAACTAACCCTAAACCAAATCAAACCCTAATCCTAACCCTTTACTAAGTACATGTAGTTACTTAAAGCCACACCGCGAAACTTTTGCGGACGCTAGGGGCAATAGACCTGGAACTTTCACGTCTAGCGCCCCTAGAGGCCACAAGCGCCGCAGCACTGTCGCGAAAGTCTAGAAGACAGTATATCAGAGCCTATGGACACGTGACGGCCGTAAAGCGATACGTTCTCCAGGTCACATGACCTGTTCAACGACGGTCCGTCTCCTCCAAACTTACATAGGCGGTATTTCAAGAGGGCAGCCCCGCTCGGAGCATTAATAGTGTCAAACGCTGTATATTGGGCTGAGGAATCATTTAAAATATCTCGTATGCGTCAACTCTTTAGGTCACAAAGTCCACGGTGTGGCTTTAATATTACTCAGTACTTAAATGTATAATTACAGTGTAACAACGGCACCTTAAAATAAAGTGTAACCAAATATTTGAATGCCACAAATAACAATACAAATTATTATTAACATTATTATTACTAAAATTATATAGGCCTAATAACAGTCTTTATGTCCGAACACAGAACAATATTCAGTCATCGATGAAAATCAAAAGCAGCTTCAAACACAGACTTAAAACAAAAATATTCAGCCACTAAATTAAGATAATTGATGTACCGTTATCAGCACTAAGGTAGATTCAGCTCTCGTCGTGTCTGAGAGAATAAATGCGGCGTCCAGCATCAGATGCCGAAAGCTCGGTTTCTCTTTCACTTTAACTTTCAGGGAAAAATTGACTGGTTAGACTGGCATAACTCTCGTGCAATGTATGCAAATTGCATGCGTGATATCCACGGGCTCGCCTTTTGGGTGAAATTTTTTCGACGTGACTTCAATATGATAGAAAGATGACCATTTTTCCGCAATAATAAAACGAATTAAATAATTGAGTAAATGATCAAATAAGTAAACTATTGCACCCCGGTCGAACAAACCATTTTCAGACTCAAATAAGGGGATGTGCAATGCATATTATAAGAAAATTTAAGTGTTGTTTTTTTTTTAGCTTTGTAGCCTGTTGTAGGAGAGCTCAAAAACAAAATTAGGAACCTTTAAACAAACCCTTTTTTTTATATACTTTTTTTTTATCTTTGTATTTTTAAACAAAATACTCAAGATATTTAGTTCTGAAAAAGTATTTTACTCCATGTTATTTTTAGATTTATTTTAGGTTTGGAAAAGTTTGATTCAGCCTGTTCCGTTAAAACGTCTTTTATTTTCTCTGTTTTTGTCACAGCTTTTTTCTTCGGGTACCGTCCAGCTAACTACCACCTCGCGTGCTGAATTTGGGAACTTTGACATTAAAACGGTTATCCAGGAAATCAAAAGAGGAAAAAGAATGGTGAAATTTTCTAAATTTAATTCAATATAGAAATACTAAACTATATTGCTGACTGATAAGAATGTGAACTAAATATAGGTTTACACCATGGTCAGCAGAAAATATATATTTTTTTCTTTTTCTTTTTTTTTGTATGATTTGGTTATTATATTAATTCAAAGTCAGCTAATGTATTTTTGGTCATTTCAGAAATGCACACTTTGTACCCAGCTTGGAGCCACCATTGGATGTGAGATAAAAGCCTGCGTGAAAACCTACCATTATCACTGTGGCCTGGAAGACAAGGCCAAATACATAGAGAATATGGCTAGAGGCATTTACAAGTATGTTCTAACTATTGACTGCTTGTTTTCCTTATTATACAAATATAAATAGCCTGGTAATATAATTTTGGCCGGAATAAGATTTGACTCTTGTTCCAAATGGTTATTACATTCTGTATACACACTGAAACCATCAGGAGAGTGAACAAGGGCTGGGTGATATGAAAAAAAAAAAAAAAAAAATCATATCTCTGTATTTTTTATGGCTATTTACAATATACTATATCTTCTACTTTTTCTTTTCTTTTTGGGTTTAAAAAGAAAAATTATATTTATTTTAAGAAACGCTGTTTCACAATGTTGTCCTACAAACAATATTCATATTGAAGGCTATGAAAACAAATCTAGTGAAATGTAACCATGTAGGCTATACTATATATATTATGTGCCAAAAATACAATACATTCTAACATTGTAACAACATTAAAATATTAAAACAGAAAAAATGCTTTTTAAAGGAACACTCCGACTTTTTGGGACTTTAGCTTATTCACAGTATCCCCCAGAGTTAGATAAGTCCATACATACCTTTTTCATTTCTGTGCGTTCTGTAAGTGTTATTTGACGCACCCACCGCTAGCCTAGCTTAGCACAAAGACTGGATGTAAATGGATAAGGTAGCATACTAATCCCAATTAGTGACAAAATAATGCAAACATTTTCCTATTTACATGTTGTGATCTGTATAGTCACAGCGTGTACAAATAACAAGGATATATGAGACAGAGACCATTTTTAATCGTATAAATACTGGGAACTATATTCTCACTAGGCGTAGGAGCACAGCTACTTGGGCGGAGTGATTAGCGCAGCACACGAGACGCCCTGTGGTGAGGAGCAGAGAGTTCGCTCAGAGTTGGAGTAATAGAGTCAGCAATTACTAGATAGTAAATTTATAGTTTACAATCATGGGTGTTCGCTGTATCTTGTCTTACAGCTTCCAAAGTTTGTAACTCCTCGTCTGTGTATTCTGGCTCAAAACTATATGGTTCTGGATCTTGGTTTGATACCCAGTAAAAATTCTCGGACAATTCCTCAAAGTCAGCCATGATCACGAGTCACGTTCGCTACTAGCTAGTTAGTCATGTTTGTTTTGTTTACGGAACCATCAACAGGGCCTCTCGTGTGCTGCGCTAATCACTCCGCCCAAGTAGCTGTGCTCCTACGCCTAGTGAGATTATAGTTCCCAGTATTTATGCGATTAAAAATGGTCTCTGTCTCATATAGCCTTGTTATTTGTACACGCTGTGACTATACAGATCACAACATGTAAATAGGAAAATGTTTGCATTATTTTGTCACTTATTGGGATTAGTATGCTACCTTATCCATTTACATCCAGTCTTTATGCTAAGCTAGGCTAGCGGTGGGTGCGTCAAATAACACTTACAGAACGCACAGAAATGAAAAAGGTATGTATGGACTTATCTAACTCTGGGGGATACTGTAAATAAGCTAAAGTCCCAAAAAGTCGGAGTGTTCCTTTAAAAGAAGTTAAAATCACTAAATTAAAAAATCAAATCAAAAGCACAAACTAAATGTTAACTGGTAAGAGAAACACACATTCAACTGAGCTTAGTAATTATATTAGCCTTCATTTGATTATCCCATGACAGTAGTCACTTTACAGTTGCAGCACTGCTATCATAAAACTACAATTGTAGGTTTAAAATTCTACATATGGCACATTTAATGTCCAACAACAAATATTTTATTATTCAGAATTCTTGCGCTCCATCTGTTTGGCGCGCATTCGTGCGGCGGCGTGATTTCACTGAAGTCTGTGAAGTTTAGCAGAGACTTGCTTGCATAACACCAGTCCCCTTCTAACAGCAAAATAGACAAATGTGCTTATCGTTCTAATATTTACAGATGGAGAATATACCTGTCAAATGTAAGTTATGCACTGAGGAAAACACCACATCTCAAACGCAATAAACAGCACAGGTATCCGTCAGAGCATCAAGTCGATTTAAACTACACGTGTTAACTATTGTTAACACGCCCCTTGATATAAATCGTGTCTCGTGTTTAGGACAAATTGGATTATGCACTTTCCCCACAGCAACTCACTCTGTCGTCTGCTATTTTTTCAATACGCTCCTAATATCAAACTACTGTATGTCGATATAAACTGAATTGCCTCAGTCTATATCATTTATTAAATATATCGATATACCACCCAGCCCTACAGTGATGACGTGTGCTGTTGTATTGCAGTATAACAAGAACTTTTATGTTGTTTTCACCAGGCTTTATTGTAAGAATCACAGTGGAAATGAGGAAAGGGATGAGGAAGATGAAGAAAGGGAGAGTCGCAGTAGAGAGAAAGCTGCTATTGACAACAGAGCAGATCCTCCATCGCAGGTTAATGGCAACTAGGTGAGACTCTGTGATGTTCTTGATACAGTGTGATTTGTTCAGTCTGTCATGACAGAATTTGTGTTTGATAATTATTCAGGACTGGCAATGTAGTATTTTAAAATCATTGAACGTGATCGGTGGACATGACCAAGATTGAAGTACTGTCTTTTTTCAGGAGGTGAATGAAGATGGAAGATGAAGACGTGATACAATGGGGGATAAAAGAAATATTTTTGTATAATGCTCAATTAGAAACTAGGGGCCAGTTCACAATAGTTTTCGTCTCTGACAGTATTTCATGGACATTGAGAATGTAAGTTCAATATCAAATGATATCGATATGTTACTGCAGTGTAAACCATAACTTAGCTGGATAGGTTTTATTTAAACATGGTATATTAATGCTTAAAACCATATGATTGGATGGCTGGAACAGTGTCATCTGTTGTGCTTGCACCTCCAGTTTCCTCTTTGGACCCACTCTGAAAGCAACTCCCCCCGTCGACTGTTTATAGTGCATCTCCTCCAAACCATGACGTTTAATAAGCCTTTCAAAGTAATTCTCCTTCATGAAACTGTCTTTACCTCTTTTTTCTCTCTTGCAACATGTATTATATTTTATTACTGTATTATACTCATGAGTAATATTGGATATCTGTGGTTTTCTTTATAGTATAGATCAGGATTAAAGAACATTGGCTAGCATGCACTTTTCTTTACTCTGTCTCACGTGGTGGTCTTTCTTTTTTCTGTATATGCACATATTCTACATGCAACTCTAAATAATGCTTTGTGTTTTCTGTTGTCCATTTGGTGGCAACAATTCAAAATAAGAGTCCTTCTGAAAGGCAGATGCTTATTGTTTGGAGGTTGAACTATGAATTAAAATTAAATGTTTATACTTTTATTTAATACTAAATATATTATAGAATATATTATAATAATTCGTTTTAGGTGCTTTAATGAATTGGATTTCTTTTCAGGATGCAGTAGTCACACTTATTACTCCAGTCTGTGTGTGGCCTGGTAAACACTACATTATGGAGACTAAATGTCCACCAAGATAGCAATATCCAAAATCCTTGTCCTTGTGGGGCCTTGTCCATTTTTTTCCTTTGGTCCCCTTGAGGAAAAGAGCAAAGAAATCATACAAAGTGATGTTTTTTAAAAGTGTAAAAATGCATAAAGTGTTGTGATGGGTAGTTTTAGGGGATGGAATACAGTTTTTACAGTATATATATATATATAATACTGTATAAAAAATCATTGTCTATGGAGAGTCCCCATAACACATGAAAACAATGTGTATGTGTGAGAGAGTCTTCTGTGATGCATAGTTTCAAGTCTTTACTATATTATTAAACTCCTGAGCATTTCCACTGTTACTGCTCAGAAAGAACACAGTCCATTGAACAGTCATTAATAGATTTTTTGTTTACTTTTTGAAATCCCTGTTACAGTGTTATTACATTTAAGTACTGAGTAATGTTAATTAACATGTACTTAATATAGTGTTAGGATTAGGGTTTGGATTATGGTTATTTGCATGAAATTACGCTATACATACTGTTTACTACTAATTATACGTGCCTTTTTTTTTCGTTACACTTAACTACACTTTCGGCGCACTGAAATGAACGATCCCGTGTTAGGCCGGCGGCCTATGCAAATGAAAGTAATAGCAATACCTGCATAATAAACTAATAAAATAATCATTAACATAGTTGTAAAACATACCACCCTGCAAAAAATAATTTCCGGGCGATGGCATTTCGTAACGTAACGTTACTCATAATAACGTTATTCATTTTTGACGATTAATTTGATGGTCTGTCACTTTAAGGCATTTTCACTGCTGAACGCTGATTGGTCGACAGGCTCTATTCCCCCTCTAATGTTAAAACACCCACAGTGTGCGGAAGATAGAAATTGTGTTCGTTCAGTCCTTTAAAGGCGAAATTGAAAAATAGGAAGGACAACAATAACTCCCTGCATTTCTCATCGGAGTCGAGGACGTCAGCTACTCAGTCGGGACGGACATGGCGTCTACCAGCTCCTGTATCGTGGTAAGTCACAGTACACAAGTGTCTTCAATCATTTACACCGTAGCAGCGCAACACTGGATTAGTCACTGTACACAAGTAAATAATTCATAACTGTTTTGGCGATAAAACTATATTTTCTTCCTATATGCCTTTTATTCCTAGAAATTATCCTGATTGCATATACAAAAGTATTTAACGTTAGTGATTTATAAATATTTCCATGAGGTCTAACTATAGGGGCCTGGGAGGAGAGCACGCGTTTCACGCATGGCACATGTGATGCAGCAACAGAGGATGCAGGCAGCCAGTTCATTTCTGCACGCACGATCAGTTAAACGAGCAGGAATTTCACTCGATTAAACGCTGCATGTGCTTGGTTGTATTTTGATTTCAGTGTTTATCAATGCCTTGATAATCGGATGAAATCTGTTAATGTACGTGTTGCGCGTTCAGGTCGAAAAGTGCGCAATTAGTTTTAGATTGGAATTTTGTTTGTTATAAATTGATGAATGTAACGCTTGCAGGGCCATACCAACCACTAAGGTCCAGACCTCAGTATTTTTCCGATGTGTATAAGAAAGGTTGTAAAATAAATGCTGCGTACATTGCACTATGCCAAGAAAACAGACCTTCACATCTGAGCTGACAGCGGTCAAATCATCAATGTCAAAATGTTTGAGATATAATTATAAAATAAGTACCTACTCAAGAGGGTTTGTGATTCTTGACGAAGTCAAGGAGACTGAATGAAAACGCACATCTCTCTGACAATATATGGCACTTATGAAACAGCAGATATTCAGCCGTTACCCCTGTAACTCCGTAGTCCGTAAACAAAGCAGCTGTGCTACTTTATTTTCCTGAACATTTAAAGGAACACTCCGACTTTTTGGAACTTTAGCTTATTCACAGTATCCCCCAGAGTTAGATAAGTCCATACATAC
The DNA here is from genome assembly GCF_964197995.2 of Scardinius erythrophthalmus. Lineage (NCBI taxonomy): Eukaryota > Metazoa > Chordata > Actinopteri > Cypriniformes > Leuciscidae > Scardinius > Scardinius erythrophthalmus. Next base: position 20,520,313 of record NC_138233.1, on the reverse strand, counting down.
CCTTTTCATTTCTGTGCGTTCTGTAAGTGTTATTTGACGCACCCACCGCTAGCCTAGCTTAGCACAAAGACTGGATGTAAATGGATAATGGTAGCATACTAATCCCAATAAGTGACAAAATAATGCAAACATTTTCCTATTACATGTTGTGATCTGTATAGTCACAGCGTGTACAAATAACAAGGCTATATGAGACAGAGACCTTTTTTAATCATATAAATACTGGGAACTATATTCTCACTAGGCGTAGGAGCACAGCTACTTGGGCGGAGTGGCTACTTGGGCGGAGTGATTAGCGCAGAACACAAGACGCCCTGTTGTTGATTAAGCTGTGCTCCTACGCCTAGTGAGAATATAGTTCCCAGTATTTATACGATTAAAAATGGTCTCTGTCTCATATAGCCTTGTTATTTGTACACGCTGTGACTATACAGATCACAACATGTAAATAGGAAAATGTTTGCATTATTTTGTCACTTATTGGGATTAGTATGCTACCTTATCCATTTACATCCAGTCTTTGTGCTAAGCTAGGCTAGCGGTGGGTGCGTCAAATAACACTTACAGAACGCACAGAAATGAAAAAGGTATGTATGGACTTATCTAACTCTGGGGGATACTGTGAATAAGCTAAAGTCCCAAAAAGTCGGAGTTTTCCTTTAAATATTTCAAACAGCCATTCAGATTTTTTATTCGCCTCAGTGTTCAACACCAAATACTTAAATAATAGGCTACTTACAGACTTAATATACTATATTTTTAAAGGGGTGGTTGATTATGATTTCACTTGTCTAACTTTAGTTAGTGTGTAATGTTGCTGTTTAGCATAAACAACATCTGAAAAGTTACAAAGCTCAAAGTTCAAAGCAAAGGGAGATATTTGCTTTAGTGACATCACCAACCCTAAATTTACATAAACCCCATGTTACATTCAACAATGTTGAAAATTTCAGTGTGTGTGTGTGAGGTAAAAGGACACAAGCTCTTGAAGCTCCGCCCCCTGTACCAGGAGCAGCAGCTCATTTGCATTTAAAGGGACACACACAAAACGGTGCGTTTTTGCTCACCCTCAAAAAGTGACAACTTTAACATGCTATACAAATATCTGTGGGGTATTTTGAGCTAAAACTTCACATACACACTCTGGGGACATCAGAGACTTATTTTACATCTTGTGAAAAGGGCATTATACCACCACTTTAAACATTTGTTTAACGTAAACATTTTTACTTCTGGACTAAACCGATATTGATTTGAAAATGTTCTTGGTTGATTGAAAATGTTATAACATTAACTAATGATACCTTATTGTAAAATGTTACTAATTGGTCCTGTTACAAAGACTGTTACTAATTGCCCCTGAAACCCCCTAGCAAACTCAATGTAGCAACCTCTGTAATTATAAACCCCTGTATACGGCCCTTTGGTGTTTTGTGTGCAGTGTGCTGATTTGTGCCCTAGTGTGCCAAAAGGAATGACTAAGGGGAATTAATCATCCTCTTCCTCTGCCCTAAATTAAGATATTATCTTGAGGATATAATTTTAGACAGACCAATCCAGTGCTTTGTAATTTGTGTTTGTGTTTTATTAATTAATCAAAAGGTGTGGTAAATTCTTAAAGGGACAGTTCACAGATTTTGTTTGTAATCTCGGTCAGTTTTGACCTCACACTTGTCGTTTCAATCAATTTAAGACTGTCCTGGTCTGCCATTTCCATGCAATGACAATGAATGGCGAGTGAAGGTGTCAAGCCTAAAAAAGTATGCAACGTCACCAAAAAGTTTAAAAGACTTGTTCTTTATTACAGGTCTTCTGAAGCATTTGTGTGAGGAACACACCGAAGTCTATGTCATTTTGCTGAAAAGTTGCACCGGAAGGTTAACTGTTAACAACTGCGAATGAGTTAAAGGAGAACTTGGCAACTTTTTTAACTTAATAAAACTGTCTAGAAATCATTTGGATGGTTAAACAACCTGTTCTGGTGATATTGGTGACTTTCCCCGCTCCCCCCAGCGTTCCCAGGCGGAAAACCAACCTTGCAACTTGGGGACTACCGTCCCGGCAAGATAGAAATTGGAAGTCTCGTGAGAAGCGAGAACGAGCGCGAAACACAAATTGCTTTACGGCAATTCGACATAAACACACACTCATGTATGATGTATTACCAGATTACCCACCTCGGTAGACATAGCTCCAAACGATACAGTTGGCTTGCTCCGATCAAAACAAACGCACATGAGCAGCGGTAGAGAGGGGGAGGAGGCCGCCGCAAGTGAGTTTTTTACGACCGTGTTGTGAAATATACGCCCCCCCCCCCCCACAGCTGTAGGGGAGCTCGTGGGGAAAACATGCGACAACAAAAGAGAAAATCAGCGAAGAAGTGACTAGAGTTCACTAGAGTTGCCGAGTTCTCCTTTAAACAGACCAGTCTGGCTAATTTTGTTCAGGGCTACTTTTCCTAAAGTATTGTAAGATGGAAAACATTGCCACAAAAGGTCTCTACCATTAGGATTACAATGTACTATTAGTGCACAAGTCATGTGGACCATATTTATGATTTGTTTGATAGTCAGTACCCAAAAAGTTAGATAAATATACTCAGGGAATTCTGTCACCTGAAGGGCTGAAATAATTTTTGCCAATTTACTTGCCCCAGGTAGCATTCCTTAATTGAGAAAATTGGCTCAATATTCTGATAGAGCTGAGGAAAGACATGTGACATGCATGTGAGTCTAAAGCAGGAATTTTACTGGTGTGAAATATGGCTCACTAGATCTGACAGCACACCGACTTGCATAATGTGCACTCCTGCAGCAGCAGCAGCAGCATGAGAAACTAAACTTAGGCTTGCAGCCATTGCATACTAGGCTTTAAAATCCATGTCTTATCATAGCCATGTCTATTGATGTGGATTGTGCTTTGGGGTTTAAATCTCAAGGTACTGGCACCAGCAGTAAGCAGAGACAGGGAAGATCCCAGAGGAGCCTCTGCTGACAGTTGCACATTGTTTGTCTGAACCTTCTTCAAGGACAGTGTGATAACACTTATTACTAGAAAAACAAACAAAGAACAGGCTAATCTACTGCTGCTTCTCTGGAATTTATCTGCTTCTACTTTGCCTCCACAGTGAGGAACAGTTAGATATGTCCTTTGAAAAAAATAAAATAAAATGTTTTACACATACATCTACTGTTTTGAAAGATTTCCAGTCAAGGTTCTGCTCAGGTCCTATGGCAGGGCAGGTTATACTTTTTCAGTAATTGGATTCTAAATACTATATTACATTATATTTATATTCTTCATTCAGTTATTCTCAACAAGGGGGCCAAATCAGCAAGTCTTAAAATGATTAAATTTTAGTTATTAACATAGTCTTAATTAAAATGCTAAAAAATAAAGATGTACCAACATTAAACAGACATCATATTTTTTTAGTTTGTTTATTACAACAGAAATACCAGAGATACATAGCCTAGACAGGAGGGCCTTCCAATATTATCTTGGGTGAAGGGGGGCCTTGGAGTAAAAATGGTTCAGAATCACAGATTTTAAAGATACTATGTATGTAGTATGATTATAGTATAATTTGAAGGGGACTTCATTGTGTTTATGAATGCATTATTTTAGGCTGTCGTCTTTTACCTAAACATATGCACGCAAAGCAGTGGATAGGAGATTTGACGTATGATCTTAGCTTGTCTGTTGGTATGAAATGGGATTCTGTGCATACTAGTTCTGACATAATGAGTAAAATCTGCCCTCGGTTTCACAGACTAGTATCAGACTAAAATGCATGTTTGAGCTGTTTTAACTAAAGGGAACTTGCAGTGACATATCTTAATATTTAAGTTCATATTTCTTAAGTTAATATATAGAATTGAACAACACACTAGAGTTAAACTTACATGTGCTTTTGTATGTTAGTGAACATGAAAATAAGTTTAGTATTAACTATTAAGTTTAGTCTAAGAACGTCACTTGGGTATCTGCTTAAACTCAGAAAATATATGCGCTTTTTTAAAGTCACTCTGGTGAGAACATAATCTCAAATGTTACAGACAAATGCCATCATGTTATCGCCAGATGTCTTGAGAACAGGAGAGTTAGGCAATGGGATGTAATGTTGAAGATCACCTTTCACCTACTAACCTATTTAAGGTTTATCCTGCTAGATAAAAAGGTTATCTATCAAACAGACTGCTCACTGTTCTTTGCCCTATCAGGTATATGATATGATGGAATGATGTCATTTGTGTATTTTAGATCAGTGATGAAGAGCAAGGTTATGACCTGGACCTCTTCTGCATACCAAAACATTATGCTTCTGACCTGGAGCGAGTGTATATTCCACATGGACTCATCATGGACAGGTACGAGGCACATCCAACAAAGTTACTTCTTAGCCAAGAAGTCTTGCCTAATGAACCTGCAAATTCTGCAAATAATGAAGACTGTTGACATTGCAGAACTGAACGTCTGGCCAGAGATATCTTGAAGGACATGGGTGGCCACCATATCGTTGCTCTCTGTGTGCTCAAAGGGGGCTACAAGTTTTTTGCTGACCTACTAGATTACATCAAAGCCCTCAATCGCAACAGTGATCGTTCCATTCCGATGACAGTGGACTTCATCCGCCTCAAGAGTTACCAAGTACGGCTAATAATTATTCATCCTTTAATTGAATGTAGATTCAACCAGGCCTGTCTGTTACTTACTCTCTTTTGCTTATTGACAACATGAATGAAATTTGAGCCTTTGCAATACACACTTGTTTCAAAGTTGAGTGTTGATGTTACTTAAGCAACTAGAACACATACATAGTCTTGACTGAACCCTGCTTTCCCCTTTTTCAAATATCACAGAACGACCAATCTACAGGTGACATCAAAGTGATTGGCGGCGATGATCTGTCCACGCTCACAGGAAAGGCAAGCATCTTCCTGTGAATAATTTCAAAAGATAATTGTTATGATAATGTCTAAAATCTTATCCTGTGACTTTCTGGTGACGTTTCTCTATACCAGGAAAACATTTTGACCTCAGTTTGTAAAAACTAAAATTTAAGTACATCACTGTCAACGTTTTATTTGTTACGTTTCTAAATTAATTTCTGTGGTGACCGGCAGCGTGCCACAGATGCTGTCCATAAATACCTTTATTCAGCAAAGATGCATTAAATTGATCAAGTGACATTTATAATATTACAAAAGATGTTTCTGTTTTCAACACTTGTAATTATAAGAAGTTTCTTGAGCACTTAATCAGCATAAATGATTTCTGAAGGATCATGTGACACTGAAGACTGGAGAAATGATAATGGAAATTCAGCTTTACCATAACAGGAATAAATGACATTTTAAAACATATTTATATACATTTTGTTATTTTAAATTGTAATTATATTTCACAATATTACTGTATTTTGATGAAGGAAATGCAGCCTTGGTGATCATAAGACACTTCTTTCAAAAACATAAATTCTTACCGACCCGATGGTGTATGATCAGTAAACAAAAAATGCATGAGTTACAGCCAGTGGGTGATGAAATATTGTTTTTGCAGTCTTAAACATCAAAATTAAAACTCTTTCTCCTTTTCTCTTGACATTCTTTTTGACACCAAAAGAACGTCTTGATTGTTGAGGTATTTGTGATTTTTTTTTTTTAAACATATATTTAAATATCTTGTATTATCTAGCAAATGTTATTGTGTAATTGTGTAATCTTTACTCCGTTCATCAGGACATCATTGATACTGGGAAGACGATGAAGACCCTGCTCGAACTTCTCAAGCAGTTTAATCCAAAAATGGTCAAAGTGGCCAGGTACAAATGAATATAATGAATAAAAATGCAATGAGCCTCCGATTGTTTGTCTTGAAGGTATGGATGGACCTTATTCACAGCAGCGCCATCTTTGAGTTTTAATGGGAAGGAAAGCGAGGCTGTGAGGGATAGTCATACATCTCTTCAGTGGGTTGTACTATTATTTTATGTGTTTTTGGATTGTTTTCCAAGAAATTTCAGTAGACAAAAACATGAGCTGTGGAAAATTATAAGTGGTCCAGGAGCTTTACACTGCTTTTTACAGCGGATGCCATTGAAAACACAGTTAAGTCTATCCTTCACAGCCTCGCTTTCATACCTGTCATGGCTCTGCTCTGAATAAGATCTATTGAATCAGTCTTTGTTAGCTGTAGGTAAATATTGCTAAGCTCTGTGTAGTAACTCCCTTGTCTGTTATTGATCACAAGTCCAAAAAATGCCAGATACTACTACCTACTTTTGAGTTTATAAGCTTTACGGTCTCATATACTAAACGTATTTCCATCATTCGTTTTCTTTGCAGTTTGCTGGTGAAGAGGACACCAAGGAGTGTTGGCTACAGACCAGACTGTGAGTGGATTACTGAAAAAGCTTTCCAGACTTTTTTGGCATGCAATTCTAAATGGCTTTGATATAGTTTGGATTCATTTCACTTCTTACAAGTCATGTTTATATGTGAATACATGGTGTTTATTTCGTAGGGTTGTACAAACAGCCTCAAAAGACTAAAGCTCAATTATTTTGACCACTGAAATTCCTCTTATTGATCCTTTTAAAGGGTTCCCTCACCCTCAAGTTGTTCCAAACCTGTACGAGTTTCTTTCCTCTGTTGAACACAAAAAAAGATATTTTGAAGAATGTGGGCCACCAAAATGGCTCAAGGCCCCATTGACTCCCATAGTATGAAAAAAAAATACTATGGAAGTCAATGGGCCCATCAACTGTTTGGTTACCAACATTTTTCTAAATATCTTCTTTTGTGTTCAACAGAGGAAAGAAACTCATACAGGTTTGGAACAACTTGAGGGTGAGTGAATGATGACAGAATGTTTTATTTTTGGGTGAATTATCCCTTTAAGGCCATTATAGTGCAATGCTGTCTGTTGACCACAAGGTTGCACACTTTTCTGCATTGAAGTACAAGTTGCCAATTCAACAAACTTTTTTATTAACCTCCAGTTTCTTTTCCCCCCTTTATCCTCTAGTTGTAGGTTTTGAGGTCCCTGACAAATTTGTGGTTGGATATGCACTTGACTACAATGAGTACTTTAGGGATTTAAATGTAAGTACCTTAAAAAATCTAAAAAACAGGTTATTGGAGTATGTTTTCCAAGAAAATACTATTTTAGTCTTTCTACGTTAAAATTGCATGCTTAATTCAATGCGTTTCTTGCCGTTTCTTTGTAATTATTTGTACACCATTTTTAGTCGGTTTAGCAATAATTTTGAATATCTTTATAATTAAATTGCAAATAGTTGCCCATTATAACACACATCTGTTTGATTTGTGTTGCAATTCCTGCTAACTACTTCTCTCATTTTGACTTGCAGCACATCTGTGTCATCAGTGAAACAGGAAAGGAGAAGTACAAAGCATGAGAAGCCCTGAACTTCCCCCTTTAGCTGTGTATCATTTGGTTATTTTTTTAAATATGGTTTTCATTTTATATCCATTTTGTATTTTTTTAGTAGCGCAGCTCACCGCAGGTTAGCAGGTCCTGCACTCAGGGTCTCTGGTGAGGTGTGTGCTGTCAATGCACCTTACATTTACTTTAGCTTATACCTCCACAGGCAGCCCCACACACATTATCAACCACAAACACTTGCAGTTCGGTCTCTGAGAATAGAGGTCCTTTAGACTGCTGCTCTTAGTTACAATGGGGGTTTTAAACAACCATTTTGTAAGGATTCCCTTTAATTTATTGTAATGACTTGTACAAGTTATTATAGGTAGATGTTTATGTTTAAAGACTAGATAGATTAAACAGAATATTGATTTGCTATTCAATAATGAACATGCATTTGATTTGCTCAGATGGCAAAAGGAGAACATTCATGTTTCCCAAAGACTATTTGCTGTGTAAAACTGTTATGATAAAAAAATCAGTGAGACTGCATAAAATGAATGCTTTTACATGTGAATGTACTTTAGAATCAGGGCAACCTGATTTTTCAATCACATTTTAAATCTATTGACATTTAAAAGCCAAATATCACCTCCTTGTTTTTAGTCGTAATTGTTTAATTTTGCAAGATATTATCAAGATATTTATTTGTCTACTTACTTTAGTCTTGCTTCATAATTATAATAATGGGATTAAAATGAAACGTGGAAAAAAAATCTTATGGTGCCTTAGATGGTAAATTTGTACGACCAGTTATGCTACCATATGAATACGGTGTAAAAATGAAATGAAACTGATGAAAAGTTGTTCAGCCACCTGTCAATCTTAAACTTTCTGAATAAATTATTCAAAGAGTTTTGAGTGTTCTCCTAACTTTCCTTATCTCGCCAACATTGTTGAATAGGTCACATTATAATGTAGCACACTGTTGTTTTAGGAATAACTAGTAGCATAAAATAATATTAAAATGGTGTTCCGTCGTGTTATAGTTAATACCAGCGCAGGCCTATTCCCTACTTTCCCTCTTGTTCTGGTCAAAACTCCATTTTAACATTTACATTTATGCCTTTACCAGATGCTTTTATCCAAAGCATCTTTCCACAGAGGAACATAAGCAATTCGTCATAGAGCCAACAGTATTCATAGTATACGATGCAAGGTTTATAAGAAAGCTAGATTAAGGTATTACAGCAGATCACAAAATCGAGACTACATAAATCTTGCTCTTAAAATATTTTCTGAAATAACAAGTGAATAACCAGGTACACATAAGGAAATGTATTTATTTTATTTAACAGCATTGTTCATCTACAGTACAGGCATGCAGTGTTTTTCCATCACATAAATGCATGGGTATGTTGAGCTCTCGGGCAAGGATCTGCTGTGGCTCTTTGGAGTCTGTAAGTGCTGACAGGTCTTACTAAAGCAGAACAGTAATACTGGATAACACCACATTCACCTCCAGTATTTATGTGCTGCTATAGTACATTCTGCTGGTCTCTTGCGCTGGGTGGAACACAGAAACAGTCCTCTAGCAGCTCTTGATGATCACCAAAAAAAAAACATAACGTACTGCTAGAGTTGTGACAGTCAGAGCATTTGACATGTTCATTCTCTTCCTCTCAGTGTGGGTTCAACTTGCTATTCCGGTAATTAACCAGTGATGACAATGTTATTTCTAAAAGCAACTTCCAATTCTTGCATTTCATGAAACACTAATATTAAGATATATTTTTAGAATTCAATGTTGACCTATCAGTTATCATACATATGTCTGTACAATTATGGAATATTATGGAAATATTGGTGTTATCGACGGTTCCAAATGTCATTAAGAGGGAGCGCCACCTGGTGGGTCTGTGACAGGAAAAACAGGGTGGTAAAATAGGCCTCAAGTTTATATCCAATGTTCTTTGAAAATAAATTCAAAATAGTATTTTTGCGTTAGGTTATTACAAAAAAGAGAGATCTATACACCACGATACATTTGAAAATACAACCTGCAAATGCATACCAGATAAAGTATTTTAGAGTTTCTGTCAGTTGCGTATTAATATGGATACATCTGTATTTAAATGATAGGAAGTTATAATTTTAAAAGCTGCTGTTTGTATACATAGTTGTTGATTAGCAACTAATAAAGTACAAAAATAAGAGCCTTCGCCAGGCAGACATGACCAGACATATCCTCAATACTGCATGTCACGGTCTGGTGTGCAGAGGGCCTTACTTGTTCTTAAAATAAAATATACATATATGTACATGTACATTAAAAAGTAAAAAAAAAAAAAAAAAAAGGATTTATAGAAAACTTTTAAATCAATTGTTGCCTACATAAAAAAAATGTACATGCTTAAACTGAATCATCAGCATATTTAAGGCAAGTAAAAAATAACAATATAACATGTACATATTATTATTATTATATAAAAAAAATGTTTTTAATATTTTGTAGCTACAGGCCATGCTGGGGTTGTAAGAAAAGCTCCAGACACGCACATTCAGCTGGATGCCACATACAGGGTGTAGTTCACAACTGCCTACTCAGCACTTTTACAATTGTGTAAAACAACAGAAATAGCCCCATGTTGAAGTGAGCGGAATCAAACAATTAAAAAGTACAAAATATATTTCGTTTAGTAGCCAGCCACCTTCGAAAATGTATATCAACACACCGTGGGGTGTTTCCTCATCTTCCGATTACACAGGTTCCCTAAATAGGCAACTTCGTAGTAATAATAAAAGAGGATGTTGGTCATAAAGCTATATTGAGAAATTCGAGTTAAATACAAACGACCGATAAAAAGTCGAACTTTTCATTGACACGCGTCAAAATGAAACAACTTTGAGATTATGATCGTGTACTAAACAAAGTGACATTAAAGTGGACAGCTTTTCTCCGCGCGCGCACAACTACAGCAGCGTTTTCAAACAAAGGCTCAAAAGTAGTGAAGGCGACTCAACGCCAACAGGCGCGTTAAACACCCCCGTCTCTTTAGGAAGGTCAGACGCCTCAGAAATTAATGAACAGCACACAACTTGACAGCGTGAGAACGAGGAGGGAAAAATCCTGAAAAATAATTCCCCCAAAAATCCAAACTTACCTCGGGTCCAATCGAAAATGGCGCCGAAATGTAAAAAAAACGCACCAAATTTCATTGTACGGTCTCCTGCAAAGCTTTGTGGGAGCGTGAGCTGTACAACATCCCCCGTAGAGTAACGGAGGAGGAGTGCAACTGCAGTGTCGTGGCACGTTTACTACTTAGGCAGCACACTATATCCCCTCAGGATGTTGTCATGCCTTTTGGAGCAGCCAACTTGTTCTCTCAACAAACAAAGTTTCTGGTTTTAATGGAGTATATTCTAATAAAACCCATATAATCTTATAATTCAACCTCGTAATTGTTTCCATTAAACGTTTGGTACTGGCTTAATCAACCATTATTGTCTCCTTCCTGCTTATTTGTTCTGTAAGCTCTTGATTATTCTAAACCTTAAAACAAATAACTCTCTTCCTAGTAGTTTTATTATTTTAATAGAGGTGATTTATTTCTACAAAAGTCAGCTGAAGTTACCATCACCTGACCTGCGTAATGACCTTGCTTGCAGTCGCCTGGCTGAAAATCTTGTGTCTCTCATTAAAAGAAGAGAAAAGAAACATTGTCTGCTGCCAGACAAAGGCCTTGCAGTGAGCTGTAAAGAAACATGTGACTCGGGTGTTGCTCATTCCTGGTGTGTTCTGTGTAAAGCTATTTTATGCTAAATTGGATTTAGGGTGGAGAGAGTGTGTCGTCACACGGTGAAGTGTAATGTGTAAGGACATGTTTCGACAGAAGTCAAAGTCTAAGTCATGTAGAAAAGAATAAAGTAAAACCTTGGTAAAACTTAATGTCCTTTGTGTTTATCTTAAATTAAAGGAAATAATTTTTTAGGATTTTTTTCTTGACAACTCCATGTTATTCCATCTGTGCTATATTTGTGGGTAAGATTAAGGCCTGGTTTCACAGACAGGGCTTATATTAAGCCACGATTAGGCCTTAGTTAAATTAGGGCATTTAAGTAGCTTTTATTAATGTGCATTAGAAAAAAAAATGTGCTGGTGAGCACCTTGAGACAAAACAATGGCACTGACATATTTTAAGCATTTAATGGATTTTAGTCTGGGATTAGCTTAAGCCTTGTCTGTGAAACCAGGGGTAAAAGTTTATTCTCTTGTTTATTTTCTGTATTTTGATGACATTCCAGAAAACATAAGTAAAACAAATTCTCAGAAGCATAAAATCTCTGAGAAATCCACTATAAACCTCTAAAAAGGAGAAACGATGTTGGTAGTAATGGCTATTTTGGTAGTAGGGGTACACAAACAATAGACCAAGGCCAACGGTGATGCACTGGTGTAAATCATACTGAGGCAAGTATGGCTGAGGGGTCAAGTCACTGCAATTTATTATTTAAAAAAAGCCAAAGGCTATTTTGAAGCATTCTGACAAGCTGAAAGTAGTAGACTTTATACAGAATTGTACATTTCAAATATCCAATATGTTACATATTCATAATGTTAAACTGTGATATATAAGTATTTCACAAAATCTAAAGTATCTCTTAATTAAAAAAAAGTTTTTTTTTTAAAGCAACAAAGAGAATGCGCATGCGTTCAACGGCGTGCGCAGGGAAACGTCTCCAGGAAATGTGATCTCATTGGCTGTTTACCTGAACGGTTGCCATTCAAAAAGGCACGCCGGTGGCCATCAAGTTTCGGATTGGTTCACGATGCCGTCGGTCAATCCGGTAGGAACAGAAGGGGCGGGACTCTTATCTGAGCTGTGGGTACACTGCGGCGTCCAGAAAATAGATAAACAGCATGCTAACCTATGATTGACGCAACTAAGTTACAAACTTATTCAACTAGATACTGACACGCCAAATTGTCAAACAGAAGTTGTCAGAGAGGAGCCGCGCGCTTGTCTAGTGATTTACATGCGTTTGCCCAGCAACCCATCACGGACAGCAAGCTAGTTAGCAACGTGATGATGGCCAGCTGAACACTGTTGTGCATTCAACTTTTGGTATTATTGCGCTCACTGTTTAATGACTTAACCTTCATGCTTTCCTGCTTTAAATGTTGCTTTCTCATCATCCTTTCCACATGCACTCCAAAACTTGACTGGAGCTGTTTAGACTGGTTCTTGTCCGCCATCAAGCTAAGCTAACAGCACAGGAATAGTGTGCATGGGCCAAACCCCTTTCACATTAGCTCGCAGCTAACCAGCCGCTGGATCTACAAGTTTGGACCAGAACGTGGAGAGTTTTCTAGGAAGATACTCGGTGCACGTCGAACAAGCAGAATGTTGGTTTGCAGAAACCCACGGATCATTTCCTTAGACATTGATCGAGATCTACATTGACCCTAACAACGATACAAACCCCAATCTTTCTAAATTGGCTATAAAATGCACATAGTAAACTGAGGCCTTGATCTGCTTTGTCCGTTTCAACGATGTAGCTTTGCAACCTATGTGCTTTTTTGTGGCATACGTACAAGGACAATAACGATGAACAATCAAGGAACCATGTCGCAAGAGAAGATGGAGCTGGACCTGGACATCCCATCGTCACTTGTTCAGAGTGATGGCCACTTGAGACGATCTAACAGCGAGCCCATGATAAACGGCCTAAGGTGAGGATTGATTGCATTTCTCGTTGTGTTTAGAGCAGTTACTGTCTTATGTTGGTATGTTATGTTCATCTGGACCTTATGAACATTTCGGAAGTTTCTTTCAACCTGGTGAGGATGCTTGACCATGCTGAGAGATCCAGCTTAAGCTAGTCGCAGACTGGTTTTTAATTAGTCCAAACTAGCCATGCCAGTTAAAAGTGGTCAAGCTGGTTTTTGAAACCTGGTTGCTGATTAAGATGGGTTTGCGAGCAAGGATGCACATCATTTTGGGGCATTATGGGTATGTTCCCAGCCTTGATGGTGAGTTCCCACACTTTGTCCACCAATGTGAAAATTCTCATTTGGCTTCACATATAAACACAATTATACACATACACAAAGTAAAAGTTATTCTCACAAAGAGTTGCTTACCCTTTTTTAATTGAGTAAATATACCCCATTTTTAAGAAATGTCGGCACCGTATAATTTCCAGATTGAAATGCATAAAATGCTTTTGAGAGATGCCATGCATGGCTGTTGTGGGTGCTCTCTCACTGGTATAGAGTAAAGACATGCATCCATGCTAGAATGACATGCTTTGAGTCATCAGGGCTGCCAGTCGCTCGAAGACTGTTGGTGGTATAAAACTTGCACATTAGTACTGCGATTAAAGTTGGCATGAAATACATTTACAGTCTATATAAATGCATATTTTATATCTTAGCAATTCATCTGTGCGTGACATGACATCAAAATAGACCTTTTTTTTTAAAAAAAATTATGGAATATTGCAGATTTATTATTTTTAATATTTATTAATGTGCCCTCGTCATCCTAATCCGAAATAACTTCTCCCTCTTGCAGCGTCTTCTCTTCACCAATGACGTTTTTACTGGCACGAGGACAGCCTGTCACTCACATGACATCACCGCTATAACAAACCACAACGATCCAATCAATTCCCAATGGACAAAATGTCCCACCCTACTTTTTTTTTTTTTCTTCTCTTGTTTGAGAAGCTTGTTTCACTCGGATGTGTCTTAATGGGGAAGAAAGGATGCAATTTCCTTTTCATGCTGACTTTGATTAAACATTACAAGGTTAAAACATTTTCAATGTCATAATTAGACCTACCAGTGAAACAACACTTTTATTTTATTTTTCTGGTGACCTATGTAGGACTCCTCCAATCATTTAGTGCGTCTAAACTCCGCCCCCTGCATTCATCTGCATCTATTTGAGTGCAGCGTTCGCATCTCAATCCAGTCAACAACTGATGCATAGAAGTCTCTGCCCTACATTTTCTTGATATTACCCTGAAGTAAATTACAATATGGAAGAAAAGCTCTTTCATTACTTCATTTTCATTGTGACTTCAATGTTTAAATTTTTTTTTTAGTACATGAAAAGTTGAAAGTTCTTTCTCTTTCTCCAGTGATGCTTCACATGTGTTCCAGAGAGAGGTTCTCCGCAGCAGAAGAAACAGTACTACTGTTGTTCGACCTAATGTGGTACGTAGAAAGGTTCAGAATGCTGTGAATGTGTGAATTGATGTTTTGCTTTATGCAATTTGCGTATTGGATGTTTTATGTTTTTTAGGTTCCATCTTCGCCAGTACGTGTTCCTAGCACAAGACTACAAAGAATCAAACAGGTACAAAGTTTGCATCAACATTCCATGAAATATGACTTGAAGATATTTCATATTCTATGATCTTAACAGCATGTCAGACCCACCACTTTTATGTGCGCATATGGGAGTGTGTCTTAAAGTACATGCTAAAATTAGATTTGAGTTTTCGCAAACCACCAGTCTTTCTTAATTAGACTGGTTGGTAGTACCGCACTCCAACATATAGTTTTATAGATGTGTAGAAAGTCACAGTGATATTTAGTAGAAGTGATATTTAGTGGTCACAGTGATATTGTAGATAGTCACAGTTGGTGATTTCCTCATGGGGTTTCTTATATGCTTGCTTGTTTGTAGGAAGAGGGTGTTGATGTGATGAACCGTGAAACTGCCCATGAACGGTAAGAGCTCACATCTGCTGAACCCCCAAGGCATTGGTTTATCAGTTGTTGACTGCAGGTTTTGTCTGTTTCCATAGTGTTCATAACATTCATGATCCTGTGTACAATCAAATAAGGGTTTTATTAAACTGCTCGCTCTGCTCATTGGTTGGAAGGGAAAATCTCTCCTCATTCCTTATTCTGTATTTATTTTCCTTTATAATGTCGATTTATCTAGAGAGGTGCAGGCAGCCATGCAGATGAGCCAGTCTTGGGAGGAGAGTCTTAGTCTGGTAAGTTTTTATTTTTTTTATTTTATTATTTTTTTTTAAAAAACACTGCCCTTCAAAAGTTCAGGCTGTTTTTTTTTTTGTTTTTTTTACTTAAAAAAAAAAAAAAGTCTCTGCACCAAGGCTGCATTTAATTTGAAAAAAGTAATATTTTTAACTTCCATTTTAATGTTTTCAAATGTAATTCCTGTGATAGCGCAACTGAATTTTCAGCAGTCATTAATCTTAAGGATTTCAAACTATTAAACGGTAGTGAGTGTATAACAATACAAAATAAAAAAGCAAAGTACATATTTTAGGTTAAACATGAATCTACGCAAACAGTTAACAATTTTGCTGATAATATGCATGCAGTAGCAATGTTGCTACACTTCCTCTTTCCCTTATTGATGGGACTGTGGAAGGGGAAATGGAAGCATGCTAGAGAAAAGCTTATGGAGTCAACAGGGCCACCGGTCTCTCAAGATCAGACTGGATTGGTAGTATAAAACTCCAACACTGCATTAGGAACGAAGTGGTTAAAGGGTTACTTCAGGATTTAGCATTAAGCTTTGTATTAGTAGAAAACCTGTAGTATTTTCGAATTACCATGCTTTCCACCCTCATATCCCCCTGAGACAAGAGATTTATGTATTTTTTGTCTGGAAAAAATCCTCCGATGACGCAAAAATCGTCATTTTGCGTCATCGGAGGATTTTCTGGCCAGAGGCTAAAGACTACAGCCAGTAGATGGCGTTGTTCCGCATGTTTTCAACCCGCCCATAGAGGGTGGGATCTCACTCACAGAATGTACACAGTGTCAGCCGTCTTTCTTTGGAAGCTAAGCTAGCAGGCTCTTGTTCTGTGGAGAAAGCTGAATAGTAGGAGAAAGCTGAGTAAGTAACCATCCTCCTTTTCCCGGACTTGTCCGGCGGGCGAGATCGTTCAAAATGTCCGGGATTCAGCTTTTGCTTTCTGCGGTCGCCATTCATTGTTTACATGCACACCTTTCAATCTAACTGAATTCATTCCGATTGGTGAATTTGAATGTAGTGTTTACATGAACGCTAAACAAGTGATCGGTTGATGTGCGTTTTACCATTGCTAAGAAAAATTCCCGCTCCTCCGTGAGAGATGCGAGACCCGGCGCGTCTCAGTAATGACGCCACCGGCCTCGCGCTGTTCTCCCGCGGCCGTCAGCCTCGTCCTGCTCGCCACAGTAAACATGATGAATGGCGACTGTAGAAAGCAAAAGCCGAATCCCGGACATTTTGGACGATCTCTAAATCCCTCGCAAACTCATCACGTAGGCTAGCTTTGTTGTTTACAACTGCGCACTCTTACCGGTAGGCGTGGCCTCCTAAGGCAGCGAAGCAAGTGCATTCTGGGAGTTGTTGTCTTTCATCCACATAAGCCAAAAATACATTTTCTGGCTTTTCTCAGTCTAGAAAGCTCCAAATTCAAAAATTTCTTCACATTTCTTCTACTTAAATGACCTATTTTAAATACACATTCATCTTCCCAGAGGTGAAGTATCCCTTTAATTTGCAGTAATACTGTCATGTTGTGTAAGTGTGCTAAGTGATTTAAATTGTGTTTTGATTCAATAGAGTGATAATGATCTTGAGAAATCTTCATCGTCATCTCCAAAGAGGATTGATTTTGTGCCCGTGTCTCCTGCTCCTTCACCCACCAGAGGGATTGGAAAGAAGGTATCATTTCTTTTCTTCTAAAAGATGCTATAGTTTTAATTCAAGGCTTTATGCTTTGATTTACTTTGTCTCCCTCTCTCTTTCTCTCTCTCTCTCTGAGCAGCAGTGTTTCTCTCCATCTCTTCAAATTCTGGTGAGCAGTAACGGTCTGACGCCCAGCCCTGTTCCCAGCCCAACACGCCGCTTCAGGTGCGTTCTGCTTCAATCAACCCGCTGATGTTAGGCATAATATTATAGAATAATTAAAGCCGAGTAGCTGATATCAAAAAGTTTGCCCAGCAGGAGGAGTCAGAGCCCGATCAACTGCATCAGGCCCAGCATTATGGGCAACCTCAAACGCAAAGGTGAGGGAGCGTTCACAACGCATTTGCTTTTGTAATATCATTAAACTTGGTGGGAAACCTATAAACCTCACTTTCTCTGTATGCTCAGGTGAAATGGAGACAGAAAGCCAACCCAAGAGACTATTTCAGGGAACCACCAACATGCTGTCCACAGAGGTGTCACACTTGCCTGAACTTAACACTTGGTGAGTTCTCTCAGTTGGATTTTATTTTAATCGAGTATCTTTATATAACGAGTGTGTATTTGGATGTTATGTTGTGAACCAGGGGTTTTCCTGCATTGAAAGTATTTAAGCGGCCGCCAAAATGAATCCTTTGTCCTGCCAAAGATTTATTTGATCATGTAATATGACGCTGTTCTGCAGTATCAGTACCAGCTAATAGCTCACTGCTTAAACTCTCCCGTGAGTATTTGTGCAAGCGATCTGAAGAGTGTCAAAGGTTTCTATTTGTGTTTTTGCAGCATTGAGCTTTGTAGCCAATTACAGACATGTTGGGTGTGAACGCAGTGGCCAGTCAGATGTTTATCAGAATCCTCTCAAAATTGCAAAGTTTGTCCAGGGCAAGTTCTTTATGCTTAAATCCTTTATTTTAACCAACAAAGTATAAACAGTCAATATGAGATTCAATTGCACAGCATTGACCGCTTCAGTGATTAAAATGCAGTGATCTTCGCTTTCTGTATATACTTGAGTCGACTGACAGTATCTAGTGGTCGACCGATATTGTGTTTTTGATTGACGATATCTTAGAGCGGGGTAGTCGTGTGTGTAAAATTAGGAAACAAATCTTTAAAATAAACATGCTTATACTTTAGATGGCACCTTCTTGAATCTGCAATCCTATTACAGTATTTTTCACAAAGATTGTTTAAAAAATATGAATGTGAATAAAAAGTAAACCCTGTAACTGTGCACTCAGTACACTGTTACAACAGATGGATAGAAACTTTTTTGACAAGATCATTTAATGCTAACGTTTTCACTTTTCTTCCATCCAGTGATAATTGGGAAACAAAGTGATTGAAGCCTAATGTTACTATAGCAATGTTTCTACATTTAATTGTAATTTAAATGCCTCACAGAATGTGTTTTTCATTCCATTGCACTACTTTTCCATCGTTTCGAATTTAAACATCAACCTAGACGTACGGTTGGGTTAGTGATTGCAAAAGGTTCTAGATGAGAGCGCAACAGTCAGAGTAAGCTATTGTATGACATGGCTTTCTAAAATGCGGCACTCAAGATAAAAATGCTTTTAAAAACGGCGTCTCTAGACCTGCACTTAAGTGCGTCTCGTGTTTTAATCACAAAAACGCGTCCTATGTTAATTACTGAACAGGGCATTCTTACAGGGTTCCCACGGGTCATGGAATTTCTGGAATGTCATGGAATTTTAAAAGGTCTATTCCAGACATTGAAAGTCAGGGAATTTTATATATTTTTTGTCCAAGTCATGGAATATCAGGGAATTTAGTTTGTTGCTTTAAATTTTAGTTTCCATTTATCAAAATTTGAAAAAAAAATGTATCGCGCTGTTTCACACACCTTTCTGTATTGTTGTGCTTAGCCTATTTTGAGCGCCATATTTATTCCCTTGCCGCCCAATTGGAAATCACTTAGTTAACAGGTACAGGTGACTGCATTCGACTTAGGCACAAATGCCAGGAAAATGTAAATTTCAAGAGCTTTGGCTACAAAATGAACAATTTAAAGACTGGGTGTTAAAAGTAGACGACAGAAAAGCTAAATGTAAAAATTGTAAAACTACTATTGAGCTATCAAATATGGGTGAGGGTGCACTTCACAGCCGTTCACATTTTGCCGTTCATTATAGGTCATGGAAATTCATCTTTTTAGTCAGTGAAAGTCAGGGAAAAGTCAGGGAATTTGACACTTGGTTTAGAGTGGGAACCCTGTTCTTATTGCGCTGTTATTTAAGTAGACAGTTTGCCTCGTACATTGTTGCATTCGCATTGTTCTTGCTCCGTCCATGCAATAAATGCACGTTCTTAAATGAGCGAGGTTTTCTAGCTCATTTCAATTTGGTAGTAATCGTAAATATTGATACACAACTCTGACTTTTAAGTAAATATTAAGATACATATTCACAAATACAACTCCTTGTAAATTACTCCTTGTAAATTACACCTTGATAGCACGCAAACTTTTCTGCCTGGTTTTGTGTGTTTGTCAGCCTGTGCTTTTCTGCTACAGACTGAAGCGCGTGAGTAGCCTAAAACATGCCACGCCGTTATTTTCAGTAAAAGGAAAAGTACTGCAAATTTATGGTGTTATGTTTGACTGGGGCATTCTAAAGTGACACCACTGTGTTGCATCGACCAGAACCGTGAATTTTGTAAACCGTTACACCCCTACTTACTACAGATGTTGAGCTACCTCAAAGTTTGCATTGATTATTCTACGTTTAAACTTTTGCATTGCACACATTGTAACATTTTAAGTTCAAGCGTTTCTTTAACACTTACTACTATATCTTAAAATAAGACACAAAGATATTTGTGTATGTTTTATTTTTGACTGCTAAAATTAATATAATTTGTTTGCCTTAATGTGGATAAATGAATAAAAAACTGGTTTAAATTCAAACTTTTCTTCTTGTCTTAAAAAAAGGTTATAAAAATGTCAATAATTATCGATACCGAATGATACGAAACAATATATTGTGATGCTTTTTTTTTTTTTGCTATATCGCACAGCCCTAGTAGTATATTTGGATTCATTACTAATTTTTTTAAGTATGGATACAACAATATCATCTCCGCTTTCTAGCTCTTTCTTCTCTCCTTCAATTGAAATGCACACTGCGGTGTCAATTCACTGAAGTGTATTGTTCGTTGCGCTGCGTATTTCAGGGCGCAGCACGCTCATGATCCAGTGTTTTCAGTGTCTCATAGTAGCTTGGTTCCCAGTAAATGCTTTTAACTCCATCCTGCATGTGTGTTTAACTTTCATTTGTAAATGCAACTGGTACCAGTTAGGGTTGGGAGAGGAAAAAAAAGTTTGAATCGCGATTCTCTCTCCAACGATTCTTGATCGATTCTGAGAATTTTATAATCTATTCTGAGCTTCGTTTTTAACTGCAGATGCACGCTTTGCTTGATGTTACACTTGCAGTGTGCCGTTTCGCCCACCGGTCCTCTCGTTACAAATGCTCTATGAAAGCGTAATTTGTCGTTTGGAATGCAGTGGGGTTATACATTAAAAATATGAAACTCATTGACAAAAGGCTGCTTTCAATTTCAAAGGCTCACGTGTACTTTGTAAAAAGTGCTTGTGCATGCAGCTGTGTGACTCCAAGTGGTTAAATGTACTTTCATCTCATGCTTTTATGACTTGAAATTGATGTAAACAGTCAGTTATCTCTTAAGGGATTAGACGGGACAAAGACATCTTGTGTTTCAAAAGACATCTGTGCATTCGTGTGAATGCAGCTTATTAGATCTCCCACTGTCTATGTCAGCAGTAATAATCAAAACAGTAAAGCTGAGAGGAAAAAAAAAATCACTCACAGCTCTTAATCCTCTGGGGTCTGAGGGGTTTTTGGGGTCCTTGAGATGTTCTGACATGCCCTGACATTTGTGCTTTTTTCAGTTGCTTATAAACATATTAATGGCAAAGGTGTAAATTCACTCTATTTAGCACAAACAGGGCTACCATAATATGTGAACAACTTGCATGTACATGTTTGTATTTTTGATAGAATAATGTTTATGCATGGTTTTTTCAAAAACAAAAAACTAAAGTTTCTGAAATAAGGCCATAAAACACATTCTAAATATATGTAAATAAGACTTTTGACTAATGGATGACGTTGCCTAGAATTTTTTCTTCAAAATTATGTGAAAATCATCCTGCCTAATCATTCACATAACACAATACATTGATTTAAATCTTGTAAAACACTTTTTGTTTGGAAAGGCCATATGCGGGTGGGCGTGATTCACACCTGCGGAGTCAATGGGGCCCGCATAATGAGGCTGCATACGTAATGAGCCTTTCATTCAGGTGTGTGACTGAGCCACAAGAATGCAAGGACAATATATAACTGGTTTGTTGTTTTTCCACAAATTTTGCTTGCAAATTGTACAATATCCAAGGTAAACATTTCTAGTAATTGTGCAGTTAATTGTTCTCATACTGTATTTTCAGATTTGGAATATATTCTCTTCCCAAATGTGTCACTAATAAAGCATAATAAAATTATTTAAAGAGAAGGCTTATAATGACCTTTTAAGATTTTGTTTACATCTATCTATATATATATATATATATATATATATATATATATATATATATATATATATATATATATATATATATATATATATATATATATATATATATATATATATATATATATATATATATATATATATTTATATTTATATTTTTAGGTTATACAATTACAACATTTAAAATTGTAACAATATTTCCAGTGTAATCTTTCTTTGTATTCGCAATTCATATTAAAACAGTATTTTTGCCAGCTGTAGTCGCTCCACAACAGCACGCATCTGTTCGTTCGTTCGTTCATTCATTCATACATACACAGAAACGCGATTCATATTTAAACAGTATTTTTCCCAGCTGTAGTCGCTCCACAACAGCACGCATCTTTGCGTTCATTCATTCCGATTAGAACAAAGCAAACAGAACTGACAGAATTCCTCAGCGGGATCCGTTTGCTCCTCGAAATGATACTTCCAGAACTTCTGAGGTAAATTTTTGCAGGATTATTATCAAGATAGTATTATTCCTCACAGCATCGTAAAGTACATAAGTCTGAAAGTGAACTCGCGGTGTGTTATCCAGCTGATGTGGGCGTTTCACAGGTTTGTTTGGATCGCCTCACATTTGCGTTTGAATAGCGCGCGCTCTCCGTGGGCGGAGCACATTAAAACTTAATTAGCTGAGATGAGAACGACTGACATCTCTCTCTTTGCATACATATTACATAAACTGTGAATATTAGTTTTTTATAAAAATTACTTCATTTAAAAGAAGAGAATTCAAGCTTCATGCCTGTGTGACTGTATGCCTGTTTGACTGAGTATTCGCTGAGTTGCAGTTCATTTTCGGACGCGTTTCAGAATTGACTTCACTGACGGAGAGTAGGCACAACTCGCATGTTTATTTTTCTTTATTTGGCGAAAAGCACAACACTTAGTTTTTATTATGAGCATACACAAAAAAAAATACACATACACTATTTTTTTTTTTATTTTTTTTTTGCACTCATACGGGAAAAAAACGAGCCTATCGCTCCGGCGCGATAGCCGACCTCAGGGGGTTAAATGGAAAATCTTCAGATTTTCTTAAATGCTGAAAGCATTCTTTGTTTATTGCTTGTAATGTTTCTTTGTTCCTCATTATTTAGGCTACTACTTACTATACCAGTTCGCATTTGCACAATTTTTTTTGTGGACCGATGACTACAGCTTTTCCTTAGATTTGTTATAAGTAGGGCTGCAACTAACGATTATTTTGGTAATCGATTAATCGGACGATTATTTTTACGATTAATCGATTAATCGGTTTATGTACTTATATTTTAGTTTTAGCCATTTTTTTCCCCAAGTAAATTATTAACAAAGGGTCTTTATCATTCAACATAGACTTTTTAGAGATTTTAACCATTTTGCATTGTCATATCCTCATCAAAAACATACTTGGAGTTGTGTTTTATTATGTGTTAGTAATCCTTTGTCAAACTCTTCTGCAATCAAAACACTGACCCATAGGTACTCAGTCTAGCAAATTTCACAAAGGAGATTTTAAATGTTTTCACCATGGCAGTCCTTAGGGCTCCTAAAGTAAAGTAGTTTAACATCCCGAACAAAGCTTATTAAGGAATCTTGCAGGACATATTTTCACGAAGAATAAGAATAAAGAATACAGTTGCAGTAAAATGCATTTTATTTTATTTTTTCCTGTAAACACACAGCTTATACCTGGGAAACAGCTTTATAGCTTATGCTGTGAAATCAATCAGAAAGTTGAAAGTAGCTTTTTTTGGTAAATTTATGGTAAACTTTCGTTCCTACCAAAACATTAGTTCTGAGTAAAAATAATGAATTGCAGAGTTTAACCATCATAGAGTTAAAGTGTATCATTTGCTTGTGACAAGTCCTGTCAGTTTAACAGAGAGCCCTGGCCGCGCGCGCGCGCACTCACCCAAGCGCTGTCTTGCTCTCTCTCTCTCCCTCGCGCATATTAATCAAAATCAATTGATACGATGGTGTCGGAAAAAAACAACCTCTCCAGTGATGAAATGTTTTCTTTGTTGACAATTCTTGTGCGATATCCTAAACTGCCGAATGCTGCTTCGTTCGATTAGTTTCATCTTCCGCTTTTTTCTTTTTCTTTCTCGAGCTGCCATCTCGCTGAATGCTGCAGAGACGCTGTGCGGGAAGCACGTGACATAAAACAAGGCCAGCTATTGGCTATTCGCTACTTCTCCTGCTGTACTGGCTGAGTAAAACCTCCGGTGGATCATTACTGCCACACTTTGGTCACCGCAGATTTAAAATATGCACGAAATGAGCCGCTTACGGCAAATAAAAGTTATTTAGCAACTAATCGATGACTAAATTAGTTGACAACTATTTTAATAATCGATTTTAATCGATTAAATCGATTAGTTGTTTCAGCTCTAGTTATAAGTGTTTGAAACGGAAACCTAAAGGCCTCCCCCTACACTTTTCAGCCAAAAAGCTTGAGGGTTTAATATTAATGTATAACTAAGTATAATAGTTGAATAGCAATAATAGTAAGTTGAAGAGAAAGTAAGTGCAATAATTTAGGTACGGTTCAATTTTTATGCCCTTTATGCTGTGGCAATTTTTCCCAATGGTATTGAAGATTCTAATTTTAAGGTTTTGTATCAGTTAGTACTTCCAGTGTTGTGACAAGACTAGTTTACTATGTTAACTAAATGACAAGCTAAAGAGAAAACTCACTGTTTTCATTTGTTCCATTTCTTTAACACAGTCTGTTTTTGGAAACTTAAATTTACTTGGGTTAGTTCACCCAAAAATTAAAAATCTGTCAGTAATTACTCGCCCTCCTGTTGTTCCAACCCTGTAAGACTTTTGTTCGTATTCGGAACACAAATTAAGATATTTGATTAAATCTGAGGGCTGGATCACTCCTCCATAGGCTTCTATGGGATCAAAACTTGCCGGCCCAGAAAAGTTAGTAAAGACATAATTAAAATAGTCCAAGTGACTACAGTGGCTCAACCAAAAGTTTATCAAGCGACGAGAATACTTTGTGCGCAAAAATAACGACTTAATTCAACTATTAATTTTCTTCTGTGTGGGCCTGAGTGAGTTTACGCAGTGTAACAGCGCAGCGCTTCTGTGTTGTACGTCACCACGTAGGCTCAATATTGGCCGACGCTGGTCGTGTGTGATACGTGAGCCTACGTGGTGACGTACAACACAGAAGCGCTGTTACACTACATGAATTCACTCAGGCCCACACTGAAGAAAATTAAGTTGAATTGTCGTTATTTTTGGGGGGTTTTGCGCACAAAGTATTCTCGTTGCTTGATAAACTTGTGGTTGAGCCACTGTAGTCACTTGTCGATGTCTTTACTAACTTTTCTGGGCCGGCAAGTTTCGATCCCATAGGAGCCTATGGATTTCATCAAATATCTTAATTTGTGTTCTGAAGATGAACTAAAGTCTTTCTGGGTTGGAACAACATGAGGGTGAGTGATTACTGACAGAATTTTCATTCTGAAACTAACCCTTTAAAATATTGTGAAATAGTATTAAGGCTGCATGGTATTGTTTCTATTGCTAATTCTCCTATTCTATTGCTAATTCTCAACTACTGTTAACCCCATCAGTGCTAAAATCAGTGTTCTTTAACATTCTCACAGGAGTAATTTCAGACATTTACGTTTAGTCTTTTCGTTTTCTGCTCAGTCTTTTCACAAATATTATTGTGGCTTAAATGGAGAACTTTGCACAGAAGTGCCTGGTAAATGTAAATTGTAAATGTTGTTGAATGGATTCTGAATAATGGGCCGTCTGTAACGCGCTTCATATCTGTGTTTCTCCACCAGTCTGTCTCCTGATCTTCTAGATGGGAGTCTCAGTAGCGTCGGCTCCTCTTCAGATTCGCCTGCGAAGATGGAAGGAGTGTCGTCCTCCTCCAGTAACTCTCCCCGCACACCCCTTCAGGACCTTTCCCCCAAGTGATCCGCCGAGCGTCACCACATCAGAGAAGGATTGGGGCTGCTTTTCTTCCACTCATTATTCTTTATTTTTCAATGCCTTCCCAACATGGCTTCTGTTCTTTTCCTGAATTGTCCTGTTACATTTAAAGGAAAGTGGCCCAGGAGTGTATTCGGTAAGGGCATGGAGAGACTGTGGATGCTTTTTGCATCAGCTGCTATAAATGGATGTGAGACATGGTGTATAGATCTGCATCAAAGCGAACAACGTCACAGAGGAGGATCTTGGATTCTTTCTTTTTTTTGGTCCCTCAATTTGTCAATTATCTTTTTGATAAGGCTTTTGAAAAGAAAACCGCTGTAAAAAGAACTACATGCGCGTTCTTTGATTTACAATCTTAGCTTGCCAACAGGTATTGTGTGTGAGAATTTAATTTATTTTTTGGCTTTTGTTTTATTTGTATGTAAGTATGTACATAAGATTTGTGGCAAAACGTGCAGAGGCAAAAAGCTTGACCGGCAAACTGACAGCCGCCTCTTCTGGAGTTTTAATAGCGGTGCAACTGCACTTTAAAGGGGTGGAATATCATTTAGGGCTTTGTTCTGAATTTGCATATTAAATTTTTCAGGAATTGCCTATTCTTGATTTTTAAATAGGTGGAGGAAATGTATTTTTCAAAGAGCTTGGCACTTCGTTCTCTGTTAAAATGGTTTATGGTTGCTGTACACAACTAATGCAGAAGGGATTTAATATTGCATCTGTTAGTAACCACTAAATCCTTGATTTGAACACTAGAGAAACTAAATATGTGCGTGCAACTGTTAATTTTCAGAGAATGGAGCAAAACATCCGGGCTGGGTTGAGTGATTTGTAATCAAGCAAATGGAAGCATTTGGAGGAGAATGATTTGTTTTTGTTTTCCAGCGTTTCCAGAGGCTATTAACAGTGACCCATTTGGCAGTTTAATAGTTAAGCAGAAGTGCACAAAGATGAAACCCTCCCCATCGAGAGTCATTTGTGGAATTAATTTTTAAATGTAATCTACTGATACTGAAATGGTGTGCCATTAAATTTGTATATAAGAGAAATTGTACAACTGTAGAAGTTATTCATTTGGGGTTTTAGTTACTTTAGGAAATGGTATTTTTCTTTGTAAATGTTTTTTTTCTAAATTTCATTGAAAGAATGCTTTATTTCCTCAAGCATGAGATAATGTATCATAAATTAATTTTTGTGTGCAAGAAAGTGATTGTAAAATATTTTTCATTCAAGTGGATTGAAAGAGAGGGTTTTTTTTCACATAAGAAAAGATGAAACTGCAGTGTAAACTTTTTCTGAATGTCTTTGCAAACAAAAAGTGGGTCGTGTAGATCCAGATTCTGTCCTGTAGTAATGGGTGAAATGTATTTCTAGTTTGCTTTGGTTTGTTTTTGTCCTGTGGACGTGTCAAATTCTTTATTTAATGATTTTTCTGTCCTGTCGACTTGTACAGTACTTTTAAAGCCTGTGCATGTGAACTCTGAGGAGGACCTGAGAGCTGTTGTGAGTGTGTAGTTCTCTACTCTTCCTGAACAATTCTTGTTCCCATCATATCAGAGACTTTCAGATCCCAGAAATAAATTATTTGTCCAGCTATTTTATTGCCTTGTCTCGTGATATCAAACTTGTTCACTGTTTTCTGTCTGTGTGGTTCTTGTCTTTAAAAACACAATTGTCACTCAACATAAGTGTTAACTGATATGGTTCTTTATTCTTCAGTACCCTAAATTTTCATCCCTAATGAAATGTTCTGTTTGACCATGACAATGGACCCTTTTCTCAGACTGTGCTGATGCATTTCCACAATTAACTTTATAATTCTCAACTATCCCTAATGTTTCTGAAAGTGTTCTGCTTTTATTTGATCAAATACTGTAAGAACAGTAATTGCTAAGTATTACAATTTAAAACAACTATTTTCAATTCTAATAGATTTTAAAATGTATCAAAGCTGAATATTCAGCATCTTTACTCCAGTCTTCAGTCACATGATCCTTCAGAAATCATGCTAATTTAGTGTTAAAAACAATTATGCTGCTTAATATTTTTGTGAAAACTGATTCTTTTTTTTCTTTCTTCTATTGGTGAATAAAATGGTTCAAAAGAACATTTATTGGAAATAGAAACTGGTTTTCATTCTAAAACTATATGTATTGTTTCAAGTTAAGACTACAGGTATTTGTACACTTTATAACGGTGAACTTGAAGCAAACCGACTTCATAAATCCAGTATGAATTGTGACCAGTTACCTAAAAATAATCGCAAAAATTGCACAAAGTTAGTTCTGAGAAAAGCAGATACAAAAAGATATTAGAAAGTCCATTAAATTCCACTTAAGTGACAGTTTTTATTGGTTGGGTATACTTATAATTTTTAATAAAAGTGCCTTTTAAGTTTGATAACATGTTGAACAGATATGTAATAACTTTTGATTATTCATATTCAAAATATGTGTGTGTGTGTTTCAGAGCTCATAGACCTGTGTGATGAACAAGGAGTGCTGAAATTCCTCTTTATGCCTGAGAATTCACAGGAGAATGGTAGTGGACTCCTAAATGCTAGAGAGTCATTCATTGCTTGCATTATTAAGCGTGAGTTTGAGTTTTTCGCATGATATTTATTGATAACCTGAAGAGAATAGTTTGTTTATTTTTGAAGTAACAGTCAGGGATGTGTGTGTGTGTGTGTGTGTGTGTTTACAGGTACGTCTGATGGGGCTTATACGTCTGCCACATCTCTACTATCCAGTGTTCACTCTGCTCTTATAGGTGCCATTGCATTTTGTACACTGCAAAAATATATTTTTTAAGTCAGTTTTATAATATATATATAATATATATATTTATATATAAACATTATTAATCTAAGAAGAAAATTATTGAAAGATAACTAATATCATACATAGTTTTCAGAGAATATAGATTAAATTAACTTGCGTTAATACTAACATGTTGGATATGTAGTGAATTCATGTTTAGACAAAATTACTTTTTTTTGCTGTATATTAGTCTAAGTTACAATTTTAGTATTATTTGAGCTATTTTATGTAGCAGTTGCGTTGTATTTTATATTGCTGATACGCTGTTGTTTGTTAATGTGTGTGTAAAACTCGTCTGAAGCAGCTTCGAGTTGTGGAGGCTCTTATGGCTAAATCAATGGAAATCAATTCTCAACCACTGCTTAAAACCGTGAGTATTTTAGAGCCACATCTGAGCTTCACCGTTCTCTCATATTTGTTCACCTGCTGTCACCTCGATTTTGTATTATTCAGCTAAAAAAATATATATATTTACATATATATTTACTGTGTCTGTCTGTCTGTCCTTATTTCTGTTTTCTTTTTGATGCTTCCTTGCTGAATAAAATAAAATTCTTAAAAAAAAAAAAAAAAAAGACTTTTGAATGGTAGTATACATCATGTCTTGCATTATAGTACAGTGGGATTAAATTATAGAAACTAGTTAAAACTGCTGTAAAAGGGTTTCTAAGACAGTTTCTGATAAGAGTCACTGATAATGTGAAAATGGTCCAAAGAGGAATTCATGTTCTATCTTGTTCTTCAAACTGTTTTGCAGTCACTGCCCAAAGTAAAACATTGCATTACTACCTGTCTACTGAGTATCTAATCCCGTTTCCTCTACAGTCCAAAACATTACACTAAATTAGTTGGAAGACAAGTCAGTTTTGAGTGCAGAAGTAAATGCAAGTTAATTTCACCCATGTTATCAATCAGCTTATTTCTAAACAAACATTTTCACTGCAATGTTGCATCTTGCTTCGAACTATGATTCCGAAACTATAGAATAATTGATGTTTCTAATAATACTTTTGAATAAAACTTTCAAGTAAATGCCTTTAAAAATCAATTTACTTTATTTTATGTGGTATAAGGTTTAAGCAGTGGACATAAACACCATAACATTTTCACTCTTGAAATAAACAACAGAAATCCACAGACACTGAATATGACGTATAACAACACATTTAATTTCATGTATTCACGCTCCTCTACACCCCCTCCCACTTAACATAATAGTTAGCCGGACCTAATGCCAGCTCAGTCAGTGTTGGGCCTGTAAACACAGAACGCTCCCCTCCCCTTGCCCATGGATCTTTGCGTCTTCATTGTGTTTGTGACGATCATTTAAGAAGTTAGTTCCTGTTTACAGGGAGTTTCTCAGACGTACTCCCTCCGTCCTCACAACCCTCCTGGCTGTTAATGTCCATATCTCCCCTCCTCATCATCTTAATAGTTCTTTTCGGCTAGATTGTTTCCAAGAGCACTTCAAGTGCGCAGAATAACCATTGTAAGAAGACCTGTGCGACATGGGAAAGCACCATGAAAATGTGCAGAATACAATCAAACTGGGAATATGATGCATTTTTACGACTCACCTAACACATAAGCAGCTACGAGTTTCTTGTTAACACTTAAGTGGAGGTAGACAGGCACTGTGGATTCCTGTTCTCCCAGAGTTGGGAGCATAAGGGCTGCCATACACACCAGGCCTAAAAGGACAGTAAGGAGGCTGGGACCCCCAGATGCTGTACGGCTCTCTGTGCCAATACAAGAAGGAAGAAGCAGACGGTTGTAAAATGAAAGAAAACCACCAAACAATAAAACATAATACATCTCTCTGACGCCACCCAGTGGGAAATTTAGTTCACAGTGTTTTGCATTGTGCGTTACTGTTTTCAAGCAAAAGTGTGAGTTATATTACAACTGCAATTATTTCATAACCGGAAAAAGAAAAAAGATGTAAAAACTTACCATTTAATGAAAAAAGTTTAGCAAATATAAAAATACATTGGTAAATTTCATTTAGCAAAATAATAATAACAATTCTGTGTAGAAGAAATTGTACAGACTATAGATTGTAAATTTATAAATATAATTCAATCAAAAAATATAAAAAAAAAAAAAAAATTGAAACTTGTATTTTGAGAGAAACAAACATATCTGAAGGAATATAATAAGTTAACAATAATTCTTATTTTCCCGTATTTTTTTTGTGGGCCCAGTCAAAATGTTGGCGGTGCAAGTAAAAATCTGAATTCCAGCAACCCATTTTACTTTCATATTGTGATGGACCTTTGACTGAGACATGATACTCAACCATAGACTGTAAAAAAAGATGGACGACGCCCCTTCGCTCTCTTCCATTGGTGAGAACTGAAGCCGCCAGTGTCCCGATATGGCGCTGACATCTGCGCAGTAGCGATCTCGGGACCAGACCTGCGCAGTAGTGAGCAGGAAGTAAAGCCGCGAAATCAACGCTCCGCCCTCATTCTCGCAGAATGCACTCTCCCTGAGTGCACTTTTTTAAAAATGTATTGCAGTACGACAAGAGGCTTGTTAAAATAAAGTAAATACAATCTCCTCAGTCCTCCGAAGATTCCGAAAAAAATGTCCGTTGGTGCTTCAGTGACTACTTCGCTCAGAGAACCTGTCAATCACAGCTGTCAATCATGACGTTACACCACTGTTTTTATAGCATTACGTAACTAGCTAAAAACCAACTTAATCAGAGTGATAAAAACGACAGAAAATCAAAGAAACCACCTTTGGAAAAAGATATTTGAAGTGTAATTTAATTGTTTAGTTGGTCTCACGTCCCGTTGAATAACACGGGGAGGCGGGGTTTATGACCTATAGTAGGAACAGTCACCAGGGGGCGATCGAGACGTTTTGGCTTCACTGTTCAGGGCTTGTGCGGCACGCACCAAAAAAAAAACCTAGGACATGATTTCATTCTAATGCTGGGGCCACACCACAAGATATTCGGACCGATTTCTCCCCTTCCGACAATCCTAAATGAAGTTCTTTTTATCTGGATGTTTCTACAGATTTTCCTGTGGTGTGAGGTGTGTTAAGAGTGACCGAACCTGCTCGGAAGAAGGTCGGAGTCGCCCCGATCTCGAATTGTAAATATTCAACATGTTGAATAATTACGATCAGAAATCCTGATGTGTGGGGGGAACTGTTGATTGTCAGGTGGAATGAAACGATACCCAATCAGAAAGCGAGCTGACAGAAGAAGAAAGCATAACAACCGCAGTCAAGGTGCAGCACAGAGTAAAATGGATATGAACATCAGAGGTGGAAGATCAGCTTGTCGATTTGTGGCAATGTTCAGTCAAAAGCATTCCAAACACTATCATAGCAATTTCTTCCTGCCTATCGTACTAAACAGTTTATTCTGAAGTCTCGAGAGATTTTGTGAGATTTCCCGTTTTCACTAGCCTGGCTAACGTCAGACCTCGTCTCATTGAGACGTGGTCTGGGAACCACATTTTCATTTTCTTGTATTTGAGGCGTGGTTTACGAATGCCCAGAGCCATTTATTGGGCGCTACGAATGTCTATCAAATGCGCCTGTATGTAGCTCATAGCCAATCGTTTCAATTATACCAGATGACGTATGTAGAGCGACAGAAATTCGACGAGGAAGAAGACGAAATAAACTTGCGTTCTAAACTACTTAGAACCATAGACAGTATAAGCTTAGAACACTATCTAAGGCTGCATCGGTAACTTCGCGTCTGATGCCATGTTGGATCCATAGATATAAACAAACTGCTTCGGTGTGTCGCATAGACGTCGTCATCGTCTTGCTGCTCCCTCCCCGTTCTGTGATTGGTTCCCTTTTTGAGGGGAAAATCTGGTCCACGGTGTCCAGGCTGCCTAGCAGCGTGAATAAAATCGCGCTGCGCTCAAGGCAGCATGGGGAAACCTAGGCTACGTTTTCACAGTCGTTGGTTGAAAATGTGTACGTGTGTGGTGTGTTGTCTTCTTCACATCGCAGCACACCACACACTATAGGAGCAAAACTGTTACGTTTTGGACTATATGTCCTCACGTTTGTGGTCTCTCACATTTTGAAAATCTTATAAGATTTTAAATATCTTTTGCTGTGGCCCCAGCATTAGTGAATTGCTTGGATTTGGAAAAATGGTTGCTGGAAGGGTATGATTTTTAAATAATTGAGAGAGCTTAAAAGACGGGGAAGGTTGCATTCCACATTGCCTTTTTCTTCGGAAATACAAGTGCCTATGAATCATTCACAGTAAGAACCAGGGATGTGTGTTAAGAACGTGAATTCATGTCGACTGTAAAATGCACCTGTCTGGAATGCAGTCTGCTCAAAGAACACTCTGTCGGCAAGCTGCTCCTTCATCCTGCACTCCTCCTCCTGGGGCCGGACCTGGGGCAGCTCTTGAGCGGCGGAGGGCAGCAGAGTGGCCATTACTTCCTTCTTGCCCAGTGCCTTCCTCTGACTCTGCTCAGACACCTGCAGCCGGAACTTATCAATTACACCGTAATGACAGGCCCGCACGTCCCTATGGCGGATCACGCTGTTCGGTGAAAATCAAGAAATTAATGGTTGTGAAAGGCTCAGTGAAATCAGATTGATATTTTTCTGTTAAAATCTTTAGTGTAAGACTCGGAAACTTACATATCCACGCAACATTGCGGTTTAACAGCACCAGTGGCATCCACCACGGCATACTTGTTTGGAGCTGTGCACAGAACTGATGAAACAACAAGCGGTGAGGAAGGAACCACTACAGCACACTAAGGAAGGTTCTCGTGGGTGCTACCGATGCAAATGCACGACTCACCTTTGAATTTAAGAGCAAACTCATAAGGGTTGTAGAGGGTGAGCACCTGCTTATGTGAAGCCTGCTCATCTGCGTAGAACACCAGCTCAGTGGGGAACACAAAGACTGGAAGGCTTCCCTCCACTAGGTCAGGCTGCCGACTCTGCTTCTGCATTGGCTCAAGCTGAGCTCACTTCCTCCTCCCTTTATCGTATTCCCACTCCCTCTCCGGGCTGTAACGGTGCAGAGATCCAGTTCTAAATGAAGCCAGTTCAGCTCTTTGGCAGCATGACTTTCACCTCTGAAATTATAGAAATTGGGCCATTTCATCATTGACAGCAGTAGAAGGCAGGATTACAATTCATTTGAATATAAATAACAAAGCATGTCATAATAAATAAATAAAAAAGAATATGAAAAAAACCCCACAAAAACTCACGGTCAGTGTGAATTGAAAGGCTTAAATCACTGACTCTGTAAAGCCGTGACCAATTTTACGTTTTGCAAAGTTGCTACTTCAGTATTTTTTGCACGTTTCTAGGGTATAGTGGAAAACGATACGCATTTCATAAGTTCAAAAGGCTTTTATTTGGCAAAAACATTCAGCAAATGCAAAGAGTCAAAATTTACAGCCTTGACCCTTCCTCTTCATAACCTCTGCAATGCGCTCTGTCATGCTGGATATCAGATTCTAGGTGAAATCCTGACTGATGGCGATCCATTCTTGAATATAGGCCTGTTCACACCAAGAATGATAACTATAACTGTAACTATATTAGCGTCCACAACAGGGGCGTCCAAACTGTCCCGCAGAGTTTAGCTCCAACTTGCCTGGAAGTTTCTAGTATGCCTAGTAAGATCTTGATTAGCTTGTTCAGGTTAAATTGGGGTTGGAGCTGAACTTTACAGGACAGTGGCCCTCCAGGAGCAGGATTGGACACCCCTGGTCCACAACAACGCACGATATCGTTGTTTATTCTAAGCACGCTGCAGTTTTGTCATGTGCTGCATTAAATGCTTGAGCTCTTTAAAGCAGGATGGATTCTGATTGGTTCTATGCTGTTATCGTTATAGTTGTGGTGTGAAAACTGCTATTCTTTAATATTTAGGATCACATCTTTATCGTTATAGTTATCATCCTTGGTGTGAACGAGCCTTTAGTAGTGCTCGGAGTTGATCACAAGACTTCTGCTTGTCCACTCGCCTTTTGAGGACTGACCACAGGTTCTCTATGGGATTAAGATCCGGGGAGTTGTCTGGCCAAGGATCCAAAATTTCAATGTAAAGAATCTCTGAGCCACTTTATTATCACACTTGCCTTGTGACATGGTGCGCCATCATGCTGGAAAATGCACGGATCATCACCAAATTGCTCCTGGATCATTGGCAGAAGTTGCTCTTGCAGGATGTTTTGATACCACTCTTTATTCATGGCAGTGTTTTAGGGCAGAATTGAGAGAGCCACCCTTGGATGAAAAGCAACCCCACACATGGATGGTCTCAATATGCTTCACTATTGGCACGACACAGAACTGATTCAATGCGTTCACCTTTTCATCTCCAAACAATAGATTTTCCAGATGTCCAAACAGTCAGAAGGAGGCTTCATCAGACAAAATAACTAGTCTTCTGCTGTTCAATCCTTGCACATCCGGCAGCATTTCAGCCTGTCTTTGATGTTTTTCTTGAAGAGAAGTGGCTTCCCTTCTGCCCTTCTTGACACCAGGCCATTGTCCAAAAGTCTTGGGCTCACTGTGCACTTGCACCCACTTGCTGTAGCCCAGATATTGAGCAAGTTCTGCACTGGTGGTGATACGATTCTGTAGCCGATTCCTCAGGAGGAGACGGTCCTGGCACTTGCTGGACACTCATGGACATCTTGAAGCCTTCTTCACTGCAGATGAGCCTCTCTCCTTGAAGTTCTTGATGAACTGTTAAAATGATTATTTCAGGTGCAATATCCTTTGCAGCAATTTCCTTGCATGTGAGGCCATTTTGATACAAAGCGACGATGGCTGCACGTCTTTCTTTGGAGGTAACCAAGAATTATATAGGTTTTTAGCTGACTAGTGCTCAGCACTTTCCCATGTGCTGATTATATGATTAGTGAAATGATGTCGGGGTCAGTATGAAAGAAGCTTTAAATTGATCAAAAGTGACAGAAAAGACATTTATAATGTTAACAAATATTTATTTTAAACTTTCATGTTCTTTTGAACTTTCTATTCATCAAGGAATCCTGACAAAAATGCATCAAGGTTTCCACAAAAATAATATTAGCACAACTGTTTTCAACAGTGATTCTTTGTCATCAAAAGAATAAATTGCATTTTAAAATATATTAAAATAGAAAACAGTAAATGAAATGGTAATAATATTTCACAATATTGCTGTTTTTACTGTATGTTTGATCAAATAAATGCATGCAGCCTTTGTGAGCAGAAGAGCCTTCTTTCAAAACATTTAAAAACAAAAAAATCTAACTGACCCAGGCTTTTGACCAGGACTGAATGGTGGATCGTGACCCAAAAATGAACCAGGTCTGTTCTGATAAAGATGTGGATGGCTAAATAATGAACCATTACTAACTACGTAATTGTGCATACTGCATAGCTAAGATAACAAAATCAACTTTCAAGAGGAGAAAACACATCCTATATCAGCCTTGACGTCAAAAGCTGCACATTCTATCAAAGTGAAAAGGTATTCTGGTACAGATTCATCTATCACTCATGCCAAAAACCATAAACAAAACCAAGACTACAGGGTGAAATTGCAAAAAGTATATACTTTTTTTTTTTACAGTGGATTATCAGCTGCTATTTTAATGATCAGAAATTGCATATGCATTTACTAAACCAAAATGATAAATTTTCCTATTCAATGTGTCACGTGTTAATAATGTATCATATTGTTAGGCCTTTGTATTTCATAGTTATATTAGTAAATGTCAATATTTTATTTGAAGGACATTTTTGTACAATAAAAAACCTAGTACAGTGCTGAGTAACTTGACAAAATCTGTGTAATAAATCAAAATAAGATGAAAACTACCGCAACAGGAGGTATAGGCTAAATAAATTACTGATTACATGAATAAGTCTAATGGTAATAACTTTTTCTCTCAGACTTATTTGTGGCGTGAGAATAATCAAGGGATGTTTCAGAAAAGTGAAGTAAACGCAAACATGAATTGATTAAATAAAATGAAGGCCAAACGAAACTGAAAGTCATGTGTCAATATAATCTGATAATAGTGTCAATGTAATAAAAGACTAATGGATGATGGCCAAGATATCTGTACAAAAACAAGGTCCACGTGGCTAGTCATGTGACCATGTTTACTGAATTCGTCTGAAACGCAAGGATTTCGCAATACGATCTATAGCAATAAGTAAATAACGTCAAACTTAACCGACTAACAGCATACTAATGAGGTCAATGACACAGCATGACAGCTGGCAGATACAATGATGTCTAGGCGTTACCAAAGACTATTACTAATATCGAAATAAATACACCCATCAGACACGTAAGAAAAATATACTGCCCGACTAAATGCTAAAAAACCCTCTTCAAATGTCTTCTGTATAATATTAAAATCCCCATCAAATGACTTACGTCTTGCTTACACAATGTCTCCAGGAGATCGGATAACGACGTGACAGACCTTTTGTCCTCTTGAAGGCTATTTGGTTTTGCTGACTATTAGCAGAGATATTTATATGTAACAGGACATTCATTATTTTTAAACCTGTACATTAAAGCGTAGATTTCCGACCTCAAACGTGATGTAAACTATTTCTTAACTACAATACATTTGCATGTCTAATGTTAAACTAAATGCAAGAAAGATGTAACGTTAGAGTATCCGCCTAAAAATGATTAGCAAACTCTGCCATTTCAATTCTTCGATAGTAATTAAGCACTTAAAAAGAGGTTCAGTTTGCAAGTTGTAACTGGCTAAAGTAGTTTAACATAAAGTAAGACATAATATTCAGTATTGTTCATTGGATTTTGACATATTGATGGTATGGTTAACCTACAATCATGCTAGCATAACAATATTGCAACATCGAGATGGCAGAGTGTTTAATTTTACGTTATTTAATGTAGCTATTGAAAGAATAAATACACCGAAAACAATAAAAAAACATGTTTACCTCACTCCCGTTTACCGATATTTATTTCAAATCCCACCCCGTTTCCTTTTTCTTTGTCAACAATACGCTGCAAGGGCGCATTGAATGCTGGGATACTGGAGGGCTTCAGGAATTCCGCCAACGTCTTCTATGACGTCATTTAGAGTTTCACAAATGTACTCTCTGTTATTTATGGAGTTTTTTCTCAGTAATTCGGAAGATAAATGAAGTTTGTCGGTCGTTTTATGCTTATAAAGCTCTGGGTTACCGTTTACTCGTTGCGAAAAGTCTTAAAGGGACAGTTCACCCTAAAATAAAAAATTCTATCATTAGCTCACGTACTCGTCCGGTGTCTTCCTTTCTCCAGCAGAACACTAAAAGAGATGTTGAGCAGAATGACCCAGTCACCCTTCCCTTTCATTGCATCGTTTTTCAATATAACTGAATGGCAGCCAAAACTGTCATTCTTCTGAATAGCATCTCATTTTGTGTGACAATTATTTTGGGGGGGGGGGGGGGGGGGTGAACTGTACCTTTAAGGTTTGGCAAAGCTCAAATGAAGCATTTCGTTACACACAAAAAAAATAAAATGAAATTTTAAAACCGCCATTAACAATTGCAGTTTAGGCGATTTTTTAATACCCCCAGAGTGAATTGATCTTGGCATTTGGCAACACAACATACAGCATTTATGTCGTCTCTTTATTTTATTAAAGTAAAAAAAAAAAGTAATTCTAAAGAAACCCACACGCCCTTTAAAATGAATGCTCATTCAGACGACAACACCGCCTTCTTAGGGCACAATAAGGACAACCATAGACTGTTAAAAAAAAAAAAAAAAAAAAAAAAGGGCATAACCCATAATCAAAACATTTGTGACCGCTTGCACACATTTGCACACTGAGAAAATTTAAAGATTTTTTTTTTTTTTGCATTAACATGTTAGCCTATATCAGACTACAGTGAAATGAAAACAGGAAGAAGAATAGGACGACCTTTATAAAGCCCTTCTCTGGGGACATAGGCTGCATTTAATGAATGAACAACAGTGACAGTTTCACATTAAAAATATGTCCTTGTTGTGAATCAGGATACGAATATAACAAACAGAAACCGTGCACAATACAGCGGAATGTCCTCTACAATAGGTGATATTATGTTAGTGATAGATCTCCGATATGGCACGTTTCTCACCCTGAGCAAGCTACTGAATTGTAGTTATGTAAAAATGCGGCTGAACAATCATAAGGTACTGTATCATCGACACTTGTTCACAGATTATTCCCTGCAGAGATTAAAACACATTATAGTGCGGAGTAAATATACCATCTTCGTGAACACCGCAAATGCCTGTCAATTTATGAGGTACCGCCGTACGTTCAGTGTCTGTGATTATGGTGAACAGGATTGCCAAGCCTCCTTTCCTTTCTCGCATTCACAAAATCAAATGTGTAGCGACTAGCGAGGCTCCACGGAAACTGACAACGCTGCTTTTCCTCTCGCTTGTGTGCCGCCGTTCGTTGTCACGGTCTAGGGCGGTTTGGTGTATTAATGGCGCTTGCCTATGGTTTCTCAAAGGAGATAAACAAGAGGAGGGGGAAGCGGGCGAGGATGGATTTCTCGATGGTCAGGGGGAGGCACAATTATTATAAAAATCACACGGAACCCAAGCTACTCCCCACCCCCACCAAGACAGCTAGACGAGATCAGGCGAGGAGGGGGTTGCCCTTTTTACGAGACAAAAATGACACTATAGGTTTTAAGTGAACATGTTAAATCTGTCAAACACACATTATAATAGCAGTAATGCCCTTTCAAATGCAAAAACTAGATTACAGATTACACAAATGACACACATCCCTGTCCACCCGCTTGAGCTCCGTCCGCTCCAGCGAGCGCGGAGAACTGAGGGGATAAGAGGCATTCCACGACCTCATTGCATATTTATACAGGGGTGGGCGTGGCTTCGCGTCTCAGCTCAGCCAATGGCGTAGCAGCGGCGGGGCGAAGGCGTTTCGGTCTGTTCGGAAGAGAAGTTCTCTAACAGCGCGAGCCCAGCACTGCTCAGAAAAGACAGATAGAGAATCAGGCGGCTGCAAAGGGTGGCAGTACGACCCTCTTTTGGGGGGGTCTGATTATAACAAAATATATACACACATATATGCATGCCCAGGGCCGCAAGATAGGTCATATGCCGATTATAGATATTTTAGCAAACATCTAGACGTATATCTATACATTTTAAAATGCCTATTTTACTTTTCCTGATAGACACGTCCGCTTCTATGAATCAGCGCACTTATTTGGGTACGACGTATCTGGACATTGCTAAAGGCGCGGTTGAGATCTTTATGAAGGTAAAGCATAATTTTACCCCGACTTTTTCAGCATACTGTTGTACCTTGTTAAAGTTAAGGATCCCTATGACAGGATCAGTTTGAATGAATCTTTATTGTTTCGTTTTCTTTAACAGCTGCGTGCCCGAGACCCGGCTAGTAGAGGCGACAGGTACATGCTAGTTACATTCGATGATCCACCATACGGCGTAAAGGTAAATAAATACTACTAAATTGTGCTTATATGTGGTTAAAGCGGAGATATTTTCTGACAGTGAGACTCTACTGTCCCTCTGGTTTGTAGCATCGGGTCGGGCGGCCTCCCGGTGACGAAAACGGCTAATTTTTGTTAAAATATCCGCAGACCCGGAGCAGCGCAGCCTCTGAACATGGCGGACATTTTGCTTTTGTGTTGGGAATGCTCTCGAGCGCTGAGATGGAGGCGGAGAGATTTATTATCCACTGTGACGTAGTGCATGACGCGTGCGCGGGCCAACTCGGCCCGGATTGGACAAGCATCCGTGCCCTCCTCTTGCATTTTGATTGGTCACTGTAGCCTGAACAAATCAACACGATTTGATTTGTGCAACAGCCATCAATAACCAAACGAGGCAGGAGATGCTTTGCAGTTTTACATTGCTTGCTCTTGACGAGAGAGATAAGCTTGTAAGTTGCCCTTGATAACAAGCATAAACTTCCTTCCCTCTCCATTCGCAAGTACATTCACCTCCTTCCCATTCATATTTCAAATTACCAAACACCAAAAAGCCAGAAAGGTGATTAAGTATGCTGTCCTGTTACATTTGGTCACTGAAACTTTAAAGTTGAACATCAGATATTCTTATTCAAGCATGATTGCTAATTGCTCACTTTAAGTCATCATTTTCAGATAAGGCATTAGTGACTTGAACTTGCATCACATATGAGACCATTTTGCACAACAGATGGCAAGCATGTCATCTAGAATACTAACAACTAGGAAATAAATGCTTCCTGTGGAAATACAAACAATTGCTACTAGTACAATACGCCTAATACTGACACAAAACAACCTAGTGCAGAGAATAGGAGGCATTAGGCATTAGGAGGCATAGTTTCCATATGTAGGGGACGTTGATTCCTCCATGTGAGGGTATGGACAGCTAAGGTAATGGATGGTCTACAAGTTGTTGGTGTGGTGAATGGTCAGGCATCTGCGTTAATTGTACGCAAACAAATCTCTTTTTTCAGGATACTAACTAAATGTCATGGTCACCATGAGCAGGATACCTTGTATTCATACTTGCTTAGTGAATTACTTGATCATTCTAAGACACAAGGGCATGACTAGACTTGCATGTATAACATTCAGGGGCGTCATGCACCTAATTTTTTGAGAGGGCAACAGTGACAGTTCTGGCACTAATTCCTAAGACTGTGAGTCATGATAGTCTAGTGGTGTGATTTTGTAGTACACAAGGGGCCAGGTTCAAATCCTTATATAATAAAAATTTTCATAATGAGCTCAGCAAATGTGCAACTGAACTCCACTGATTTTCATGTGGAAAACAGCAGTACTGACCAGTTTGGGTTTCAAAATTATGATTATTATTAAATGATAATTATTATTTATGTATATAAAAAAACTTTGGTTACACTTTATTTTAAGATGTCTTTGTTACACTGTAATTATGCATTTAAGTACTGAGTAATATTAAGTAACTACATGTACTTTTGGGATTCCTAACCCTATAGTAAGTAGGATTACTAGGATTAGGGTTTACTTTGATTTAGGGTTAGTTGCATGTAATTATCCATAATTTATAGTTATTAATACAGTAACTACGTGTAACATATGTAACAGTGACACTGTAAAATAAAGTGTTACCAAAACTTTATAATACAACTATTATTATGTAAAAGTTCTCACGGTATAATTACTGCAATGACCTAGTTATATACTTTGGATTTATGAACCAAAGCGAGAACATGCATTATTAATGCATTTGCTGTCACATTTCCAGAATATTAAGAACATTATAAGTCCTGCATTGATTCAGTCTTCCACGGATTCTGTATCTAATAGAAACAAATGATTTTAAACCATTTGGTGAATTAGAGGCCATTCTCTGTAGTCCTTCAGAGAAACACACCACACCTGTGACAAAGATTCTCTAACATGCACTTCAGAGTTCAACCATTTCGCATAAGTTATTTTCATAAAAGCTGACATTTAGGCTAAATGTATTGGCTATTTAATACATGTCTCATTAAATGCTAAAACTCTTCGGTTGTTATAGCAAATGCATATTTTGTCAACAAAATACAAAAAAACACCAGCAAGTAAAAACTCCTTGGTTCTGC
The DNA here is from genome assembly GCF_964197995.2 of Scardinius erythrophthalmus. Lineage (NCBI taxonomy): Eukaryota > Metazoa > Chordata > Actinopteri > Cypriniformes > Leuciscidae > Scardinius > Scardinius erythrophthalmus. The sequence continues at coordinate 20,478,202 of NC_138233.1, read as the reverse complement.
AAAATTCACCAAAATGCGACATAGAGTGCATAGTGTTTACCAGCGTGCTCAAAACCCACACACCCGTCAAAACCAGTCCAATAAGCAAAGAAACATCAACAACTCCTTAATAATTTTTCAGACCTTTCTCACCCCCACATTCAGCCATCATCTGTTTATAGACTGCTGTGCCAGTTCTCTTTTATTGGATATGGGAATTGTGGTTATAGTCACTTTGCCCAGCCTAATTTCAAAGTATCGTCCACTCTTTCTCCCAGCCTGTACTTGAATCGAGGTCTGCACTTTCTGACATGTACATGTGACATGGTGCTGTCTGAGTTCCTGTCTTCTTTGTTTGTGGTTTGACATTGACAATGAAAGTAGCTTTGCGCTTTAGCAGTTCATTAGTATGGACTATCTGGCAAGTAGCCAGTCACTCTCTTGGGGGGTTTTCTTACTCCACTGCTTGTCATGCAGTCTTCCCACCCTGTTTCAGTTTATCCAAGATAATCTGAGGCTGTCTTCCAAGTGACACTTAACTCTTTAACTAAAGTACTACATTTCCTGCTTATAGCCAGTCCAAGTGACACTACTTAACTCTTTAACTAAAGTACTACATTTCCTGCTTATAGCCAGGTAATATGCACTAATGATTCTTAGTAGATGACATGGCATGTTTTAGCTGCTTTGTTGTTGAGAATGTGAATGTGCATTGTTATCTTACTATGTCTTTGTTTGAGATGCTAAAGTGTTATGAGATGTTATAACCACCCTCTTACATAAGCTATTAGCCCTCTCTAAACTATTCGTCGCCAGCATGTTCCTCCTGTTTAAAAAAATACTTCTCAGCCAAGCAGTGCCTCTTCAGAATTAGCGTCCAGGCTTACCCAGTTCTCGACAAGAATACACTGGGCAAATACCAGCCTAGCAAGAATCTGGCCTCTGTGTCTGACAGAGTGCCTTTTTTTATTTCCTGTCAATTATTCATGAGATTTTCAGCAGCTAAACAGTGAAGAGCTCCAGTGAGCCTCCAGTCCTCACAAAGCTCTCTTTTCCTGTTTGTGTGCCTCTCTTGTTGTCTGAGCCCTGGCCAAGCAGAACATTATTCTTAGCCTTGCCTATTTTCTGAAGTTGACAAAGTTTTTGCCCTTTGCAATTTTCTTAATCAGTTGTTCCTTTGGGAGGTTGAAGGTTGAAGAATGAAATTAATTTGTTTTGTTGGAAACTTTGTGTTGTTTCTGTCTTTGGTTAATGGAGGAAAACTGCATTTGTGGTTTACTTCACGAGGCCCTGGTAAACATGTTATTTTTGCTTAAAACAAACTATGTAAACACCGCCATATTAAAGGGATAGTTCACCCAAAAATGAAAATCCTGTTATTAATTACTCACCCTCATGTCGTTTCAAACCCGTAAGACATTCGTTCATCTTCAGAACACAAATGAAGATCTTTTTAATAAAATCTGAGCGCTTTCTCTCCATTGATAGCATACGCAACTACCAATTTCAAGCCCCCCAGAAAGATAGTAAAGACATTATTAAAGTAATCCGTGTGACTCCGGTGGTTAAAACTCAATTTTATGAAGTGACTTGAGTCTTTGTTTGCACTAAAAAACATGACTTACCACTTTATTTACAAAATATTAACCTCCAACGCACGTTCACACAACAACGTCTGCTCTCGCGTCAACACAACACGCATGCGTCGTGGTGCTCTTGTGAATGCGTGTTGGAGATTAATGTATTTTATTTGGAGATTAATTAAAGTGGTAAATCATGTTTTTTTGCGCAAACAAAGACTTGCGTCGCTTCATAAATTTGAGTAGCCTAATTAATGACATATTTTTATTTTTGGTTGAACTATCCCTTTTCAGTTTGGTTTACCCTAGTTTACCCAAAAATGAAAATTTTGCCATCTTTTACTCATCTGTAGTAAACCTATAAGACGTTTGTTCATCTTCTAAACAAAAATGAAAAGATTATATGTTTTTAAAAGCCTAAATTAAATCTTGAGTTAAACTGCTTGATTTATATGGATTACAATGTCTTTTTGTACTTTTTAATTTGTGAAAGTTTTGGTTGTGTGAACTTGCATGGACAAAAATGATGAGAGAATTTAAAAAATATCTTCATTTGTGTTCTGAAGATAAACAAAAGTCTTATAGGTTTGGAGCGACAAGATGGTGAGTAATTGATGAAGAAATTTTAGTTTTTAGGTGAACTATCCTTTTAAGACAAAGTGTATTTGGACATTTGTGGATCATGTTCATAGTTTATGTGAGCTACACCTGTGTTTCCTCTGATAGGACGCCTGTGTAAACTTCAGCGGAATTGACTTAATGCATCCACTAAAATGACCCAGTTGGTTAAAAGTAAATGCAAAAATGAGTACAAAGAAAATCTTTAGCATCATTTGTTTGCAGATCCCACTTGATTTTTGAAAATCTTTAATGCAATGAAATTCATACATTTGAAGTGTCTTAAATTTCCAAATAACTTGCATTGTACACTTACATACATAATACATACATCAAATATTGTCTTTGAGTCCGGTGGCCTTATCATTCTGCCATGTTTATCCTGTAGACTGCCTCATGCTTTATCTTGCTCTGAATCTTGTGAAGTGGGAGTGGTTGTAGTCCTTTCTTCATGACAGATAGGCAGGCTAAATGTTTCTTCGGAAATCCACAATGTTGCTCCTCCTCCTTAAACCTCATTCACAACAGATACTGGAACTGAACATATAATTAAGCATTTCTTTGCTTTGGGTCACTACATGTCGATGATAAAAGATCAATAAAAATGTTGTCCCAGGTTCAAAAAATTCAAAATGGAGATCTATTTGAGGTTGTCATGAGCATGATGGTGCCTCTGATCAGTGCTTTGGCTGGTTAACCAGCTCTCATTCCATTAGAGTGACAATTTTAGTTCCTGCCTCGCCTTTATCATCACACATGACAAGCACCACCCTTCAGACCGCAGACGTGTCCCTCCTGCAAAACTGGGTGGATGTGTGTAACCGAGCTCAATGGTTATCCTCGATCAGTTCAACCTTTAGGCAGTAGAAGAGATTAAAACCTGGGACAAGGCAACCTGATCCTGGAATAATACTCAGGCCATGAGGGCAGTCGCTTAACCCGTGTGAATCCACCCCAGGTCGTCACGTGCCCTTTCTGTTGTGATGATTCCTCCTCAGATCACAAGAGCTGTATTTATATTATTGCCGGTTTCCTCAGAACATGAGCCTAACAAGAAATACGTCCTTATCTGTCAGTTTATGTAAAACTGCTCATTTGTCTTGCCACCTGTCCTGCTTTTGGAGAGGAAAGACAGTGCCAGGTTTGTTTTATGGTATGCTAATTCTGAAAGCGGAAAAAAGAAAATGCTTTATATGCTGTCTTTAACTGAACAACAGCTTAATGTTTATCTAATATTATCACCCTCTCCATTCTGCTCTGGAGGGACATATATGGGCAATCGCACAAAACTTCTCAATATGATACCTGGGCCATATTTCACCTCAAAATCAAAATAAGAATTTATATTTTTGCCTAAAGCAGATTTGGGACAACTGAGGTGTCTTTTTGTGACATAATATTTTATGAAAATAAGCACATTTTCCTCCTAAAAGTATTTATACATTATGAAAGTATTTGTTGTACTGCCTTTATTTATGCATATGTATGTACATTATTACAGTAATAAAAATCTATTGAGAATCACAATTATCAAAAGCAAAACATCTGATATATTGAAATAATGAGAAATTTTGGGGAAAGTGTGCTTAACTGACAAAAATGGTGTCAATGTAAAAAAAAAAAAAAAAAAAACTTAAATTCTTCCTAATTTTATTTAAATAAAACATAGCTAATTTTACTATATTTTCCCCCTATTAGTTGTGGGTTGAATATGATCTGTTATAATATATTATTTAAATTGTAAAGTATTTCTACTTTATATATTATATTTGTATTATATTTGATGTGCTGCCTTCAGTTAATTTTTATTAAAATAAAAAATACTGCATTACAGTAATAAAAATGACAAAGAGTATCACCACTGAAAATAAACGAAAATCCCAAATATAAAAATGAAACATCTGGTACATACCGGTAATTCTTTATATAAAATATACTTGCTATTTTTTCTTTCCTTTTAATTTTGGGATGAAATGTGGTCTGGATATGCTTCCGTGAGATTTACTCATATGTGGATTATATTGTTTGTTCTTTCCTCCGTTGGATCACCGTCAGGTTTTCACTCTTTAAAGAAGGGTTTGAGTTTACATTTCCTCTGTTAAAGCTATAATTAGGGTATTATCCTTTTTTCCTGGCTTATTCAGTGTTCACATTCCTTATTCTCTCCCATCTCCTTCTGCCTTCCTGGGTAAGCGTGTGATTAAAGGAGAGTCTGATTGCAGTCACACTTCTTCAGAGCCAATAAATTGTTAATGCAGAAGGAAAGAAAGACGGATGGGGAAAAAAATAGAATTACTCTGTTGCTTGAATTATTGAGTGCCAGTTAGAAGAGCTACTGCTTGAATGGTTTCTTTTTTTGTTCCATACATGGATAGAGACATACACTGTCCAGCCCCTGACAAACCTCTGCCTGCTTTGTTCTTTAATGCTTCCCAATGAACATAAATCTACACACACACACACACATACACGCACACATCTGAAGCTCAACCACCTCGGGATCTGACCTGTTAAGTCTTCTCTCACTTGTGGGGATTTACAATGTATACAGGTTTATGTAATGTGTTGATTTATTCACACTGAGTAAATTTATGTGCAGCAGGAATCATTTTGTAAAAGCAGATTTAGTGAACTATTCACCTCGGTTCTTTTCTCAGCATCTGAACTCATTATATTGTTGTTGTTGTTTTGGTTTTGGGTGAACAGTAAAGTAATGACAGTTCTTCTACTGGGAGGGGTAATGTGGGTCAGGGACAGACACAGTAATGTCTTTTAAAGATATAAAACAAGTCAAGCCTTATGTAGTGGACCTTTGTGGCTTCTCTTCTACATGCACACATGTACAAGTACAAGAGGACACAAACATACTTGCTCATTCAAATACTCTGCAAAGCTTGTCATGTGGACTTTTTGGGTCTTGAGTGTCTGACTGTATTTCCACCCTTCTTTGGCGTCTCTCTCAGCTGACGTTTAGGTAGTGTAGTTGTGCTTGGCTGATCATGGCTATAATAGTAAAGTGTTTAATTTCGCTATAGGCGAAAGAGTGAGAAAAGCTACCAGTGATTGACAGATACTTGGATGGAAACTTCTGTTTAGTGTGTAATAGTTTGATTATGTTTTTAATAATCCATACAGAGGCCTAAAAGGTATTTGGACACTTAAGGAGAGTTAAAAATATATGAATGTACTGTAGATTAACAATACTAAGTGGCATTTGCAAATAAATGATGCTAGAGCTTTTTTTTCTTTTTTAGTTTGTCACATTACTATGAACATGTTCCAGTAACTTTTCGCAACTTGAAAAAGAGTCCAAATACTGTTTGGTCTTGATTTAAAACTGCAGATCTATATTTATATTCTTATATTCTCAATCATTGAAAACCTTGCAAGCTTCTGTTTGTGATATGTCTGTGCTTGTTCTACCTGGTTTGATATTTTGTTACTTTTAAGTGTGACTTAAGTGTCCAAATACACTACAGTTCAAACTTTTGGGGTTATTAAGATTAAAAAAAGAGAGAGAAAAAAAGAAGTTAATGCTTTTATTCAGCAAGGATGCATTAAATTAATCAGAAGTGACAGTAAATATGTTTATAATGTTACAAAAGATTTTTATTTCAAATAAATGCTGTTCTTTTGAACTTTATATTCATCAAAGAATCCTTAACTATTAAGCAGCACGACTGTTTCCAATACTGATAATAATAAGAAATGTTTCTCGAGCATGAGAATGATTTCTGAAGGATCATGTGACACTGAGTAATGATGCTGAAAATTCAGCTTTAACATCACAGGAATGAATTACATTTTTTAAATATATTCAAATAGAAAACAGTTATTTTCAATTGTTTTCATTTATTTCAAACCGTTTTACTGTATTATTCATCAAATAAATACAGCCTTGGTGAGCAGAAGAGACTTCTTTCAAAAACATTAGAAAATCTTACTGACCCCAAACTTTTGAACAGTAGTGCACATTTTGGGTTCATTGTATAAAGATGAGTCAGAATGATTGATATTCCCAAGGTTATATGGAACTATTTTTCACATAATGTGTGTGTGTGTGTGTGTGTGTGTGTGTGTGTGTGTCTCTGTATATGGTAGGCGGGTTGGAAAGAGAATCATGCCACATTCATGAGTGAGCTGAAGAACCTGCAGGCATCTGGACTGACTACACTGGGTCACGCTCTCCGCGCTGCCTTCGACCTGCTTAATCTCAACAGACTAGTCTCTGGCATCGACAACTATGGTCAGGTAAAAATGCGATCTTCCTTCAGTATTCAGAAGGCCAAAACAATCTTTATTCAGTGAAGAACAAATTACTCCTGGGCATTCTGCATGCAGCATAATAAGTACTGTCTCCTCACATAACAAGAATACGAACTACCACAGACACTGAGAAGAACACATCCTCACGATATTCAGATCAATCAGTATTTTAAGAAAATGTACCTTTAGTCCCATCCAGCCTTGAATGTTTTGTTACTTCTTGGAAGGGAACAAATACATTATGTAATTTGCAGGCCTCGTTCAGTGTGTCTATCAACATGTTCTTCTCTGGAAAGTAGCTGGAAAGAAGCCATTACACAAAAATAACCATTTCACAGCACATCTAAAGTGTTCCAGAAGGCATGAGAGTGACCCAGCTAACATATGGAAAAATGTTCTGTAGTCCATCGCTTTAAAAGCTTCAAGCAGCACCATCCATTCAGCGAGGCTTTGTAGTGTAGATGCTTTCATCGGCAGTAACAGGGGGGCTCTTTAGCCGGGAGGAGGAATGGATGTAGTAACAAGCAGAGATTACAGAGACAATTTTGTATCACCTCACAGGAGTATCACCTTAATTTAATTTGATTTATGTGTGTTTTTTATACAACATCAAACATGCAATTGGATTATTTGTTATTCAGAATATTCAGATACTTTATAGGCACACATTAAGGCCATGCTGGATTAGCTAAAACAGAAGACATGCATTTTGAGAGGTAACCCTCCAGGCAGTGTGCTAATCTACATGCTGAGTCTGTACTGCGAGGGTGAGTAACTGAGTGCTGACCCCTGCAGTATGGACATGGAGAATGCATCTTGTATTCACTCACCAACCGTTTACTGTATTAACTACAATTAGCAACATCTGTCAAGTTTTAATGTTAGTACCTCATTTCATTGAACTGTGTTTTAGTATCCAAGTTTTAGGATTTTGTAACATTTTAAACAAAGATAATTTCTGACATGAACTTCCTGTTGAAAGGCCATTTTTTTGTTAATTGTTTTACTTACACCACTGTTACACAGAAGGATAATTTTATTTATTTATCATGGATGCATTAAATTGAGCAAAAGTGACAGTAAAGACATTATAATGTTACAAACAATTTTGGTAACGCTTTACAATGAGGTCTTAGTTAATGCATGAACTAACAATGAACAATACATTTTACAGCATTCATTAACCTTTGTCAGTGTTAGTTAATAAAAAATGTTGTTGTTAATGTTAGTGCATGAACTAATATTAACAGATACATCTTTTGATCTTAAATTCTTTTAGTAAATGTTGAGATAAAGTATTACTGGAGACCAAAATATTACTGATGATCCCTACAGCCATATATAAGACAAGCAGTTTGGTAAATGGATGGAAGGAAAGATCAGATTTTTGGACCACACTGCTTATTATGAGATTTTAGCATTTTCTAGAAGATCACAGAAATAAGAACCCTAAAAATCTCTTTTTATTTGCGTTTTGGATTTTTTAAGAAATGATGTCCACTCTTCTAGGGTCGGAACCCGTTCTTTCTGGAGCCATCGGTCATTATTACGATTACAGATGGTAACAAACTGACGCACAGCTCTGGGGTGGCTGAGGAGGTGAGGGACAAATATTCTTAACCAGTTTTTGACTTGCTTGTCCATTTATATCATGTATAATGTTAAGTTTTGCAGGCAGTGTGTCATTCTCATAAACCCTGATGTCATCTCACTTCTCGTTTTATCTTCCTCCTTTAGCTACATCTGCCTCTGAATTCCCCGCTGCCGGGTAGTGAGCTGACAAAGGAGCCGTTCCGCTGGGACCAGCGACTCTTCGCCCTGGTCCTGCGGCTGCCAGGAATGGCCGTGCCCGACGGCGAGCAGCTAGGCAGTGTGCCCACTGATGAGTCTGCTATCACCCAGATGTGTGAGGTCACGGGAGGTACATTCATCGGCTTAACAATCTTACGTTTCAGTGCCAAACAGTTTTAGAATTTAAACGTGTATATTTAAACCCAGGTCTGATGAGAAAATACAGGTTAAAATATGTATCTGATCAACCATTAAGTTCGATTTATGAGGCCTGGATTCCACGAAAGTGCTTTAAATGGTCCTTTAGACACCCTATTTAAAGGGGCTTCTGCCCCTCTCAGCCCCTGTAAAACTCTGCAATTAATCTGTCAGCCCCCTTACAAGTCTGTTATTATGTGATTTCTCTTCAATGCAGCGCTCAGATACAAGCATTCCTTCTCCATCTCACAAGTGAACACCCTTTGTTCCAGTGAAGACATGAAATAAAGTGCAATTTTGATTGCTTAATTCAAAACTAATTGTCTGTCTTTTCAGAAAATGTAGCAGCTTGTGATTTTTTTCCCCAACCTATGCACTGAAGTTCCATAAGCACAGGGTTATTTCAGTTGATTTAGTAGATTTTGCTTGTTTATCTCTTTTTCTCACCCACTCTCTATAAGGCCGCTCTTACTGTGTGAAGACGCAAAGGATGCTGAACCAGTGTCTTGAGTCTCTCGTCCAAAAGGTTTGGAGTGGAGTTGTAATACACTTTGAGAAGAGTGGTCCAGATCCACCTTTGATAGGTGAAGGTCAGTGCTGATAATGTGATTCCATGTTAGTTTTGTGCTTATTGGGAAAATAATTAAAGGAATAGTTCACCAAAAAATTCTAATTCTGTCATCATTTACTCACCCTCATGTCGTTCCAAACCCATGAGATTTTCATTCATCTTTGGAACACAAATGAAGATTTTTTAGTCAAATTTAGTCCTCACGATTTAGTCTATATTTTCTGAAGAGACACGATCGCTTTATATGATGAACAGATTTAATTTGAACATTTATTCACAGATAAACCTTCATCAACTCACACATCAGTTGTAGTAAATGGAAGCTCAAGCATGTTCGCTTGATGCGCGAGAACCAACGAGGTTCATTCTCGTGTTACGCAGCACGTTTGAGCTTCCAGGAGACCAATGAGGTTCATTCTCGTTACACAGCACGTTTGAGCTTCCGCAAGAGGTTTGTTCTTGCAAGCAGCAAGTTTGGTGGAGCTTCTGTTTATGTTCACTGATCAATGTTTATATGTGTATAAAATCCTAAATTAAATCTGTTCATCATATAAAGCGATCGAGTCTTTGCAGAAAATTCGGAGTAAACCACTTAGTAAACCACTCAGTTCATATGGATTAGTTTTACAATCTTTATGAACTTCTTGAAGCGTCAAAGTGGTAGTTGCTTAGACTGTCAATGGAGGGACAAAAAGCTCTAAGATTTCATTAAAAAGATCTTCATTTGTGTTCCGAAGATGAATGAAAGTCTTACTGGTTCATTTTTGGGTAGACAATGATCGTCTTCTCTTTGTACAGATGGTCTTGTGGATCCAGCTCGTCCTTCGTCGTCCTTCAGTCCGCAGCCCTGGCACAGCTGCCACAAGCTCATTTACGTCCGGCCCAACCCCAAGACAGGCGTACCTGTGGGTCACTGGCCAATCCCAGAATCCTTCTGGCCTGACCAGAACTCCCCCACTTTGGTAAATTTTATAACCTGCAAAATAAAGTTTATAAGTGCAGAGTCAAGGAATTCGTTTTTATTGTCAACTAAACCTATTAAAAACATTTTTGTTAACTGAAATAAAGCTGAAATATAATTAAATATATTAGGTGAAATATTAATAGATATGTTTGTTGATTTTCAACCAGCTTTGTATTGTTACAATGTGATTGTACAAATAAACAATGTGTACACTTTCTCCATGTTACCTGCACCCAGAAATCCCCATTCACTTGTCAGCAAAAGTCAGCCGAATTGTTGTGAGAATTACAGATCGTACTTCTGCTTTTTTGCATTTCCTCTCATGGACAGTCAGACTGATCCCAGTGCATTATGGGTGTTGAATTTTCCCTACATTTGGCATAAGGGATTTTTTTTGGCCACAGTGCTTTTTCTCCATTTTCTCTTCTCACGTAGCACTTTTTTTTTTAAATAATCTGCCTTTCCACTGCTTAGACAGCCATGTTTCATTAAAAGCAGAGAATCGCCCCTTTAAACTAAATTAAAACAAAAAAATGTTCCCTAGGCAACTGACTGAACTAAGTTTAAGCTGAAGCATAGTAAAATTAAAAAAAAAAAAAAAAAAAAAAAATCACATAAAAAAAATGGAAACTTAAAATATAAAATAAAAGCTAATTCAAAATATGAATAAAAACTATAATAGTATATAAATAACACTCGCCCAGTCTGACTTTCCTCGCATTTTCTGCACTGATTTGGGGGAAAACATAGTAAAATGTGTTAAATCTAGCTGAAAACACTATAAATTTGGCTAAAATATTTAATGAGTGAGCACAGAAGGACTTTCTGCTGAGCTTTGGGACCTGGCAGACAGTCAGCCATTTCTTTTTTCAGTCAGCTTATCTCTGCTTATTAAAATGGAAACGTACTAGGTTTGCAAAAGGAGTTTTGATAGGTGTATAAGCATGGGCTCATCCAAGCCGAGTGGATGAAGCGATTTATTAGCCAAAGGTAATGACCTCGGCAAACTAAAGGTTAGCTTTCATCTTGCTCAAACAGTGCTAATGAATGTGGATGAAGATAAGAGAGCTGAAAGGAGTGGTAACATGAGGAAAGGCTTCACTGTCCTGAGGTTTCCCACCCCCTCACTGTCTATTCTCTCTTAGACAGTACACTGTAGAGACAGCAGCTGGTACCGTGCCAAAGTGCCACAGCTCAGCTCAGCCCGTGGGCACTGTGAGAGACATTGCCAGCAGAATAAGACTGCCGTAGCTCACCAGAGCTTTAGCACTTACTGCTAGCTTAACATGAGGTCATTTCTTTCCTGAAATCTCCGCTGTCATTTCTGCAATATTGTGAATCAGTGGCACAATGTGTTGGGTGCAGTTACTAACACGTTAGCCTCGAAAGATGTCAAATTAAGCGTGATTAAAAGGCTCTTTTTTAATTTTTCATTTTTTCCAAAATGCTTCCTTTGGTTTATTAAGTGTTCAGTCAGGGTGTTGTGAGAGTATCTGCTCAGGGAATGAACGGCTTGTATTGTCATGTGCCTGTAACACATGGGTCATTACCCACTGGTGCTGTAGTTACAGGATGAATTGGCCATCTAACAGAAATTGTGGAGAATGTGTTTCAGAGGATTTCTGTTTAACAGTTGTTTTTTTCTCTTTAGCCTCCTCGATCTTCCCACCCTATGGTGAGGTTTTCATGTGTCGACTGTGAACCGATGGTTATTGAAAAGCTGCCTTTTGACAAGTATGAGCTGGAGCCGTCCCCGCTCACCCAGTACATCTTGGAGAGGAAATCCCCGCACATGTGCTGGCAGGTGGGACACCTTTTCACACAACTATTTAATACTTTTGCATGCAATCTTTCAAAGCCCCCAGACTGCTGTATGGGTCTGAATTCCATGGTGAATAGATATCATCGTGTTAAAAGAGCTTTTCCATATTTACTGGAATGTATAAAGCACAAATTACATGTCAAGTCCTACTTTTAGTAACTGGTTAAGCAGCAGTTTGAATGAGATATTGTTGTGGAGTTTTTGGGATTCAAAAGTTTTGGGTCCGTAAGATTTATTTTTTGTAAAGATATTAATTCCTTTATAAAGCAAGGATGCATTAATTGATCAAATGTGACAGTATTTGTAATGTTACAAAAGAATTCTATTTCAAATGTTTTCAACATTGATGATAATAATAATAAATGTGTTGTGTGCATCAAATCAGAATATTAGAATGATTTCTGAAGGATCATGTAAGACTGAAGACTGGAGTAATGATGCTGAAAATTCAGCTTTGCATCACGGCAATAAATTACATTTTAAAATATATTAAAACAGAAAACTGTTATTTTAAATTGTAATACAATTTCACAACTGTTTGTACTGTATTTGTATATTAAATAAATGCAGTCTTGGTCAGCATAAGAGATTTAAAAACTAATTTTAGACCCCAAACTTTTGAACAGTACATTAATTGTAAGCCAACTTTTGAAGTAATTTTTGTCACTAAACGGTTATGCAATATTTCCTTCCTGATGTCCGTCCATCAATACAGATTGTGTAAGGTTTCTTACAGCAGATGCTTATCTAAAGTGACTTACACTAGAGGAAACTTGATTATAGAGGAGCAAAGAATATTATCAATACCACCGTATGAGAGTAGTCCAAATACAGTGCAGTAGAGTAGAATTAAACCCTAATATAGATGGTTATGAGTTTGAAAGTGCTCACAGAAAAGTTCTCAGCCGTGCAGATTGGGAACATATTTGTAGGAGGTTGCTGATTCACAGGCAGTTCTGAATGCAAACATCAGATGTAGCATTTTATTCATGAGGGACTCGAGTCATATCTAGGGACTAAAATATCATAGAGATTTAGAGGTGGGCTCTTTTGGCCTGCAGCAGTTCTCAACCACCGTTCAAAGCCATAGCAACTGCACTAAAAACACTCAGAACACCTTAGCAAACTGCATAACAACAGATTTTGCTCAGAAAATCTTAAAACAAGTTAATTTGTACAAATCAGATTGTATTTATGTATGTAATTAATTCTGAAATCTTTTTGTTGTTACTGTATTTGCTGTCAAATTATGAACAGTTGAATGGTTGTAATCTTTTTAACATAAAATCACGTCAAAAAGAATTGTGACTTTTATTTTCTATTTGACTAATCAAAATGTTCTTACGGCCCAAAGAACCTGAAAAATAATATGACTCTGACGCTGGGCCATGAGAAGGCATGATTACTTTTGGAGATGGAATAATTGTATACACTTGTTTTGGTTCATTTTGGTCTTCTATGAAATGATGATAAATGGTCTCTCAAGAGCTATTACCTCCTAGACCATTTAGTTTCTTGAAAGAAATTGATGACTGTACTGCGGTAAAATTGAAGTGTTTTTCCATGCTTTATTTTGTTGTACAGACATTCTATAAATATCTTAGTCAATACCTGGAAAGGTTTTTTGTAAGTTCATTCTTTTGATATGTTGTTCCTTCTTGCATCATACATTGATTTAGCCCATCTAAAAAAACAATATAATTTACCATTTGTGTTTGTTCTTTTGCCATGGTTACATGGTAGAGCATAAAAAGAAAACAAGGTATGGTAGATCAATTAGATAGAGCACATCCATTCATAAGCATATTTAGAGGCATTTATAGCACACTAGGCTCTAAGGAACCCTTTTAGCTAATGAGCTGTTGATAAATGGGTTTTGTCTCTGAGAAACAGCTTCATGTGAGAGCTGAGCTCTCAGGAGACACTATACAATGCTAACTCCTCTCCCCGTCACCCAGGTGTTTGTGAACTGCAGCGGCAAACACAGCGATCTAGCACACCCGTTCGGCTACCTAAAGGCCAGCACTACGCTCACCTGTGTCAACCTCTTCGTTATGCCTTACAACTATCCCGTCCTGTTGCCACTCCTCGGTACGTGTGTTTCCTCATTGCCATTTTATTTTTTGCACATTTTCAACCTTATGCTATACATTACCTTATTCATACACTTTTTTTTTCTATAGCACATTTCCTACATAGCAGTGGTGCTTTGTTTAGCCATGATAAAGAGACATAAAAATAAAAGACAATTCTCAATTGTAAAATCATTTAACAAATAAAAAAAGAATAATTAGAAGCATTTAAAAATGTTATTTAACAAACAAATGAAAGTGAATGAATGAAAGAAAAAGAACACAGACACAGACACACACACACACACACACACACACACACACACACACAATACAATTTAACATTTACACTTATAAGTGTCCACTAGGGGTTGCACAGACTAGTCGACTTTAAAGGGATAGTTCACCCAAAAATAAAAATTCTGTCATCACTTATTCACCCTCAAGTCGTTCCAAACCTGGATGAGTTTCTTTCTTCTGTTGAACACAAAATAAGAGATTTTAAAGAATGTTGGTAACCAGACAGTCGACGGTAGCCATTGACTTCCATAGTATTTTTTCCTACTATGGAAGTTAATGGTTACAGTCAACTGTTTGATTGTAACTTAAGTAACTAACTTAAGTAATGCATTCATATACCTGATAAAGAACTGAGGAAAATAAGCTGTTATGTAGGAACAATAGCCTTGTGGGCAGCGCGGTGTCATTTTCCATAGTTGTGCTCAAGGCAACCCCGCGTTCGAGTCTCAGCTCGAGGTTCAGGCTTATTTGTTCATTAATGACGTCATCAGCGACTCTATTTTAATCACATAAATGTCGTTCAACCCCTAGTGTCCACATGTTTCTGTTTTTTGTATGTTTTTTTATGCTTAAATTGTGTAAAATTGTCTCTTTCATTTCCTCCTGAGAATTACATAAAGGAAGCATTTCAGCGCTGGAATGTAATGTGGTGGCTTTCTACAGCAAACTTACCATCTCTTATTCTGCTTACAGATGATTTGTTTAAAGTACACAAGCTTAAACCAAACCTCAAGTGGCGTCAGGCCTTTGAAATGTACCTGAAGTCCATGCCTCCTTACTTTCTCTTGGTAAGATGCTCTTCTTTCCTACTTTAAAAAAAAAACATCCCAATAAAGCACAGAAGTGTCCTGCTTAGAAAAAAAGACACATCCTTTGTGTATATAAATCTATGCAATGTACAATTCATGGGCTGTTAGATGTTCTTAAGGGTCACTTGTAATCTGACCTCTTTCAAGAGTTGTATTTGTTCTGTAGTCTGTTAACAGCTGTAATGAGGTCAAGGATATGTGCTCTGAGTGCAGATTCATGCTGAGTGTGTCCTCATTTTCACTTTCTTTGTATCTGCTTCTCCACTCTTCCTCTCTTTTTTTTTACCAAGTGCAGCCTCTCAAGAAGG